>NC_067434.1:9470203-10070203 GCF_009764475.1 Pristis pectinata | reverse complement strand
AGCAGACAGCTCCGGCAATTTATACTCTGATGCAGGGTCTCAACCCGAAACGTCAGCAGTTCTTTCCCTCCTAACAGATACTGCTCAACCTGTTGAGTTCCTCCAACAGATTGTTTTTTTTCACTCCAGATACCAGCATCTGTAGTCTCTTGTGTCTCCAGTTTATATCCGTTACCTTGATCCTTGTGTGCTGATGTTAGTTTTTCGGCCGTTTGCTGTGTATGTGTACAAACAAAGGAAATAAGATGCAGGTGTACTCATTTCCTCAAGCAGGGTCATTCACACCTACAACCTCCTCCTGAGCCAAGCCGGCAGTAAATACACCAAGCAGGGCCTCAGAGTCCCTGCAATCTTCCTTGTTCAACACTGATTGTTGGCTGTGGGCTCAAACCTTATGTAATGGAGCCTGTCTCATGACTCCATCCAACAACTGGCATGGTCTGCTCTGCCCAGTGAGATGCCCATTTTCAGGAGCTTGAGGAATCCAGCGATAAGCAGCTGCAAAGGCTGAGAAAACTAACCATACGAATATCTTGTGCTCAAGACTAGAAAGAAAAATTGACCCCTCCCCCACCCCCATTCCAAGTCACAGCAGTAACTGTGATGGGCTGGGAGGAGATGTTGTATCCAGTTGCAAAGGTAGGGCTGAGGGGAGGCACCGTGCCAAGGTTTGTGGCCCACAAGTTTTCTCAGCATTGGTGTGAGTTACAAAAAATAAAAGGAGGAAAGTTGAAGCTCCTGTGAGACTGGTGTGAAGTACAGTCAGTCTGGGAGTGGAGTGCAGGCTGGTTCAGGAGAGGGCCCTGGGTGGGATTTGTAGTGTATGCAAAGGGGAAATGAGGATATGATTGGCCAGTCCTACTTACTGTGGTAACTGTAGAACACAGGAGCATCAGACGAGAACCTCTCACTGCACATGATGCTTACAACGTACACATATAATGTAAACATTCACACGTGATGGCCATATACAAACAGACCACACTGCTCACACTCTGAAGAAAGCATACATAAACATTGTTCATATTTATACACAGTCATCTAAAGTCCAGTCTATTGACTGGTTCCCCAACATTGTATGACTCTGATGTTGTCCCTGCCCCTGGAATGAGGGCCATACAGACACAATTTGACTTGTCCTATTCTGTCTCCCCTGAACAGCAGCTGACTATATTGACTTCAGGAACAGATTCACTACTGTGATGACTTCAGTGTCTACAGTACACCTTGCACTATGATCATCTGATCCAACATGGACATTCTGACGTGACTTCAAATAGGAACTAAGTCCCTTTTCAGGTTACAGATTTGACCTCCTTCACTGAGGTCCCATTGCTGAGGCTCACACTTGCTCACTTATCTCAGTCAAGATCACTGAGTATCACTTTTTGCTTCAGTTCCTGCCGTCTGCTCTCCCCTGTAGGTTAGGCTGCACCAAGCTGAAGATGGTTGTGGTTGTTGGAAGTCATTGATCCTGGCTCCAGGACATCACAGCAGAAGTTCGTCAGGGCAGTGTCCTGGACCCAACCATCTTCAGTTGCTTCATCCATCACCTTCCTTCTTAAGGTGAGAAGTGGGGATGTTTGCTGATGATTGCACAATGTTCAATTCCATCTGCAACTCCTCAGCAATTGAAGCCGTCCACACCTGCACATAGCAAGACCGAGACAGCATTCAGGTATTGGCTGATAAGTGGCAAGTAAACACTAGTGGGTCATAATAGTGCCAGGCCATAACAATCTTCATCCAGAGAGATCTAACCACCTTTCATTGATATCCTTGACAACACCATCACCAAGTCCTCCACCATCAACATCCTGGGCATCACCATTGACCAGAAGCCAGATGAACCAACCAGCAGGTCAGAGGCTGGGTATCCTGTTCTTGTGATTCATTTCCTGACATCCCAATGCCTTTCCCTCATGTACAAGGATCGAATCAAGAATGTGATGTAAATCTCTCTACTTCTGAATTAATGTAGATTCAACAATAGTTAAGAGATTCAGATTAGTTTATTGTCAGATACAGCAGGGTGCAATGAACTTCCTTGCTCGTGTGAAGCTCACAGAGTAGACAGTGTACATGGAAATGATAAATCCAACAATAAATACAGCAACGAGCACAAAACAACAGGGATGGTGCAAAGCATCGTGGTGCAAACAGAAGTAGTGCAAAGGAAATGCCAGAGTGACAATAATGGAAGGGGTAGAAATAAGGGTTTGATAATGGGGCAGCGCCACCGGGAAAAGGATGGGAAAGACCCCAACACAATCTGGGACAAAGCAGTCTGCTGTCTGGTACTAAATCATCCAGCCTCAACGTTCGTCCCCCCCACCACTGGTGCAGTGTACCGGTCGACAAAACACAGGTACTTGCCTGGACTATTCCGATAGCACCTCCCAAACTCTCAACCTCCTTCATCAGGAAGGCCCAGGGCAGCAAGTAATGGGAACACCTCCACCCGAGGGTACCCCTCCAAACTGCAAACCGGCCACGATTTAGTCCTGAATGTGTGCTCAGCGATCTCCGACAGCTGTGGGTTAAAGTATTCTCTCAACCTCTGAGTTACTTCTGCAAACAAGATACCTGTAATTTTCTGCAGAGCTACAGATGGCGAGGATGCAACACACTGTGGAGATAACTTCTGTAATTGGTTTCTTGCTTTTCCTCACTATAGCATTCAGTGCCTCAGCATTCACAGCGCAGTCTTCCAGCCCGAGGCTAGAACCGGCCATGAGGAACATCCCTGCCCTCAACGTGTGTGAACGACTCACACACCCTGTTACACACCTCCAGGCTGTCAACAGGGCCGCCTTGAGCTCTGGCTACCATTTTCTTTGATCTCTTGCCAAATGATGCCGCAGTATTCAAGCCTCCTATATATTTGTGCTTTTACTCTCAGCTTGATCCACTATTTGAAAAGTTACTTTATTTTACATTTTAATTTTACTTCAGAATTGTTTTGGTGCAGCTTTGAGAGCAAATGCTTCTGTCGAGCGAGTGAGAGTGGTGGGCTTGTGGTTCTCCCTCTGATCCCCAGAACCTAAGCACACTAACTGAACCTGCAGTGAGAGACTGCACCTCCATTTCTGCCCTGTCTTTTGCCCTTTATCCTTGCAGCCACAGAGTCTCCGCGCAGTGTAAAGGTTAAAATACTGCACTTAAAGTCCCAACTCATACTTTATTTCCCAAGCAACACACACAAAATGCTGGAGGAACTCAGCAGGTCAGGCAGCATCTATGGAGGGAAATAAACAGTCAACGTTTCAGGTCGAGACCGTTCCCAAAACATTGACTGTTTGTTCCCCTCCATAGATGCTGCTTGACCTGCTGAGTTCCTCCAGCATTTTGTGTGTGTTGCTCCAGATTCCAGCATCTGCAGAATCTCTTGTGTGTTTATTTACCAATTCTTTTTAAATTAAGGCACATAGGATCCACAGTGACTTGGGAGAATGGGATTCAACATTAGCTTATCCACAAGACTGAGGGTAGCTTTGGAGGGAAGTTACTCTAACTGGAGATCTGTGATCAGTGGTGTTCCACAGGGATCTGTTGTTTATGATATACTGTAGATAACTGATTTCGATGTAAATGGGCTGATTAGTGAGAAAGGTTGTCAAAGGATACAGCAGGATATCACTCAGTTGGAAGTATGGGTGGAGAAATGGCAGATGGAATTTAATTCAGACAAGTGTGAGGTGTTGCACTTTGGGAGGTCATATGTAAGATGAAAGTATACAGTAAATGGCAGAACAAGGAGTATAAAAGCAAGTCATGTTGCAGCTATATTAAACTTCATTCCGGCCGCATTTGGAGTATTGTGTGCAGTTCTGGTCACCGCGTTACGGGGAGTGGTGACTTTGGAGAGGGTGCAGAAGGGGTTCACCAGGATGTTGCCAGGATTAGAGAGTATTACCTATAAAGAGAGATTGGACAAACTTAGATTGCTTTCTCTGGAGTGTCAGAGGCTGAGAGACGACCTGATAGAAGTATATAAAATTGTAGAAGGTATAGATCAGGTAGATAGATTCTTTTGCCAGGGTAGGAATGTTAGAGGCCATAGGATTAAGGTTAGAAGGGGAAAGTTTGAGGACGATTTACAAGGTAAGTTTTTTTTTTACACAAAGTGTGGTGGGTGCCTGGAACACGTTGCCAGGGAAAGTGCTGGAAGCAGATACACCAGCAACATTTAAGAGGCATTTAGACAGACGCATGAACAGGCAGGGAATGGAGGGATGTGGATCATGTGCAGGCAGATGGGATTAATTTAAATTGGCATCATGGTCGGCACAGACGTGGTGGGCTGAAGGGCCTGTTCCTGTGTTGTGTCACTCTTTGCTCTTTGTCCTTTTAAAACTTTTCCAAACTTCATGGCCAATTGTGATGCATCCTCAGGGTGAACCTGCTGGGGTTCTAAGTTCTACTTTCTGGAATAACTGTGGAAGACAGGAATTGTGAACAGGATGTGAATTCTGTCAATAATGTCACGGAATTCTCACTGCACAAGGTGCTTGCGTTACCTGTCCACGATCGTGTAATGCCATCACTCTGACCTCTGACCACATGACCTCTGACACATGACTGGTTTACATAAGTATATACAACTTCGCCGCCAGAATAGAAGCCACCCTGGGAGGGAGTATGTGTAGGTAGGGATGGAAGTAAGAGACAGTGTTAGGAGATGAGTGTAGGTAGGTAAGGCTGGGAGTAGAGGTTGACTCAAGATTACTGCAGGTGGTTCTGAGCAGCCTGGTGTCTGGTCTGGTATGTAAGTGGAGTATGACTTGGGAAATGGCTGGTACGCTTGGGCTAAGAGGAGAGGTAGACTTAAAGTCGAGGTTATTGTCGTATCCACAAGTACATGTATGTACAGGTGCAATGACAAACTCATTAGCAGCAGCATCACGGACACATAGCATCAGGTACACAACATTCACGAAAACATAAACTATACAAGAAAGAACACAGTTAGAACAAAAAGAAAGTCCACTGAAGTGCAAAGTGGTCATGGTGTTGCTAAACTGAGGTAGTGATCAGGGTTGTGCAGGTTGGTTCAAGAACCGACTGGTTGAAGGAAAGTAGTTGTTCTTGAACCTGGTGGTGTGGGACTTCAGGCTTCAGGACCTCCTGCCCAGTGGTAGCTGTGAGAAGATGGCATGTGCACGGGTGGGGATCTTTGATGGTGGGGATGTTTGATGATAGATGCTGCCTTCTTGAGGCAGCACCTCCTATAGATACTACTGATGGTGGGGAGGGATGTGCCTGTGATGTATTGGGCTGAGTTTACTACACTCTGCAGCTTCTCACATTCCCACATATTCGAACTGCTGTACCAAACCATGACACAACAGTCAGGATATTCAGGAGATGATTGTAGGCAAGCCCAGGATAGGGCAGTGTCTGACTCAGAAGATGGTGCATGGAGGGTGTGCTGGAAAATACGTAGGCAGGCCTGCGATGTGGGTAGAGGATGCAGGAGGTCGCCCTGTGCTGAAAGTGGAGCACTGTAGGGGAATAGAGAGAAGGCATAACAGCAGAGCCACGTGTAAAAATCCTGCTGCCCTTTACTTTGGAGAGACGGGAGTTTGTTCCGGCTCTTGGCCAACAGTTTTTCCCCCAGCAAACAGCATCATGGGACCTTGATCAGTGCAAATTGGCTGTGCCACTAAGTACAACAGTGACTAACAAGTAATCCATTGGCTCTGAAGGTAATGAAGAATCTAGAGGCCAAAAGTATGATACACATTTGTTGAGATGACTATAGGAAAGTTTCGCCTCAACGTGATCCTACAGAAGGTGGATACACCTTGGGGAAGATTTTGTTTTGATGGAATGTGATGGGATGAGTTTTGAAATTGGGGAGAATCAGACAGCATAGTGCAATGAATGAATAATTATTGGAAACAAATTAGAAACAAGAATACGGTTCTAAATACTTAAAGAATGAAAGAGGGGAGAACAATACTTGACGGTGTAACATATTGTTGTGTGCATTGGACAGAAGACATGATGTTAAGCTGTCACCGTTCCTTTCCCAGGTAAATGGGGAGGATTTGTCTGGTCTGAGCCACAGTGAAGTTGTTGAAATTCTGCGTAGAGCCCAAGGATCAGTGATGCTGACCATCAGCAGAAAGCCACCCGTGCACGTGGACAGTACCCAATGGACCACGAAAACTCGTTCCAAAAATAAACTATATCCTGGTAAGAAATAGGAGTTTGTAAAAAATCTGGTGTTAAAATTTTCAGAAATAAGTGACGGAAAAATAGTTTTATACAGGGATGGAACCTCTTTAACAGGGAGAATTAAAAACTCCTTCATTAATTTTTATTTCAAGGATTATAGTTTGTTCTCAGCAGCTAAATCTACTCAACATTTCACCAGTTCTTTTCTAGCTGTGGCCTCTGGCTCACAGCCTGATCTGAAGCTGTAACTATAATTTCATTGGATGGAACCTCAGGAGGCAAGAACATCAGACAAGTAGCTGTGCAGAAGGGAGGCTTGAAATAGGGAGCGGATGGTGGGGGTGGAAACTGCGGTGCGGGAGACATAACTGCTCTTCGCTTGATGTTGAGAGTGCCAGTGTGTGAAGAATGCCATTTCTCCACTCACACTGACACCCCCCTCCCTGTTCACACGTACGCACCCCTCCCTCTTCACACTCACACTCCCCATCCCTCCCTGTTCACACTGACACTGCCTCCTTGTTCACACTCTCATTCCCCACCCCTCCCTGTTCACACACTCACCACACCCCTCCCTCTTCACACTCACACTCCCCACCCCTCCCTGTTCTGGAATGCCAGTGGGTTGGCTGACATCAAGAGGTGGTACTGCCTTTGTGCTCAATTGGCTGTAACGCCTCACATTACATAGACTTCTGAGTCCATTCAATTAACCAGTAAAGGTCTGCAAAAATCAATAAAATCAGTCAAAACCTGTCTGTAATATCGGCCACCGACCATTACCTTGACCAGTTCATTGCAAACATAGAAAAGTACAGCAGAGGAACAGGCCCACAATGTGTGTGTTGACTGTGATGTGATTCCTTGTTTCATAGGGTAGAGATTTATGATTTTTTAATTTTTTTTTCACTGACGTCTGGCAGTCTTATTTTGTATGGTATAATTGTTGTTACATATGTTTGTATTAACGTCAGATGAAGCTGATACAGATTTGCTATTCACTTACCAGAGATACAATTCCAACAGAGAAATGCACAAGGGCTTGATGATGAGTCCCCAAGAGGAGGCCCTGGAGATTCCTGTGAGGTAAGGGAATGGGGAAAGACCACCAGTGGATAATCCAAGGGTCAGATGCCCTCAGGTGAACTCTGCTAACATGGAGCAGTTGCCAATGAACTCTGCCCCTAATTTCACCAGAGCTTCTGGGGTCAGTGAGTGGGCTCTGAAGGTGCATACAGGTTGTCCCCAGGCTATGGCAAGGTTCCGTTCCTGAGACACACCAGAGACGGCAGATACTGGAATCTGGAGCAACAGACAATCAGCCGGAGGAACTCAGCGGGTCGAACAGCGTCGATGTTGGGGGGGACGGAATTGTCGACATTTCAGGTCAAAATCCTGCATGAGTCCTGAAACATCGATGATTCCTTTCCTCCCACAGTTGCTCCAACAGATTGTTCGATTCCTGAGAGCTGTTCGTAACCCGAACCATTTGCACGTTGGAAATGTGGCTGCCCGGCAATATATTTAAATAAAAACATCTGCCAACCAGGGGCAACATGTAGCTAAACCAGGGTGTTTAACTCAACCGTTCAGATATTGTCACAAACTGAGTTCCCACATGGCAGAAGATACCTGCAGCCCCTCTGCAGCCAGCAAGTCCGTCCCTCCCGTCTCCCAAGTGCTCACTTGTATGTACGGGCTGTCCATTGGTCATAATCTGAGCAGGACCTGCACTGGCAATGGATAACTGACCTCATTGCCCACCTGATACAGGAGGGACATGCGGGTAATCGGTCAATAAATGACAGCTTGTGGGAGGAACAGTTGGGAAACACACAGCCCAACTCCCTTTCTGGGAGGGCCAGTGTCAGGTGGTCCAGACTGCGAACTTCAGTGGGCCTCACTTCCCTCACTGAGCTGGCCCTGGTTCATCTCCGTATGTTGAGTGTGAGGCCAGGAAACTCCAGATATTAGCCTGCTCCTTCTGATCTCAGGCTTGATGTACAAGCTGGGTGTGTTCCATCCACCCCTGAGGAGGTTGGTTGCAGGAAAGGCCAGGAACAGGAACCTGTCGTTTCGGGACCTTCCTTCACACCTCTGCACCTTGGCCTTCCTTCCTTCACTTTCATTGGCTGAGGAGTTTGGTGCCGATTCTAGGATCTGTTTTTGCTACGTTGATGTGAGCAAATCCTCCCTACGTGGGCCCGAGGGTGTTCTTGTTGCGAATAGAGAATAAAGAGCAGACTGGGTGTCTGGGAGAACATTTAGCATTGCTTGCTGTGCAGGAACACTGTGATATTAGTGAGACACAAGAGACTGCAGATGCTGGAATCTGAAGCAAGAAGCAAAAAGCAAAAGGCAAATTGCTGGAGGAACGCAGCGGGTCAGGCAGCAACTGTGGAGGCAAAAGAATCGTCGACATTTTGGGTTGAGACCCTTCACCAGGACTTAGAGGGGAGATAGCCAGTGTAAAGAGGTGAGGCAGGGGTCAGCAGGTGATAGGTGGAACCAATCCGCCCATCATCTCCCTCCTCACCTGGTTCCACCTATCACCTGCTGGCTCCTACTTCACCCCTCCCTCTCACCTCCTTTATACTGGCCATTTCCCCTCTACACTCCTGATGCAGGGTCTCGACCCAAAACATCGACCATCCCTCTGCCTCCACAGATGCTGCCTGACCTACAGAGTTCCTCCAGCAGCGAATTTTTTTGCTTACTGTGACAGTAGCCATGAGTTTGGGCTCCAGTGAAGGACACAAAAACCGTTTACGGATTATCCATTTTGTTTGCCTGTGTAGGAATAGGAGGAACACATTTGTGACAAATGATAATTAATTTGCATAAACTCGTAAAAATGACTTTGGTCTTTAAAATGCTTCCAGGAACCAATTATTAATGGTTTCACCATTATGCAAATCGCACTAATTATGTCAATGGGATTATGCTGAAAGGCTGTTCTTAATTCCTGTCTCTATTTAGACAGATACTAAACTAAATAAAGCAAATATAAACAAGCCCAATTTGCACACATAAATTAGTCAGTGACCTCCTGTTACACTTCAGGGTTCTAAAGTTCCAGGCCAGTTAATAAATGCATTTCAAATCATAAGTACCAGTTAGGCAGATCGCCAGTATGTGAATATTACAAATGTAGAAAATAAGTTGCATATAATGGACAGTCAGTCCCAAAGAGCTCCGTGTGACTGTATGCCGCAATACTCCGCAAAACCAACCACTCAATAGGCATCTGCAATTTGATCCTGGGTTCTTCTTGCACTTGCCTGGAAGAAATAGGATAATATGATTGGGACAGATCTTGTTGGCATGGCCCCACACCCCTACCCTTGCCCTGAATCATTGCTTATGCCTCTACTTTTCCAGTCTGGTTGCAGAGGTGCAGAGGTCCAGCGTCACCAGCCCGGTGTGTCCTGATCTCTGGCGGGAAGGCCTAAAGAGCAGCAGGGTACCAGTGATGCACAAGGATGTCCCATCTGCACCCCACAAAATGCTTCTGAAAGCTTTAACAGCTGGCAAACCTCCACCCCATAGCTTTGCCAGTTGTGAAAACTCTTGAGAGTAATTTAATAGTTTGTTGTCCAGAGACAACTATTTCAAAGCAAATAAATAAAGATTAAAATTATTCAAAAAAATTACAAAATTAACTAACAACACATGGATAACTGAAGACATTGAACCACATTAAGATAATTCATAAAGGGAATTTGGTTTCCCATTTGCCTCTTAATTCACTGCTCTACAATTCCCATCTAACCTGGCTCACGGCCTGAGAGCCAGTTCCCCACATGAATGCTGGCCAAACTGTGCAAGATGGAACTCTGTATTCAGAGCACATGAGAGCGTCTGGGACAGTACACGTGTAGACTTGCTTCCATTGGGTAAAACGTCAATAGTTCTGTTTGGAAACCCCAGATTACCATGAAGATCTGGGTCACAACATATTACAGGAGTTAGAAGGGCAACTTCTTCATGCAGAGGTGGTACGTAGACGGAATGAGCTGCCAGAGGAAGTGGTTGAGGCAGGTACAATAACAACATTTGAAAGACACTTAGACAGGTACATGGATAGGAAAGGTTTAGAAGGATATGGGCCAAATGGGGGCAAACGGGACTAGCTTAGATGGGTATCCGGGTTGGCATGGGTGGAGTTGGGCTGAAGGGCCTGTTTCCATGCTGTTACTCTGTATGGAGTAGGCAATATACTGTTGATGTTTGAAGCCCTGCAGAAATAGATGTAAAGATAAAGTCAGAAAGTTTGGGATTCCAATATGTATCCAACACATCTAGGAGAGCATCCTGGTGGCATCTGACCCTCACTGACAGATGAAAACATCTTTTAAGAAAATCTCAGGTTAAAAAAGGACAACTATTGCTTAAAAAAGCAGTTAGGTAGTAAGTGGATACCTACAAGAGGAATTGGTTGATTAACTCTGTGACTCTGATTGGATAATGAGATCCCCTTCACTGCGAAGCAGATCTCAACTGAAGCGTTGCTGCTTCACCATCGTTAGTGATGAGCCAAGTGAATTATATAACTCGGAATGAGGCCAATCAGCCCATTGTGCCTGTGATGGTTCTTCCTCCATGGTATTGAGATGTGGGAGATTCATGAGAAAGGGACATAGCTACAAAATAAGGGGCCAGTCATTTTAAACCTGAGGTGCGCAGAAATTTCTTCTCTCAGAAGTTGGTGGAATCTCTGGAATTCTCTGCTCTAGAGGCCGGATCATTAGGTATATTTAAGGTGGAGATAGGTATTTGAAAGATCAGGAAATGAGGGCTGTGGAGAATGGAAGAGGAGTTGAGGCCAGCATGGATCACGTTGAATGATGGGGGCCAGTTTATGGGGCCATGACCTACTCCTGCTCCGGTTTTCTCATGTTCTTGTGTTGGTATTACAACTGCCACCAACAATCTTCCATTTGTGCAGTGCACATCATAACAAGTTGCTGCGTTAAGATAATAGAATCTCCTCTCAACTGCTAAGTATTTTAAAGTCACATAGATCATAGAAACACAGTACAGCACAGAGACAGGCCCTTCGGCCCACAATGTCTGTGTCAAACACGATGCCAAATTAAACTAAATCTCTTCTGCCTGCACATGATCCATCTCCCTCCATTCCTGCATATTCATGAGGCTATCTAACAACCTGTTAAACACCACTATGGTATCTGCTTCCACCACCACCCCTGGCAGCATATTCCAGGCACCCACCTACTTGTGAAAAAATAACTTGCCCTGCACACCTCCTTTCAACTTCCCCCCTCACCTTAAACTTATGCCCTCTAGTACTTGACAGTACACTTTTGATTTCTGACCCTCTTGCCAAGAGAAGCACCTTCCCATTATTTACCGCAGACTTGAGAATTGTATGGCAAGTGATTGACTGGGCCTCTAACGTGTTCTCCTTCAGCCAGGTCCCTCTGTAAATTTGCAATCGATTCCTCTCGGTTTCAAATTTCTAAATCTTTGACAGTGTATGCTCTCCACAGCCATAAGCAATGAACTTCTATACCTCCACTACCGATTGGTTAATCTGTCTCTTTCTACCTACAGGATGTCAGGAATAATGGTGTCCGTCTGACAGAAGAACAGAATGGGAAGGACAACTTCCAACACAGTGATGACTGGTAAAAAAAAGCAAGCCTTAGAGTCATACAGCACAGAAACAGGCCCTTCGGCCCAACATGTCCATGCCAACCATCAATTATCCATCTACACTAATCCTATTTACCAACTAATCCTATTTACCAGCCTTCTATGACTTGGTGATTCAAGAGCTCATCTAGATAGTTAAGATAAGATATCTTTATTAGTCACAAGAACATGGAAACACACAGTGAAATGCATCTTTTGAATGGAGTGTTCTGAGGGCAGCCCGCAAGTGTTGCCACACTTCCGGCACCAACATAGCATGCCCACAACTTCCTAACCCGTATGTCTTTGGAATGTGGGAGGAAACCGGAGCACCATCAGTTCTGTGATTCCAATTGGGGAAAAAAACATCTTACTCCTGGTTCAGGTTAATAGATGAATTCATCTCCCATATCTCCTGTGTCTTGTTCCATTGCTCAGAAGGGTAAGAGGTAGAGAAGGATGAGTTCCCATGGGGATTACTGCTGGAGGAATGGTGTACTGACCATTTCTCAGGGATCCAACCTCCAACCTCCAACCCCCTCCCCCTACCCCTACCACTCTCAAGGATGATTGGATGAATTTATGGCAGCCAATCAGGGCAACCTCCATACTGTTCTGTGGTTGCAGTTAATTTCCTACACTCCTGACTCTGGCTGTGAAATAAGTAGAAGTTCCCCTCGGTGTCTCCACTTGGAACAGAATCCATTGGGGAAGCCATTCCAGAAATTTTTGCTGCAAATTGTTCCCAGGGGCAAGCCTGACAAAACCAGAGTTTGCTGGCCCAGGGTAGGTGGTGCTGGCTGGTGTCGGGGCTTCTAGGATCAACTGCACAGACCAGCTCCAGTGGACCAGCCTGTTATGTTTGTTCTTCATCAAGAGACAACTTCACATGGGTTTAACATCTGAACATCTTACTAACCAACACCAGCGTGCTTGCTTTCCCCTCTTTTACAGCCACTCCCTGTTCCCCCCATGTGACCCCTTGCCTTGCCCACTGGGAACTGTAGTTCTTTATTTATAACTACATAATAACACGTAATAATACACAGCCCAGGGAAGAACAGCAATGAACCAGTCAGGGTTTACAATAATCTGCAGTCACTTATTTTTACTGAAACCTCTTCTATTTTGTACATTTATGGAACAGCTACCACACTATCAACCTAATTCTATTCTGCCAATCTGTTTTGCATTTGTTTTCCAAATTGCTTACAAAATTAGTAATTTAGGAACTGAATAAACATTAACATCAGGTAAGCTAACTGTTTATTTCTCTCTTACTTTGAAGCGCAGCAAACTGCAACAGAAGGCATTCAGGAGGAAAGTCTTGTGTTAGTGAGTATGAGGATCAGGGCGGTGGTGAAGAGCAGAGCTGTGATTCAGACTGGGGGAGTAGTGATGAGGAGCTGCCTTGCTCCTCTTGCAGAGCGCCTGCACCCCCTACAGGTGAGCCTCAGAGCTACAAGGCTTTCTGCAACTACTGCAACCCCCTTTTTCTCCAACACTGACTCCTTCTGTAAAGAGAATGGATTCTGTGTTGGAAAATAATAATTTGTATTGCTTACTGTGAAAGTTGGTTGTAATGAATTGTTATTATTATTCTTTTGAAGTTTGCAGCATATATTGCTGAAAAATAATCCTTCAAGATGCATGATTAATTCTTATCGAGTGTTATTTCTCACACAGCTACAAATGACTTTAGCCTGACCTCTCCTTTGTATCCTTTTACAGTTAGCTTAACATCTGTCATAGAAAAAATACTAAAAGATGTTATTAAAGATGTTGTAGCAAGACACTTAGAAAAAATTCAAGTAATCAGGCAAAGTCAACATGGTTTATGTAAGGGAAATCATGTTTGAATAATTTATTTGGGTTCTTTGAATAAGTAACAACACTCCGTGCATGTTCTAAACTTAGATTTCCAGAAGGCATTTGTAAGGTGCAGCATCAAAGGAAAGTAAAAGTTCATGATGTAGGGGATGGCAATATTGTCATGGTGGGAGATTGGCTGGTTAACTGGGAACAGAGAGTAGGCGTAAATGGATCCGGTTGGCACAAGGGTTGGTGCTGGGGCCTCAACTTTTACAATTTATATAAGTGAAGACATTCTGTATATTATTGCTAAATTTGCTAATGACACAAAGATAGCTATGATGTAAGGAAGCTGCTATAGGGGATCTGGGTTGGTTAAATGAATGGGCAAATGTTTGGCCAATGGGGAATAAAGTGGGAAATGTGAAGTTGTCCATTTTGGCAGACCAAATAAAAGAAATATTATCTAAGTGGTGGGGGATTAAAGAGCTCAGAGATGGAGTAGGATATGGTTGTCCTAGTGCATGATTCATGATATTATACAGGTATAGCAAATAACTGGGAAAGCTAAATGAATGTTCCTGTTTGTTACTGGGGAATTGAATACAAAAGTAAGGAGGTTATTCTACAGTTGTATAAGGCATGGGTATGACCACGGTTAGGGTACTGTGTATTTAAAGAAGGATGTTAATACATTGAAAGTAGTTCAGAGAAGGTTTACTGGATGAATACCAGGATTGGGAGCATAGTTTTATAGAAAAGGTTGGACATGCTTATTTCTGTTGTAGTTTAAAAGACTGTGAGGTGACTTGAATGAAACAGACAAGATCCCGAGGAACCTAAACAGGTGGACAAGGAAAGGTGTTTCTTCTTGTGGAAGAATCTAGAATTTGGAATCACTGATTAAAAATAAGGGGTCACCCATTTAAGGCAAAAATGAGGCAGACACGTTTCTCTCAGAGGGTTGTGAGTTTTTCGGAACTCTTCCTCAAAAGTGGCAGAAGCTGAGTCCCTGAATACTTTGAAGACAAAGGCAGACAAGTTCTTAATGAGTGAAAGGTTACAGCACGTAAATGGAAATGTGGACTGGGGAATATAATCCGATCAGCCATGGCCTTGTTAGTGAGCAGAGCAGGTTTAAGGAGCTGAGTGCCTTCTCCTGCTCCTAGTCATATGATTCTTGCCACACCATCCATTTTTGCAGAGGACAGCAATGTGCTTCACAATGATTTATGAAGCAGACCTTTGGTACTGGCCATGGTGCTGTGCTTGCATTTTCACCTCTGATTTGGAAGGTCAGAGGTTAAAGTCCCACTCCAGAGAATGAGCATGGGATCCAGGCTCTGTGCTGGGGAATGCCACACAATGCCACCTTTGGAACAAGTGTGAAACCCAGGCCCTGTCAGGTAGAGTCAATAAAAAAAAATCTTCCTTTTTGAAGAAGAGTGCATGTTGTTTCAGTGCCCTGGGCAACGTTTACCCTTCAGCCAAATCACTAAAGCACCCTGATCGGGATCCTATTTCTGTTTGTTGGAACTTGCTGTGTGTAAATGTGTCTGTGTGTTTCTCCACATTAAAATATTGTTCACATGTTGAAGATTGTAATCAGGAACCTACTAAAGCTAATCATTGATGGATGACGTGCTGAGTACGCAATGAGTTTTCAGCACTGCAATGACCAGGATTACTCTCTGTAGCTCGGCAGCCTTAGTTCTCATTGCCACAATGCTGCTGAGATCTGATCCCAGGATTTCAGATTTTGTGCCTCTTTCTGCTGGTCTGGTGTGGCACACTCCCAGCCCTCTAAGGTTCCTCATGATATGGTTAAGGTGCGCCCACTTCCTTTGGGACCCAGGGAAGCTGACACTGGGGATTCAGCCCTGGCACATTCAGAGATTGGATACCAAGAAGGCAATACTCCTTGATCTACAGAGTTTGGATCCCAAATAACCAACCAGCTACAAAGACAGGCCTTGTGGGTCTCTGCTGATTTTCTACACATGGCTTTGCCAGGATATAGGCTCAAGGTGTAACCAGACTAACACAGTGGGTCTCCATTGATATAACCTGTCTATTCTACACAGAGGAGAGGGAGGTGGGAGAGGAGGTCAGGACTTTAAGTAAAGTTTGATAGACACAGCACTATCTGGATCAAACTTCTGCTTCTTAATGGTCTCTCCTATGAACTATGAAGGCAGAAATTCATCTTTCAAATAGCAATAGAGAGTGAGAAGCCTGTCCGTTGGAAAGTGAAGTGTAACATGGGCTGCCAGTTCCCACAGGATGAGTGGGTCACATAAAGAATTTACTTCTCTGTCTCTGTAGGCAAACCCATCATGTCTGAGATCAAGCTGATGAGTTTGTCCTTGTGGAAAGGGCCAGTGGGCAGCAGGTACTCAGGAGAGAGGCTGGAGACACTCATCTCAAACCTTCACCAGCAGCTCAAACTGCAGCAGCCTCTAAAAGAGTTCATGGTATGTCATTGAAAATGAAGAGCAAATATAGTTGTGTGTGTGTGTGTGTGTGTGTCTACAGTACACATATACATGTTTAAATTGTATGTAAATGTCTGTACTGTGTTTGTGCACATTGGTAAGAAAATTGGTAAATTGGTTTATTATTGTCACATGTACCAAGGTACAGTGAAAAAAAATTTGCTTTGCATGCCATCTCTGAAGAATCTTTCACCACATCAGTACATTGAGGTAGTACAAGGGAAAAGCAATAACAGAATGCAAAATAGTGTTACAGTTACAGAGAAAGTGCAGTGCAGGTAGACAATAAGGTGCAAGGCCATGACCAGGTAGATTGTGAGGTCACAAGACCATCTTATCGTACACGGGGACCATTTAATAGTCTTATAACAGTGGGATAGAAGCTGTCCTTGAGTCTGGTGGTACTTGCCTACATGTAAATACATATGCATGTACATTTGGTCTCCGGCTGTCTTGGACCTCCTTGCCATTGAACTGAGATCTCATTCCATTAAGATTGTGCGGTAGCTCAGAACTGGAATAGAAGCAAGTCATCTTTGATCCCAAGGGACTGCCTGGGAGATGGAGAGAGTGAGATCCACCTGAACAGTCCATTACCGAACAAATGTCTATTCGGGAGATGTTGGGAACTTATCCCTGGAGCTTAGATTTCCTCAGAGCTGTTCCTGTTCGCCAGAGCTGTGACAGAAAGCTGACTTACACTGTGTGAGCTTTCCACTGTTCCTCCATCCAGATTACAGTTCTAGAGAATTCCTTCTCTATTTCTTTGAAGAATTTTGTAGCTTGTTAACATTTTTAAAACCACCTTTCTCTTAGATGATAATATTGACTGTTGAGACTGAAGTGCAGGGGGACCTAATGTGTGATTTATCTACAGTGTTCCTCAGCAAGATCGGACTAGTTGAAAGTAAGGTGTCAGGGTACAGTTAGTAGATGGCTTAACAAAGGGAGGCTTGAGATAATATTGTTAAATGTGTTTCACTGGAATGTTTCAAAAGCTGGTCATATAAATATCTAGATGAGATGTACCCATGGTCCTCCAGTAGATATTTAACCCTGGTGATTGGCCTACTACCTCAATTTACCTGTACTACCTCAATGCACTCTGTACTAATTCAATGTAACTGCACTGTGTAATGAATTGACCTGTACGATCAATATGCAAGACAAGTTTTTCATTGTACCTCGGTACAAGTGACAATAATAAACCAATACCAATACTCAAGATTTCCAACCAGTTTGTCTGGCATCTCTTGGTAATGTTTGTTGACTTGTATTGTAGAATTCAGATTTTGAAGGACACTTCCATTATCACCCTGGATCAAGGAGGCAAATAATCAATTCTGGGGCTGTTACTCTGCTGGGTTCTCTTCATGGGTCAAGGCAGCAAGTGTGATCTATCTAATGAAACCAGGAAATCCTGACAATGCTCAGCAGGTCAGGCAGCTTCTATGGAGAGAGAAGAACAGTTAATGGTTCAGGTTGATGTCCTTTCATCAGAACTGACGGTGTCCGCAGCAGGTAGTACTGTTGCCACCGTTTAAACCCTGACCTCCAGTGGGGTGTGTATGTGGAGTTTGCATGTACCCTCTGTGACTGCATGATTCTACAACTTGAGCTTTAATGTTTTTAGAAGTTTTTAAGTGCTTTTAATTGGTTTATTTCTTTAAAATTTTCCAAAATTCAGATAGCTTTGACAGCTGGCAAAGCTGTAGGCAGGGCTTGCTGGCAATGAAACCTGTCAGGAGAGTTTCAGGGGTGGGTCTTCTCCGTTGCATCATCTGAGGCTACTGCGCAGAGCCTTATCACTGAGATCCCTTGTCTGGGGTACCTCAGTCCAGCACAATGTGCCCTCTGTGTCTGGTTTAGGTAGGCTCAGCCCAGGAAGGACTGGTGATCCATAGCCTGCCAAATCCAAGCTCTCTCTACACGTGGTGCCTGAGCTGCTGTGTACTTCCGGCATGTTCCTCGTTGCGATTCTGTTCCCATATCAGGGCTGTTGTCTGAGCCATTTCTCTTCTGTAGCTCAATAAAAACAAATGAGTCCTATCAGTACATTATTCATCTCTGCTGATTATACAGGCAAGAAGTTCTGGAGCAAATCAGTCAACACTAGCGATAAATTAGTGGATTGTTGGACCTGGGCATATTATGCCCCAAATAAGGCATGCAGTTAATCATATTTCCATTAATGCTTTTCCTGTTGAAGTAGACTATTACAGAGAGGGTGGATAAAAAGTTATCAGAAGAGGGACTGAATATTTAACGGCATTTCGTTCTACTTTCATCCATTGGCATCACCACATTGTGAGTCGAGTGACCTGTAATTGGCAGCACAGATATCCAGTCACAAACCAGTATTTGTTTCCAGTGCTTTTTAATTGCATAATGGGACTTAATGCTACAAAACACTCTGGCCATTGCAAACAATTGCTCCACACATAATTCCCTGCTCACAATGAGTGAGACACAAAATAAACCAGCCAGCTAGTACAATATATGACTGAAGCATTTACCCTTCAAGAGTTGTTATATTATCCGGAGCCTTACACAGTGCTGTGGCAGTTAGTGCTGCTGCCTCACAGCTCCAGCTTCAGTCCTGACCTCTGATGTTGTTGGTGTGGAGTTGCATGTTCCCCTGTCACGGTGTGGGCTTCACCAAAGAGCTTTGGTTTCCTCCTGCATCCCAAAGACACGCTGGTGGGTAAATTGCCCCTTGGTGTAGATAAATGGCAAAAGAATCAAAGGGAGGTGACGTGTGTGTGAGAAAGAAAATAAGTTGCAGAGCTACAAGGAAAATAAGAGCAGGAATGGGACTGGTGGGGTTGCCCTGCTGGGAAGCAGCATGAATTTGATGGGCCAAGTGGTCTCCTTCTGTAAGCTAAATTGCAATGGTGACTACACTTCAAAGTGGCTTCAATATAAAGTGGGCTTGGGACAACTTGAGAAGGTGCTATATAAATGCTAGGAAGGACAACCAAATGCGCAATTATGTGAAGTTTTCCACAATGTAGAGTTTAGACCATCTAAGCCAACAGCACTGCAGAAGTTCGGGAGAATAATAGCAGAAAATGGCCAAAATGTAATTAACATCTCTGCTAAATACTCACCCTGCCAACAGAGTTACAGATACAAGTGGATCTTTTTATTGTGATTAAACATTCAGTGAATCATTATGAATTACCCTCACTTGACTCTCTCTCTTTCTCAAAGGCACTTGAACATTTGCAACCTGTTGATGACTGTACAGTGGGAAAAGCTCCAGAAAACAGGGAAAAGAACAGATACAGAGACATCTTACCCTGTAAGTATCTGCTGTTGAATAAATAAGAATCCATGCCATGCAATGGCTGTTGCTTCTTCATCAGTAGCTCTCTGCACAGTTACTTCATGTACCAAAGACACTATGAAGCTGATACATGAGATCACTATAAAATCCTTAAAACCCAGAAGGATAAAATGCTAAACTAAAACTCTATCCACCATCTCAGGTCATTGTGAAAGACTCCATAGGAAAGAGAAGGGTTTAGCGCAATATTTATCTCTCACCTGACATCTTTAAATATACCTTCAGGTCACTGTAAAGTAAATAACTGCAGTTACTGGAGACTTGAGATAAACATAGAGAATGCTGGAAATTCTCAGCGAGTCAGGCAGCGACTTTTCAGACAGAAACACAGTCAACATTTCCAGTCGATGACCTTTCATCAGATCTGAGATAAGTTAGAAACCAAGTCCGATTTCCATCCAGATGAAGAGTCTTGACCCGAAAGGTTGACTGTCCACTTCCCTCCATAGATGCTGCCTGACCTGTTGAGTTCCTTCAGCATCTAGTGTGTTGCTCCAGATCCTAGCATCTGCAATCTCTTGTGTCTCCTGATGTAAGGTTCGGAGAAGGGGGAGGAATAAAGAAAACAAAGGGCAGACCTTAACTTTGACTTGCTGAGTATTTCCAGCATTTTCTGTTTATTTTCAGGCCATTGATTTCATTTACAATTGGGACCTTGTTGTACACAAACTGGCCAATGCATTTGCTGCATTACAAAAGTACTCCTTGGTTTTGGGATCTTGGGACCCCCTGAGGTTGTGAAGGTGCTATAGAAATGCATGTCTTTCATCAATATATTTTCTCTTAAAATTTTGAGTCCATTCCAATCTAAAGTAAAACACATCAAAGCCAGCTTTCTATTTTGGAACAAAACAGGAAGCGCTGGAGCTTTCCATAGATCAAGCAGTGTCTACAGAGTGAGAAATAGCGTCAGTGTTTCAGGTTGATGAACTTCCATCTCATGAAGTGTATCCAGGATTTTCTGTTTTTCAGATTTTCAGTTCTGTCTTTCAATTTTTCTTTCTATTTTGGACTGTTGCCTCATCCCCATGATTGGAAATGGCACTCTCTTTTATTGAGGAAGCACACTTAATCCACATTAGTATTAGAGAAACTTTGTGTTATGGACCCTAGACTTCCTGATCAATGGGAGTTACTATAGGAACCCAGGAATAGAAGGAAACAATTTTTACAGATGCACCACAGAAAGCATCCTATCTGGTTGCATCACGTCTTGGTGTAGCAACTGTTCTGCCCGGGACCGCAAGAAATTGCAGAGAGTTGTGAACGCAGCCCAGTCCATCACGGACACCAGCTTCCCCTCAATTGACTCTGTCTACACTTTCCGCTGCCTCAGGAAAGAATCCAACATAATCAAGGATCCTCCCACCCCAGTCATTCTCTCTTCTCCCCCCTCCCATCAGGCAGAGAAACAAAAGCTTGAGAGCACGTAACACCAGCCTTAAGGACAGCTTCCATCATGCTTTTATAAGGCTCTTGTATGGACCTCTTGTATGATAAAGGTGAACTCTTGATCTCTCAATCTTCCTCGTCGGATGGCCCTTTCACTTCATTTGTCCACCTGCACTGCATTTTCACTGTAATTGTTTTTTTTTCCCTTTTGTTCTACCTTGATGTACTTATGTTTGGAACGATCTGTCTGGATGACATGCAAATAAATGCTTTTCACTGTATCTCAGTACATGTGACAATAATAAGCCAATTACCAATCACATACAAAATTCTCACAAGATTTGACATAATAGATGCAGAGCTGACGTTTCCCCTGGCACAGTGTCTAGAACCAGGGGCACTGTCTCAGAATAAAGGGGTTGGCCATGCAGGGAACAGATGAGAAGAAGTGTCTTCACCGAGAAGGCAGTGGATCTTGGAACTCTCTACACGATATGACCATGCATATTTAGGACAGAGACTGATAGATTTTTAGATATTAACAGAATGAAGGGATGTGGGGTCAGCACAGGATAGTAGCCCTGAGATGGTGGCAACTCTTTAAACCACCACCATGCCCAACTGCTCATGGGAACCGATGGGGAGACGTCCAGGATATCCTGCTCGGGGGCGAAGGGAGTTTGAGAGAGGTGCAACCAGAAGTGTCGAGAATGGTGAATGGTGGGGTAGGTACAAGGGGCCAAATGGCCTCCCACTGCTTCCATTCCTCATGAGGCCATTCAACCCCCACCAACATGCTGCAACACATAATGAGCTCATGCTGATCTGCCATCCAATGCCACACACACATCCTTGACTTGTGCCCCTTCATGTCTCAGTTATTTGGCTGTAGTGACCATAATTCCATTAGTTTTAAGATAATGATGGAAAAAGGTTGGACAGGTCCACAGGTTAAGGTCCTAAACTGGAGCAGGGTTAACTTTGGGGGAATTAGGCAGAGGTCAATTGAGTGAGCCTGTTTGAAGGGAAAGGAATGAATGGCAAATGGGAGGCTTTTAAGATTGAGATATCAAGAGTCCAGGGGCAGCATGTTCCTGTAAGGGTCAAGGGTAAACCTGGCAAATTTAGGGAACCTTGGCTGATGAGAGATATTGAGGCTCTGGTCAAGAAAAATAAGGAAGCAAATTTAAGAGGTTGGGGACAAGTGTCTCACTTAATGACTATAAGAAGATTAGGAATACGCTTCAGAGTGAAATCAGGAGGGCAAAGAAGAGGGTATGAGATGGACCTGGCAGATAAGGTTAAGGAAAATTCCAAGGGGTTCTGTAGATATATTAAGAGTAAAAGAATGGCTCGGGAGAGAGTAGGTCCCCTGAGAGATCAGCAGGGCCGCCTATGTCTCGAGCCACAGGAGATGGGTGGGACTTTTAATGAATATTTCTCCTAGGTGTTTACTGAGGAAAAAATTATAGTTGCTCAAGAGATAAGGGAAACAAGTGGAGATGTTTTGCAGGACATTCAAATTACCAGGGAGGAGGTATTTACAGTCTTACAGCGAATTAAGGTCGATAAGTCCGCAGGGTCTGACCGAGTGCATCTTTGGACTTAGTGGGAGGCTAGAGAAGAAATTGTGGAGGCCCTTGCGGAGATTTGTGCTTCATCATTAGCCACTGGTGAAGTTCCCGAAGACTGGAAGGTGGCTAATAATGTTCCGTTGTTTACGAAGGGTAGCAAGGACAAGCCAGGGAACTACAGGCCGGTCAGCCTGACTTCAGCAGTGGGGAAGTTACTGGAGGGAATTCTGAGGGATAGGATCTACCAGCATTTGGAATAGACAGAGTCTGATTAGGAGGAGTCAGCATAGCTTTGTGTGTGGGAAGTTGTGTTTGATGAATCTGTTAGAGTTCTTTGAAGAGGTAACTAAAAGGGTAGATGAGGGTAGGGTAGTATATGTTGTCTATTTGGAACTTAGCAAGGCCTTCGACAAGGCCCTGCATAGCAGGCTGGTCTGGAAGGTTAGGTCCCATTGAATCCAGGGAGAGCGAGTTAGGTGGATTCAAAATTGGCTCAGAGGTAGGAAGCAGAGGGTGGTGGTTGAAGGTTGTTTCTTAGAATGGAGGTCGGTGACCAGTGGTGTGCTGCAGGGGTCGGTGTTGGGACCCTTGTTATTCATTATTTATATAAATGATTTGGATGCGAATGCACAAGACTTGATCAGTAAGTTTGCAGATGACATGAAATTAGGAGGTGTTGTTGATAGTGAAGGTTATGGTAGGTTACAGGGGTGTCCTTGATCAGTTAGGGAGGTGGCCGAGGAGTGGCAAGTGGATCTCAATACAGATAAGTGTGAGGTGTTGCATTTTGGAAAGTCAAACCAGAGTTGGACTTATACTATGAATGGTAGGGCACTAGGGACTGAAATGGAACAGAGGGACCTAAGAATACAAGTGCAATGTTTGTTGAAAGCAGCATCACAAGTAGACAGGGTGGGAAAAAGGGCATTTAGCACGCTAGCCTTCATCAGTCAGGGCACTGAGTATAGGAGTTGGGACATGATGTTGCAGTTGTCCAAGTTGTCGGTGAGGCCGCAGTTGGATTACTGTGTACAGTTTTGGTCACCCTGTTATAGGAACAACTTGGTTAAACTGGAAAGATGCAGAAAAGATTTATGAGGATGTTGCCAGGACAAGAGGGCCTGAGATATAGGGAGAGGTTGACCAGGCTAGGTCTTTATTCCTTGGAACGTAGGAGAATGAGGGGCAACCTTACAGAAGTGTTTAAAACTATGAGGCATAGATAAGGTGGATGGTAACAGTCTTTTCCCCAGGGTAGAGGAGCCTAAAACTAGGGGGCATAGATTTAGGGTGAGAGGCGAAATATTTAAAAAGGACCTGAGGGGCAACATTTACATGCAGAGGGTGGTGAGTATCTGGAACGAGCTGCCAGAGGAAGTGGTTGAGGCAGGTACAATAGTATCATTTAAGAAGCACTTGGATCGGTACATGGAGGGGTGGGTCCTGGAGGGATATGGGTCGAATGCATGAAATTGGAACTAGCTGAGTGGACAACATGGTCAGCATGGACTTGTTGGGCCAAAGGGCCTGTATCCGTGCTGTATTGCTCTATGACTCTCTGACTTCACTACTGAGAGGCTCTACTCAATTTTTAAGACTATTTGACTACAGCTTGGACACCCCAGTTGGTGAAATAATCTCTCTGTCAATTCCACTTAATATGTTGAACTTCAGTCAAATCTCGCTTAAGTTTTTAAGTTCCCACTAACTGGTTACCTGCAATAAAAAGTGAATATAATCCGGTTTCTCACTTTTTCAACAGTATCCAATCCATCAGTGTAAAAGAACAAAGAAGTAGAAGCAAGAAAAGGCCATTAAGCCTGTCACACCTGATCTGTCACTCAGTGAGATCATGGTGATTTTTTTTACCTCAGGGACACTTCCTGCACTAGGCTCATAATATCTAAAGATCTGTCAAAGTTATCCATGAATATACTGAGTGACTGAACCTCCACAGCCCTCCTGGGTGGAGTATTCCCGAGTTTCACTATCATCTGGGTGAAGAAACTTCTCATCTTTGTCCTGAATGGTGGTCCCCTTTTTTTGAGACTGTGACCTCTAGTTCTAGATGCCCCAAACTTGAGGAACATCAGCTTCACATCCACCCTGCAAACTGGATGAGAATTTGATGTGTTTCAAGAGAGTCACCTCTCAGCCTTCTAAATTCAAGAGTAGAGTGGAAGCACACCAACATTTTCTGTGTCCAATAAATGTGTTACTGTGGCAATCGATTGACTGGGCTACAATGGTAATTGGTTTATTATTGTCACATGTACCAAGATACAGTGAAAAGCCTTTGTTTGCGTGCCATCCAGACAGATCATTCCAAACATAAGTACATTGGGGTAGCACAAAAGGAAAAGCATAACAGAATGCAGAATATAATGTTACAGGTACAGAGAAAGTGCAGTGCATATACGGTGCAAGGGCCATGACAAAGTAGATTAAGAGATAGAATTTATCTTTATCATACAAGAGGTCCATTCAAGAGTCATATAACAGCAGGATAGAAGCTGTCTTTGAGCCTGGTGATACATGTTTTCAAGCTTTTGTATCCTCTGCCCGACGGAAAGGTGGAGAAGACAGAATGACCAGGGTGGGAGGGGTCTTTGATTATGTTGGTTGCTTTCCCAAGGCAGCGGGAAGTGCAGGTAGTCAATGAATGGGAGGCTGGTTTTCATGATAGACTGGGCTGCGTTCACAACTCTCTGCAATTTCTTGCAGTCTTAAGCAAAGTAGTTACCATACCCTGCTGTAATGCATCCGGATAGGATGCTTTCTATGGTGCATCTATAAAAATCAGTGAGGGTCAAAGGGGACATGCTGAATTTCTTTATCCTCCTAAGGAATAGAGGTGCTGGTGTGCTTTCTTTGCCATAGCAGGTCTACTTCCTAGCAGGGGTCCCTCTAGTGTTCAGTTACACCTCATACAGGTACAATATGTAAAACAGTGAAGATGGAACCATTCAGTCTCATTGCACCACTTCCCCATTGAAGACTCTGCACTGTAAGAGAACTCCTGTAGAATCACATTTTTACAGTAGGTCAATGATGCAAGACTGACACAAGAAATTTCAGTCACAATATCACAGCCTCATCTTCAAGCACAGACTTTGTGAATGAGGCAAAGTACAAAAAGAATGAAAATAATACAGGAACGATACAGATCAGTCAGTCATAAGAGGAGCAGCTTGGCCAGGCTGGAAGATCACGTACCTTTTTCATGCAGGTACAGGATTCCACTGGGTACATTTCTAACTAATGCTGCTTTTCTGTGGAAAAAATCCTCTCCTCACCTTGGGTCATCCTAGTGAACCTACTCTGAACTGCTTCCAATCAATAGTACCTTTCCTTAAATAGGGAGACCAAACTGTTTGCTGTTCTCTAGATGAGATCTCACTAGTGCCTTGTACAGTTACAGAAAGGCTGCCCTGTTTTTATACACCAATCGCCCTGATTCCGTTGGCCTTCCCTATAACTTGCTGCACTTGAGTGATTTTCTGATTTTTGTGCACAAGGATCACCAAATTCATTTTGCTGCAGCTTCCTGCAGTTTTTGTCCATTGAATTAACACTGTTCCTTCCAAAATGAGCAACTTCATATTTTCCCACATTCAACTAATCTATTAATCTTTCTACGTAAACTGTTTGTGTCCTTGTAACTTGCTTTCCCGCCCATTTTTCTGTTGGCCACAAATTTTGCTACCATAGAAATATAGAAACAGAGAAAATAGGACCTGGGGTAGGCCATTCAGCACCTCAAGTCTGCTTCTACATTCATTATGATAATGGCTGATCATCCAAGTTCAGTATCCCGTTCCTGCTTTCTTCCTATATCCCTTGATCTTTTTGGGTGAAAAAATTGTTCCTCATCTCAGTATAAATGACTATTCTATTTGCTTAGGCTGAGACCTTGCTTCGGGACTTCTGCTCCATCAGAAATATTCTTCCTGTGCCTAGCCTGTCTAGTTCTGTCAGCACTTTATCGGTTTCAGATTGCATCAAGAGTGGTTGATATCTGGAATGTGCTGCCAGAGGAGGTGTGGATACAATTACTATACTTGAGAAGCATTTGGACAGACACAAGGCATTGAAGAATACGGAGCTAATGCGGGCAAATGGGATTAATGTAGATGGGCAAGTAGGTCAGCATGGACATAGTGGTGGGCCAAGGGCCCCTTTCCATGCTGTACAACTCTATGATGATGATACCTCGCCTCATTTTGCTACTGAATATAAGGCCAATTGTCCCAACTTCTCCAAAGCCCTTTGTGCTGCAGCTTTCTGCGGTTATACTCCAACCTCCATTAACCTGAAACACTTGGGATTTTGGTTGTCCCCACCCAGCAGATTTTCCTGGCATCAGATGTTATTTTATTAAAACTCCAATACACTTCCTATTCACCTTTTTTAAAAGATACTGCATGGTAACATTTAAGTTTCAAGGGAGCACAGGAGTTTAAAGGGAGGGTGGCCAGCAGGATTGGGTAAGTTTAACGTGAGTGTTGTAGCCAGGACTCGGTGAGTGGTTGGGGAGTGCGGGAACCGGGGATCGGTGAGTGGTCGGGGAGTGCGGGAACTGGGGATCGGTGAGTGGTTGGGGGATGTAGGAACCGGGGATCGGTGAGTGGTTGGGGAGTGTGGGAACCGGGGATCGGTGAGTGGTCGGGGAGTGCGGGAACTGGGGATCGGTGAGTGGTTGGGGGATGTAGGAACCGGGGATCGGTGAGTGGTTGGGGAGTGTGGGAACTGCAGAGCCGGTGAATGGAAAGTGCAAAGATCACCTGGTGAATCAGACAGTGAACCCAGATGGTTAGATAGGGGGTTATCGGAGATTTCCTGTAGCCTGTTTCCAGGCTGCATTTTCTACATGCTACTCACTAACTTGGCCCTGTCACTGTGAACTGCATTTGTTCCCAAAACCACAGATGATAAAACCCGTGTTCACATCGGAGACCATGGCTACATCAACGCAAGTTACATTAGGATGCCAATCGACACAGAGGAGTATTTCTACATTGCTTGCCAAGGACCCCTGCCTGGCACCACTGGTGACTTCTGGCAAATGATCTGGGAAAACAAGGCTGATGTCATTGCCATGATGACACGTCAACACGAGCGTGGAAAGGTCAAGTGTCACGGGTACTGGCCTGACAAAATGTATAAACCAATGAAAGTCAACAGGTACCTCCTTGTCTTGGAAAATCACCAGGTGTTGGAATCTTTTGAAATAAACACCATAAAGATGGCAGAGATCGAGGTAAGCACAGTAGTGGTAAACAATCCTGGACAAAAGGGGCTGCACTTTAGCTTGCTGGTGTAAGCAAACAAAACTCTTATTGATTAACTCTTAAGGAATGACATTTGTGCAGTTATTCCCCATTCTTGCTTGTGGGCATCTTGGATCATTGGGGCCAGGGACCAATGGGAATTTGTGTCTGGCATTTGACAGCTCAAAATGATGAAGGTTTAAACATGAGGAGAGGTTGCCAGTGCCAGAGGATCAAGGTGTCTGCCAAAAGTATGGTATTGGTATTGGTTTATTATTGTCACTTGTACCAAGGTACAGTGAAAAGTTTGTCTTGCATACCGTTCATACAGATCAATTCATTACACAGTGCATTGAGGTAGTACAGGGTAACAACAATAACAGAATACAGACTAAAGTGTCACAGCTACAGGGAAGTGCATTGCAGGTAGATAATAAGGTGCAAGGTATAACAAGGTAGATTGTGAGGTCAAGAGTCCACCTCATTGTATAAGGGAACCGTTCAATAGTCATCACAGTGGGATAGAAGCTATCCTTAAGTCTGGTGGTATGTGCCCTCAGGCTCCTGTATCTTCTGCCTGATGGGAGAAGGGAGAAGAGAGAATGACCCAGGTGGGTGGGGTCTTTGATTATGCTCGCTGTTTCACCAAGGCAGTGAGAGGTATAGACAGAATCCGTGGAGGGGAAGCTGGTTTCCATGATGTGCTGGGCTGTGTCCACAACTCTCTGCAGTTTCTTGCAGTCCTGAGCAGAGCAGTTGCCGTACCAAGCCGTGATGCATCAGATAGGATGCTTTCTGTGGTGCATCCAAGCACCAGAGGAGACTTGAGAGAGCATTCTAGGTTGTACATGGGCCGTGAACTCCAGTGTGACTGTCTGAAAAAGTGGTGGAAGCAGATTCAATGGCAACATTTAAAATAGAAGAGGTAACTACTAGAAACAAAAAGGTTTAGAGGATAGGGGTTGGTTGGGAGGGGGGTGGGGAAGTGAAGATTGGACTAACTAGTAACTTTCCCAAAGGGTAGGCACACACTCGATGCGCTGATTTGCCTCTTCCTTTGTTGTGCTACTTTTTACCCTTTCATCAGATAGAAGAGTTGCAGGATCCTCCCCGTCTGATTTTCAACCTGTTGTGCAGGAAGTGAGAAAACTATTGCACTCCAGTCAGGCGAGTTGCCAGTTGATGTCAGATGGAGAGATGTGACACCATTAGCCCCCAATCACAAACTGACACCAGAACTTCAAACTGATTTTCCTGGGCTTCAAACACTGGCTGGCCAAATGATCTGGTTTACAGTCAAAAACCCACCAAGCACATCATAAATAAAAGTTGCTGAGGTTTCCTACGTTCGTGATGTTGGAGGGTTGAGGAGGCTGCATCATTGATGGTGTTTGAGGAGGTAGATAAGTTTTTGAAAGATCAGGGAACTGAGGGCTATGGGGAATAGACGCAGAAGAGGAAATAAGGCCTGGGGCAGATCTTATTGAACTGTGGGGCAGGTTTGAAGGTCTGAGAGACCTCCTCCTCATCCTATTTTCCTGTGTTCCTGTACATTCATTACAGAAGGCAGTGCTAAAATAAGACATCAGATTATTTTGAATGTGAAGTGGAAAGTAACGCCGGGGGTGTTTGCCTGCTGTGATCCAGTGCTGGGTGTGCAAGCCAACTGACAGCTCTGTCACTGGTCAGTCCTCACTAGCCATCCTCAGCTAACACAAGCGGGTGACACTTTATTTTCCCGTCACTCAAGCTGGGAGGAGAAAGTCACCCAAAGACCTAGCCTGTAAAATACATGCGAGTGACGTCAGCTGATTATGGTGTCCTCTCAAGCTGAGTGAGCTGGCAGTATGTTCTGACAAGAATAAAGTAGTCACTGTTAAAGAAAGAAATCAAATTTTAAAAATATCATCACATTATTCTGCCACCACATATTCTTGATCTGGCAGTGATTTGATGTCTGTGTGTCTTTACTTATTACAGACGGGAGAAGTACACTATGTCAAGCATCTGAAATTTATTAGCTGGCCTGACCACGGTGTCCCAAGCTCATCGGAGCAGCTTGTGAGCTTTATTCTGTACATGAGTGATGTCCACCACAGAGGACCATTGGTCGTACACTGCAGTGCTGGCATCGGGAGAAGTGGTGTCCTGATCTGTACCCATGTACTGCTGACCTTGATTAACAAGGAACTCAATGTAAGTATAGGAAATAGTCTTGGGAAGGCTTTGTCTTTCATGGATGCATTCCTGTGAAGTGGCACAAACTAGCCTCCGTGAACACCACTAATTGATCAAATAATGCGTGCAGATTTGAGTTTCTCAGTAACGAGTTTCTCTCCGCTGCACAATGGGGATCATTTCCTTTCACTCAATCAGATCTTCCAGAACCTTGAAAAATTCAGTCAGGAGTTGGGTTCTCATTCAGGTCTCTCGGCTGGGTCTCCTTGTGCTTCAGGTGTATGATAGCAATTCCTCTATTCAAGAGAGGTTTCCCTGGTTTCGATGGAATTCATGTACTTGTTAATGAGGTGCTGGTAGCAATTGGAATCACCTGGTGTCTTAGCATGATTAAGCACAGAAACAGGCCCTTCAACCCATTATGGCCCTGCTGACTATTAAGTATCCATCTGTTCTAGCCCCATTTGCCACCACTTGGTTGATAGCTTTCTATTTCTTGGCAACTCAAGTGCTCGCCCAGATATGTCTTAAATGTCGTAAGACTACCTGCCTCCACCACCACTCAGGCAGTGCGTTCCAGATTGCAGCCATGTCCTGCGTGAAAGAATTCTTCCTCAGATCCCCTCTAAACCTCTTGCCCTTTGCCCTAAACCTATGCCCTCTTACTTTAGATACCTATGCCATGGGGATAAGGTTCCAACTATCTACCCTATCTATGCCCCTCATGTTTGTATCTCTCTATCAGGTTTCTCCTCAGACCCTTCCCCTCCAAGGAAAACAAACCCATCCTCCTCACAACTGAGACACTCCATCCCAAGCAACATGCTGAATCTCCTCTGCAGCCTTTCCAGTGCAATCATGCTATTGCCATCACCGACCACGTGAAAGGATGGCGATCTTCAGCTACTGAAGGTTTTGGTTGGTATTTGGAATCTGGAAGGAAGGCAGGTAAATGGGTTGGAGGGACAGATAACCTGAGTGGGGGAGCAGTTTTGGGAGCTGAAAGATTCAACCTGTTCCCAATATGCCTGATGAATGTTGTCTATACCATTTTAGATGTGTTGTTAACAGGTATGATTTAACCACTGATGTATAGTGGCGCATTGCACCACTGATTTGCAATGCACAGTAAGCAGGGAAAAGTAAGAGAGTTTCTTGCCCAGGGCACCCAAGAGGATGATCACAAGAGACAGGAGGGTGTGTGTGTTTCATTTGTGAGAAGTGTTGTCCAGTTCTCCTCTTCATAGACAGGGTACAGAAAGTTGTCCTGAGCCCAGGGCAGAGACAGGGGGTATAGAGGTCCTTGACTTGACAACATAGGCAGCACTCTGGGATTCCCTAGATTCCAGCAGCCTTTGTGTGCAGCAGGAAATGGAGACGAGAAGTAGGGGAGGGAGCGTGTGGTGAACGTTGAGGGGAGGGGATTGAGGCGTGCGTGAGGCCATTGATGTGAGTGGATGGTGGGACACCTTGAGCACAGCATTTAGTTTAGGAGAAGGGGTCACTGGCTGTATGTGGGAGGAGGGTGGGGCCTGGAGACCAGTTGTACATTGCTGATGGAGGGGCCATCAGACTGGCAGGGGGAGCGTCGGTGCAGTGAGTGGGGGAGGTGCAGGGACTTTTGCACCACTGATTTGTAATGCACAGTGAGGATTTATCCTGGGAATGCCTGTGACTGCTGCCCTGGAACAATATCGTCTGTTCCCGTTACACCAGGGATGAGTGGTAAGAATGGGGAAATTGCTATCTCAAGGAGTGTAGGTGCCTTTGTGGAGGAACTTGACCAACGTGCTCAGGAGGTAGTTAAACCACATTAAAGAAATGGAGCCCCGTGCTCACTCCACTCAGCACAACTCTTGGAAAGGCCCATAACCAGGAGGAAAGCCTCTCATTCTCACCTTCATGTATTTAGATATGCACCTCTTCCAGGCAGCAGTTGGGAATGCTTGAATATTATCGTGTGAGGGGAATGGGTCATATTTCATGCAACTCCGTGCCCAGGAGATGTCATGGCTTGCACTACGTTCCTCTGTCGGGTCTATTGTAAGAGTACACACTAGTCCTGCTCCTCCTCAAGACATCTACACTGCCCCTTGAGGTAGAATTTTTGGATCAAGGCCCTGAATTAGGTGTGACATAATGCGTTACCTCAAACCCAAAAATAGTCCAAGACTCCTTTGTGGGGGATCTTAAACAGAATATTTGGAACACTGTTCCAGAATTTGAAAATGAACAGGATGTTATTAAATACACTTTCTGGACCCATATTCTCACCAGCCAAAGAATAATAGGACCAATTCTTGAAACAAGTGTCCTTCTACATGGAGTGTGGGATGAGTAAATATGCCCTTGTCAGTCTATTAGTTTGGGATCTATAATAAGAAAACCTTTGACATCTATTACAATCAAAACAATTCCTGCACATTTAACAAGGGTAATTGCTGGAACTCCCAAGGCGGGCTGGATTTATGACAAGCATTGAGATAGAGAATGAAGGTATTTGAAAACTCCAAAGATTGACAGGAAGTAATGTGGTAGATTTTATATCTAGACCTTCAGAAGGCATTTGATAAAGTATCTCACAAGAGACTTGCCACTGAAATTAAAGGTCATGTGACAAGAGAAAATGGAAAACTGGAGGATAAATTTGCTAAATAATTTGAAGCAAAGCTTGTGATCAATGATGGTGGCTCTAACTTCACAGCTGCTCCCAGTAGACCTACCCCAGGGATCAATCCCATGCTTTCTGTTTCTTATTGTTTATACAATGACCTTGATAAGGGAATAAATGCAGAACATTTAAGTGTATTCTGAGTTGTGTGGGAAAGCCGGAATGATCAGAGGCATGGGATGAAATTCAAAGAAGCCGACAGTGAGAAAGTTTTATCATCTGAACAGACAGGATACAGACAGTGGAGAAATGTGAAGTAATCTATGTTGATACTAAAAGTTGTTGTTAATAGCTGAAAAATGTATTTCTAAGATGTGAGGGAAAAGCCCGAGGGAGATGAGCTTAGTAAATTGTTTTTCCACTTGTTCATAACCACTGCCCATTGTTCCAAATTATGTCATGCTTGGATCTATGGTCACCCCAGGACCTGTTACCACCTTGAATGTGTGGCCATCGCTCAAAGATCTCCAAATGCAATCTAAGTCCTGGATGATCACACGATCTTACTGTTACCCATGGGCTCTCTGATGGCACCCTGTCAATGGTCTTCCCTCTACCCACTCTCTGGGGACCAAACCTCCCCTTACTGGACGACCTTGTCAGGTACAAGCAGCTCTTTTGACTCTGTAGCAAAATACAGAATCCAGGGTTCGATCTTTGGATAAGTTTGGAAGAACAGAAACAAAACCTGTTTAAAGATGCTCATGGGGAGCACATCAGGAAGCCGCCAGCTGATCTCAACCAGTGAGTTCTCTTGGCAATTCCCAATGGCTTGGAGCCGTGGAGGTGAGCTCTGTGCCACATATCCAGCCCATCATTTTTCTACATCCATAACATCACCTGCCTCTTCCCCACTCGGCTGCTGAAACCCATATCTAATGCTTTGCTCTTTTGGACTTTGCTATTCCAGAACACTTCTGGATGACCACCCTGCCCTCGCACATACCCCTGCCTTCCCAGTTGCCCTTTCTGAAGCTATCTAAAACTCACTGTTTGTGCCCTAACACACTGGGTCTGCTCTGCCCATTGCTGATCCCCAATAAACACCACTTTAATTTTTCCAATGTTCTCCAACCTTTCCAAGGCCCAGCTCCTTGCTCCCTCTGGGTAACTACAGACCCCCGGTGATCTGTCTGCTCCTCTGATTCTGGATTTTAGTTTATACCTGAATTTAGTTGCTCCATTAAATCTCTTTGGCCTCTCTCTAGTCACTTTCACTATTATCTCATTTATGTAGCTTGACCTCAAATTCTGTTTGATTAAATTCACATGGTGGCTAAAGAATAGAGTTGGGGCAGGAACTTAAGACAGTGCTTTCCATCCTCCCAATACTGAGGTACTGGAAGGGGACTAACAGTCTGATGTTTCTAGTCAAGGGTCCTCAAGGGGATGACAGGAAGAAATTCATCCTGGTTCACATGTGCCAACTATAGGACATTGAACTCTGGAAGGAGTTATTGGTATTGGTTTATTACTGTAACATGCCCCGAGATTCAGTGAAAAGCTTCTAACATAACATAGAGTTAACATAGAGTAGTACAGCACAATACAGGCCCTTTGGCTCACAATGTTGTGCCGACCTTTAAACCTCACCTAAGACTATCTAACCCCTTTCTCCCACATGTCCCTCTATTTTAAATTCCTCCATATGCTTTTCTGGTAATCTCTTGAATTTGACCAATGTACCTGCCTCCACCACCGCCCCAGGCAGCGCATTCCATGACCCAACCACTCTCTGGGTAAAAAAACCTTCCTCTGCTATCTCCCTTGAACTTCCCACCCATTACTCTAAAGCCATGCCCTCTTGTGTTGAGTTTGTTTACATGTCATCCAGACAGATCATTCCATACAGTTACAGAGAAAAATGCAGGTAGACAAATAAAGTGCAAGGGCCACGAGGTAGGTTGGGAGAGTCTGTATGAGAGGTCTGTTCAAGCATCTGATAACAGTGGGATAGAAGCTGTCCTTGAGACTGGTGGTTCGGGCCATATGGGAGAGGGGAGAAGAGGGAATGACGGGGTGGGAGGGGTTTCTGATTATGTTAACTACTTTCAACTGTTTCAGAAGCAGAGCTCAGTTTTACGGATGCCACAATATTTGCCCTTGGTGTATGCAAAGGGGAATGAATTTCCCAATTAATTCTGTGATTTGTAAACAGGGATGAGAACTTTAAAAATGAGGTCAGAAGCAGGGAAATTGACGGTCAATGGGATGGTGCAAGTTAGAAATAAGGCAGCTGAATTTTGGATGACCTCATGTCTATGGAGTGGGGACAATGAGGACCTAGGGAAGGGATCACTGGACCAGAAGCGGCAAAAACATGGGCAAGAGTTTCAGCAGCAAAATCTGTATGGATTTGAAATGAGACTAGTACACCAATAGCAAAAATCAATCTGCTGGAGGGACTCTGGAGCAACACACACAAAACGCTGGAGGAACTCAGCAGGTCAGGCAGCATCTATGGAGGGAAATAAACAGTCGACGTTTTGGGCCGAGATCCTTCAGGAGGAACTCAGCGGGTTGAGCAGCATCTGTGGAGGAACGGAATTATCAATGGGTTGGGTCAACACTCTGCATCAGGATTGAAGGTGGAGGGGGGAAAGAGCCTGTATAAAGAGAGAGGGAGCGGTGAGACAGAGGCCAGAAGCCATGAACATATCTGGGCTGTTTGACGTCACTGGAAATGTGACCAGATGCACAGTGATTCACCTGCGTGCATCTGATACGACGTGTATCAGTCACGCACAGGGTGATGGCCTTGCCCGTGCAGTGCTCCTTTGGAATGATATGGGAAAACTAAGACCACATTGTCCTGACAGTGACCATCATTGGGCACCCGCAGGACTTGTACACCCTTATCACGCAGTGCTAGATTGGGAGCCCGTTAGGGCAAGTTCCATACTTGACTTTGATCCTTTGGGCCCAATGTCACATGACACTGACAGCCACAATCCCTGCTTTAGCTTCTGACACTTAAGAGACCAAGGCACTAACCACCTAGTCAATTGAGGCCTCTAACATCTGACCCAGTCACCCCCTCAAATCTCGCTAATGGTCTCAGGCCCCAACCCCAGGCCCCACACCTTGGCTACTTACACTCCACCCTGTCCTGGTTTGAGCCCTTCAGCAGACAGTAGACATCACCATCACACCCTACTAAGCCCTGGTTACTTACCTCGCTAGTCAATGCAACAGCCGGGCCCTGTCCCTTGGCTTGTTCCCATGAGCCTCCCCTTCCCCCATTTCAAATCCCCAGACATGGCTTCCATCCCTGAGGTGCCACAGGCTTGCAGTAGAACGGCCACAACCAAAAACCAAGGTGGTCGTTAATAGGCTACTATAGTGCCATTTATTGGATCTTTTTGGGTGCATTGAAATTTCTAGGCCAGAGTATTCCACTGTGGAATGTTGCTCATCATAAGCCTACCTTGACCCTTCTTCAAGTGGACCTGCTCCAAACCTGCCTCCATTGTTGTCCATAAACTCGAGACCATCCAAATCTCAGGAGCCCCAGCTGTAACTCACACCAAGCCCCAGTCATCCATCTGCCCGTGCTCAACAGCTTCATCATTAAACATTTACATCTCGGTTTGCAAATGCCTCGAGGCCTTGCCCCACTCCCCATTTTTGTTACCTCCTTCAGTCCCACAATATACATTAAAAACTGCAATTGTTCACCTGCCCACTGGTACCTATTGCCTTCAGGTATCTATATCCCAAAGCGCTGGAATTCCCAGCCTAAATGTCTTTTGGCTTCCTCAAGGTACTTCTTTGATACCTAGTTATTCAGATCTGAATACCCCTTCAAAATACAGAAGGAAAACTATGGGTGCCAGAAAATCTGAGATATAAACATAAAATGGTGGAAGTACTCAGCAGGTCAGGCAGCATCTGTGGAGAGAGAAACCACAAGACCACATCCTTTCATCAGAACTGGGAAAAGTTAGAGATTAAGCACTTTTCAAGATTTTGGGAAAGTTGGGGGTGGAAAGGGTTTGGTAAGAGGTTGTCTGTGATAGGCTGAAGGAGGAGAGATAAAATGACTCAGGGGCGAAGGAGCTGGATGAATGAGCGGTCCGTAAAGGGATTGATGAATCATTAGGCAATGTAGTGGGTGGAGCTTGTAGAGCTGCTGCCACACAGCTCGTGACCCAAGTTCTACCCTGACCTTGTGTATCGTCTGTGTGGAGTTTGCACATTCTCTCTGTGACCGTGTGGATTTCCCCATATAGACTTGTTTGGCCAAAGGGCCTTCTCTGTCATAAGGACATATGGAAATCTAGAGAGGTAGGTCTGGAGATGGTGTCAATAGAAAAAAGATATACAATTATCTGAAATTACCTGAAGAAAGAAACATTCAAATTGCAATCAGTGGAATTGTTGTATTCAAGTGTTGTGTACCGAAGGCTGTAATATGCCTAGTCAGGGGAGGAGATGTTGTTTCTCCAGTTTACATTGAGCTTCGTTGAAATGGTGTAAGGTCAGAATTAAAATGACAAGCTCTCTTGTAATCTGAACAGAGGCGTTCTGCAAAGCAGTCTTCCAGACAGGCTTGGTTTCCCAAGGAAAAGAACACTTTGTAAGCACCAAATTCAAGACACTAAGAATGACATGCCAGAGTCACTGCTTCACTTGGAAAGAAACTTTGGGTCCCTGAAAGATAGGAAGGGAAGTGGTAAATGGGCAGGAGTTATATCTCCTGTGTGGGCAAGGGAATTGGCTGTGAGAAGAGCAGTGGCAGAGAAAGTGGTACATGGTTAAACAAAGTCAGCCATGGCCTTCTTGAATGGCCCCTCAGGCCAGAAGGCAGAATGGCTGAAGGGGGCTTGGGTGTAAATGGAAATGTGAAGCTAAACATGCCAGAGGGAATGGTTCCTCCTGGAGGGTGAAAGGGAAGGTGGTGTGTCAGGAATCTCAGAGGATGATCCAGTGGATGTGGAGACTGGTGGGGCAGATGTGATGAAATGGGGACCCCGGTCGTTATTCTGGGCAGTAGGAGAACAGATAGGAGAGCCAATGTAGGCAATGGATTGAACATGATCAAGGCCTTGGCCAAACATGGTGCAGAAGGGTCTTTACATTTAAATGCTAGTTGTTATATGTAACAAATGGAGCATTCTGTCTGTGGAATGATTTCACAGACAGAAGGTATTCCATTTTGGGAGATCAAACCAGGGTATGATGCTGGGGAGCGTTATGAAACAGAGGAACCTAGGATTGCAAGTGCATAGTTCACTGAAAGTGGCATCACAGGTAGACAGGGTGGTGAAAAAGGCGTTTGGAGCGCTGGCCTTCATCAGTCAGGGCATTGAGTATAGGAGTTGGGAAGTTATGTTGCAGTTGTATAAGATGTTGGTGAAGCTGCACTTGGAGCACTGTGTACAGTTTTGGTTATCCTGTTATAGGAAAGATGTTATTAAACTAGAAAGAGTACAGAAAAGAGTTACCAGGATGTTGCCTGGATTTGGGGGCCCTAGTTACAAGGAGAGGTTGTGTAGACTAGCACTTTATTCCTTGGAATGTAGGAGATTGAGGGGTGACCTGATAGAGGTATATAAGACAGGGCGAAAACACATAGTCTTTTTCCCAGGGAGGGGGTGCTAAAAACAAGAGGGCATAGGTTTCAGATCAGAGGCGAGAGATTTAAAAGGGACATCAGGGGCAGCTGCTTCACGCGAAGGGTGGTGTGTATTTGGAATGAGCTGCCAGAAATGGTCGTTGAGACAGGCATATTAGCAACATTTTAAAGCCATCTGGATAAGTACATGGGTAGGTGAGGTTTAGAGGGCTATGGGCCAAATGTAGGCAGGTGGGACTAGCTTCCTGGGCAACACAGTCAGCATGGACGAGTTGGGTGGAAGGACCTGTTTCTATGATGTATGATTTTATGACTCACAGATTTCTTGTTAATGAAAAGTTGGGTAATTTTGATGGAGTGCAATAATTTAAGTCTTGTATTTTCCAACTGTTGGAAAAGACAGAATAATAGAACTGGATAACACGTTTACCAAATATTAATAAACCCATTAATAAGTTAACCTGAAGACATTGTTGCTGGCAGGTTCTGGTCAGACCGCTTGGGTTTCAAAGGTTCTTTGCATTTAAATAGCACTTCAATGTCTCATAAACCTTCAAACCATGAATTACTCTTGAAGTGCATTGACAGCAGTTATGTTGAGAATCGTATCAGAAATTCCCACGTTGGCTAATTCATTCACCAAAGTTTTAAGCACACTCTTGTTTGTGAACTAAAGGTTTAGTTTGGGGCTGATAGCTCTTTGAAGATGATGCCAATGGTCTGACGTAACTAGACATTCCTTTTACTGTAACTCATGCTTTGAAACATCTCTATTGATAAGGAGAAAACATGAATCACAGATACTAGTAATCGTGTAAATAATAAGCCTGGGAAGCTGTCATTAATAAGGGCTTTATGTTGTACAGAACTGCTTCAAACTGGAAGCTGTTCCGTTTGCCTGATTCCTGATGCTGTGGAATTTGCCCGAAAGACAGGATTGCATCTCCTTGTCTTTCCGTTTAGCTCATTTGGTGGCATGCTGTCCTCCAAATCAGAAGGTTGTGGGTTTGTGTCCCCCCGAGCATGTAACGTCAGTGAGCCTGATATAAGGTGTTCCTGTCAGCAAGGGCAATAACCTACTTGTTCATTGGATAGCACTATGTGAGGAAGGGCAGCTGTATTCCGGGTGAAACAGGCAGCATTTTTCCCATAGCCAGATTCACCAAAAATAGGTCTAACTAACTAATGATCTGTTGCTGATTGTTGGATCTTACTGTGTGCAAATTAGTTTTGGATTTTGCCAACTTATTATCACTGAATTTACCCATTTAAATGTGCTCCAAAAATAATTCATTGATTATGCAGTGAATTGGACATGCTGAGGATGTGCCAAAGCACTATACAAATGCAAGGTCTTGAGTTATACTGGATTTCTGATGCATTGCCAGCCTGGAATAGGATTGAGCACTTCGCTTGTCTGACAAGTGGCCGTTCTGACCACTGTGTCTTCTTGTATGAACTGCCTGTTTTGCAGTTGTGCACCAACTACATGAATTTATATACAACAGGCATCTTTCACTACTCAGAGCCAGAGTGAAAGCAAGTCATCATCAATCCCGAGGACTGGCGAAGAAAAATACAACAGACTCCCTGTGCACGGCAGTGAAGGAGGACTATGGCTTGAGCTAATGTGCCTTGAAGTCCTAACATCAGCTTCTTGAAGTCACTGATGTTACTACTGTAAGCAGTAGGACTGGCAGTGTTTCTAAGGAAATCAGTAGCACTTCAATGGTAGCACTCTCAGTTTCATCTCAACTTGTCACTGGATCAAGCTCCCCTCTAGACACATGACAATCATAACATGTCCACGTAAGAAGTCTAAAGTCAAAGTTGAGTTTATTGTCATATGCACAAGTACATGTGTGTACAAGTGCAATGCAAAACTTACTTGCAGCAGCATCACAGGCACATAGCATCAGATAAGCAGCATTCACAAAAAAAGCCCGTAAATTAAACATAAATTGTTCCCAATTTTTTCAAGAAAGAACGAAATTAGAACAAAAGAACCCCACAAAATCCATTGTAGTGCAAAGTGGTCAAAGTGGAACTGATGCTTCAATGCAGTCCCTAATCCATTTTACTTTCCCAAAAATCTTGACTAAATGTTTTGAATTGGTTTTCTCCCCACTGGAATTTATTTGTAAAGCAGAAAAATAAATATCTGGTTTCAATTGCTCTGAGCGTGTCTTGGAGCTGAGCTCTTTCAGCTGACTGAGAGGTGAGAGCACTGCCTAGGTAAAGAGATAGACGAGCGTTCATGGTGGAGATAGGCAGCAAAGACGTTGTACCTAAAGTTGCCCTATACAGAGCTCCACTTGTCTCCGTAATCATGGTCATTAGTCCCACCGTTCTCAGTCCAGTTCCTTTCCAGTGAGAATCATTGGCACTGACAGGAGTCATAAGATTGGCCTGAATACACAGACAGGGGCCAGATCCAGGTTAATCTCAGATCACTTTGTGGACACACACTAATGATACATCACCACCCCAAAGCCCAAAAGCAGACTTCTAACCCATTGTGCCTCTTCTAGCTCCCCACCTCTTCTGCTCCAAACCCTGACAATACATGCCGGCACCAAGCTATTCTATTTCACTTGCTTCTCTCCCAATTCTTTGACCATTGAAGCGAACAATGAGTCATTGAGTCACACAGCACCGAAACAGGCCCTTCAGCCCAACTGGTCCACACCGACCAAGATTCCTATCTAAGCTAGTCCCATTTGCCCATATCCCTCTAAACCTTTCCTATCCATGTACCAGTCCAAGTGTCTTGTTAATGTACCAGACTCAACCACTTCCTCTGGCAGCGCATTCCTTATACGGACCACCCTTTGGGTGAAAATACTTTCTACTTCCTTCCAGAATTTATTTGTGGGTCCTACCCCAACTCCTTCATTAGTGGCAATAATTTCCAAGGCACTGTGGCTGAGTCTGCTCCCCAGCTCTACCCTTTCCCACCTCACTGCTCTTCCCCACAGTGTTGCCCCTTTGCCCCTTTTTAAAGTGACCTTGGCTGTTGTCTGCTGCAGGCAGAAAATCTATCCCAGTGATAATTTTCACTTCAAGTGAGTGTGATCCAACGGCAGTTGCGGAAAGGAGGAGCTGTTGATTTTAGTCAACCTTGGGATAGATTTTCCTTCAACCCTGCAAGCCAATTTTCAAATTTATTTGAACTTGTTTTCTGACTATATTTCACATTTCCATATTTCCTTGCAACATAGAAGGAGGCCATTTGCCCCAGCGAGTCTCTGCCGGCTCACAGAATAATTTGATTCCTCACTAAGTTTTCCTGTAACCTAACCCTATAAGTACGAGATTTTTTCAGTCAGAGTCACTATCTCGTTGGGCACCTCCTGCTCTACGGTGACTTGGTCACGTATCTTTACTGGGGCAGAGTTGGTGGTGGGCCAATAATTCGCATGGGGTAAGATAGGTCACATGGGTCGCTCAGTCATTCTGGTCTGGTCAGAACCAATGTAACGCGTTCTCATTCTGTCCTCCATCCTGTCTAACATCAGCTTATCCCAACACCACGTCCTGGGCCGGGAGGAGTCGGTGTATTTCGTGTATATGAAGTGTGAGAGGTCGCAGCCTCTGTTCAAGTATCTGAAGGGGCTGCTTCTCAAGTTTTGGCTGTAGTTCAGCCCCACGCTCCTGATCTTCGGTCACCTGGTGCGGGATGAGGGGAAGGTGGGTTCGTCGGGGTACCTCCTGGTTGGTTTGTTCCTGGGCCTGGCCAAGGTGGCCATTCACAGGTGCAGGTGGCAGGCAGTCGAGGGTTCTGCCCAAGCTGATTGCCTGCTCCTCTTCCGGGGTTACGTCTGTGCCCGTGTGTCCCTGGAGAAGGAGCATGCGGTATCCACGGGTACACTGGGGGCCTTCCAGGACCAGTGGGCACCAGGGGCATGCTAGATGGAGGTGACTGAGGATTAATTTGAAACTAATGACTGTAAGTAGTGTGAATTGTGGAATACCGTAGCATTGTAGTAATGTGATGCTGTAATCACTGAATAAACCTCCTTTGGAAAAGGGAAAAAAACACCATGTCCTGTTCACCCAACAGCCCTGAGCTAACAGCCACTGTCGATACTTCAATTGAAAGTTCTCACCTTGCCTTCTCATCTGCTCCTTAAAGCTTAAAGCTTTCCATATCCGACAGTCCCTCCACTTGGCTCGGTGTCAGATTTTAGCTTATTTAGTCTCCTTAGGATGCTTTACTAACAGCTTAATACAGGTCCAAATTGTCGCTGGTGAAACTGTTCATGCAGAGACCAAATGCTCTGACGGATTGCCTCTAAGTTCCATCTTGGTGGAAGCTTCAGTACAAAAGGATGGACAAGTTAGAATCAGGGGTAGGCCACTCAGCCTTTAAAGCCTCCTTTACCATACCTGGTTTGATTGTAACCCCAAGACTGCATTCCCATCCATCCAGTTCCCTGCCAAAGAAAGCCACTGACTGTTCATCCTCTTGCTTCTCAAGTATCAATCTTCCTCTGCCTTAAAAATATTCAAAGAGTCTGGTCCATTGCCCTTCGAGAAAGAGACTTCCAAAGACTCTCTGAGAGGAAAAAAAATATGCCTCATCTGTTTTAAATGGGCAACCCTTTATTTTTAAACAGATCTAGATTCTCCCACAAGAGGAAGCTTCTTCACCACATCCATGTTTCAGGACTCCTCAGGATCTTGTATGTTTCAATCAAGTCACCTTTCCTAAATTCCAGCAGAAACAAATGTGGCCTGTTCAACCTTTCCTCATAATGCAACCCACCCATTCCATATATTAGTCCAGTAATCCTCCTTTGAACAATCTTAATATACTTTCTTATTGAGAAGACCAATATAGTGCACAATACTTCAGATCTAGTCTCACCAATTCCTTGTATAACTGAAACATAACCTCCCTACTTCTGTATTCACTTCCCCTAACAATCAAAATAATATTCTGTCAGCTTTCCTAATTACTTGCTGTAACCGCTTACTACCCTTTTGTGAATCATTCACCAGGACAATCAGATCCCTCTGTATCTCAGAGGTCTGCAGTCCTTCACCATTTAGATAACATGCTTCTTTTTCAATTTTTCTACCAAAGTGGGCAGCAATTCGGTGAATAGCAAATAATACTGGCAGTTGAATGAGGCAGATTGTACTTCCATTTTTGGCACTTATTCTATTTTGCCTGGTCAGAGAACAACTCCATACCATCCATTGGCACCACTCGAAACACAGGTGTTGTATGCTGGATAACTTTCACAGTAAATCTTTTTCAGTCAAGTTTTATAACAATTTTTTGTCCTTAAAACATAGAGTTAGTAGCAGGAGTAGGCCATCTGACCCCTGGAGCCTGTTCCACAATGGGCTGGAACAATGCCCTTGGAGTCTGTGGATTCCAATTTGGCTGACACTGTTGGGATGAACTTTTTTTTCCCCAAATATCAAGTCTGCACACAAAATACTTTCTCATCCCAGTATCTGAATCCATGGCACAAAATGAGAAGTCATTGGAACAAAGAGTATTGGAGTTAGTTGTGGATTATTGTGGTTGCAGGTCCTTTGAGGTTTGGGCCAAGGGGACATTGTTAGAAGTAATGGAATGAGTGTCTGGCTATGGTGTATCTGCCCTAGCGACTGCCTCACCTAAAACATTCTGAAAGCATCTAGATAGAGCAAAGTTTTAATCCTCATAAGATGCAGCTGGGGAACTAAGTCAGAGTTGGACATTTTATCATCTACTACTGAACAATGGGAAAAGTCTTTGCTTTATGGATAATTAATGGATCCATGCAGTTATTTATAATAACCTGTTCATGGTTTGGTGCTTATGAATGATACTGACAGTTTGCATTAATATCTTTCTTTTATAGTTTGACATTATGGATGTAGTGAGGGAAATGAGAAGCCAACGGCATGGTATGATCCAGACCAAGGTAAGCCTATGGTGTGCCACTGAAATACCTTGGACAAGGTGTCCTGGCAGAACTGTTCTGGGCTGTTTTACTCCATTAGTGACCCTGTATTAATAATGTGAGTTGTTGTTGGGCACAGAAGCATGAAAGGGCATAAACCTTGAAACTCAACTTTTAAAAATCCCAATGATAATAAATCATTAATAATTCTCATGTTTTATCAAGGTGCACCCCATCAAATGATTCACACGGTCTATTGCTTCCCACTGACAGCTCAGAGCATCAGTAGTCAAGTTAATCCAATGAAATAAAAAATGTTTAATTCTGTTGACTGATTCAATGCATGATACGTCCAACCTACCTTTATAAAGGTGTATAATTCATTGGCATCCCACTGAAAGCAGCCCCTTCCTCTGGTGTTTTGTGGAAACCATTGTACAATCATTTTCATTTGGGCTGGGATCTTGTATTTTGGTAACTCATGATCAGACTTTTATCTACTATAAGATCAGTCAAATTAATTTTTAGTCAATTTTTAAATCTTATTTAAGTGAACTCATTTCCCACAGTTTTATTGCAAAATTCACAAAACTATTTTTTTGTGCTTTGATCTCCTGAGATGTGCCGATATTCTACTGCTGTAAGTGGAAATGTATGTAGAAGGCCTGTGCTATTAAACCTATAGAAATATGATGACTGATATGTTGTATGTTGCAAAGAATAATGATAAATTAGGTCATACTGTTCCTGATTACAGTTTGCCTCACTTATGTATCCAATATTGAATATATCTTGAATATGTTCTTGCCCATAACACAAAGGTAAAGTTCCCTTGCATGTGATGTTGTAATATCGATACCCATTGTGGCATTCCCCACCATTTCACTATTTCTCCCCTTAAGGAATTAAACTTGTTGAGGTGGAATGGGAGTATTTAATGCAAACTTGGAATCAGTTTAAAAGTAGAATTAATACTTAGATAAATTGAATTGATATCCATTGACTCACCCTATACCTGTATGGAAATGCAGCTGATTGCACCACACTTTCAGACTTCCTGGTATGATCCTTTTGTTCACAAATCACTCATTAATAGTCTTGAAGCATCTCAGTCATGCAGGTCCCATGTCTGTTGTTATAAGTGAAAAACATACAACTCAGCATGGTCATTTCTCTAAGAAAAAAACTGTATTTTCCCTCATTATTCCCTCATTAATTGGATCATTTTAAAAATAACAATGAAAATACTCTTTTTTAAAAAGTATTTTTGCAAAAGATTTAATGTAGTAAAGGAAGAAGGTAATCAAAAGTGCTACTGTTGAGTGGTTTGACAAACTGTTTATCAGATCATTTTTGGTTCATTTGTTAACGTCACTTTGCTTACTTGTACCAAAGAACTTGATGTTTGATCTGTGGACTGTGAGTGGAACCGGCATGCAAAACAAGTTTTACACTGTACCTTGCTACATGTGGCAATAATAAACCAATTTACCAATTAATGTACATACTGGCCCATAGTTTAAACTGGCTGGATTCAACAATACGGGTTAAAACCAGTGTTTCAAAACTGGTTCTCACACTGTGAATCTATTTATTCACTTTATATACAGATTATGGTAATCAGTAACATGCAATAACACAGAAGGGAGAACAGTTCTCCTTCTAAGGATTTCCCGGCTGAGATGGAGACATAACTGAGGTGTGTGTTGTAACTCTGGACAGAGATTTCCATTCATGATGGTTCAGTGAACAAGCCACTTAACGGAGATGATGAGCAGCCTTTTCCTTCCTGGACACTGACAGTCATTTGTTAACCCACTACTATCATGCGGTGCATGGAGTTAGTGACACTGATTAGAATCAGATAAGAAAGTAACTCTTTCTTTGTATTCTTGTGCAGGATCAGTATTTATTCTGCTACAACATTGTATTGGAAATTTTAATGAGCATTCAGCAGCCGAACCATCAAGAGGAGGACCTGTTGTGACAATAATGCATTGCAGCTGGGATCATAGTCTATCGCATGGTTCCTTGTAAGCAACCAATTAAAACTCTACTCAGTTGCAAGTGGATCAAGAAAAATGGTGCAAAGCCAAAGCAATGACAAAAAAGTAACTGTGCATTGTACTCTTGCTCATTATAGCTAAAGGAACGACTGAATCTGTTCATAGTATATGTAACTCTTGTGAGCACGCACGATTTATGTAGTTTTCTAACTGGTGTTTTTTTGAAATGTTAAATGCCACAAATTTATTCAACCAAGCTAAACAAAGTTGTTGTGTACTTTGAAATACCCATGAGTCCCCCAGTGATCTTGGTCCTGGGAACTTTTTTTTAACTACTCTTAATTGTAATGGACCAAAACTATGCTACAGTACAAGTGTTTGGAAGATCAATTGGTAGATGTTACCCATTGAATGAAAGCTACAGGAGTTTCTCCCAGTGATTGAAAAATTAGTTAAATATGAATTACATGCATAAAATCATCTGAGTCACTTCCTGAAGTGTGGACAACCAGGTCTGACTGACAATTTCCTTACATTATACACAGCTTAAATATAATAGTAGCCATACCAATATGACTCAGGCAACACCAAATCATAACAGAAAGGTAGTCATAAACTTTAGAGATTTTTCGTGCCCAACTGCAGGTATTGAGTTAAATACAGTAGGGCAGAGGGATATTTCTGGAATAATTCTAAGTACAAATTTTTTCTCCAAATGTTTAGATTTAATGCAATAGTTTGCAACCAGTTTTAAATTGCTTAAATTTTGTGATTTACGTCAGGTTTATTTGATAAATTGAGTGGTTACTTGATTAAGGATTCTGCACAATCTGTTTTAATGGATGAACAAAAAAGTTTGTATTATGGTTGTTATCAAAGATAGAGTCACAGAGGCACAGACACAGACTGTTTGGCGCACCATGTCCATGCTGACCACGAAGCACATATATTCATCCCATTTACAAGCACTTAGTCCATAACCTTCTGGTCTTGGCACTTCAAGTGCTCACCCTGATACTTATTAAGCATGAGAGTATCTGCCTCCACCACCACCTCAGAAAGTGCATTCTAGATTGCAACCACTATCTGGGTGAAAAAAACTCCTCAGATTCTCTTTAATGCTCTTACTCCTCACCTGAAACTGATACCCTTTAGTTTCAGATGTCTCCATTATGGGGAAAAGTTTATCACTCCCCACCCTATCTATACCCCGCAGAACTTTGTGTTTCTGAATCAGGTTTTCCCCCACTCCCCTCAGCCTGCTTTACTCCAAGGGAAACAAACCCAGCCTGTCCGCTCTCTCCTCATAACTGAAATAGTCCATCCCAGGCAACGTCTTGGTAAATCTACCCTTCACTCTCTCCAATGCATTCATGTCGATAGTCCGTGAACACTTGCTGAGTCTAATGTTATTAGTCCAGATCAGTAGAACACTTTCATCATTAAAATAGCTCAAAGCTTAATTCTCTTTAGTCAACTCAAGCAGGTAAAAATCCTGAGTGGAAAGTCATTGCTCAACACGGCAATTCCGACGTACAAGATCCACAGCAGGTAAGGATGAGCTGGAACCTGCCACACACATTACAATCCTTATTTATCACTACCCTTACCCCTCTGAAGGCCTCCTATAATCCAGTAGAAGGGGCATATGCACAAAGGCAGAAAGAAAGGGGAATAAATTGGAGAAAACTACCACTGAGGGAATAAATACTCTGGAAAGTTACCCTTGGTCAATGTCAACAATCAAAACTAGTCCAAGACGTCTCATGGAAAGGTTCTATTAATAAGTATACTTTTACCAGATAGGAACTCAGTCGAGAATGGTCCAGCTCCCCCTTGAAAGCAGAGTCAACACTGACCACACTAGATGACAACACATTCCAGAGATTTCCTGTTCTACTGGGAGAAAAGAAATCTTTTGTTGAGTGATTCTCATCTTTTCAAAGCTGTTTATGTCCCCTTTGTGCAGAAGGAAGCCAAAACTTACTTGTACCTTTCATCCCCACACCTCCCCAATCCCTTCTGACCTATCACAATCCACCAGTTGGCTGAGTAGTCATTGAGTCAGAGAGAAAGACAGCACAGAAACAGGCCCTTCAGCCCACCAAGACTGTGCCAACCATCAACCAACCATTTACACTAATCCCACACTAATCCCATTTTTTATTCTTGTCACATTGTCATCAAATCCCTCAGATTCTACCATTTACCTACACACTAGGGACAATTTACCGTGGCCAGTTAACCAACCAACCTGTACGTCTCTAAGAGGAAACTGGAGCATCCAAAGGAAAGTCTCGTGGTCATACAGAGAATGTGCAACCTCCATGCAGACAGCACCAGAGGTCAGGATTGAACCCGGTTCTCCGATGCTATAAGGCAGCAACACTACTGACTGTGCTAACACGTCGAGTGTGGCCTTCTTCACAATGTTTGGAACAGGTGACATTCAGCAATCAATTGGCAGATTTATATACATTGAACCAAAGCAGAATTTTCAATGGTTGTGGGACTTGACCTAAGCAAGTAATTGCACATGTTGGTGCTTGGAGTAAAGTTACCCGTCACATTAAAATATCATCACTGATGCTCAGGGTATCAATTCAATCTACTGTTTCACATCAGCAACTATTGAGATAAAGAAGTGAATAATTCTGTATACTCGCACGGTTTAATTCCAGCTATTATCACCTAGGACTTGATAGATATTATTTTTTAGCAAGCATTAATTTACATCTGTAAAATTCCTTATGGATTTGTTGAATGTGGAGTAGACCTTAATTTGTCATGTCATGAATTTCCAATGTTTATATCACTTTATAGACAATAACATTACAGTTGCAGCAATAAATACTTTGAATTCCTGGTCCCCAATGCAACCATTTGAGAAAGACATTATTCACTTGAATATCCTGATAGTTAACTTTAATATTTCTAGTACTTGATATATTTAGCATCGTCTTTTTGTATGTATATCTGTATATTTATAAATGTTTTTAATGCATAACAGCAAATAAATAATTAATTTTTACCATGCCACAGTAACTTCCAGCCAGTTCTATCTCCTGTTCCTTCTTCACTTGCTGCTTTAAGTTGCTCACATCCCAAGCTGTGTTGGTCCAACAGTGCTGCCCTCTGCTCATTATGGTTAATGATGGATGAAGGGAACAAGGGGAGACTTGTGTTACTGCTGGGAGGGAGGTGAGAGCCAAAGTCCGGGAAGTGGAATGAACAAGGATCAAGGAACTTGCCAATCATAGTAGAAAGAAATTGTAGAAAAAAGAATGTATATTAGAAGAATTGGTTTGAAAATGCCAGAGTCAGGACAGTTGCTTCAAGGTCAGAGGAACTAGGGAAATGGAATAGAGTCACAGGAAGCAGGGTGGGAGGAGGTGTAGTCAAGAAAGCAGTGGAAGTCTGTGGGCTTGAGGTGAATGTTGGTCACTAACCTTACTCCAGGAATGGAGCCAGTGATGTTGAAGGAGGGATGGGTCATAGGAGGACCATGTCAAAAGTGAGAACGTGGTGGAAATTAGCAGGAAAGTCGATGCAAGGACAGGAAGCAGTGTGATTAATCGTTAGATAAAGAAGTGAGGGAGGGGACTGAAACAATGAATGTTCAGGACGTGCTACAAGGAGAACGGTACAACTCGGACCATAATTACACCTTTTATTTGGAGGAAGTGTCAAAGTTAGGTATTGGTGAAGGACCATTGGCCTGAAATATTGGATCCTTTTCGCAGATACAAACTGATCTGCTGAGTGTTTCCAGCGCTTTTGTTTTGCTTAAGTTAAAAGGGAAGTTGCTTAATGTGAGAACAGGTCCAGAGAGAAGGTGAGGATGATGGAGAGGGACCAGTTGGTTCTCTGTTCATGAAGAAGAGAAAAGCCCTCAAATCATCCTGGTGGGAAATGAATTCACAAGAGACTGCAGATGCAGGGATCTCAAGCAACAAACAATCTGCTGGAGAAACTCAAGGGGTCAAACAAAGGAATTGTCAACATTTCAGGTTGAAACTCTGCATCAGAAACCCTGCATCACACCCTGACCCAGTCCTGATGCAGGGTTTTGATCAGAAACATCGACAATTCCTTTCTCACCACAGATGCTGCTCAACCCACTGAGTTTCTCCAGCAGATTGTTTGTTGGTGGGGAATGGAGTTGGTGAAAATGAGGCGGTTATGGGTCACTGGCAGTGTCTGGGTGTAAATAGGAAGACAGTGGACAAGAGCTGAGCGAGGAAGAATTAAGTTCTGTGGGACAAGAGCCAGCTGAAACGTTAGGTCTTACCAATATGATGCAGAAGAGGCTGTGTGCACATGGGGGAATATGAGGTGGAAGGAAGGGGAGGGAAGATCAGAGGAACTGGAATCAGTGGTGGTCTTGGAGACAATGGCCAAATGTTCAGTGATGGGATTGTGGTCCAGAGGGAAGTGTGAGGTGATGTCAGAGAAACGGTCTTTGAAGCTGCCAAACCACAACAGCACTGCCCTTATAGGTTTGCTGACAATGTGCAGTTGGTTCCCAATGTAAGAACATCAATGCAACAAGTAATGGACTTTTGGACTTTACATTCAACCTCAGAGTGTAATCTAAATTGGAATGAACAATTCTAAATGTTCAGAACAGTAGTTGAAATGTGATTATTGATTTTGTTTTAAATATCAAAAACTGATGTTATGATCAAGTCAAAAATGAGATTGAAACCAATAGAGATAAATTAGACACGAATGACCCAACACTCTGGGGGATCATTTCTCTGCCTTGCTGGAACCAAAGGAACTGCATCTGTGGAGCTGAATCCATGCAGTCAATGTAGCTACTAACAATACACTGATGTCCTGCAGTACTGTTCAATTATCTCCTTGGTCATGGAGAAATTTCTGTTTTCTCTCTTCTGCAAGCACTACCTCTTGGTTATTGACCTCCCTCAAGGGAGTAATTAAATTGGAGAAATCCTGGAGCAGATAAATTATGCGTGGTTCTTTGGAGAGAACAGGTGGCCTCTTCTGTTCCGTAACTGCTTATAACATCAGGATATCAACACGTCAGAAAAGGGAAATGCAACCAACAGCAAAAACGGTCCTTCACAGCAACATCTCATTTGCTACAAGACTGAGGCCAGCTGGCTATTACTAACAGTCTGGGGGAAGTAGTGTTTAAGTTGGAGTAAGCCATGTGTATCTGTGTTCCCTGCTTTAACAATTCAGTGACTGCTCACTAATGCAATAGCCCACTCACCACCGATTCTCTAGTCTGTGAGCCCATTGCGACAGAAAATGTTCTGTGAAAACCACAAGTGTAAGTTCATGGATTTTATTAGCTCATAGTCTGAAGAGGCTAACACCATCTCTAATGGAAATGAAAATTGAAGTACAGATACTGGAAATCTGAACTATAAACAGAAAATGTTGGAAGTACCCAGCAGGACTGGCTGAAAGAGAAACAGTTAACATTTCAGGTCCAAGATCCAACTGCCGTATTAACTCAACTTCATCTCACCCTATGAGAGATGATCCCTCTATTCTACCCATCCTTCCCCCACTTTTCCTGCTGTTGAAAACTAACTTGATTTTTGCTTTCCCAGTGCTAATGAAGGGTTGCTGACCTGAAAGGTTAACTGTTTCTCTGTCCACAGGTGCTACCTGACTTGCCGAGTGTTTCCAGCATTTTCTGTCTTTATTAACATCCCTATTGAGTTGTTCGAGCACCTTCCTCAGCTCTGAAGGGCTGTGCACAGTGAGACGGTAGCGCTTGTTCTGAGCCATTTAAGGCAACTTTATGATAGAACAGAGGGAGGCAACTAACACTTCAAACCTGTTTAATTACATCTTGACTGATCTGTGTCTTAAATCCACTGGTAACATACATCACCAACAGAGTTTAGCTGATCCCACCTCCTCTACCATCATAATGTGAGCAAGAAGCAGATCTGCAGTTTGGAATAAGAGAAAACTGAATGTTCACCGTTCCTCAACTACTGCGGTGTGGAGACCACAGTAACTATTGCACATTGCCATTGGAACTGACAACATATAGTTGCCATAAGGTGTGAAGCAGCAGTTGTTGGAACTGGCCCACGAGTCATTTAGCCCACCTGGGACTGGAAGCTGGAACAGCAGCAGGGAATGCTCAGATATTCCCTACCGGTAGCCGTTATCTCCGTGAAAAACATGCTCGTGCAGTTCATAACGCAGTCAGAAAACGCACACGCTGACGTGAATTCCTGATGAACACAGTATGGTGTGAGGACCGCGATCCTCAGAGTGCACAGTCTCAGGCGGGATGGACAGGTCAGTAAGGGTAGTGAGGTCATTTTGTTTTCGAGTCACGGAGTCATTGAATGATACAGCAGGGAAACAGGCCCTTCGGCCCACTGAATCCATGCCGGCCATTAATAATCCATTTACAGTAATCCCACATTCTCACCAACTCCCCCCAGATTCTACCACTCACTTACACACTAGGGGCAACTTACACAGGCCAATGAACCTACAAACCCGCATGTCTTTGGGATGTAGAAGGAAACTCGAGCACTCGGGGGCAAAACCTACAGGGTCACAGGGTGGACATGGAAACTCCACACGGCACCGGAGGTTAGGGCAGAACCCAGGTTACTGGAGCTGTGAAGCAGCAACGCTACCAGCTGTCCCGTGCCATAGTTCAACCTGGGTAATTTAGTTTCGAAACTTCCTTTGTAGCATTCAATTTAAGTAGTAAAAAAAAGTAACCTGGGTGGGAGAAACCCAGTTAACTGGGAAGTAAGTTCAGACCATGAGTTATAATAACTGAGGTGCACGCTGCAACTCTGGACAGAGATTTCCATTCATGATGGTTCAGTGAACAAACCACTTAACGGAGATGATGAGCAGCCTTTTCCTTCCTGGACACTGACTAGGAACAGACAGTCATTTCTTAAGCCATCACTATTGTGTGGTGCCACACGCTTAGTGTCATTGTAACTCTTTCTTTGTATTCGTGAACAGGGTCAGTATTATTAGTTACCGGTGACCTGAAGTCAGCTGACTCAGCCAGCAGTAGTTTTGTGTACAAAGTTCCGGGGTATGAGAGGAGTGCGGCTCTCTGAGTGCAGGGTTCTCAGGCTGTGGACGCTGGTGAGCAAGGTGGCCTTTGCTGAGGTAACTAATGGTGAGAGGGATCATAGGAACAACTCAAAGATGGCAGCAACTTGTAAGTACAACGTCCTGGTTCAAACGGAGGAAGGCGGGTGCCTCAGTGGTGAGCACCTGGTGAGTATATAGAGCATAGAACACTACAGCACAGTACAGGCCCTTCGGCCCACAATGTTGTGCTGACATTTTATCCTGCTCTAAGATCTATCTAACCCTTCCCTCCCACATAGCCCCCTATTTTTCTATCATTCATGTGTCTATCTAAGAGCCTCTTAAATGTCCCTAATGTATCTGCCCCCACAACCTCTGCCGGCAGTGCGTTCCACGCACCCACCACTCTCTGTGTAAAAAAACTTACCCCTGACATCCCCCTTATACCTTCCTCCAGTCTCCTTAAAATTATGTCCCCTCATGTTAGCCATTGTTGCCCTGGGAAAAAGTCTCTGACTGTCCACTCGGTCTATGCCTCTTCATCTTGTACACCTCTATCAAGTCACCTCTCATCCTCCTTCTTTCCAAAGAGAAAAGCCCGAGCTCACTCAACCTATTTCCCAACAGATGTGCGAGGTTGTCTGTGGGTGAGTCTCAGCAGAGTAGCTCAGCCGAGTGGAACCTGTGAGATGCTGTGCACCATTCCTGTGTCCTGGAGAATCAAGTGTGCAGGAAGGGTCACCAGCGACATGAGCTCCAGGTGTCGGAGCTGGAGCAGCGGATGGAGTCACTGTGGCGCATGCGTGAAGCTGAGAGCTTTGTGGAGAGCACATTCAGGGAGGTGATCATACAGCAGCAGAAGTGTATCCAGACAGAGAGGGAATGGGTGACTACCAGACACACTAGGAGGACCGGGCAGAAGTTCCCTGAGTCCATATCGCTCACCGAAAGACTTCCCCTTTTGGATGCTATGGTTCCTCGAGAGATTGCGGCCTGATCCAGGAGAGTGGCACCGTACATGGATCAGCCACACCCAAGGGGAGGAAGAAGGGCGGGAAAGCAATCGTGATGGGGATTCAACAGCTGCAGGGGAATCCAGCATTTCTGTGGCCGTAGATGTATAATTTGCATAATTGTATAATTTTTGTATAATTTATGCTTTTCTTTTGAATATTGTGTCTCTAATGCTCTGTGCCTGTGATGCTGCTGCAAGTAAGTTTTTCAGTGCACTTGTGCATTCATGTACTTGTGCATATGACAATAAATGACCTTGACTTTGAGATGTGACTGCAGTCTGGTAGGTTGCCTCCCTGGTGCTGGAATGAAGGATTACACTGAATGGCTGCAGAGCAACTTGAAAAGAGATGATGAAGTTTTGGTCCACATCAGTACCGACGACACAGGTAGAAAGGGGCTGAGGTCCCACAGAGGTTTAAAAAGCAGGATCTCAGGGATCTCAAGGAGAGCAACCTCAGTGCATGTGCTAACTAGTACAAACGTGGGAGGATAGAGCAAATGAAATGGTGCAGGAGGGAGGGCTTTAGATTTATGAGACCTTGGGACCATTTCTGGGCACGAGGACCTGTACAGGTCTATTAGATGGTACCTCAACAGCACCAGAACCAATATCCTCACAGGTAGGTTCACTGGTGATTTTGAGGAGGGTTTAGACAATCTTGGCAGGGCAATTAGAACCTGAGAGGAGAGGCAGGAGGGAAAGAAACCAGAAGTGAAAGTTAGAAATGCAGTAAGCCAAATAAATGGGCATGGAAGCAAAGACGGGCAACAAATAGAGTCAGAGCATGGGAACGTGTCAGAAGACTAATTTAAGGGCACTACATCTAAATACAAGCTGCATCCACTACCAGGAACAATTAATCATTAATGAGTATGATCTAATTACCACTGCAGAAGTGTCTGCAGGGTGACCAAAGCTGGGAACTAAATAAGATAAGATATTTTTATTAGTCACCTGTACATCGACACACATGGTGAAATGCATCTTTTGCGTAGAATGTTCAGGGGGCAGCCCGCAAGTGTCGCCATGCTTCCGGTGCCAACATAGCATGCCCACAACTTCCCAACCCGTACATCTTTGGAATGTGGGAGGAAACCGGAGCACCCAGAGGAAACCCACGCAGACACGGGGAGAATGTACAAACTCCGTACAGACAGTGGTCGGAATTGAACCCGGGTCGCTGGCGCTGTAATAGCATTATGCTAACTGCTATGCTACCGTGCTTCAACATTTACCAAGCACAGGCAAAAGGGAAAGGAGGGACAGGGAGGCACAGTGAATAGTGGATGACATTGTTTCAGTAAGTTAGAAAGGATCTTGCAGAGTAGAATTAGAATCATTCTGGGTAGTGCGAAGAAACAGCAGGAGGGGAGAAAACATTGGTGGAATTGTTTATAGGCTTCTGGATAGTGGTTGTGATGTGGGGCACAAGGGATGTAGTTTAATTTTGAAACCAGGGTACACGGTAGTGTAGCGGTTAGCATAATGCTATTACAGCGCCAGCGACCGGGTTCAAATCCAGCCACTGTCTGTAAGGAGTTTGTATGTTCTCCCTGTGTCTGTGTGGGTTTCCTCTGGGTGCTCCAGTTTCCTCCCACATTCCAAAGACGTACAGGTTAGGAAGTTGTGGGCGTGCTATGTTGGCGCCGGAAGAGTGGCGACACTTGCGGGTTGCCCCCAGAACACGATGCAAAAAGATGCATAGTGTTTCGATGTATATGTGACTAATAAAGGTATCTTGTAGTGGCTAGCTACACTACTATAGAATAAAGACACGGAGTCTGTTGCTTGGAGTCAGAAGTCGATTGCTCGACAGGGCCTTTTAATCCCGAAACTCTTCCCGCGCTGACGTCACGCGCGGGCCACCTGACCTTCCCACGCACGGGCTTTCCTAACCCAATGATGGAGAAGAAAGAGGGTCCTGCGCCATCTTGGGTCGGGGGCCTCCGACGACGCTCGCGATCTCGGGAGCCGGTTCGATACTGGTAAGGTGAGTCGCCACAATCTTATCTTAATTTTCAGACAGAGCAAGTATGAGTGGCAGGTTGACTGGGATAGACTGGGAGACCACGTCAAGGGGTATGATCGTGGACAGGCAACACCTATTATTCAAACAAATAACAGGTGACTTGCAACAAATGTACATTCCTTTATGGCACAAAGACACAAGAGGAAGTGGTCTAGCCATAGATTACAGGAGATATTAAAGATAGTATTAAATCTAAGGAAAAGGCTTTAAAGAAGCAGGAATCCCAAGGATTGCAGGTGCTTTAGAAATTGGCAAAGGATAACCAGGAAATTAGTAAAAGAAGGGAAAACAGGATATGAGAGTAAATTAGCAAGACACATAAAAACAGACTGTAAAAGCTTCCAAAGGTATGAAAAATGAAAAGACTAAGATAAAATAAGATCTTTATTAGTCACATGTACATCAAAACACACAGTGAGATGCATCTTTTGCGTAGGGTATTCTGGGGGCAGCCCACAAGTGTCGCCACGCTTCCAGCGCCAACATAGCATGCCCACAACTTCCTAACCTGTATGTCTTTGGAATGTGGGAGGAAACCGGAGCACCTGGAGGGAACCCACACAGACATGGGGAGAACATACAAACTCCTTATAGACAGTGGTGGGAATTGAACCCGGGTCGCTGGTGCTGTAATAGAATTACGCTAACCGCTACACTAATAGATCAAGGCGTAGGACTTGTGATGGGGGATAAGGAAAGGGCAGGAAAACTAAACAAATACTTTGTGTCTATCTTCATGGAAGAAGACACAGAAATACTCCCTGAAACAGTGGAAAACCAAGGGAACAGAAGCAATGTGTTTTCGTGAAGAAACATGATTCGAGAAGTTAATGAGCCTGAACGGGCCAATAATCTACATCCCAGAGTTTTGAACAAGGTGCCAATAGAGATAATGGATCCTCTATGTTCTGGAGTGGCTCATGCAGGTTGGAGAGTAGAAAATGTGATCCCATTATTTGTAGAATCCTAGAATGGTTCCAGCAGAGAAGGAGACCATTCATCCCATCGTACCTATACTGCCTCTCTACAAGAACAACTCACTGATTCCACCCACTGGCTGCTCCTCTGCAACCTTGCAAACATTTCCTTACTGTATATTTACCCAATTCCCTCGATGCCACAATGAAACCCTCCTTCACCACATCAGCAGGCAGTGATTCCAACCACATGCTGTGGAAAAAAGCTTTTCCCCATGTCAATCTGTTTCTCTTCTCCTTTACGTTATACCTGGGACCTCTAGTCTGGGGGCAACCTCCAGCTAACCACTTCTATCAGATCTTCTCTCATCTTTCTCTGATTTATCTCTGTAACTGTAGTCTGTCATCCCAGGAACCAATCCTGGAGATCTCTCTGGACCCTCTCAAATGCCTTTACCTCCTTACATCCATAAAAAAGAACACCAGCTGAGGCCAAACCAGAATTTCATAAATCTTCATTGTGACTTCCCTGTAGTTGTACTCCATGCCTTGACTGACAGAGGCTGGAAATGAGCATAGCTTATTACCCTGTCCTGCCACTTTCAGTGACATGTGCAACCATGTGCCCAGGTCTCTCTGCTCTGTACCCCTTTAGAACAGAAGCCTTTGTTCTATATTGTTCTCCTTATTCTTTTAACTGAAATACATCACAAAAAACCTCCTATTTCTATGTTTTAAGCTTCATCTGCCACCCATCTGCCCGCTCCACAGTCTGCTACAATGTATCCTCTTTGCATTTCACAACAATGCCAAGCTTAATGGCTTGAACTCTCAAGTTTAGGTCATTAATATAGATAAAAAAAAACAATGGTCCTAACATCATAAGACATAGGAGCCATTCGGCCCATCTCGTCTGCTCTGTCATTCAATTGTGGCTGATTCTTTTTCTCTCAACCCCATTGTCTCAACCTCAGGTCTATTTTCCCTCTTCCTTTGCCCCAATGCTGGTGGAAACAAAGACATCCACGTCAGACTCCTATTTATTGATTACAGCTCCGCCTTCAACATCATAATTCCAAACAAACCCATCTCCAAACTCCTAGACCTAGGACTCTGAACCACTCTCTGCAACCAGATCCTTGATTTCCTAATCAACAGATTGCAATCAGTAAAGATAGGCAACAATACCTCCTCCATGATTACACTCAACACCAGTACCACGCAAGGCAGCGTCCTCAGCCCCTTACTACACCCTCGATACAGTCATGAATGTGTGGCAAAATTCTGCGCTAACTCTAACTACAAAGTTCGCAGATGACACCACTGTGTTGGGCTGGATCTCAAACAACAATGAGACGGAGTACAGGAAGGAGATAAAGAGACTAGTGACATGGCGTCAAGACAACAACCTTTCCCTTAATGTCAGCAAATGAAGGAGCTGATCATTGACTTCAGGAAGCAGCGTGAAGTACACACCCTTGTCTGTATCAATGGTGCTGAGGTAGAGATGGTTGAGAACTTCAAGTTCCTAGGAGTAAATATCACCAACAATTTCTCCTGGACCAACCACATGGACGCTACGGTCAAGAAGGCACATTAAGACCTCTACTTCCTCAGAAGGCTAAATAAATTTGTGTTGGCATGTCCCCGATGACTCTTACCAATTTTTATAGATACACCATAGAAAGCATCTTATCCAGACGCATCACAGCTTGGTATGGCAAATGTTCCACCCAAGACTGCAAGAAATTGCAGAGAGTTGTGGACACAGCCCAGTCCATCACACAAACCAGCCTCCACTCCAATGACTCTGTCTACACTTTCCTCTGCCTCTGGAAAATAGCCAACATAATCAAGGACACCTCCCACTCAGATCATTCTCTCTTCTCCCCTCTCATGTCAAGCAGACGATACTAAAGCTTGAGTGCACATACCACCAGTCTCTTCTATCCCGCTGTTATCAGACTCTTGAACGGACCTCTCATATGCTATGAGGTGAACTCTTGAACTCTTGATCTACACTAATCTACACTTGATCCACACTTGATCTTACACTAATTCCCAATCTACCTCGCCATGGCCCTTGCACTTCATTTGTCTACCTGCACTACACTTTCTCTGGAACTGCAGCACTTTATTCTGCTTTCTGTTTTTCTTTTTACTACCTTGATGTCATTATATATGGCATGACCTGTCTCAATGGCATGCAAAATAAAATCTTTGCACTGTATGTTGGTATATTATACAATAATAAACCTATTTAATCTACAAAGCCTCCTGCTCTTTTGGTGTTTCCCCCCAAGCCTCTCTCTTCACATTTCTCCTTTAAAACCTTTCCCAAACTACCATTTCTTTGATCAAGCCTTATTACCACACCTAATCCCTTTTCAATGGGTGTATTCCCTGAATAAAGATTTTACTTCCGAAATATGCCAGAATATTGCATCCATGAAATACAAGGTAATAGTCACAGAGAGACAGAGCACACAAAGAGGCCCTTCAGCCCACTGTCAATGCTGACCATCGACCATCCATTTACACTAATGCTACATTAATCCCGCGTTTTATTCTTCTCACATTCTCGTCAACTCCCCCCCCACCCTCCAGATCCTACCACTCTCCTCCACACCAGGGGCAATTTACAGTAGCCAATATACCTGCACGTCTATGGGATGTGGGTTGAAAACCTAACGTTCAGGAGAAACCTATGTGTTCACAGGGGGAGGATGCAGACCCCACACAGACCACATCTAAAGTCCAGCCTCTTGTGCTGTGAGGCAGCAGCTTTACCAACTGCAACACTCTGCCATCTCTGATGAATCACATCATTAATTCTAATTACATCTTATTCCTGTGTAGTTTACCACCTTTTACGTGTGACTTAATTCTGCAAATAACCTTAAATAACCACAAATACCCTTAACTGGCTGCGTTGGCCTGCCTGCTTTGCTATTTGTATAACCTTTTCATCTATTGTAAAGGAGAATAGCTCAGGATTAAGAACTAACCGGTGACAGAGTTTCTGACAGATACTTGTTCATTCCTGCACTGAGGGAAAAGAAAATTAAAAGATGCACTGTCCAGATAATGGAGAACATTTATGGAAACTTGCTTCAGGCCAGTGTAACTAATGAAGGCACAGTGTAAGTAAGCTTTATTGTGGGAGGCAAACATGAATGATATGTAAGGGTTAGTCGACCTTTGCAAGGTCTAACTGGAGTAATGAATGGAAATTCCATGAAAGATAATGAGAGAAACCACATTACTAAGTTCTGGCAATGAAGGTAGTCATCCATCAGAGACTTCTGGCAGCACTTCAGAGGACTGCTGCCCTCGACAGTAAATTGGTACCTGGTGCAATGGGATTAATTCCAGCAGAGTAACATGGGAAAGAATCTGGTCAAACAAATACATTCAGAACTTGCAGAAGTAATAGCCAAATGCAAGGTCATTGATTGCAAATTTGAAGCCAGGATGGTGTATTGTGGAGGATCGTGGCTGTCACGTGACAGCACTGCCCCTACCTGATCGGAAGACACACCACTGCCAATCAAGGTTTGGCCCTGCCCCACCCATCAGTGCACACCTGACCATTGGCCTTTGTAATCGATTAGACCTTGCTGACACCAGGCCATTGGCCTTTTTAAATTACCTGGGCTTGACGCCCCCCCCCACCCCGCCAGCCCTCCAGCACTATAAGGAGTGCCACATGTGCTTGACTCAGTCTCTTTTGTCTTGAAGGGATGCCTTGTTGGTAAGGTGTGCACTGTTTAATAGGTTTAGGAGCTTCTGCTTCATTCCAGGTCGAGGAACCGTGGAACGGCACTGGAGAAATTAGTTAGTATCCCTGGTAGCACAGAGCTGTGCCTGCACTGAGTCAAGGGATGGCAGGTATCGTATTGTTTTTCCTTGATTGTATGTACCCAGCTCGTTGAGTGTGTGTGTGTATTTTACCCCTTTTGCAATTCTCCCATGCTCACTATCAACTGTGTGTGTGTGTTGTTCCCGTTACCTTTTCCCCGGTTCGTCTTTGTGAATAAATCATTTATCTCTAAGACAGTGTTCAGAGTCCGTGCCCTTCGAGACCTTGAATCTGTTTCACAACAGATGGTGGTGGTTATTTTCATTGGTGGCCCAAAGAGCAAATTGCACTGATTGGATTACTTTTCTCCTCATTGTTTTATGTTGATGTCCTGTTTTTATCACCATATAAATCCTATATGTGATAGATGTAAATCAAATGTGGCTTCTCTGACATATTTGGTCCTGTCCTCTTCTGGAAAAATATTGGAAAGGTATTTTTAACATTATCCCAACTGTATTGAATATTGATTTACAACCTCACCCTATCACTGCAATTTTTGGATTACCAAGGATAGAGTCTGGCCATTTATCTGCTTCCACTTACTGTACGATTGCCGTTGTTACATTAATGGCCAAATGATCCATTTTGCTTAAATGGAAGGATCCAATACCCCCTACTACTTTTCAATGGTTCTCTCAAACTATATCATGTTTAAACTTGGAAAAATTAGGAGTGGTGCTGTCGATCCTTCGCTTAAATTTGAAGACATTTGGAGTCCATTTATTCAATATTTTCATATGATATAGATCCCTTTTCTATAACTTTCCAATCTAGAGGAACGGAGTTGACGACATAATATTGCTCCGTTTCTACTGAGAAATTTCAGTCCAGTCTTCTTTTTTCTTTTTTTTGCCTTTTTTTTGAAATTTTTCTTTTTAGTTTGGTTTGATATATTGTTTATAATCTTTTTTATTTGGGGTTTTTTTCTTTTATATATACAATAAATCTTTTTCTTTCCTTTCTTTTATAATATATTCATTTACTAAGAGATCGTGAGATCTACAGATTTTATTAATATTTTATTATTCTTCATGACTATCTATGCCATGATTGTTATCCCGATCTCTTTGTATTACATGTACAAACATCGATGTTATATATTAATCTGTATTAATTTGGAAACTAATAAAAAGATTGAAAAAGAAAGAAAGGTTGATGTGCACTGGTAAAGCAGAACACCACTGATGGGAAGAGCAATAGCAGTACCACTGGGCTGCAACACATCTTTCCACACTGCTCAAACCTCATGATGGAATCTATGTCACTGGTTCCAAAGACGAGCGTTGTCAGGGAACATCTCAACAACAAGGTTGCGGTTGGAAACTCACTACAAGTAGATGAATGCCTGCAGTCTCCACAAGCAGGAACATCAGATGTTCAGTTGCCTATCTGATTTTCAGCTGTTTCCTCTGCTGGTGCATTGGGGTGGGTGATGATTCCTCCAACCATCCCAGGTTCTGGAGGGTCTACTGGACATTGTCATCGTTAAAAGGACCACCAGACTTTTTCTTTGGTTTCAGACGCCGGGAGCTAGAAGTTGAGGATCAGATTGTCTCTAAGTTTCAGATTCCCACTACAGGTTTCTGGCGTACAATTTGTCAAATAAACTACATTAACCAGTTCAAAGTGATTCTGGACAAGGAATGGGTGCCAGAAATTAATGGGAGGCAGCTGGTGGAACGGATCAGTGGGGAAAAAGATGGCAAGATACCTCAGTGACCTCTTCCCATTTCATTTTTTATTTGAAATTGGCAAAAGGGAGAGGTGTGGTCCAGAGAATATTTTCTTTAATGGAGCAGGCCAGAGCTGAGTAGCTGGAGGCAAACTCAACAGTTATCAGATGGGGGCTTGGTTAAATACTTGACATCAATCTGCAGAGCTAAGGGGAGATAGATTAGCTGGATAATTCTTTCAAGAGGTTGACATCGGTACAAGGGACGCAATAATCAACCTCTGTGCTCCATCCTGATGCAGAGTCTCGACTTGAAACCTCAACAGTTCCTTTTCCCCCAACAGATGCTGCTCGATCCACTGAGATCCTGCAGCAGATTGTTTTTTGCTCCAGATTCCAGCATCTGCAGTCTCTTGTGTCTCCGCTGTGCTGTATTGCTCTGTGATTCCTAAGGCAGCCCAGAGGAGCAGTGAGCAGAGCCGCTGTCTCACAGCACCAGAGTCCAGGGTTCAATCCTGACCTCAGATGCCGTCTGTGTGGAGTTTGCACACTCTCCCTGTGACCACGTGGGTTTCCACTGGGTGCTCTGGTTTCCTCCCACATCCCCAAGATGTGTAGGTTGGTAGGTCACTTGGCCATTGTAAGGGTATAGGATCTGGGGGGAGTTGATGAGAAAGTGGAGAGAATTAAAATGAGATTAATGTAGGATTAGTGTAAATGGATGGTGATGGTCAGCAGAACTCGGTGGGGACTGTGACTGCATGAAAACAATTCCTACTGCGACATTACTCTGCAAAAGATTCTTTCTCCCCAACCGGAGTAAGAATAGTTTGATTTAACAGAAAATGTCCCTTTAAGAATATCATGTACAAAATAACCCTTGCAGAATGCTGCTTTCTACAGCAGTCGGTGGAAAAATTATGAACTGTATTATTATGCTATATTTACTGTGTTCTATTGTTAGAATCACAAGTCAGTTGCTGGAGTGTTGCCAGGCAGTCACAGCTCACTGAGAATGTCTGCTGAGGAAGAGATTGGGCGGCTGGAATCTCCCAGTGAGGAACAACAATGCAACTAGGCCCCTGTGTCCATGGTGATTTGGGGAGGATGAGTCTTGCCAAGCTGCTCTCTGGACCATTACAGTTCTAGAGCTAGATATGGGATGTATAACTAGGATTGGATAGGAACATAGTCAGTCATCCACAGGTTTTGTTGTGGGTTTATAATTAAGCTCGGTTAATTGGCCACTGGAAATTGCTCCTGGTGTGTAGGTGAGTGCTAGAATCTGGGGGGTGGGGGTTGATGGGAATGTGGGGAGAATAAAATGGAACTAGTGTAAGATTAGTGTAAGTGGGTGGTTGATGGTTGATATCGATCAGTGGGCTGAAGGAGCTGCTTCCATGCTGGATGTATCTACGACTCTCTTTCATTACATTGCACAGTGAGTAACCATATTTTTAAAGGGTATCATTTTGCCCATATTAGCTGTTAAGTTAAACCCTCTTTATGCAGCACCTAATCCCAATATGTTGATTTTTCCAAGTGTTTGGAAGGAAGACCAATAGTCTGTGAGATACCATATCGCAGGTTGGCTAATCCAGCGTTAGGCAGAAAGACCCAGATCTCAGGATACATTCATTTAATTCACCAGTTACTCAGCTTGGGCATTCTCATATCGGATGACCTGCCCTGGGCCCAGCACATAGATGCAATCATAAGGAAAGCACGCCAGCGTCTTTACTTTCTTAGGAGGTTAAGGAGGTTTGGCTTGTCACCAAGCACTGTGACAAATTTCTACAAATGTACTGTTGAAAGTATCCTGTCTGGTTGCATCAGATGCAGAGGAACTTATGAAGCTGCAGGGAGTAGTGGACTCTGCCCAATACATCACAGGCACGTCCCTCCCCACCATCGGTAGTATCTACAGGAACCGCTGCCTCAGCAAGGGAACATCCATCATCAAAGCTCCCCACCATCTGGCCCATGTGATCTTCTTGCAGCTACCATCGGGCAGGAGGTACAGAAGCCAAATCCCACACCACCAGGTTCAAGAACGGTTATTTCCCTTCAACCATTTTGTTCTTGAACCAACCGGCACAACCTTAATCACTGGAGTTTAACAACACTATGATCACTTTGATTACTTTGCACTAAAATGGACTTTGCTTTATTGTTCTGATTGTGTTCTTTCTTGTAAAAATTGTGTATAATTTATGTTTTTCTTGTGAATGCTGCTTATCTGATGCTGTGTGTCTGTGATGCTGCTGCAAGTAAGTTTTTCATTGTATCTGTGCATGCATGTCCTTGTGCACCTGACAATAAACTTGACTTTAATGATGTCATTTGTGATGCAGTCTCAGGGAAACTGAGACCTAGTGTGATACGTTCGTACTTTATGTAAGATTTAAAGGGATACTCTGCTGCCATCAGGTGTCCGGACCAGGCAGCTACAGAACTGACAACACACTGTTCATCCACCTCTGTACTAAAAGTATCAGTGAGTCCTTGTTGTACCACATAGGTGCTGTGCTGCTCATTCAATGGATGCCTCAGTGGTGATACCACAGTCCATTGCCACAAGCATTGGGAAAGGTGTGGCTGGTCACCCAGATAGTGTCAGGGATCTTAGGACAAGATGCACAGACATGTCCATCGAAGTCTTTGGAGCTCCCACACTGTATCTGAACCAGCTGAGCAACGTACTGAAGCTTTGGTCTTCCAGTTCAAAGTGACATGAAATCCTCCCACTTTGCCTCCACTATCCTATTCAGAGAGGTTTAGATTAAGGCAACTCTATACTGGCTACTGGATCATTCCAGGCAGCAGCAGTAGATGTCCACCACATTGTCACCACAACATCAGAAGTGCGACCTAGGACTCTGTGGAATAGCTCCTTATTTTTAGATTTAAGTGAGGAGAAATTTCCATCTCGGGCACTGGGATTTGCCAGTGTTGTTGGCTTCCCATGACTGTGGACAGCTGTTGGCTGAGCTCATGTGCCCCTGAGGACCACTCTCTAAATGTCCAGCCACGTGTGGTAAATTGGTAAGTTGGATTATTATTGTCACGTACCAAGGTACAGTGAAAAACTTTGTTTTGCCTACCATCTATATAGATCATTTCATCACGTCAGTACATTGAGGTAGTACAAGGGAAAAGCAATAACAGAATGCAGAATAAAGTGTTACAGTTACAGAGAAAGTGCAGACAATAAGGTGCAAGGCCATAATGAGGTAGATTGTGAGATCAATAATCCATTTTATCGCACAAGAGGTCAGTTCAGGATAGAAGTTGTCCCTAGATAAGATAAGATATCTTTATTAGTCACATGTACATCGAAACACACAGTGAAATGCATCTTTTGCACAGAGTGGTCTGGGGGCAGCCTGCAAGTGTCGCCACGCTTCCGGCGCCAACATAGCATACCCACAACTTCCTAACCTGTACGTCTTTGGAATGTGGGAGGAAACCAGAGCACCCGGAGGGAACCCATGCAGACATGGGGAAAACATACAAACTCGTTACAGACAGCGGCCAAATTTGAACCCAGGTCACTGCCACTGTAAAGCGTTACGCTAACCACTACACTACTGTGCCTGCCCCTGAGCCCGGTGGTACCTTCTCATGGGTCTCATGAGAAGAGATGCTCTTTGCCTGGCAGCTCCCATGACTGTATTGCCGGATACTTTCATCAGTCCAGTCGGGAGGGATGAACCCTCAGTGGGTGAGGGCCCCATTCAACGTCCTTATCTTCTTGTAACAACCTGGACTGTACTCACAGCTGCTGAGACCTGGGGCCTGGGACAACTGTACCCACAGCTGCTGAGACCTGGGTCCTGGGGGCCTGGGACAACTGTACCTACAGCTGCTGAATGCTGAAGTAACTTCAAAACATGGAGAGCAGCCTGGGCAGGAAGTGTGGTGTGGAGTCCTGGGGTCTGGGGTGAGGAGTGAGCCTGGACAAGCTGGAGGAGTGAGGACCCAGGGGATGTGCCTGACCCGCATCAACAGTCTCGTGTAGCAGTGGACGGATCGTCCAGCGACTGCAATATAATAGTCCTCCACGTTCTAAGGCAGTTCTTCAGTGAAGTGTGTGTGTGTGCACGCGCGTGTGTGTACGCGTGTGTGTGCTGAGTGTGTGTGTGTGTGTGTGTGTGTGTACGCATGTGTGTGTGTGTGTTTACGCGTGTGTGTGCTGAGCATGTGTGTGTGTGCTGAGTGTGTGTGTATGTACGTGTGTGTGTGTGCTGAGTGTGTGTGTGTACGCGTGTGTCTGCTGAGTGTGTGTGTGCTGAGTGTGTGTGCGTGTGTGTGTGTACGCGTGTGTGTGCTGAGTGTGTGTGCGTGTGTGTGTAGATGTCTGTTCATGCGAAGGGAGTGAGGTGGGGAGTGTGTGTGTGTGCACGCGTGTGTGTACTGAGAGTGTGTGTGCTGAGTGTGTGTGCGTGTGTGTGTGTGCGCTGAGTGTGTGTGTGCACATGTGTGTGTATGTCTTTGTTCATGTAAAGGGAGCGAGGTGGGGAGTGTGTGTGTGTGTGTGTATGTGTGTGTGTGCGCGTGTGTGCGCACGCTTGTGAGAGTAAAGAGAATGTGCAATACTGTAATAATTTGCAGAATTTGTTCTATGCGTATGTGTTCTTATGTCTACATGTGAGCAATCTTCTCATTTCCTGACACATCCTGTGGGGTCAGGGGATTCCTCAGTGTCTCGGGAGACCCACTCCTGGAGGAGACCTTTCAGCCTTCTGTTGCCTGGTTGTTCTTGTGGGTTTCCTGATCCCATTGACAACCAGTGAATAAGGTGAGGTGAATAAAACTAAATGACACAGATTTAGGGTAAGGGGTAGGAGATGTAGAGGGGATCTCAGGGGGACCTTTGTCACCCAGGGAGTGGATCCTGAGATCTGGGTCTTCTTGCCTAACACTGGATTAGTGAACATCTGATACAGTATTTCACAGACTTGAGGTCTTCCTGTCAAACATTTGGAAAAATCAACACAATGGGGTTAGGTGCTGCATAAAGAGGGTTTAACGACAGCTAATATGGACAAAGTGAGACTAGAAAAGTGGTGGAAGCAGAGGTGCTGACAGCCCACTGGTCAGCATGAATGATGTGGGCCAAATGGCCTATTTCTGTGCTGTATGACTCCCTGACTCTACCTCAGGACCACCCTACAGGCAGGTATTTAACACAGCACTTGGATGTCCCTCTGAGAAGACCACGGTGGCCTCTCCTTCTCCTCTGCAGCCTCATCCTCTTGTCCATGCCATCCATGATGTGTTGCTGCTGCCTGGCAGCCACAGGGAGTATGTTGTAATGAGCTGACATTACAACACACCTTCTCTGCTGCATGGACAGGTGTTGACAGTGTTGAGAGTGGCACTGAATTCAGTGAGATCTCAGAACCACACAGTTTGCTTATTAACTCATCCTTCTGGCAGTAGAACACACTAACACTGTTGCACATTCACTTTAGACTGATTCCCTGGTTCTTTTGAGGGGAATTTTTTCCGATTTTCCTGTAGCCCTATGCACAACAATGTTACAACACACCAAATATAGGAGCAATCCAAATTCTGGGCATTTTCCGTTGAAGCAGGAACCGGTCATTCTCTCTGGTACATTCTAACACAGGCTCTGGTTTCTGTGCTGTATGACTCCATGATTCTGCACCCAGAAGCTGTTTATTCAATTACAGCAGTGAAAACGTGATCTTTAGTCTGAATTTACAGTGTTGCATGGTTACTTTGCTTCTTGCCTCTTCCTAATGTTCTTTTAATTGGGCAAATTTTCATTTGTCAAAATTTCCTTTTTGGGTTCAGTTTAACGAGGCCTATCAATTTTCCACCAGTGATTGGATTGTGGCAAGGATTTTAAAGCAGTATGTAATACTACACTTGCATACATACTTCTGAAGTGAGACCATGCACATTAACATTCACTTAACAAACACAAGGCAGGCGTAGCAATTTAGCCTCCTCGCTGTTATATTGATGGATAAAACCATTTTCCTTCTGATTAACGTGAACCGAAGTTCTGTATGTTTTCAATCAACAGAAAGAAAATTTGTACATCAAGTAATATTAAAGATGGAGATCACGGTTTGCTCCCATGACTTTGTGAGTTAGACTATATTACTGCCTTATGACAGGATTCTATCACCACACAATGCACAATTTTAAAAACAGTCAAATATTTATCCCCCCTCTATTTATAATCTTCATCTGAGTGTCATATCTCAGCATTGGAAATTTCAAATCAAAGAAGTTAAACTCGCACTACTAATTCATGCCAATTGGTGGCAGTGTAGGCAAGGTTTTTGCATGGCTCCTGCTGGTATAAGGCCCAGCATAAGCATCAGCAGCACACAAATGAAAACTGCAAGGAGAAGGGAAAGATCAGCGTGGCCCCTGTGTAAGATGACATGCAAATTCGTGAAGCATTCCTTAAAAAAAAATGAAGTCCCATCATTGGTTACAGCTACTCCAGCCTTCCTGACCTACACATCTGCAAAAAAAATCTAGAAGAGAAAAATTTTTGTAAAATTATAAATGAACAATAAAAGCTGAAAATGCCAGAAGTGCTCAGCTGCTCAAGCAGCATCTCCCGAGAGAGAAAGAGCATTAATATTTCAAGTTTACTGCTCCACAGATCTGTACTAATGATTGAGCAGGGGGCCAGCATTGATCAGCCACGGTCATATTGAATGGTGGTTAGGCTTGAGGGGCCAAGTGGCTCCTAGTGTCCTTGTAAATCACTTTGACATCAACAATGCAGTAACCAATAGAAATAAGCTCCCCAAGGATCAGAAGAGCAGTGACTTGAGGTCCTAGATATATTAACAGTGAGATTCTTCATCAGAAACATTAACTCTGTTTCTCTTTCCATGGATGCTGCCTGACCTGCTGAGTGTTTCCAGTATTTTCTGTTTTATTTCAAATTTCCAGCACCTATGCTTTTTTTAATTTCATTTCTTTAAATTAGGATTTTGATAAGATGAATAAGGAAAGATTTCTTCAATACCCTCCCAAATGCCACTCCTGTCCACCGCCAGTGATGAAGCATCACTTTAGGATGACTATTGAGAGAATGAGGAGAGAGAGAGGACAAAGCTATTCAGGGTGTTGCAATGAGCTTTTCTGCTACGCAAGCAATTGAGGTGGATCCTAATGCATGGAAAATTCAGAGGAAAACAGATCATTATTAGAGGAGGGAGTTACGTAGAGACTGAAAGTACTCAGTTAGTTTTAAACTTGAGCAAAAAATCTAATGCAGACATAAAGAGGGAATGAATTCCTTCTACCAACTTCCAGGGGTCTGAATTCATTGTCCTCAATTACTATAAGACTAAAAACAAACTTCCTTCATGTTAAGTTCGTCAGGATGCTCTATGGTGAAATTTATCTGATGATGCATCCATTTGGACACATGCTCTTCCAATAACATGTTATTATTTCAAATAACGTTCTGAGAACCGTGCTGAGACTTCCCGGTTCAGTTACTAGTGGGTTGGGACCTGTTGTTTCCACCACACATGGTTCCACAGAGTGCTGAGAGTTATAGTGTTCACCTCGGCCAATTTCTCCATGTTAGCCTTTCGGGTTTGAGTTTTCTGGCATGTCAATACAGTGGGGGTTCTGTCATTTTCTCCTGGTTAGTTCCAGCCTCAGAATTAAAATATCATTTTTGATCTTTTGTAAATTATTTAACTGTTCTTTATAAAATTCTTGCCTAATCTCGGTTCACCAAATATGAGCCACTAATAATGAGCTGATGTACAGTATAATCTAACTTTCTCTTGTCCTGTGTGATTTAGTGGGCATATGCTAACTCCTTTATCACAGAATCAACCATTGGGGATCTGTAAGTTTTGCCCACTGTGCATTCTCCTTGTCAGCAATATTCAGAAAAAAACACATCTTTCAAGTCAAACCAAACAGTAGAATTTATTGGAAGAAATATACGGTTCTACAGAATGAAATGAACATGTCAATAGTTCATTGTGCAATACACAGCAGAGGAAATAGTTTAGACAACTAGCAACAAGCAATCTGCTGGAGGAACTCAGTGGGTCGACCAGCATCTGTGGGAGGAAAGGAACTGTTGACGTTTTGGGTCAAACCCTGAACGCTGACAATTCCTTTCCTCCCACAGATGCTGGTCGACCCGTTGAGTTCCTCCAGCAGATTGTTTGTTGCTCCAGATTCCATTAGGTAACTAGCCTGGGTGTAACTTGGATGTTGAAGTTACATATGACCATGAACCAGTAACACAATGTAGTTAGGTCAACAAGTAAGTAGGAATGAGCAGAATAAAAGCAAATACTTTTCCGCTTGTAATGAAGGGTCTTTGACCTGAAAGGTTAACTGTTTCTCTTTATACCGCTGCTGACTGACCTGTTGAGTGTTTCCAGTACTTTCTGTTTTACTTCAGATTCCCAGCATCTGCAATGTTTTGATTTTCAAGACAAAAGCTGATTTTACAACAAGTTGGCCCCACGTCTCAGCTCAATAAAGATCTTTCTTTTGCCAAATTATTCATCTGTTCATCAATTGTTGTTGACTGCTCAATCAGACACTTCAACACTCTCTAAGCACATCAAACAGCCTTATTCTGGGAGAATGTACAACAGGTATCTGCAGATTATCCGTGTAATTAACATTTAAAGAGCAAAGTGGATTTTCTGATGTAATTAATTTAGGTATCATAAAGGAATGATCCACATCTGAGTTTTGTTTCACTCTCCAAGTGTTTCACTTGGACTTAAGCATGGTAGAGGCAGCTACTGAGAGACACAGATATTCCCAGACAATTTTTGTGTATTCTTTTTCCCACCATGATAAAGGGAAGTATTTTAAAGAAGTTTCAGCTACTTTCATCATTTAGGATCCAAGAGATAGACTTAAGTCTTCATTACTCCAGTGTTAAACATCAGGTAAGTCTGAAGCATCTTGTTACGCTGCTTCAGACAGATCATGGGCACATTTGAAACAGGCCAAGGTCCTCTCCAAACCCAGATTATATTTCATCCACACCTGTTTGAGAAACAATGTAACGTTTCGGGCTGACGAGCATGTGACTCCTGTCCATCCTATTGAAGGTAGATTACAGCATGGCCTAATTCTTAGGTCTGCATTTTTTGATTATTCCATCCGGTCTTCAATATTCTTAAGCTCATCCAAGTCTCTCCTGCTTGAGTCATACATCGGTGTTGGCATGGCAGGTATCGGAAGAGAGGTTACATTTGGAGGGAACAGATTAGCACAGGTTGAATTTGTTGAAAGGGCCCAGAAGAGGACACGGCTTGGCCCAGTGCTGCCCTTGGCATTCCAATTCCCCATCCCTATCCCTTGGCATTCCAAGTTCAATATTCCATTCCAACTATGGAAATGCCTCATGGTTCTCACCCTTTGTACATTAGAAAGGAACTGACAAGAATTCAGGGTGGTGTCAACATTTATCCATGGAAAGAGTCATCATTTCCCTGGGTGTTTCTTGCCTCATTAGTCGTGATACATGCATAGGGCAAGTTGCTTAGGAAGACAAGCCCTGATTTCCATGTCAGCAAAAAACTACACTTACCTCCAGGTTAAAGTTCATTAACAATGGGCGGAGTGAAAGATTTGTTTCCTCTGTTGCTTATGTTGAGTTGCCAATATCTGAACCACACTCGAGACAGCCCAGGTCAATGAGTGTCACACTAATACATCCATAGTCAATGAGTGTCACACTCAATTGCACCCCTAGTCAATGAGTGTCACACTCAATACATCCCTGGTCAATGTGTGTCACACTTAATATGATGCTTAGTTGCAACCTGTGCAGCTTATAATAAAAACTAATGTGCGTCAGTGACCAATCTGTGACATTCCCAATTGTGCTTTCACAAATGGAGCTGTAATTTGCAACAGAAGTAACATGAGATGATTAATGTCTAGCTAAATGCTCAGCTTTGTGGGTCAGTGTTCACTCATTAAATTGACTAGTTTCCAATTTGTTCCTTTCAGCCCTGCACAGGAAGGATATGCACTGTCAGTAATGGCTCATTACGGGAATGAGTACCTGGGATCGCTGTTTCACCACTGTTCGTGTGCTCAGAACACCAGCAGACTCCTTGCCTGCCTGGATCTCTCCCTGTCACTCGAGTGCATGAGGTAATTCAAGCTGCTGGATATGAAGTATGTGACTGAGTTTAAATCCTACTGAATGCTTGTCCAGGGGCAAAGATGTTCTAATTTACCGAAGGTAAAAATGATTGGTACCTCAGGGAAGGGACAAACATTCATGGACTTATTACAGAGAATGGCCTGTTCTAGTGCAGTGACTACTATGTAGAATCATTGACCACAGAGAGAAACAGCAAGATAGAGGCCATTTGGCCCTCCAGGTCTGCAGGGTCCATCAAACACAATATTTACACGAATACTACATTAGTCTTATGTACTATGCTTCCCACATTCCGGTGAACTCTCCCCAGATTCTACCACTCACCGACACTCTAGGGGCAATTTACAGCAGCCAATTAACCTACCAACTGGACATCTTTGGGATGTGGGAGGAAACCGGAGCACCCGGGGAAAACCCACATAGTCACAGGGAGAACATGCAAACTGGGTCTTCGGTGCTTGCAGTGTGGCACAAGAGAGGCCATTTGGCCCATTTAGGCTTTACCCATTCTCTTGAAGAGCAATCCATTTATCAAAAATGTTGTTTTTCTCCCCAATACCAACAGTGGAGAGGGCGCAGAGGAGAATCACCAGGATGTTGCCTGGGATGGAGTCTTTCAGTTATGAGGAGAGACTAGAGAGGGTAGGATTGTTGTGACTTTACCCTTTATTTATCTTTGGAACTGAATCACATAGCACACCTAAAATGGTGAGAAAATCTCAGCAAACCTCACATTTCACCTGAGTAGTCTACCACCTGACAGCATGAACGTTGACTGCTCCAGTTTTATGTGTCCTGCTCCCCCTCTGTCCCTTTCTCTCCCCTTCTGATCTACTCAGGTGCCCTCACACACACCCTTCTTTCCAACACCATCCCACCCCCACCAGCCCCCATCACCCAGTTTCTTTCCCCTCCCCCATCTGTCCGAAAAACACCATGATGCTGGAGGAACTCAGCAGGCCAGGCAGCATCCATGGAGAAAAGTAGGCGGTCAATGCTTCAGGTCAGTCCGGCCATCTATCTGCCTTCGCTAACCGTATGATTGCCTTTGTTACATTAATGGCCAAACGATCCATTTTGCTTAAGTGGAAGGGTCCAATACCCCCTACTACTTTTCAAGGGTTCTCTCAAACTATATCATGTTTAAACTTGGAAAAAATTAGGAGTGGCACTGTTGATCCTTCACTTAAATTTGAGGAAGTCTGGAGTCCATTTATTCAATATTTTCACATGATGTAGATCCCCTTATAATAACCTTTCGATTTAGAGGAACGGAGTTGACGACATAATATTGCTCTGTTTCTATTGAGGAATTTTAGTCCAGTTTTTTTTTCTGTTTTAAAAAAAAATTTTCTTTAGCTTAGTTTGGTTTGACATATTGTTTATCATTTTTTTATTGTTTTGGGGATTTTTTTTCTTTCTTTTATATTTTATAATAAATCTTTTTCTTTTATATTATATTCATTCACTAACAGATCATTCGATCTACAGATTTTTTTTATACTTTATTGTTCTTTATGATTATCCATGTCATGATTGTTCTCCTGATCTCTTTGTATTACATGTATAAACATTGATATATTAATCTGTATTAATTTGAAAACTAATAAAAAGATTGAAAAAGAAAGAACGCTTCAGGTCAGGAAGGGTCCTGACCCGAAACGTTGACCGCCTGCTTTTCTCCACGGATGCTGCCTGACCTGCTGAGTCCCTCCAGCATCATCGGGTTTTTCATCTCGATTCCAGCATCTGCAGTCCTTGTTTCTCTGTTCCATCTGTCCATCACCTACAGACTCCTCCCACTGGTGCCCCTGTCCCCTCCCCCCACTATTCCTATCTGCCCACCTTCCCTCCCTTATTTGGTTCCACTCTTCACCTTCTTTTCTTATCAGACTCCAGGGTCTACAGCCCTTTGTTGTCCCCACCTATCACCTCCCAGCCTCCGTCGCTATCTCCACCCCTCCCTCCCCTACCTGCCTCCATCTGCCAATCAACCCCTTCTAACCTGGATCCACCCATCTCTCCCTACCCCTTCCCCTCACCCCTTTACATTGGCTATCTCCCCTCTACTCCTTCAGTCCAGATGAAGAGTCTCGACCTGAAATGTCGACTGTCCATTTCCCTCCACAGATGCTGCCTGACCCGCTGAGTTCCTCCAGCAGATCATTTTTTGCAACAAAAGGTTAACATGCAGGTACAGCAAGAAATAAGAAAGCCAAATTATATGCTGATCTTTATTGCGAGGTCATCATTTTGGAAGTCTTGTGGCAGTTGTACAGGGCTTTGGTGTGACCACATCTGGTATAATGTTTTGATCTCCATTTGGAAGGAAGGATATAGTTTCCTGACAGGCAGCAGATTGAAGGTGCACTAAATTGATTCCTGGGGTGAGGGGTTTGCTCTGTAATATGACCCTGACCCTTCACTGAAGCAGACGAGGCAGAGAGGCTATGGACCAAATGCGGGTAAATAGAAATAGCATAGATAATTGCAATGGTCAGCTGGTCAGCATAGACATAGGGAGCTGAAGGGGCTGCTTCTGTGCTGTATGACTCCATGACAACATCCTCTCTTGTTTGTCACTGCAGCCACAGGATATTATATCTTCAGCTGGACTGCAATAGGGATGTTATATGTCCCTGGGTTTGAAGTCTGGACATGTGGGTTCAAATCCCACAGGGGCTGTGAATAAATCTGCGGTAAAAAGCTGGACTTGATCATTGTCACAGAAACTCAGTTGATTCCTTGATGTCCCTCAGGAAAGGAATGCTGTGGTCGCTAGCCCATCAGGGTTGCCGTCCATGAGTCACAACCCACAGCAATGTGGCAAACTGCCCTCTGAAGTGGCCTGGAAAGCTTGCACAAAGCCGCAATAAAAAATTACATCAAGAATAAGAACTGAGCTGAATCAAGAACTGGGTGCTCCGGTTTCTTCCCACATCCCAAAGATGTGCGGGTCGGTAGGTTAATTGACCATTATAAATTGCCCCTGGTGTGTAGGTGAGTGGTAGCATCTGGGGGCAATTGATGAAAATGTGGGGAAAATAAAAAAATGGGATTAATGTAAGATTAGTGTAAATGGTCGGCACAGATTCAGTGGGCTGATGAGCCTGTTTCGTGTTTGTCTCTCCAGGGTTCCATTAAAGCACTTCAAGAAGACAGTTCAGTGCGTCAATGGCCATTAGAGTTGATCTTGTCAGCCACACTCACATTGAGTGTATGAAGTGAAAATTATGACACTCTTCTACCACAGTGAATTTTCTCCCTGTTGCTTAACCTAATTTTAACTTGCAGTTAGTTACTTTGAGCTTCCAAACCACAGCTCAATAGCCCAACCATGGGTTTCACATATGATTCAACCAGGCAGTGAAGTATGTCGCCCCAGTCCCGCTGCAGGCTGTCCCTTCCTGGCACCACCCTGTCATGACTTTCTCTTTGAACATTATCTTTTGGGTGAAGCTAAGGTCCCGATGTTGCGTCTCAGTGGATGACTACAATTTGGAATTTCTTCCTAGTGGCTGGCCTATGGTTTTTATTTAAGCAACACCACTTAGAACAGATGCTGTATCATCCCCATCACTGCAGCAACAGATTACTATATGAATGTAGTTCTTTGCAATTTGATGCCTGACCACTTCAAAGCACAGCCAACCACATTACTGTAGTCTGGAGTCACATCTGGTTATCCAGGCTGAGGACTGTGGCTTTCCTTCCTTCAGGAAACCAATTACATTTTATAATCACTACCAAAACTATCCTTTGATTTCAGATATATTTAACTATCTGAACTGTTAGTGCAGGGTTTCAAATTTATGTCTCTGGATCACTGGCACTATAACAAATACCATTCCAGCATTCTCTCTTGCAGCCCAGATGAAGAGCATTCTGTCAGTAGACTCATAGAGTCATACAGCACGGAACCAGGCCCTTCGGCCCAACTCGTCCATGCCAACCATGGTGCCCATCTCAGCCAGTCCCATTTGTCTGCGTTTGGCCCATATCCCTCAAAACCTTTCCTGTCCATGTACCAAACCTTTCTTATCCATGTAAAATGAAAGGGAAGACATTGCTGTTTGTGGGAGCTTGCTGTGCACATATTGGTTGCCATATTTCCTACCTACCAACAGTGACAAGTCTTCAACAAACCTTCAATGACTCTGAAGGATTTAGAGTGAACCTGAGGTCATGAAAGGTACTTAATAAATCCTGGTTTCTCTTTCTCTGCTCTGTCTGAGCTCAGCTCCTCCACCAGAGTCCCTGTGGCTACCAGCACCTGCCCACTGCATCCAGTGGCTGAACTGTAAGTGACTGAAAATAACCAAGCACAAGGAGGGAGAGGTTTTGAGCACATTAACCCCCACAAGTTGCTCCATCACGGACCCACCAAGTCCATTTCATTGCCTGCTGAGGAAGCCAGACAAACCTCACTCAGTTTGCAGAGCAGACTGCAACCTGACTGCTGGCAAGTTCAGAAACTCTCACCTTAAATGTGATGTAAAAACTGCTCAGGACAAGTATTGAAAGAGAAGGTCTCCTGAATCAGTGTGAGGTCTTTGGCTAGAGTTGAATATTTATCACCGGTTGGGGGCTGAAGTGATAATGTTGCTCAGTGACATCTCACTCAGGTTTCTCCTGTACTCGGTGGCCCGTCCAGGGTCAGCTAATGATCTAGAACAGGGTCCTCATTTAGCGCAGGGCTGGTGTAAATTCCCTCTTTGTGACTCATTGACGCCATAAATATTGACTCGTTGACACTGTAAATATTTCAGCCAGACCAGCAGGGACTGATCCAACCCGGTTCCTGCACTCAACAGTTCATGCAAAGACAAGAGTTGCACTGAGAAAATATATTTATTTTTAATTTTCTTTAAAAGAGTACCAAAGCTTCAGGGAGCTAGAAAAATTTAAATTAGCTCAATGGCATTAACAAAATTAGATGGTGAAGCTAATTGGTACCTCACCTCAGAATCTGCTAACAAGATTTGCTAGCAAACCCTTTCAACCAATCTTGAGAGTAGCTGGTGCCTCTGAAAGTGAATAGACTCTCTGGATCTTGTGTGAAGAACATCTGGGAAGGTTGAGGATTGAGTCTTGATTTGTTGAGGCAGTGATGGAATTCCAAGTTTGCCAAACTTGGAAAAGCTATCCAAAGAAGTGAGATAGATTTCCTGCTCTTGCCTAGCATTTAGCTGCATCCATTGTGAAGACCATTGTGCAGCTTTTGTGTAAGTTTACCAGAGACCCACTTGACACACTCTACAGTTCAGTAGTTGACACAACTCACTTCCCATGTACACAATACAGGACACCGACCAGCGGCTGTGTTAAACTGGATCTCAATGTGAATTGTAGGCTTCGAGAATTTGTCTCCATGTAGCAACCTTGGCCAGAGAAGCAGATTTTCAATAGTAGCCATTGTTGCAACATAAAGAACATGGCAGCCAATTTACACAGCAGGATCCCATGAGCAACATTTGGATAATAAACAAGTAGCACGTTTTATGGTAAATGATGCCCAGGACATTGTGTCAATTGGGTCATTGGTACATTAGAGAGAGCAGATAGTGCTGCATATATAAGGAACCAATAGCACCATGTCTGTGACTCTTGATAGATTGTTGCTTAGACACTGCCATTAGTTGAGTGTTTCTTCCTTTGATAAAGGTCATCTGTTCATAGCTCTGCTTCTGTTATTTGCCTTTGTAAATAGCCTCACAGAAAAGTCTACAGACACTAACAGCAGGATTGAGGATTAGTGTCCCCTTCAAATAGACCGGGATGTCTGACAATGCAGAACTCTATCTGCACTGCCCTAGAGTGTCTGCCAGGATTAAGGCCTCAAGTCATGGAGCCACAATCTTCTCAGCCTTGGGGGAGAGTGTCGCTGCTCAGAATTAGAGGGGGAATAGGAGACAATTGAAAACCTTGGCAAATTTTCAGCGGTGTCACCGACAACCATTGTTGGAATTACCAAATTGTGACATCTGGCTTTGGCTCCTGTAACAGAAAGAGGATTTTTTTTACTTTCTCTAACTGGATTGTAATTAATGAATGGTTCTGACTGGAAAATCAAATACTGTAGACTTCTCACTTAACAAGAAGGCTGTGCTCGCCTGAAAAATAATATACCTTTTACTGTGTTATAATCCCCTTGCCTCTGTGCTGCAGGATTATTAAGCAAGGGTGAAACATTCAGAGAGGCTGTAGTAAGTATCAGTGGCATGGGATTGAGTAGCTTAGAAATACATAGCACTTTCTGCAAGTCTTTCCCTTCTATTTGTCTACACTCTTAAACTGCTTACCAGGCTTAAAAAAATACAGCAAAAAGTGAAAAACTATTTAGTAGCCAATTGCAGACCTTTAATATGTAAAAAGACCCACATAACTCACTTGTGCCTGCGGTGTTTCTGAGTTATGAGTCTTTTACCCTGATGAAAGATCACCTGTATTTCACTGCTCCTCAGGGAGATCTCCTGTACAACCTTCCAACCAGGCTTAGTAACTAGAGTTCCTGAACTTCACTTCAGTAAATACAGGCATTGTGTGTTTGCTGTTTGCTGCGACTGCACATAATATGGACGGGTAGATCCATATAGCATGCTCTTTAATGGCATCAGCCCTGAATAACTTATACAGCCGGGAAACAAAAGCTGCTTCATGTACATCTTTTTCATTTCAACGTTGACTGCAAAACTACCCACGACACCATTCACACACACGCCACTTACTTGCACTGTATTCACTGCATTTATTTACATTGTCTTCATGCTCTTTATTCACTGCATTCACTTGCACTGTATTCGTTACACTTACTTGTGCATTCACTTGCCTCTCTGCAATGACAGCATTCACTTACCCTGTATTCACTACATTTACTTATGTTCCCCTCATTTCCACTGGATTCACTTGTACTGGATTCACCGCATTCATTTTCATTGCATCCACTTGTCCCTTTGTGCTGACAACACACACTTGGACTGCATTCACTACATTCACCTACACTCAAGACCATCACATCGCTCACTCACACTGCATTCATGCACTGCCTTCACTTGGATGGTTCTCACTATGTTTACTTGCCCTGTTATTCACTCACCTCTCTGCAATGATATTGTTCTCACTATATGCACTGCACTGCATTCATGGCAATCACTGCATTCACTTGTTGCACTGCAATCAGTTCATTCTTTCACTGGACTCACTGGCACTGCATTCACTTGTATTGCACTCACTGCATTCACATGCACAGCACATTCACTTTGCAGCTACACAACAATCACTTTGCACTGACACATCTCCCTTGACCTTTGGTTGACTTTTCAATGGCCACATGAAATAGTTTAAGGTCATTGCCAAAGTCACTATGAAAAGTGGTTAGAAAATCCTATGTGAAGATTTTATTTCATTAATACATTCCTTGTACATTCATTTTCTCTGTGTCCATTTTTTGGTTCTCTCCTGCTCTTTCACTCTATGTACAGCTAGATAATAAAGAAAGAGCAGTACCTTGTTGTAACCCAAGGTTAAACAGCAAATACCTCACAACGTCCAGATCTGGGACCAGGATGGATATTAAAGTTGCCCAGAGAGGACATAAAACAGCTGAAAATCACCATGGAGACACCAGAGACTGCAGCTACTGGAATCTGGAGCAACAGACAAAAAGCTGGAGGAACTCAGCGGGTCAGACAGCATCTGCGGAGGGAAATGAACAGTCAACCTTTTGGGTTGAGACCCTTCATGTGTACTGGGGAAGATGAAGGGTCCAGATGAAGGGTGTCGACCCGAAACGTCGACCGCCCATTGCTCATTTCCCCCTATAGATGCTGCCTGACCCGCTGAGTTCCTCCAGCTTTTTGTCTGTTGCTGAGAGTCACCACACTTGCTTTATTCAAAACCTGATAGGCTTTACATTTAGATTTCTAGTTTTTGCTAAAAGGCAAATTAAATGTTGTTCTCCCATTACTATCTTTGGTAGGCCAGGGCCTGGACTGTGTGCACTGCTGCAGACACACTGTGGAGTGGTCTAATTTTGTCAAGGCTTATAGTGGTGTGTGAAGGACTGTCATGGTATCTTCACCTGATTATCGCACTGTCCCCAATGTTGTTCTCCATGTACTTAATGCATTATTTCCATAGTTGTGTGAGATAGGAGCACTTTGTTTATCCAGTATATAAAGCAGAGTCACAAAACTGACCAAAAGGGTTTAAGCACTAAGCTGAACAATCTCTCATCACCTTATGGCCAAAGAGGCAAACTTTGAGTCAAGATCAATGGATTATTAACAGTAAGTCAAACGCTGTATACTATTAAGCAGAATCAGAATCAGGTTTATTATCACTGACATAAATTATGTGAAATTTGTTGTTTTGCAGCAGCAGTACAGTGCAAAGACATAAAATTACTAAAAATTACAAGAATAATTAATGCAAAAAGAAGGAATAATGAGGTAGTGTTCATGGGTTTATGGATCGTTCAGAAATCTGATGGTGGAGAGGAAGGTACTGTTTCTGAATCATTGAGTGTGGGTCTTCAGGCTCCTGTACCTCCTCCCCAATGGTAGTAATGTGAAGAGGGCATGTCCTGGGTGGAGAGGGTCCTTTGTGATGGATGCCACCTTCTTGAGGATGTCCTCGCTGATAGGGAGGGTTGTGCCCGTGATGGAGCTGGCTGAGTCTACAACGCTCTGCAGCCTCTTTCAATCCTGCACATTGGAGCATCCATACCAGGTGGTGATGCAACCAGTCAGAATGCTCTCCACTGTACATCTGTAGAAATTTGTAAGAGTCTTTGGTGACATACCAAATCTCCTTAAACTGTTAATGAGTAGAGCCACTGGTGTGCCTTCTTCATGATTGCATTGATGTGTTGGGCCCAGGATAGATCCTCTGAGATGTTGACACCCAGGGACTTGAAGCTGCTCACCCTTTCCACTGCTGATCCCTCAATGAGGACTGGTGTGTGTTCTCCCAACCTCCCTGCCATAATTAATTCCTTGGTCTTGCTGACGTTAAGTGCGAGGTTGTTGTTGCTACAACACTTAACCAGCCACTCAACCATCTATCTCACTCCTGTGTGCCTCCTTGTCACCAACTGAGATTTTACCAACAACTTGAATTTATAGATTTATAGATAACATTTGAGCTGTGCTTAGCCGCACAGTCATGAGTGTAGAGAGAGTAGACCAATGGGCTAAACATCCTTGAGGTGCACCTGTGTTGATTGTCAGAGAGGAGGAAATATTATTACTGATCTGCACTGATCATGGTCTCCAGATAAGGTTGGGGATCCAGTCGCAGAGGGAGGTAAGCATTAACTGTTCAGAGTATAGAAAAGGGAAAATATGATTAGGAATAGAATATTATTAATTTTATTCCAGAGGAGTCTTAACAGGGCAGATGTGGAGAGTACACTCTCTCGGTGGGAGAATCTGGAACAAGGGGTCACTGCTCAAAAATAGGGCTCGCCCAGTTAAGACAGCGATGAGATGAATTGTTTTCTTTCAGAAGGTTGTGTCTTTGGAACTCTCTGCCTCAAAGGCAGAGTATTAGAATATATTTAAGGCAGAGTAGATAGATTCATGGTAGGCAAAGGAGTGAAAGGTTACCAGGGGCAGGGGCAATGCAGAGCTGAGGTTACAATCAAATCAGCATGACTTTAATAAATGATGGAGCAGGTTCAATGGGCTGAGTAACCTTCTATGCTTTTAATGTGCATGCTCCTGTGTGTAGCTGTGGCTATGGTTCACTGCTTTTTCATTGGTGGTAAGGTACTTTAGGACATTATGATTGTGAAAGGTGCTATATAAATGGCCATTCCTTCCATTTTTATCCTGTGGCTTAGTTATCCAAACTGTCAATCCTTCAGAATCAGTCTTAAGAGATCAAGAGATTTATTCTGGTATTAAGAAAATCAGGGACATGAGGTTAGTGCAATAAATTGGTGCTGAGATAAACGGTCATGATCTTATGGCAGAACTAGTGTGAGAGCCTACATCTAATGTTCTTATACATTATAAAAAGTTTAATCCGACTGCTGCCTTTCAGGTTATCGAGTACCTTGAAGGTTGCATTGATACTGAACCAGGACCCTGGATTGCATCACAAGCTGGTGGTGTGGCTGTTACTGTGGTCTTGATTAAGGAAAAAGAAAAAAAATCTAAACTTCAACACCTATAGATTTACATACGTGTAAAAAAAATTCCAAGGATTTAACACTTAATCTATTTATTCCTAATTTCTAACTCTGAAGACAGGCATTGTACTAGCTGCTATCAATCATCATTGTAGCTATTTGGGTAACAAGTCCCACAGCAGAGCTGAGCTAAGTGGGGATATTAAGATGTTTATCGCAGGAAAAAAGCATTCTTAAAAGCCCGGTAGAACACAACAACTCAAATGATCCATCTGCCTTGAAATTATAATGAGGTCTTGTGCCTATTAAGCTGGCGATTCCATGTGGCGAGTTTCATCGTGCCTCTAATGTCAAACTTGGCCACAATGCTGTCATTGTCACCACACTTAAAAGCTTTTACAACCATACTTTGTCAAGTTAGTGCCAGGAACAAAATAGTCTCCTGTTCCAATGCGCTACTCTGGGGTGCCTGCTAATCTTCTGAAGTTACAATGGGAGATCAGCAAAATCATCAAGGAAACTCGGCCCCTTTTTTTTCCCATTCTTCAAGTGGAGATTCCTTATTTGAATTTCAAATGATTTAACTAGCAATTTGTGGGTGCACTCGTACAAGAATGCCAAAAAAACCAACATGAATGTCATTAACATAAGAAATAGGAACAAGAGTTAGCCATGCAACCTCTCAAACCTTCTCGGTCATGAACTCCACTCTGTTACCACCACCCCCCCCCCACCAGCCCTGTAACCCTTGACTCCCATGTAGTCCAAATAATGTTCAATAATTCTGCTGTCACAGCACTCAGAGGTGGAGAATTCCAAAGTTTCATGAGCCTCTGAGAGACAAAATTCCTTCTCATCTTAGTCTGAAGCTTCCAATCTCTCATCTTGAGAAAATGGCCCCTTATCCTAGACTCCTCCATCAGGGGGAAAACATCCTTATTTTATTCACCCTGTCAACTCCCCTCAGAGTTTTCTGTTTCAATGGGATCAGCTTGTACCCTTTCTAGATCTGTCCACTGTCCCAGGAATTGTACAGTGTTTAAATGTTTACTGCCATTTCTAAATTTCTTCAGTTCTCATTTTCTAATCTTCACTGCCTTATTTCAGGTACTGAACTTTTGCTAAATTGTCTGACCTTTCCCAATCATAATTCCTTAACACATTGTTTGCCCTGTTTTTACTCTCGCTTAATGCCACCCCACACCACCCCACCTGACCTGCCAGAACCCAGGTCCTAATTAGAATATGCAGATTGGATCCAATGTTGACAAATATCCACAGTTCGTCTTCCAGTCAAGTTTAGAAAGAGTTTTTTTATTGATTGAAGCCCATCATTATGTTTTAACTTGTAACCAATAGAAGCCATGATTTGGGACAAGTGACCTGGTCAATGTAGTTGCAACAGGGCCATTGGATCAGCTGGGATGGGATCTCTGAGCTCCTTCAGCTCAGACGCAGCACTTCTCTGTCATGGTCCCGAGTGCTGGTTCTCGGTTCTGCCCCTTATCCCCATTGATGGTGCCTTGTTGTGCGGCACATGGTTTCCATGCACTACTATTTGCCTAATGACACACGCCTGCAAATCTGGTGTTCCGCATTTGGGTTCTCCGCGACCTTGCTCGGCATGTGACATTGTGACATTCTCTTGCTCTGCAATTCAAAGGATAAAATCACATGTTTTTCTAAATAACTCCTATATATTATTTTTATGTACATTCATTTTGCTGTATTTTTAAATGTATAACTGGCCATCTTAATAAACAAGCAAGCAACATTTTCCAAGCAAGACCGAGGGGTTACTTGACTCTGTACACTATTTTAACTCCAGATATTTGGCAGGCAGCTTGGGGATGAGGAAGGAGGCATTTAAAACAACAAAGCTTTTACCCCATCCTCAACTCACTGCCTGCCTTCTCTCTCGATATTTACTTGCACCAAGAGACAAGGAAGAGGGCAAAATTCAGCATTAAATAAGAAAATGTTTCACAATGTCAAGGAAGTTCTGCATGGTTCTGTGGGCAGGTCTCAGTGGGAGTGGGGTTAAAGGGGAGGGAGAGCTTGATTGAGGAGTGTGAAGAGATGGTGGGGGAGACTGAGGGTTAGGAACAGATAGCCTGGTCTCAGGGAACAGAGGGAGAGTGGATCTAGTGGAGAACTCTCGAGGGCCAAGGGAGAGTGAGGATGGAAGGGGGACTAGGGCTAGGGGTTGCTGCAGAGGGGTTTCACATGGGGAGAGTGAAGGAATTGAAGAGACAGAGCGGCAGACAGATAACAAGGGGTTTCAGGGAGATGAGAGGGGATGTGAGGGCAGAGAGTTTGCAGGGAATCTGTGGAGGGGTGCAGAGGTGTGAGAGAGAAGGGGTGAGAGATGAAGACAGGGTTCAGGAGGCAGGGGAGATGGGTTTGCAAATATGCAAAGGAAGGGTGTTACCGAGAGTGGGGAACAGGGCGCAGTGAAGAAGGATTGTTGACTGCTTCCTTGCTGGGCAAATCCCTGGGAGATTTACTCAGGCCAGACCATATCCTCAGGGTCTCCAAGCCCCTATCATCCTGTCTCCATTCCCCACTTATGGGTTCCAGTGCACCCTCCCCCTTCCCCTTTAACACCGACCTTACTGCCTGCTGGTTCCAGAGCAGAACTCCAGGAAATCTATGGCACTGCATTCACCTGGTACTCCCAACTAAAAGAAAGCTTCATTCAGACAAGTTCTAGTTCTATTTAAATAAATGGAAGATCTCTTTGTAACTTTCAAATGTGCCCTTTTCTCTGTCAAACGTGTTCTCCCCAATGTGAATTTCAAGCAACATTTTCACAGTTAAAGCAGCTAATTATTTGTTGCACGCCTGCATATCAAATTAGCCTATTTTGACATCATCTAATTACACAGGGCAGCTGGAAACACGGCTTCCTGGTGTCACTTCATTGTAACCGATCTTTAATGGCCACCCAGTTTCATTAAGAATTTAATCAGCACCTGCCGCAAATTAACGAATTTTACAGCCTTACCACAGGGTTATCGTTAACATGGCGTCTTCAATTAGCAGAAATCATTAACCAAAGTAGGTTTGAGGAAAGCCATTTATCTTCATCAGACACATCCTTCTACAGGCAAGGCAGCAGGACCGTCTAATTGAAGGATGATTAGTAGTGTTATCGTTAGGAGTGGGATAATTTATGACAGTCGGGATGATGAGCCGAGGGAGTGATTTGTATTCGTTAAAAGGTAGTCCGCCTACAGCTGGTGATTAACACATGATTCTGACAGTCAGCATGGGGAACAACGCTGCCTCAGGAGCACAGATTGGACCAGCCATGGGTCACCGGTTCAACCTATTACAAGCTGATAATAAAGTAAGGCAGACCGCATGAATGGCTGGCCAAGTACAGTGGGTCGTTATGGCCCATTATTAGCATCAGATGTGCCTGGTGAACAACATCTAGTCGTCAGGTCACTATTTCCATTGCAGCTGTGTGGCGCTGTCTGCTCAGTGCTGAGCAGTATGTACTGTCACGGTGGGATCTGAACCAATGTACTCTGGCACGCAAATGGCATTTTGTTTTATTAGAGAGTTGTAATGGAAGATAGGAATGGGAGAAAGGTACACAGCCCCCTGAGCTTGTTTTGCAATTTAACCATTGCCACATAAATACCATGGTTACCACTGCAGTTCAGAGGTTCGCTCCTGACGCACTGAAGCCTCCCCAGCATCTACAAGGTGGTGGAATACTCTCCTACTTCCCTACATGAGTGCAGCTTCTGCAACTTTCATCGGGTCTTGGAGCCATAGAGTCACAGAGCACAGAAACAGGCTCTTCAGCCCATTAAGTCCACATCGACCATCAACGACCCATTTACTCTAATCCTGCATTAATGTTTTTTTTATTCTCCCCACATCCTCATCAGCTGCCCCAAGATTCTACAATTCTTCGGCACACTTGGGGCAATGTACAGTGACCAATTAACATATCAACCCACATGAATTTGGGATGTGTGACTAATAAAGATATCTTATCTTAATATTTTCTTCCCTAAAACCCATCAGTGAACCAGATGGATTTGACAACAACCCAGAGGTTACTTGGTTACAGTTACTAAGACCAGCTTTTTTAAAAAAAATAAGTACTTGAATTTAAGTTTCCATCTGCCAAGGCAAAATTTGAACTCATATCTCTGGTTGCTGGTCTATGAACAGGGATACCATTATACATGAGCAAAAAAGGGAGAGGACATCAGTTGATTTTCCATAGGACTCGTAGCATTATCCCAGGGGGGCAATGGCTGGGAAGATAGACACCACCTCGTTCTGGACGTTACTTCTTGGCCAATTTCCTGAGGAAACAAAGCTGCGTGCAAAGTATGGGGAGCAGTAAAGAGGTTGAGGGGATCTCAATAGAGCGAATTAGTGGAAACTTAGACCCAGGTGCCTTAGGTGGGATCCAGAGGGGTTGTTCCCCATGTCCCACAAAGAAACCTTTAAATAAGTTGAAAGAACCAAATATGTCCCATCCTCTACTGATTACATCTATCCTGGAACTCCTGCAGCATGTAAAATTATGTCAGGGTCTAAACGAAATCATCCTGGCAGTTTTATATCAATGAGTTGTCCACTTGCCTCTCTCAGAGATTAAGGTGGCCCTGGTGTGAGCCATTTCAATACATTGGCCACAGCAGGGTTAAAATTAGGCTTCATGAGTCTCCACTGGAGGCTAAAATGAATCATAGGAAATAGTTACAGAGTAGGAAAGAGCCACATGGTTTATTTTTCATCACAGAGAGAATATGAGTGATTAGATTAAGCATGTCTCTTTGCACTTCCAACAATAACATTTATGGGGCTCCTTGTGAAGGTATCCCAAGTTTCTAACACACGGTTAGCAGAAGTCCACAATCCAAAAGTCCCCAGAAGGTTTGTTTCCCCTATTGTTAAAATAAATTACTAAATCCAAAAGACAATTATAACTTGCACTTTTATAGCACCTTTATAGTTCAACATTTCCCAAGAGAATTGACAGAAAAAATTGATAATGAGCCATATGAGGAGATATTAGGGCAGGTGACCAAAAGCTTGGTTAAAGGCACAAGTTTTGTTTGAAGTGTGGAGAGGGAGTTGCGATGATTGGCATATCTGATGTCTGCTCTAATACTGAATTCATCAGAGAAACTGGTGTGACAGAAGAATGCTCCCGCTTGAGGAAGTCCATGTATATTACAGTTGGTTCATCATTGTCACATGTACCAAGATCAAGTGAAAAGCTTTGTCTGCATGCCATCCAAACAAATCAATCCAGACATAAGTACATCAAGGTAGTATAAAAGGTAAAACAATAACAGAATGCAGAATATAGTGTTACAGTAAAAGTGCAGTTCAGGCAGGCATTTAAAGTGCAAGGGCCATGACGTGGTAGATTGAGAGATCAAGAGTTCATCTTTATCATACAAGAGGTCCATTTAAAAGTCTCATAACAGTGGGAAAGAAGCTGTCCTCGAGCTGGGTGGTACGTGCTGCCAAGCTTTTGTATCTTCTGTCCAATGGGCATGGGGAAAAGAGAGAATGACTAGGGTGGTAGGGGTCCTTGATTATGTTAGCTGCTTTCCCAAGGCAGTGGGAAATGTAGGCAGAGTCAATGGAGGGGAAGCTGAGAGTGGAAAGAAGGTGACAGAGTGAAAATCTATCTCTGGACGCTATTCAGAAGGCGAATATTGTTGCATCAGGCAGCAGATACTGTCCTAAGTCTGATGTGACCAAAGACAAATTCCCTGCCTGTGGCACTCACAGGAGTGTTCAACGTTCCCCACAGTGATCAGAGCTGATAGAACAGCAACGAGCAAACACAATTCCAGTGTAAAGAGGGAGGTGAAACATCAGTCCAAACCTGAAGTGCCTCACCATGGTTTGAGCCAAATGGCACATCGCCCAGAGCCTGGACCCGACGTTTATCTGGAATTCCATTGTTATGCACAAACTGACATTATAAATCTGAGGTGATAGCATATGAAACAAAATCTTCGCATTTCATCAGAGACACAATGTAATCTGTTAAAGGAGAAGTTTAGCTCCGTCTCTAAGTTTCATTCACTTTACATTTGGTGCAATAATGAAATATCACCCAAGTAGCGGTTAGCATAACGCTATTACAGCACCAGCGACCTGCGTTCAATTCCGGCCACTGTCTGTAAGGAGTTTGTACGTTCTCCCCGTGTGTCTGCGTGGGTTTCCTCCGGGTGCTCTGGTTTCCTCCCACGTTCCAAAGGTGTACGGGTTAGGAAGTTGTGGGCGTGCTATGTTGGCACCAGAAGCATGGCGACACTTGCGGGTTGCCCCAGAACACTCTACACAAAAAGATGCATTTCACTGTGTGTTTTGGTGTGACTAATAAAGATATCTTATCTTATCTTATTCGACTTAAATAGGACTTTGTTGCCCCTGGACTGTGGATGGGGTATTGGGGATAACATTACATATTAAAGACATATACATAGAATCAGTGAGTGATACAGTACAGAGACAGGCCCTTCGACCCAACGAGTCCACACTGACCATCAGTCACTCATTTACACTAATCCCAATTAATCTATTCATTTATTATTCTCCCTGCATTCTCATGAACTCCCCTCAGGTTCGACCACTCACCTACACACCAGGGGCAACCTACCAACCAACACATCTGTGAGATGTGGGAGAAACCTGGAGCACCCAGGGGAAACCCACGCATTCACAGGGACAGTGTGCAAACTCCACATAGACAGCACCAGCGGTCAGGATTGAACTCGGGTCACTGGCGCTGGGAGGCAGTGGCACTATTAGCTGCGCAACTGTGCCACCTAATTAAGTTAAATGGATGTTTAATCTAGTTTGGGTTTTCCCTCTCTGGTCTCCCCAACCAGGCTGCAGCTAGCGGCGGGGGGTGGGGGAGGGGGTGGGTGCTCAGGCAGCGTTCTGACATCAATTACTTGTCCAGGGAGGGACTTGGCTTGGCAACTGCCAATAAGTGAGAGCCAGTAAGCCCGAAGTCCACCAAGGTCATCTTCTGATCCAAAGTCCACTCCGTGGATTATTTGTCCTTCCTTTTCTGGACGATTGACAGAGGGAGCTCTGTGATCATCAACCTTAAGGAAGAGGACGGCTCAGTGAGAACCTCACAGCTGGAGGATCTGCAAATCCTTCTCTGCTGGCCTGTACAATTTAAAGGTCACACACTCCCAGAACATCCTGTCATCCATCATGGACATTGTGGATCATGACAAACAGCAAAAACTAAACATCCATTTACTCTGGATGAGCCGAATTTGAAACGATTAAAACTCTTGGAATCGATGGTTTGCTGGCTGTGTTGTGCTTGGCTCTGAGGGATTGGATGCGCTTCTAACTGGCAGCAGAGTTATGTTTTGGTATTGGTTTATTATTGTCACATGTACCGAAGTACAGTGAAAATCTTTGTTTTGAATGCCATCCGAACAGATCATGCCATACATCGAGGTAGAAAAGAGAAAACAGAATGCAGAAAATAGTGTTGCAATTACAAAGAAAGTGTAACGTGGGCAGGCAATAAAGTGCAGGGGACAACAACAAGGTGGATTGGGAGATCAAGAGTTCAAAAGTTCATCTTCTAGTGTACGAGAGATCTATTCAAGGGTCTGATAACAGTGGGATGGAAGTGGGCCTTCAGTCTGGTTCGTTCTCTCAGGCTTTTGAATCTTCTGCCTGACGGGAGAGGGGAGAAAAGAGAATGAGCAGGTCGGGAGGGATCCTTGATTTTGTTATCTGCTTTCCCGAGGCAGCGGGAAGTGCAGACGGAGTCAATGGAGGGGAGGCTGATGGACTGGGCTGCCTTCACAACTCTCTGCAATTTCTTGTTAGCCTCCATGAGGATGAGCATCATCGCCCTCATTTACAAGCAGGAACAGGAGAGGGGGGAGATCAGAAATTGGTCTCGCACCTCACTGTTAAAAGCGGAATACAACTTCTGTCCACAGCCATTGCCAATCAAATGAAACCTGCTCTGGGGCATGTGATCCATCCGGGCCAGACTTGTGCTGTACCTGGCAGGAATATAGAACATGGAACACGACAGCACAATACAGGCCCTTCGGCCCACAATGTTGTGCCGACATTTTATCCTGCTCTGAGATCTATCTAACCCTTCCCTCCCACATAACCCCCTATTTTTCTATCATTCATGTGTCTATCTAAGAGTCTCTTAAATGTCCCTAATGTATCTGCCCCCACAACCTCTGCTGGCAGTGCATTCCACGCACCCACCACTCTCTTGTGTGAAAAACTTACCCCTGACATCCCCCTGATATCCTCCTCCAACATAGTTACATAAATTGGTGTTTTACCCAGTTCAGGGTAAGAATACATAGGAGATTATGCTGAACACAATACTCCAAGTGTGGTCTGACCAGAGTTCTATAGAGCTGCAACATCACCTCACAGCTCTTGAACTCTCTGGCCTTAAGGATACAATTGGCTATGAGTGGGACTGGGGTGGAGTGCGGATACTTGCTTGCACAGAAGATCACATGTGCACATGATGAATGGCCTCTTCAAACTGGGCTTTGGCGAGGGAATCTGTACACAGACATCAGTAGCACACTCTGTGTTACAATAACACAATAAGAGGTGAGACACAAGTTTCTTCCCGACAAATCTGGAGTCAGCAAGGTGGCCCTCTCTTCTCTGTCTTGTTTGTGTGATGTATTGAACCTTTTTCCCAGTCCACCAGGGAAGATGAAGACAGAAGCATGGATCACAGTGCTACTTTTTGGTAGGTGCTGTGGGTTTGCTTGAGGAACACCATTATATTGAAAGGATGGTACTTTCAACGGTACAGAATCCCCTGAGCCTAGATTTTCAGTACAATGGAGTGTCACCTTCTGGTTTAATGTTGGAAATATTCCCTACCCTAGTACGTAGGGTACCATGGTACGTATCATGTGGTATGATGCTGATACATTGTTGTACTTAGCCACTGCAACTTTGTTGAGAATTGCTGCCTTCAATAAAGGATGTTATCGGTATCACTTTACCTCTTTTTTATTTGCAGCAACACAGAAGGAGCTTGCAGATGCTACACTGGATGAGCGACTGTTCACACCCCCTGACAAGCCTGTCTCAGTACATCGGAGTTCCTTTCATTACTGACAGTAGAACATCGCCTAATGTCCGTGTACCAGCGTCAAAAACTGAACCGCACACAACTCCATGGGTTCTACATTTTACTTTTAAAGCTATTGAAAGCTGCAAAAGTCTTCAATAATTTTTATTACAGGAAGGCAGCAGTAGGTAAAATTCCTTCCAGTTACAGGTCCTATCCAAAGCCGGTAAGGTGCAAGTAGCAGTGTTCACAGAAGAAAATATCTCTCCAGGAAAGCCTTTTGTTTTGGGGCTTGGGTGGACACGTTTAATGTTAATCTCAGCAGTACATGCCTTCCACAACAGAGGATCAGTGTTCCTGCCTGCTCTGGGAGAAGTTGGTCCAGGTTACTTGAGCTCTCACAATGCCATACTGCCCGATTGCCATAATGATCTTAATTGATTTGCTTCCTAATGACTGTGCAGTGGTGATTTACAGCAGCCACTAAGTGGCATTCCCATTCCTCAGAAGGAAATAACCAATTTATTTAGTTATTAACACAGTGTGACCCACTAAGCCATAAGGGCTTCACCAATCATGTGAGATCCTTGTCCTCAGCACAGACTATGGTATGGTTCACAGCACAGCTGCACATGGCTTGAATTAAGAGGCCCTTCAATTGAATTGTGGGACGTAGTTCAGTGAGTGCTCACTCCTCCTTCTCCCCAGATGCGACAGAACGTTGAACCATTTCCCCTCCGTATCGAGCACTTGCTGTTCGCCCTGCCTCAACAGCAACATTCTGATCTCAGAAACAAAAAGGAGCATGAATTCAGGGGCTGTTCTGGTGGTAGAGCTCGAGGTCTGGGCACTGTGACACAGAGATGGTGATGCCTGGGTAAAAAACAGGTTCTGCTGGGCGAAGGGCTGGTTTGGGGGAGCTGGACTGTGCAGCAAGAATTGCCCAGATGTTTTCTTCCTTTCCTCGTTCTTCTATCTGAAATGCTAACTCTGCTTTTTTTTCCACAGGTGCTGCCTGACCTGCTGAGAGTTTCCAGCAGTTTCTGTTTTTAGTTCAGGTTTCCAGTGATCTGCAGCTTTTTGATTTCCTATTTTCATGTACTAACAAATCAGCTCATGCCTTTACTCACTTTAACTTGGTTATTTTCTGTTTTAAAACAATGAAATACAGTATGTTGTCAGATCCTTGTACAATCTGTTGACATTTTAATAATTATATCTGGTTAATTGCAATGCATTGTATCCTGGATATTACACATTCTTTTCTGTAAGCAGGTAGTTTACAGCACTGGCTGTACATCGGTCGGCTAACAACTGCAAGCTGGACTTCACGTTCCTTCTACAATAGCATCATAGTGTTCATAGCATCAATGTAAATGTGCTGGTGAACAACCAAAGGAGAACATCCAGGAAGCACAAAACTGCAAATGCTAGAAATCTGAAATCAAAACAGAAAGTGCTGGAAACACTCTGGAGGTTGGGCAGAATTGGTGGAAAGAGAAACAGCGTTAATATTTGAAGAAGGGTCTTTGACTCTAAATGTTGACTGTTTATCTTTCCACAGGTTCTGGAAGAAGGCTGCTACATGGATACTACAAGCAGGCCTGACTTGCTGAGTGTTTCCAGTAGTTTCTGTTTTTCTAACACTCACCTGGAAGACAGTCAGAGAATAGGAGCAAAGACGAACTCAGGCATCACTAAAACTTCCCCCTGTTCTGGTGTTATGTTAGGATCATGGCACTCCACAATTCCTTAAGACCAACGCTTGTGGAAAGCCAGTTAGGCTCGACTTTGCAAAACGTAGATTCTGTGACAAATAGGTCTCGGGTTTGAGAAAACTTCTGGTTGCTTTAAAGATATAATGAACACTAAACTGTCAGCTTTTGAGTAGAAATGAGTGAGCATCTTGAAAGTGCTTCTCTCTCCCCAGTAGCTTTACAACTTTACACGCTGAACAACCTTGCCCGATTTGTAGACTCAGTAATTCTGATGCAGCAGCTGACATGGTCCATTTCACATTCTGCACACTTCTGTTCCAGCTGAGGTCTTTTACACAGCATGAAATGGCGAGGGAGTTGCTTCTCAATAGGGATTACTGTTACACGCAGATACCATTCACAGCAACAAACAAGATTCTGGATGAACTCAAAGGATAATGCAGCATCCTATGGAGGGAAATGGACAGTTGATGTTTCGGGTCACGACCCTTCATCTGGACTGAAAGATAGAGGGGAGATGGCCAGTATAAACCCAAAACATTGACTCTCCATTTCCCTCCACAGATGCTGCCTAACCTGTTGAGTTCCTCCAGCATCTTGTTTGTTGCTCCAGATTCCTCTGCAGTGCAAAACCATTCACAGTCAGGTCAGAGCAAGCCCTGTAAAATCTGCCAGGGTGGTGTGTGTGGGCACATCCTTTTACATCTGGGTCAGGTTAATTCTGGAAAAAGGCTGCGATATAGATATTACAAACAAGCCTTGTCCCTTCCTACAGAAGTTTCACAAAAACATACTTGCTGGCAATTGATCCAAATTCTAATTATGATATTGTTGCAATCATGGAAACATGGTTAAGAGAAGGGCAGGACTGGCAGCTCAGTATTCCGGGGTAAAGATGTTTTAGGCATGACAGAGGGAATCATGAGTCAGGTATAGGAAATCAGTATTGATGAGTCCTTTGAGGTTTATAGGGGATATAGGAGAGAACGTATGAAAGAAATGAGGAAGGCAAAAAGGAGCCATGAAACAACCTTGGCAAGTAGGATTAAGGAGAATCCTAAAACCTTTTATAAGTATGTTAGAAGCAAGATGGTAGCTAAGGAAAGAGTAGGTCCCGTCAGGAACCAAAGGGGTAACCTATGTATGAAGCCAGCAGATATGAGTGAGGTACAAAATGAATACTTCTCATTGGTATTCACCAGCGAGAAGGATGTGGAAGCTGGAGCGTTAGGGAAGGTGTACGCTGATATTCTGGACCACATCTGTATCATGAAGTGGAAGTGTAAGAAATATTGGCACACATTAGGGCGGATGAGTCCCCAGGGCCTGACTGGATCTTTCCCAGAATGCTAAGGGAAGCAAGGGAGGAGATTGTGGGGGCTCGGGACTCTGATGGAGATTTGTGCCTGTATCTCCATAAACAGTTGCTTCTGCCCAACAGCAAATTTATAACGAATGAATTAAAATCGTAGAATCAGAGACAAAGGGTCTTTCAGGCCACCTCGTCCAGGCCGATCTCTGATGCCTATCTATGCAAACATCATTTGTCTGCATCACACTGTTCCGATTTAATTACTTGTGCTTTTATGTGTGTGTGTGTGTATATATATATAAGATGCTAATGAAATTCCTAAAGTACAAGAGCAGCTTGATAATATTGTGTGAAAGATGGCCAATGGCTTTATTATCGTTAACCAGAACATTTTAGAAATCAATAAGTTGAATGGTTTTCTTCTGTGTCAGAACTACTCTGTACAGATGAACATTATAGAAGCATCATGGCACAAGCTAACTACAAATGTCCTTTTTGTGCTGGGACAGGAGAAATTTGAGATCCTGAAGCCTCCTGGTAATCACTATGAGGATACTAGAACATCCACCAAAAGGCAAGGTCAGTGGAGGTTTAATAGAGATTTTGAAATGATGAAGGGTTTGGAGGGTTGATGAGGGAAAAGCAACTTATTCCAGTTGGAAGACATCTCCTTCTTCTTATATTAGGCTTGAATAATCTTTTACAAATTGAAAAAGACTGAAAGGCCTGGATAGAGTGGACATGGAGAGGATGTTTCCATTAGGAGGAGAGTACAGAATCCAAGGGCACAAGCTCAGAATAAAGGGATGTCCCTTTATAACTGAGATGAGGAGGAATTTCTTTATCTAGAGGGTGGTGAATCTGTGGAATTTATTGCCATGGAGAGCTGTGGAGGCCAAGTCATTGGGTGTATTTAAGGAAGAGATTGATAGGTTCTTGATTGGTAAGGGGGTTAGGGGTTGAGGCAGCAGAATGGGGTTGAGGAAAAAAAACAGTCATGATTGAATGGTGGAGCAGACCTGATGGGCTGAATGGCCTGACTCTGCTCTTATATCTTATGGCCTTTTGGTCTAAATGAATGTCTGGATTATGTAGCTGGCACCTTGCACCATTAGTGAGCTGGGAGATAACCTTCAAGTCCCCAGGAAAGGTACCAGGTGGATGTTCAAAAGTGATGACCTGGAGCACATGTGCAGAGATCCACACTCGTGTCCAGTTGAACATTGCATTCTCCATCTGAAGACAGCTTCTCTCATGATTCAATTCATTCTGTGCCAGTCCAACCCAAGTCAGAGCCGAGTTGTTCCTGAGTGGGATAAATGAGAGAAGATTGCAGACAATACACTCCAGGATACCCTCTGTTAATGTCAAAGGCTTGACTTGGTTCCAGTTTGAGGTGTAGTGATGGAGTGGGGAGTGAGATTCCTCAGGTTATAGTGCAGTGAGAACTTGGTGTTTTCATTGACCTGGTTGAGGAACTGTAATGTCAGGGGAGTTCTTCTGATGAGTGGAGGTGAGACAGCAACCCTTTCGTGATGCTTATGCTGAGTGTTGGTGGTCTTGTGTTCCAACATATAATGTTGCCTTGCAGCCATTAGACATCAGACCACAGACCTCCCACTGAAGGTGGAAACCAACATAAGGGAAGGATAAAGAATACAGGAAGCGATTCTAAGCAAAGAATTTTCAGAGCAGGCTGCTTTGTCACGGAGGTTACTGAAGTAGTTACATCTTTAATGGAAAGTGGATGAATGAATTAAACAATACAAACTCAAGGATATTGGGAGAGGAAGGAAAGGGTGAGAGTTCCAGACAGATTGATTTTTTGAATACTGTAGCTAAGAGATAACAGAGACAAAAGGGGCCAAATTGCCTGCTCCTCTGTTGTAAGTAACTGTGCAAAATTAATCTTCTGATAGAAGATACAGGAGGTGGTATTTCCCTTTGGTGGTGTTGAGGACCACTGTCTTGCAGTGGGACAGTTGTTTTTTTTAAAAACTAGATTTGGGGATCAGATTCACTCAGTTCAAAGTAACATTTAGTTCAAGAGAGACACAGATAGAGTAGGTAGTCAAAATCTTTCCACCATGGTAGGGATAGTGAAAACAAGAGGGCATAGGTTTAAGGTGAGAGGAAGGAGTTTTAAGCGAGATCCAAGGTATAATTTTCTTACACAGATTATGATTGATGTCTGGAACATGCTGCCTGAGGAGGTGGTGGAGTCAGATACGATTACTGCATTTAAGAGGCATGAAGACAGACAATAGCCAAGGCATTGAAGGACACGGTCTTAATGAGAGAAAATGGGATAGTGTGAATGTGTCAGCATGCCATGGTGGGCCAAAGGGCCAGTTTCTATGCTGTAGACTCTATGACTCTATGACTAACTAGATAGAACAAACCCAATTCTTTATTCCACAGCATTCTGGAAATCTTTTCATCTTTGTGCTGGCAATTTGAAAATTGATCTCCATACCTCATTATTTTTTTGCACAGTCTCCTGTTGATTATTCAGTGCTCTACTTTACTGAAACATCTACCATAAGATGGGCAGTCTGAGGCAGTGTTTAAGAACCAGAGGGTAGAGTCGAGTTGGACATTTAGTTAGTCAGTCCTGGGACCCCTCAGACTTCAGTCCCATACTTCTGTCCTCAGGCTCCCACCATCACCACCCACTGATCTTCCAAAGTACCGCTGGATTTTCTCAGGCCATCACTTCTCCACCAAAGTCCTCAATCCTCCCCAATGTCCTGAGGCTAAGGATTATACCCCAGGGCTCCCAACCCACTCATCCCCTGAGGTCCCCTAATCTTCCCATTGCTCAAGACTTCCAATGGAAGTCACAATTTCCATCAAACAGCCCGTCTCCATGCCTCCCATAGTCAAAAGATCAGTCCACGTCAGTCATACTGAAGTGGAAGAAATTTTCCTATGTCCTAGCTAGCATTGACTCCACGTCCAACAGCAGCCAAACTAGATTATCTCAAATTCAAGTTTATTATTGTTATAGGCATACATGCACCGCGTATAAATGCCATGAAAATTAGCGTTTTGCAGCAACAGCACAGTACACTACAAACATGACGAGCATGACAAACATTACAAACAGACATAAATTAACATAAATTATACATAACTTACATGACAAAATAAATGTAATGACACAAGTGCAAGTTGAGAGAGAAAAAAAGAGATATAGTCCGAAGTAGTGTTAGTATTTTTCAGGTCGGCTCAAGAACCTGTCTGCAGTGGGGAAGAAGCTGTTGTTGAACCTTGAGGTGTGGGTCTTCAGGCTCCTGTACCTCCTGCCTAATGGCAGCATCGAGAAGAGGGCACAACCCGGACGGTGGGGATACCTGATGCTGGATGTCTCCCGATCACATATCCCAGTTCTAGAAGCTTGCTGTGTGTAAGCTGCAAACCAAGTTTGCCTTTGTTATAATATTGACTGCACTTCCAATGTGCATTTACTGCAAAGCACCTTCAGTGGTATCTGGGGATATAAAGAATGCTGTTGCAATGTAACATCAGTCTTATTCTTCAGGAATTCAATTGATTACATATAAACTATTGCTTGACATTGTGGATTACACATAAGAAGGGGATCTATTTGCTGTTAAACCTACCTGCTATAACAAATGAAGAATGGCAATCTTGTGATTGGATCAAGCCTGGTTTAGTCCTCCTTGGTGAGACAGTATTTATTGCCTCAGCAACTTAAAAGTCAACCACAGAGTGTGGGATTGGAGTCACATGAAGGTCAGACTGGTTGGAGGATCCAGTTGAGGTACAGCGTGATATTGTGTTGACAGTGAGAGGAAGTACATGACAACCGTGACAAGACAGAATGAGGAAATCAAGAGAAAAATGTCAGGAAAATTGAGATTGGAAAATAAATGGAAACGTTTAAAAATGCATTGTAAATAATGAGTGATACCCTTAAGGGAGGAAACCATGCTGTTCTTACCCTGTCTGGCCTTTATCTGATTCCAAACCCACACCAATGTGGTTTTCCCTCTGCAATGGGCAAGCAAGCCATTCACTTGTATCAGAATGGCTACAGAACAAAGATAAAAATGGATGGACCTCCCAGTATTTACAGAGGCACCAAAGCTGATCCCAGATCAACACTGTAAGGTCTTTCTCAAACAATGGACTGGAGTCCAAATTGGGAGAGCAGTTGCACAGTTTAGCTTGGCAACAACCTGACACAGTTGGACGATGCAGTCAGCCAAGTCCTGAAGGACAGAGCGGCCAGATTGGGCCTGCATTAAGTAGTGAGCAATCAATGCAAAGGATAAATCTACTTGACCTCATCCTTACAATCCATGACAATATTAGCAGAAGTGATTGGTGCAGAGTTCACATGGAGAAAAATCCTGTCTTTGCACCGAGGACAGTCTCCACCCTACAATCATGGCAACTCTGGTAGGGTCAAAATTGGGCATCCATGAGGTGCAGTGAAAGGGTAGGCCATCTCAATCTATAACCTTGTGGCTCACCTCTGGAATCAAGTCAAGGATCACCTGGTTCAATGGGCCATGCAGAAGGGCATATTGGGAGTAGGCACCAGGAAAACCTGTAAATGAGGTTGAAGCTCCCGCACAGAACTACGTGCATGCTAAGCAGCAGAATCAGTGTGCAATAGACAGCACAAAGTAATTCCACAGTCATCAGATCAGATCGAAGCTCTGCGGTCCTATCACATCTAGTCATGAATAATGGTGAACAATTAAACAGCTAACGGGAGGAGGAGTCTCCGAGCTCCTCCCCAACTTCAACGATTGCAGGACCCAGCATCAGAATGTCAAAGACAAGACACTTGCAAACGGGTTCAGCCAGCTGTATCCAGTGGATGATACACGTGCCTCCTGACATCTCAACCATTGCAAAAGCTGGCTTTTAGCCAATTCAGTTAATTCCATGTTGTGTCAAGGAATGGCTGAGGGCAGTGGATGCAGCAAAGGCTGTGGGACCAGACAACATCTCAGCTGTAATACTGAAGACCTTCTCTCCATAGCTAGCTCTGTTTCCAGTCGAGCTGTTCCAGTGTGATTACAACACTGGCATCTGCCCACAATGTGGAAATGTGCCCAAGGATGTCCCATTCACAAAGAGCAAATCCAGTCTGACTAATTGCTGCCCGAAGATTAACTCTCAATCATCAGAATGGTGACGGAAGGTATAGCAACAGTACTATCAAATGGCACTTAGTTACCAATAACCTGCTCACCAATGAACAATTGGACTACTTGGTACCAGACCTCACTAAAACCTTAGTTTAAACCTGAACCAATGGGCTAAATTCCAGGGATGAACGAGAGTGACTGTCCTTGATGTCAACACAGCATTTGACTGAGCATAGCCACGCTAAAATTGAAGTCAATCAGCATCAAAGGGAAAACACTCCAATGACTATAGTCTTACTGAAAGGAAGATGGCTATGGTGTTGGAGGTCATCGAGCAAGGCCTCAAGACATCACTGCAGGAGTTCCTCAGAGCAGTGTCCTGGGCCCAACCATCTCCAGCTGTTTCACCAATAACCTTCCTTCCATCATAAGTTCAGAAGTGGGGATGTTTGCCAATGATCGCAAAATGTTCACTTCTATCCATAATTCCTCAGCCATCGAAGCAGCCCATGTTTGCATGCAGCGCAACCTAGACAACATCAGGCACGGACTGCTAAGTGGCAAGTATCATTCCAATCACCCATGCTAAGCAATGATCATCTCCAATAAGAGAGTCTAACCACCTGCTCTTGACAGTCAATGGCATTACTATCTCCACATCCCCCATCATCAATACCTTGAGGTCAACCATGGACTGCAAACTCAATTCAGTCTGCCCACATAAATACCAAGGCCACAAGAACGGGTCGGAGGTTAGGTATCCGGTAGCAAGCGACTTACGTCCTGACATCTCAAGAGCTTTGTACCATCTACAAGGCACATGCCAAGAGTGTGACGGAATACTCTTCACTTGCCTGGATGAGTGTAGCTCCAACAGTGCTCAAGAAGTTGACCACTTTCCAAAATAAAGCAGCTCACGTGATTGGAGCCCCTTCCATCACACTATACATTCATTCCCTCCATCACTAGCTAAGTGTGTACCATCTACAAAATGAGCTCCATTTACCCACTTGGCTGATTCCAACAACATCTCCTAAACATGTGAACTCTGCCATCCAGAAAGACAAGGGCAGCAGGTGCTGGGGACGGCACTACCTACACATTCCTCTCCAGGTCTCACACCACCTTGACTTGAAAATATACCACAGGACTTTCATCATCGCTGGGTCTAGATCCTGAAACTTGCTGCCCGCCTGTATTGTGGGAGTACCTTCCCCAGCTGGACTGCACTGGCTCAGGAACACAGCTCCCCACTGCCTTCTTCGAACATTTAGACATGGGCAACAAATACCCAGACCACAGAAGATGAAGAAATAAATAGAGAAATGAGCACCTGTAAAGGAAACCCACTAGTTAATGCTTAAATATTACAAAATGTAATGTTCACCTTAAAAATATCCATAGTAATTTATATTGGGCACAAGGCTTTTGTCTGACCATAATTATTACTTTGGTGGCATGCTGCTTTTATTAGGTTCACTGTGATGCTTGGCCAGGAGAGTCACCAAGACTGTTTGTGGTCCCTGCACCATTCTGCTTGGTTTTTGTGCCACTGAAACAAGACTCCAGCAGCATCCTCTCCTGGCCCCACAGGGCATGCATTCTGTAAATGGTTTATTGTCTCCCATCATAAAAAAAAGCACACAAACCGACCCCTTTAAATTCACAGACAGCATTTCAAATAGTTGGATTTGAAAGACAAAGGCAATAAACCAAAATCCAGCAATAAAAAAGAGATATTGATGGCAGTGCTAGAATACAAACCATTGAAACATAAGATTCAAACTAATTACAAAAACATACCTAACTTGAAGATGAAAAACAGCTGGTTGAAGCTTAATCCAGGGATATATTAAGATTCATGCCTGCTCAGAGAAAAAGCTTGCAAAATAACAGACAAAATGCTTTAAATGTTAAGTGAGGCTGACAGCCATGGAATGCTGGAAGAATGGGATGAAGGAGTTTTAATGGACAGCAGACGTTCTGCAATTCCAATGCTTATGTGGCCCAGCTACCAAGCAGAAGATAAGACTGTAAAAATAAATCATAAAGGAAAAACAATGCCTCTGGCTTATAAGACATGCTGATTGAATTACCTGAAGCAGAGAGTGGACTGCTAACACTCAGCATTGACTCAGCCCTGCAATCCGTTGCACAGTTAATCCTCGTTCTCAGCCGGTCTGTCAACTGGTACGAGGGCACTAAGCTATTGAAGCTCCTGAAAGAGACGTAGCAGGATTCAGAGGGTGGGTCAGTCACCAACCACTCAGGAGTTACATGCTGAGGGCACGTTCTTTCTCATATTTATTCACAGCACGTGGTGCAGCCAGTGGAGCCGCTGCCTCACAGTACCTGAGACCCGGGTTCAATCCTGACCTCCGGTGCTATCTGTGTGGAGTGTGGACATTCTCCCTGTGACCGTGTGGGTTTCCTCCGGGTGCTCTGGTTTCCTCCCACATTCTAAAGACATGCAGTTTGGTAGGTTAATTGGCTGTAAATTGCCCCTAGTGTGTAGGTGAGTGGTAGAATCTGGGGGGAGTGGATGAGAATGTAGGGAGAATAGAAACATGAGATTAATATAGTATTCATGTAAATAGGAGGTTGATGGTCAGTATGGGCTCAGTAGGCCGAAGGGCCTGTTTCCATCCTGTATCTCTCTATGACTCAGGATATTGATAGAATGCAGAGCTGGGCTGAGAAGTGGCAGATTGAGTTGAACCCGGATAAATGTGAAGTGATACACTTCAGGAGATCGAATTTGAAGGCAGAATACAAGGTTAATGGCAGGACTCTTAGCAGTGGGGAGGAACAGAGGGATCTTGGGGTCCACGTCCATAGATTCCTCAAGGTTGTCACACAGGTCGATAGGGTTGTTAAGAAGGCTTATGGAGTGTTGGCCTTCATTAGTCAGGGTATTGAGTTCAAGAGCCATGAGGTGATGTTGCAGCTCTATTGAACTCTGGTCAGACCACACTTGGAGTATTGTGTTCAGTTCCGGTCACCTCATTATAGAAAGGATGTGGAAGCTTTAGAAAGGGTGCAGAGGAGATTTACCAGGATGTTGCCTGGATTGGAGAGCATGTCTTATGAAGATAGGTTGAGTGAGCTAGAGCTTTTCTCTTTGGAGAGAAGGAGGATGAGAGGTGACTTGATAGAGGTGTACAAGATGATAAGAGGCATAGATCGAGTGGACAGTCAGAGACTTTTTCCCAGGGCGACAATGGCTAACATGAGGGGACATAATTTTAAGGTGATTGGAGGAAAATATAAGGGGGAAGTCAGGGGTAAGTTTTTTACACAGAGAGTGGTGGGTGCATGGAATGCACTGCCGGCAGAGGTTGTGGGGGCAGATACATTAGGGACATTTAAGAGACTCTTAGATAGACACATGAATGATAGAAAAATGGGGTCTATGTGGGAGGGAAGGGTTAGATAAATATTAGAGCAGGATAAAATGTCGGCACAACATTGTGGGCTGAAGGGCCTGTACTGTGCTGTAATCTTCAATGTTCTATGACTCTCCATGACTCTATGATGTAGGTGTCATTGGCAAGGCCAGAACTCATTGCCCATCCCCATCTGATGACTTTCCCAGATACCGAATGGGTTTGGTACATAAACGTGGAGTAAGAGAAGATGTGGTAATGGCTGAAAGCAAGGGAAGGAGGAGATGCCTGGGGAAATATAGCAACCGAGGGAGACATTCATGACTCCAATTATCAAGGTTTGAGTTAAAAGGGGTAAAGATGGAGACTTAAGTCAACAAGAGAAGCAAGGGATATGGGGTTAGTGCAGGTAAGTAACACTGAGGTAAAAGATCAGTGAACAGTGAGTAGATGTGAAGAGTTGAGTGACCTACTCCAGCTTCTATTTATGATGTTATGTTTAGAAAGAATAAAGTCTTATATAAATATATAAGATAGTAAGAGTTGGAGAAAAAAAGTCAATCCAGAAAACTGAAATTAAGCAGTGTGAAATAAGACGTAAGATTCACAGTTTCAACATAGCAAAAGAAACTGCAGAGAGTTGTGGACACAGCTCAGAACACCACTGAAACCAGCCTCCCCTCCATTCACTTGGTTTACACTTCTCACTGCTTCGGTAAAGCAGCCAACATAATCAAAGACCCCACCCACCCTGGCCATGGCCAAGAAACCTCACTAGTGCCTGTACTTCCTCAGGAGGCTAAAGAAATTTGGCATGTCCCTGTTGACCCTCACCAATTTTTATCGATGCACCATAGAAAGCATCCTATCTGGATGCATCATGGCTTGGTAAGGCAACTGCTCTGCCTGGGACCGCAAGAAACTGCAGAAAGTTGTGGACACAGCTCAGCACATCGCATAAACCAGCCTCCCCTCCATGGACACTGTCTACACTTCTCATTGCCTTGGTAAAGCGGGCAGCATAATCAAAGTCCCCACCCACCCTGGACATTCTCTCTTCTCCATTTCCCATAGGGCAGAAGAAACAAAAGCCTGGAAGCACATACCACCAGGCTCAAGGACAGCTTCTGTCCCGCTGTTATAAGACTATTGAGCGGTCCCATAGTGCAATAAGATGGACTCTTGACCTCACAATCTCCCTCGTTATGGCCTTACACCTTATTGTCTGCCTGCACTGCACTTTCTCTGTAACTGTAACACTATATTTTTCATTTTGTAATAGTTTTTCCCTTGTACTACCTCAATATCCTGATGTGATGAAATGATCTGAAAAGTTTTTCACTGTACCTCAGTACATGTGGCAATAATAAACCAATGTCCCAATTTACCACATTACCAAGCATTAGGACTGATATCAAAAGTGATTGGCACTTGAGATGAACGTCTGGCCATGTAGAGGAGTGAACCCGCCCAGGACCACTCTCGAAACAACTGCTTATGATGGATGAATTCAGGAAGTGTCCTCATCTGAAGGGAGCTTATTCAGATAGGTGTGAAGCCCTACTGTGAACTCAGGCAAGTGGGTTATTCTTATTCACTGCATGGGCAATGGAACTTCTGACCAACTCACACGCTGCATGAGGCAAGATTCTTGCGGCCAATCCCGAGAGAAGAGTGCATTACAAGCTGATCACAAAGGAGGAAAAAAAAGCAATCCGCCCTTGTTGTTCCAGAGTGGACCAGATTTTTACCATTAAAATGTTAGCCCAGAAATACCATGACCATGATGAAACTCTTAAAAAGTTTATGAACTGTAAGCCAGCGTCTCTGGTGCATATGGTAAGATGATATATATTAAGATTATTTTTGGAAGACCAGAAAATATCATAAAGCGATTATTTTTCTGAGTCATAAGCAACAATTACTCCAGACAGACCAACATCCACAGACGAAGGTTTCTCCAGTAACTAAAAGCAATGAGTAATGCGGACTATTCTTGTCTCTGATTTCTTACTTGAGGCCCTTTAGGATTTTGGCATTGGAAACAAAGAACCTTTGAACTGAGGTCAATATATGAGGATAGATTAGTAGTAATTAGAATTTTGCTGATTAAGCCAACACAAAGTTTCATTCAGCTTTGACTTTGCAGATATCAGCCAACTCAGCTCAGCAGACGTTGCCTGCAACCATTTTGGAATGATTGTTAGTCAAAACCAGACAGTAATCTTGGTTGTGTTGGGCAGAGCCTTGGACAATTTAATGTTGTGAGGTGGATTGGAAGACAACTAAAACCTCTTGAAAAGGCATTAGCATTGAGCTCAACCAAGGTTGGGCCATGTCTACCCATTGTGCCAGTTCCCCACCCTACTAATGTAAGGAAAAGTGACCAGATCAGGTAGATGAAGCTCACAACATAGACAGTATACATGATAATAATAAATACAACAATAAATACAACAACGAGCACAAACCAGCAGAGAGTCACTCCCCTCCCCCCTGTTTGTTTGCTGACTTCAGTCTTTTGATCAGGGGAAAGTTCAACAGCAATGGATCAATCAAAATGGAGGAGAAGCCTTCAGCTGACCAGTCTACAGTATTACCAAGCCAAGGAAGCCTGCTCCACCAATCTTAGCGGTAATTTTGCACATAGTCAAGAACTGAGTTACTCACTGCACATCTACTTATCAGCTCCCTACGGTCATTATTAGTCAGTTAACACATATAAATGACAGCCAATAGGTCTCCAACATCCAAGATTGAGAGATGTGGGTCTCAAGCACCTGGTTATTGGGAATGATGTCATCATCTAGTGCCGTCAAAGGCACTGATATGTTGGAAATGGTGCTCACCTTTTCTGGTCATGCTAGAGTATTTTAAGCAAGTATCTGAGAAGTGCTTGTTAACGTTCTACCCTCAGACAAGGTTAGGCAAATACAAGGGAAGCAAATTAAAAACTTTGGACAAAACTACAAGGGAGAAGTGAGGAAAATCTTTTTTCAGGTGGTGAAGTTATGCTCTAGAACTCACTGCTTGTGAGGGAAATGTAACAGAATCAATCTGGAGGGAGTTGGACAGAGAATAATTTGCAGAGTTATGTTGAAGGAGCAGGAGAAAGGGTCTGACAGGAATGATCTGCTAGGATTCAGCATAAGCTTGATGGGCTGAATATTCTCCTGTGCTATAACAGTTCAACAATTCGATGTTTCACATGGTGATTGATATTCCTATTGTGACACTTTCTGGACACAAAATAGTGGTCATGTGTTTAAAGAAGTACATTATATGTGAGCAGATTTTAAATAATATAGACAGACAGAATAAAGCCAGTTGTCCTTTGAATTTATTTAGGTTCTGCCCTCTATCTGCACTTCCCATACATCAATGCTCACTCATGAATTAACAAAGCAACTTGTGCAATAATCATTGGACTGCCTTTCTGCCAACTTTTTATTTAATTTTCTATTTTTACACTTCAAATGACAGAGCTCCCCTAAAGCAAAGCAATCACTCACTGCAGCCAGAGTGAGAAATTGTAAAGCTATGGTAAAGTTTATAGTTTTGAACCTAATCCCATAAGTTAGTTCTATTACCGTTTTTCTAATGTCAGTTACCATAGTACCTAAGGCAGAAGTAGGATGTTTGAATTTCTGAAATGGATCCCTTTGGGAAGGCAGTACAGAATTCTATAATGAATTTTGTATATCCATAAGACGATTAAATTTATAAATTAGTTTGACAGTATTCATGTGCAAAGGTGATGTCCTCTGCTTTTAAACATTCTTTCAGTAGATTCGGTCCCTAAATAGGATTAGTGTAGACGGGGGCAATGATCAGCATGAACATGGTCAGAATCAGAATCAGGTTTATTATCACTGACGTATGTCATGAAAGTTGTTGTTTTGTGGCAGCAGTACAGTGCAAGACATAAAAATTACTATAAATTACAAAAATGAATAAATAGTGCAAAAGAGGAATAATGAGGTAGGGTTCATGGGTTCATGGGTTCATGGACCTTTCAGAAATCTGATAGCGGCGGGGAAGAAGCTGTTCCTGAAACGTTGAGTGTGGGTCTTCAGGCTCCTGTACCTCCTCGCCAATGCTAGTAATGAGAAGAGAGCATGTTACTGATGGTGAGGGTCCTTAATGATGGATGTCGACTTCTTGAGGAACTGCCTCGTGAAGATGTCCTAGATGGCGGGGAGGGTTGTGTCTGTGATGGAGCTGGCTGAGTCGACAACCCTCTGCAGCCTCTTGCGATCCTGCACATTGGACCCTCCATAGCAGGTGGTGATGCAACCAGTCAGAATGCTCTCCACCGTACATCTGTAGAAATTTGCAAGAGTCTTTGGTGACGTACCAAATCTCCTCAAACTCCTAATGAAGTAAAGCCACTGAAGTGCCTTCTTTGTGATTGCATCAATGCATCTGGCCCAGATGGTGTCCCTGGCCGTGTGCTCAGATCTTGTGCTGATCAGCTGGCAGAATTATTTGCAGACATATTTAACCTCTCCCTGCTTCAATCTTAGGTTCCCACCTGTTTTAAGAAGACCACTATCATCCCGGTACCGAAGAAAAGCAAGGTAACATGCCTCAATGACTACCAACCTCTCTCTTCTCCATCTCCCATAGGGCAGAAGATACAAAAGCCTGAAAGTACGTACCACCAGGCTCAAGGACAGCTTCTATCCCACTGTTACAAGATTATTGAACAGTTCCTTAGTACGATAAAATGGACTCTTGACCTCACAAGCTACCTCATTATGACCTTGCACCTTATTGTCCACCTGCACTGCTCTTTCTCTGTAGCTGTGATTCTGTTATTGTTTTACCTTGTACTACCTTGATGCGCTGTGTAATGAACGGTGTGCAAGACAAGCTTTTCACTGTACCTCGGTACATGTGACAAGAATAAACCAATTCCAATTCCAAGAATCCAGGGGTGTTTTACAGTTATTGTATTGTACAGAGTGCAGTTCCTGGTTTATTGACTGCCAAGTCCATACAAGAGGCTTGGAATCAGCTGGTTAAGGAATGGCCCCTCCTCCCCACTAGAGTAACAAAACAAAACTCTGACTGCTATTTCAGTTGTGAAGGAATGAAACTCCCAGGAAGCACCAAGGTCCACAAGGCAATGTGATTAACCGGGAAATAAGTGGTTTCTCCCAGTCTGTGGGCCTCTCAGCTGCTTTGTCCCCAGAACCTCAATTCACTGTGAGACATCCCAAGCATAGATCAGCCTGACCCTGGGTGGCCCAAACTATAATGTCAGGACTGGGGAGGGAGGCTGAGCCATCTTCCCATCTTCACTAGTGATCTCACCAAGCACAGGGGGTGACCCAGGACAGTGGCAGATCCTCACCCTATTGTAAGCCTGGTCCCTTCTATCCCAAACTCTGCAGACAGAAAATAAGGAATAATATCTGTCCCAGCTGATTTTATTTGGCTTTAGCTTGTTTCCCTGAAGTCTTCCAAACCTCTCCCTTGGGTGCAAAAATGCAAAACAATTAATTGGTGAACTCTGAAGTTTTATGTCATTAGAAACATTCACAAGTAGTGGGGAGAGGTTGTAACCGGATTCTAGACCCTGATTCTAGTGTCTGAATTTTCAGTAATTTTCCTTTAACAGTGGCATTTCCCCAGTGAGAAGACTGCCCTTTATTGCTTAAAGTGAATCTGGAGAGGAAAGTAAATTAAAGTCGTAAATCTCTCTCCAAATGGCCAGAATATAATTCCACACACACAGTGACACTGTCCACAAGAGTTTAAGCCCTGTGTGCTGATTGGTGGAAGCAGCTCATCCAAGAACCAAGGTTTTAAGTTTCTTTTTGGAAGTATCATGTCTTGTAAGTGTCTTGGCAACTGGCATAGAACTAACAACATAAAGCAAAGTTATTATTACAGATGAGTTCAGTAATAAACAAGCTCAGTAGAAATTGGTGGAAAATCTAAGGAGAGCATGTGATGGAATTATTGGGAAAGTGTGGGATTATGTTACCACATTCTTGTCTGCAAGGAGCTTCAGGCCTTCCACTTATCAATAATCCTGCTCATGACTGGGACTGGCTGCTGCCTTAATGTGACCTACCCAAGGCTCCCCGATGGCTCTATTGAATACCCAAGTCATACAGACCAGGAGAGTGGCGGATGAGATTCAAAAATAAGCTGCAGATGCCAGAAGTCAGAAAATGCTGGAAACACTCAGCAGGTCAGGTGGCATCTGTGGAGAGAAATGTTTGAGGTCAGAACTGGGGAAGGGAGAAAAAAAGCTTCAGAAGCAGAGAAGGTGGGGGAAGGATGGATAGGACAAAGGGAACAGCTCTGATAGGGCGAGACCAATGCAACTTTGTCTGGTTAAGGCATTGTTAAAAGCGAGGCTGTGGGATATGCCCAGCTGGCAAGACTTTCCTAATAGAAAGAGAAAACCTGAGACAAATTCACCGATGGTTGATGGGCAGGAATGGCCCATTCTCATACAGACAGAAAGAAAGCGTGAGTTACTGAATGTTGGAGAATTCTCGTTATTACCATCTTTTCATTATTACCATCAAGGAGGAGGTACAGGAGCCTGAAGACTCAAACTCAACGATTCAGGAACAACTTCTTCCCCTCCACCATCAGGTTTCTGAACGATCCATGAACCCAAGAACACTAGCTTATTATTCCTTCTTTTGCACTATTTATTTATTTTTGTAATTTATAGATTTTCATGTCTTCGCACTGTGCTGCTGCCGTAATCCAACACATATCACGTCATACATCAGTGATAATAAATCTGATTCTGATACTGATTCAATATTGCGTCCAGAAGGCTGTAATATTCCTGGGTTCCTCAAACTTGTGTTGGGCCTGAAAAAAGTGCCAGTGGTCACAGACAGGAAGGCCTGAGTGAGTGTGGGATGATGAATTAATGCGACGGTCTGTGAGCTGCTGCAGACTGCACATACAGCTCAATAAAATGGAGACTGGGGGAGGTTTGTCTCCCGGTCTCAGCTGAGTTAGTTCATTTCCAGCTCTGGCCATCAGGGGGTTTTCACAACCCAGACTGGGAGAGGCAGAATCTTCCAATCAGCAATAGCTCACCAGTGGCCCATCCCGTTGGAAGTGAATGTTTTCTTCGTTGGGTTTGGCTGAGAGACACAATGAGGTCAAAGGTCCTGAAGACACTCACTGTCTGAACGCATACTTAAATTTAAAGGGACAACATTGGCCAAAGGATCCAGATTCACGAGGGGCTGATAATTTGGGGAGGTACATTCTGGGCGCACATGTTCTTATGCAAGAGAGGCGAGGATCATTCGTGCATTCGAAATTGCAAATGAAAATTCACACAGCTTTGTGAATTGCCATCCACAATCAGATTACAGGTCCCTGAGACACAAGAGACTGTAATCTGCAGAATAAAACATACTGCTGGTGGAACTCAGGGGGCCAGGCATCTGTGGAGGCAAGGTGGTCAACATTTCGGGTCAAGATGGAGTCCTGGTGAAGGATCTCGACCCTAGAAGTCAACCACCCCTTTCCCTCCACAGATGCTGCTTGACCCACTGAGTTCCTCCAGCAGTTTGTTTTTTGCTTCAGGTCTCTGAAGTTCATTTCTGTTTGGGATGGTCTGGGTTGTGTTGATAGCGTATACTTTAAAGAGAGAATGGAGAACCACATTGGAGAATAGTAGTGCTCTGAAACAATCGCTCAAATTCAAAAGCTAATTAGGAAAAAAGTTGTTGCTTTACTTTCAGCTGACATGAGTGTGAAAGAAATTGCCATGAAAATGGTGACATTGTGTAATGCTAAAAGTATCTTTATTTACAATCATCCTGAGCCATCTCAGTACAGGAATCAGTCACACAAATAGTCTAACCTGTAAGGACATGTGCACTGTGAGACACAAGAGACTGTAGATGCTGAAATCTGGAACAACAAACAATCTGCTGGAGGAACTCAGTGGATCGAGCAGCTTCTGTGGGGGAACGGAAGTGTCAATGATTCGTGTCGAAACCCTGCATCAGGACATGTGTATTTGGTTAGTGTGAATGTGCTTGACAGTGGGGAATGGAGGTGAGGGGTTGTTTAGCGGGGAATTGTGTGTGGATGGATTCAGAAGAAGATGCCATCGGATTCAAAATTTTCTACCGTGAATTTACTGGAGCTGCTTTAATGCAGCCACACAGTGAGTTCTTACCTCCCGTTTTCCAATCAATTCGATTGAGGAGGTGTGATGACAACGTGACTCAGTTACCAGCTCCATTATTTAATGTGGTTTGATGCCTCTGGGGCTGCTGCACGTTAGCAGAAGATAGACTCCAGGTGCAGCAAGGCTGCCTCATGGCGCAGTGCATTCCAGGCTGAGGAATAGAATGTGCTCAGGGGCATCATGATCTCCACTGATGGGATGGGTGTAGGAAGTGGCCTGCCTGAGGAACAAAGGCTGGAGGGTGTCACTGCAAGTGAGCTGCAGAAATGAGGACAGAAACAATAACTCCCCCCAACTCCAATCCCTGCTCCTGGATTCAGTGCCACAAACAGTTTAATGACCTCACCAGAGCAGGGATGGTGAGCACAATAGTATGGCTGCCACCCTGATTTGGGTTCTAAAGCAAACCCATCAACATACTCCTTAATGTCAGCTCCAGCACATCATTCCACACTCTCTCCCATTGCAAGGGCTCACATATCTCCCTGCCCCTGCCCTTCCTTGCATTGCTATTTGTCCTGCCATCACTGATGGACAACTCTTTTTTTATACCTTGCCTTTCCATCAACCAAGGTTCTCAATCCATCTTTTCAACCCATATCAAAGCCCTCACTCACAGGTCCATTTCATTCCATCCTTGTAGAGACCGCCCAAGAGTAGCAGGAGTGATGAGGAACAGAGACAGCCCTGCAGCCATCTCACAAATAACATCAGCAGAAGAGGCTCTGGAGATCTGGGGGATATGTGAAAGCAAGGACATCAGAGAGTGGGAGAGCCACCTGGTGAACTCAGTATGAGGTTGGTGTATCCTCACAACACATTGCTCACACTGAAGGTGAATCATCACAGGACTCAGACCATCAAATTTTGGGAGTCTGATAAGAGAAAGTGCTTGTTTTTCGTTTGGGACCTTCACAGATCCTGTGATGCAGAACAGACAGTGGAAACAGTGTCCACATTGGAAGTCTGTGCTGGACCCTTCCAACTCTGCTAAACTGGACAAAGATGCTGCACGTCAGGGGTCCCATGTAGCACCAAGGAATGAGGTTGTGCTCTGTGTTCAAACCACACTGAGAATTCTTGCCGAGATGCAGGAGTGCTGCAATGTTACCGTTTGCAAGGTTGCCTTTTGTTCACATAAAGCACCTGTTGCATTGTGCATCAAATGCAGCAATCACGCATGCAAGAGGATCCTCACAGTCTGAATGCCACCATAAATAGGACACATCAACTATCATTCCCACTGATGATAAATTGCCTGCAGAACAAGCCAGAATGTCTGAATGTATCAGTGACTCCTTCCATCTCAATGGAGACATTCTCACTCCCAAATCAGAATGCTTTATATTTTCAAGCCCCACCACAGAGGCTTGAGAACATAATATTCTCCCAAGTGTAGTATCAACAGACAGCTCTATTGTCAGACCAGCTGTCAATCAAATATTAATCAGTGGCCTTATCTGCCCTCTCCAATGAATGTGAAAATGACACTACTGTCAAAAGGAGCAAGAGAGAGATCCTTTGTGGCCTTGCTCATGTCTATTTCTTCTAATTACAAAATGATTGGGTCATTTTCACATTGCAGATTGTGGGATCTTGCTGTGCACCAGCTGGCTGCTGCTTTTCTTACATTACAACAGTTCCACACAAGAATTCCATCGGCTGTAAAGTACTTTGGCATGCCCTAGGTTTGCGACCAGTGTCACAGAAAACTACTGAGGTGATATGGGACTGCATGATCCCAAGCCTTTCTGTTGAGTACAACCACTGCTGGAGTTCCCATCTTGCCAATGGTGTGTGTCATTTGGACCTATTGGCCTAACTCGGATAACCCTGGGGAATAATCAGAGCCAATGTACCGATCTCCACTTGCTCAGGAGTTGATGGCTCAAGTGTTAGTTCTCAACCCAATGATTCCGACAGAAAATCTGGAAGTGCTCAGCAGGTCAAGCAGCTTCTGTGGGGAAAGAAGCTGAACAACATTTCAGGTTCATCAGAACCGGAAAAGCAGGAATGTTTGTGATAGGATGCTATCCAAGACTGTTTGTGTAACAATTACTTTAAAAACTAGCATTTAGAAACAGAAGAGAAAATGTAATAAAAAAAATTGACACAGAAAGGTACAGCCACATCTGTGGAGAGGGAAGAAATAAGCATGTGGTAACCTGAAGTTGTTAACTTTAATCTCGAGTCCTAAGGGTCGTAATGTGCCCAGTCAGGGCTCTCAACTGTATCTCCTGTATCTCCCACATTTCTGCTCTCAACCCCTCTCCTCCAAACTAGTACAAGGATAGGATTCCGCTTGTCCTCACCCTCCAAACCACCAGTCTCCACATTCAACAGATCGTCCTCCATAACTTCCATCACATCCAACGGTATTCCACCACGATATCCATTTTCCTTCTCACTCTCCTTCCAGCATTCCACAACTCCCGAGTCTGCTGTTCCGCCTCCACCAGCTGCTTCCTTCTCAATGTACTTTCCCATACACCTATCCTTTCACCTCTTCTGCTCCCACCAACCAGTGACCAAAACAGTCCTTCCAGGTGAAGCAGCGATTCACGTGAACTCCCTCCAGTTTAGTGTACTGCACTTGTTGTCTTCTCTACACTGAACAAATCAAAGTAGATTCCTTGATTGTGTTGCTGACCATCTCCATTCAGTCCACAAGGCTGAGTTTGAGCTTCTTATTGTCTGCCACTTTAATTCTCTGTCTTTTTTTGACCTCTCTGCTTTCAGCTTCCTACGTGTTTCCAGCAAAGCCCAACGTAAGCACAAGAAACAGGACCTCATCTTCTATCTGTTGCAGACCTTCAGACTCAATATTGAATTTAATTCTTACAGTTAACCATCTCTTTTGTCTCTATCTGCATGAATATAGTTGTACCTTCCTGTTGCAATTTATTTCCATTTTAAGCTTCTGCCTTTCCCTCTCCATAATTTAAAACATATTTATTTGCTCATGTTTCCAGTGCTGGTGAGGGGTCAACTCTGCTTCTCTCCTCGCAGATGCTGCCTGACCTAATGAGTGCTCAGTATTTTAATACTCCATATTTCCAGTTTTTGTTTTGGGTTTCCGATATCTGCAGGGTTTTACTTCACCTTCTGACTCAGAGATGGGAATAGGAACAAGCTGGACTTCAACCCAATATCTGGGGTCTGAATTTCAGTCTCCATTTACCAGGGCTATCTGGAGTAGAATTCAAATGCTTCTCAAGGGCAGGAATGCAACCAATACATTAAAGCCTTGCTCCTGTATGGGATAGGATGGAATGATGTATGAAATACTTTACTCCAAAGTATTACTCCTAATGCTTTGACTCACAAAAACCATACATATCTGGCCATTTAAGGAAATGTCCTCTATCAGGGATCACTAATATATGTCAATGGCCTCTCAAATTTCACTCAGCAAAAGGTTAATGTTGGATATTAATGATAACCATGTACAGCCTGTCTCTTTGAAGGCTCTCCAATTCTCAGTGGTGATTTGGCACTTTGCAGTTCTTAATGTTTCTATCAGTTTTCCAGCCCTTAAGCTACAGGCTATTTATAGGATCGGGCTAATTCTTAAACACGGGACAGACTTTCCTTACTACACTTGGTATAAGTGATTGCTTCGGTAAAGAGGGGAAATCAGGCAGGACGTATCATCTGACCACAGCAGAACCTAACCAGGTTCCGTAAGAACATAACGATAGGAGCAGGAGAGGCCATACAGCCCTTTGAGTCTGCTCCACCATTCATCAAGATCATGGTGATCTCCTATCCTAGTGCCATTTTCTTGCATTATCCCCATGTCCCTTGATTCCCTTAGAATTCTATAGATCTCTGTTTTCAATGGACACAGCAACAGACCCTCAACAGCTTCTAGGTTAGAGTTTATCATCCTCTGAGCGAACAAATTTCTCCTCAACTCAAGTTCAAATTAGCCTACCCCTTATTCTCAGACTGTGCTCCCTGTTCCTAGACTCCTCAGACAAGAGAAACACTCTCCCCCTCATCTAGTCTGTCAAACCCTTTAAGAGTTTTGCAACTTTCAATGAAATGTTCTCTCATCCTTTTAAACTCTAAAGAATTTAGTCCTAGACTACTCAAACTCTATACAGGAAAGCAACCACTCTTAGTGAATCCTCATTGCACTCCTTCTGTGGCAAGTATATTCTTTCTTTTTTCGGAGACTAAACTGTACACCATACTCCAGCTGCAGTCTCACCAAGGCCCTATGCAATTGCAATAAAACTTACTCACTCTAGCAATCAAATCTCTTCATAATGAAAGCCAACGTACCATTTGCCCTCCTAATCGCTTACTGTACCTGCATGTGGGCTTCTCCCTCTCAGTCAAATCACTGTTGTACATTGTGAGTCGCTGGAGCCCTTGTACCGATCCCCACAGTTCCCCACTAGTGACACTTGTCAATGAGAGAGGGATCTGTTTCTTCCCACTCTTTGCTTTCCATCCAATAACCAATTCTCAGCCCACTTGCTCCAATAATTCCATGTACTTGAACTTTATTAATCTGTGTGGGACCTTACAAATCTACTGCTTCCTCCTTATCTATTCCACTAGTCAGATCCTGAAAAGAACTCCAACACATTAGTCAAACATGATTTTTCTTTCATAAATCCATGTTGATTTTCCTCAGTCCTACTATTTTTTTTTGAAGGTAAGTAAATACACTCTGTTACAATTGTGCAATCCTTCACATCATATCTCCCTTCTATGCTGGAACTAAACCATTCATTGCAACCAGCACAATAGTGCTGATTCACATCTCCATTATCCTTCTGGAGGACTGGTCTGAGTCCTCAACCTTGACTACACCAATTTTTCTTTTAATTTTTGTTCAACTTTTTGCTGTTTAAATGATCATGGTGCATAGAGTGTTTGATATTTGAGGGTTTTCTGGAGGGATCCTCCCGTGTACCTTTCTGGAAAGGACAATGACTTTGTGATGATAACTTAGCCACACATGTCCTGATATTCCACCTCAATGGTGGGTATTCATGTGCTCTGCAGTTATATATTTTTCTCATCTTCTAATTGTAGAATTAGAGGGATAAATGCTTTTTGGGGCCCATCATGTTTGTACCATTTCTTTGAAAGATGTTGGTCTCACTCCCTTGTTATTTCCTTAGAGCTTTGCAGTCTTGTTCCCACCAAAATCCTTCCAAAAATTACTACAGCATTTACTTTCACCACCCTTTCCTGCAGTGGATTATTGGCCCAAACATATGAAGATTGCAGAATTCTGATTTTTTAAAATTCGTCTTTCAGGATCTGCGCATGTGCTAAATTGCCTATTCCTCATTTCCCTTGAACTGAGTGGCTGGTAACACATCTGAAGTCACCTAAATTGGACCATTAGTTAACCAGATGAGTGTTTTGCTCATCTGTTGTTTTTATGATTGTCATTACTAACACTAGCTATTGTTGTTTCCAAACTCCACACTGTTAATTGAGATTAAATTCCACAGCTGGCATGGTGGAATTTGAACTCAATTCTCCGTATTGCTAGTCCAGAGTGTGGTAAACCAACTTCTGTGTCACCACTAAGTCACACTGATTATTAATCTTCTTCCAAAAACCATGGTGTAGGTGACTAATGTGCAGAGTTTATCACAGTGACCCAATGTGATAACAATCATCTTATCCTTGCCAAGTTTCCACCTCTATGATGTCTTCTACATATCCTTAAACTGTAGCATCTGGAGTTCATTGCCTTTACATCTTGATATCCATATAACTAGCAGCAACTGGCAAAATCTTAGGCATGCAGGAATTGAATTCACCTTGGTAACTAATAGGGAGAATCGATTCTAGGTGCCAGAAGCTTTGGCCAAAAGCAATGGCATCTAGCCGTAAGTCACAATCAACAGTAATAGGTAACATACCAAAAATCAGTCTTACTGCTCATATCCCTACAACCCCACCCAAACCCCTGTGATGGCAAAAAGAATTTGGCATTGCAGTAGTTTAAATAAAGGCCAAAGAATTTTGAGATACACAGCCAATTGGATTAGATTTGTGCATCTGTGAATATACCAAAAATGGGCCACCTTGAATTTCCAACAGTTTTGCGTCAATCAGGAATTAAAGAGGGCAGCAACTTCAAGGTCTTATAGTCTTCCCTTTTATTCACCTTTACCTGCAATGGAAGGAGAAGGGTTGAGAATGTTTCAGCTATTCTCTCTGCTCTAAGGCTTGAACTAATGAGCTGTTTATCTGGGGTCCCAATAGGCTGGGTTTTATATTTTTTAGAGGTTATTAAAACCAGCAGTTTTTCCATTATAGAGTGCAAGGAATTAATACAAGTCTGAGCAATGGTGCCTGAGACCAAATATTCCTGTCAACAAAATGTCTGTTAGCAAGTGTGCATTATGAAAGCTTGACAAAGATTTTGTATTATTCCAGTACTTGTTAGTCTTCTCAGCATAAAGTTCTGGTAAAGGAAATGGAGGCTTAATCTCTGTAATATTTTAAACGTACTTAAGGCCATGCATTCTTTCCATACACTCTGGGCAGGATTATTGGTTTTTAACTTTCCAGGTACACTTTCCTTTCTCACTTACATCTTTGCTGAGGCGATTAGCATTAATTCAATATTTTGCAGACATTTAAAATGCTTGTTTTCCATCGGTCCTGTTGGCCCAAGAAGACAGCCTCCCGGCCAAGGTGCATTAGAAACGATTTTGATCTCCTCTCCAACAGAGTTCAGCAGACCCTGGAGGTGATTACTGAGCGATTTCAGGTCAGGACAATTTATGCCACTGGTCCATTCATGTTGTTGATAACAGAAACAGCAATCTTCCCAGGTCACGTGGTAAATCGGGAATGGTGGTGAGCATCTCACCCCCAGGGAGCCAAAGAACCATGAGTGATTTTGCTCTTCTAATTTGCTTCATTTTTGACCAAATACTCACTACTTTCCCTTGGGAAATGACGAATACATCCCTGTAGTTTAATCAGAATCCAACTAGCTCCCAATTGTCATATCTGGTAGCGAAAGGCCAGGACTGAACAGCCCTGTGTACCACACAGATCTTCAGTATTCTGGAATGGTTCCTGCTGATTGGAGGACAACCAAAGTGACCTGTTATTTAAGAAAAGATGGAGATTGATCTTGAGTAGTTGGAGGAAATGCTGGAATCTATAATGAAGGTTGTGAGACCAAGGCACTAAAAAACAATAATATAGGTGAGTAGAGTCAAGATGGAGATATGAAAGGGGAATCATGTTCAACTAATCTATTGAAGTTCTTTGAGAATGTAGCTAGTATAGTAGATGAAGAACGAGTGGATGTGGTGTATTTGGATTTTTCAAAAGCTTTCGACAAGTATAGATTAATAGGTTAGGTCATCTTTCCCTGGAGTTTAGAAGATGAGAGATGTGCTCATTAATATATACAAAAATATCAAAGAGCTTGGCAAGGTAGATGTAGGAGGTGTGTTTGCCCAGAATGAGGAGCCTAGAACAGGGATCACACTCTCATAATAAGAGCTGTGCCATTTAGAAAGTAAAATGAAAAGAAATTTTTTCATTCAGGTTGGTGAACCTTTGGAACTCTCTACCACCCCAGAGAGCTGTAGCGGCTTTGTCATTGATTGCATTCAGGACAGAGATGGATAGATTTCTGGATATCAGAGGAATCAAGAGATATGCGGATGAAACAGGAAGGTGGTGTTGAGGAAGATTAGCCATGATAGTATTAGATGGTGGAGCAGGATCAAGAGGCTTATTGGCCTACCCCTGCTCCTATCCTTATGGTCGCTTATGGTCATGTGTCAAAACATTTGTTATGATTGCTGAAACAGTCTGCAGCATCAATGGAAAATGGAGGGCAAAGTCTCTTGCTAAACAACCAAAATTCTTTTTACTGTATTGTCTTCCAAGCCTAACAGAACAGGAGTGATTCATAACGTGTCATTCAGAAGTTCAAGATCTGCTGAGGTGCTACACAACCAATAAAGTTCTTTTTAAAGTTATTGTCGGAAACATAGGGATCAATTCATACACAGAGAGCTCCAACAATAATAACCTGACCATATGTTTTGCTCAGTTAATAGTTGAGGATTAAGTATTGGCTAGAGATCCGAGAACAACCCGTTTACTGTTCTCAGAAGTGAACTTCTTAGGATATTTTACCCCCTTAAGGACGGATTAGGCAATATTTTCATCTGAAAGATGGTCCCTCTGACAACGCCTCACTCCATCAGCTCTGTACTAGTGGGAATCTCCCAGGACTGGGAACTAGCAAGCTGCTCATCTTTACCTAATTAACAGCATCTGCAGAGTTCTTGTACCTTGGGTGTGAAGCTGGTGCTAACCTTCTCTGGACACATAGTGGTGAGAGTGGGTGTCGTCTTTGTTGAGATACACATGTACGGTGATGGGAATTCATGCACACACACCCTCCCATTGCAACACTGACATAGCTACTCTGAAAAGTCTGTTAATAAATTTCATTTATTCCTTCCACACAAAAACTTGGGGAAGACATTCATTCTGTCCATCAAACTTGCTCCTTTCATAAATAATTTACCATTTGCTCATTTCCCCTACTACCCCCAGCAATGGGCACCATGTCAAGAATCCAATTCCTGAAGGATTGACCAGCATCAATAGTTCCTCACTTTCAGTCCTAATTCCAGATTTGTCCATTTTATAAAGCTCCAGTGCATGCTTGCAGTTGCTTAGATCACCAAGAGGGGCCACTCCAGCGATGGTCTCAAGTAGTATTTAGGCACTAGCTTTGGCTTAGCTCTCTTCCTTGTAAGGTCAGAAGTTGAAGGTTCAAAGATCCACATCGGAACCTTTAACACATAATCTAGACCACACTTGGGAGGGAGTTATTAAAAATATTTGATGTTTGATGTTGTATTTCCCATCAACTCACCCTCAAGACACTGGTTAAACATGTCTGGGTGAATTTCATAAAGGGCTGACAAGTATAGAGTACTACAGAGTAAAATAAGTTTTGTATTACATTTACATAATCACAGATATTTTTCTTATATTAATGGTGTGCAATTTACAAAGTCATGTCTGAAACCATCAGATTTATATTCTTATTTGTTTCCTGCTGGGATTCATAACATTGCATTAAATTTTGGAAAATAACAAAGTAGGACTGATCATTCCATCAACAATGCATTTCGCTTTTGAGTCCAACAATATCTGATTTCTTCATCAAGGTTTGGATAAATTTTTAAGACATGTCCAATCCCAGGGATTTAACACAAGGACATTTTCCTTGGATTATAGTGTCAAATTTTCCACTGATACAACATAATTTCTCTGCACGCTTTAACATGATTTACCCTTTGCAGGTTTTACACAGAGTTGCATAGTGCTTAGAACGCAGAAGCAGATTGCTCTGGCCAGCAAGTCTACAATCCACCCTGTCACCAAATTTTTCTACTCTTTCACAAAAACAGGAAATGCCAGAAGAAGTCAGCCAGTCAAGCAGCATCTGTGGGAACATCAGGCCACCAAATGTAAAATGCACGCAATCTACATGCAGCCTATATGAAGGACCTATGAGGAACAGGTGTAGTGTAATTCCACCCACACCAAGGCTCCTTGGCACACAGTTTATGAAAAGACAAGTGTATCAGTTGCTCAGTGTATAATTGCAATGAATGTAATGTACAAATGTAATGTAAAATGCTGCAATTGTATGTATTAAGTATGCACAAAGTTTTCTATATAAAAGATTTTCCATGAAATCAATTCTTAATTTTGTTAAAAAAAGGATGGAACCATCTTCCCTGTGTTATCCCATGAAATCCATTCATGATTTGATGGACCTCTATTATTCACCTATCCCTCAGCCACACCAGCCTCCTCTCTCCCACTTATGACTCTAAACCAAAACCTATTCAGATTGAATGTGTATTTTCCCTGCAATCAGGGAGCATGTTCATTGGATTGGAATTGGTAATCAAATTTATCAACATTTGGACAGTGAGGAGTCCTCTTGAAAAGAATTCTAATATCAGTTGCAAAGTTTTCTTTATAAAAAGATAGAATTTCCTATAAGGATCACAGTAAGTCGAGTTTTGAATACATCAAATCCTATATGTGGATAAATGCTGCTGAAGTCTTTTAGAGATTTGAAGATATTAGCTGGGTGTGGTATTAGAAATCTAATGCATGGGTTAGGAACACAGTCCAGGAACAACACAACCCACTGCTGAGTTCATCCAAATCTTTGGAAGTTAGAAGCTAGATTTTCCAGTGCTTTCACAAGTGACTTTGGTCTTGGTTTTCGGATGAAAGTCCCATCTGTCTAAGAGCAGCAAGGATCCCAATGTAGGCTGAGTTTTAACATTCCCAGTCCAGACCTCAGTGGGCAGGTGCCTCCAGCTCAGACCTGCCTATTTCAGCACTAATTGGCTATTGGGGAATGATTCAATGATGCGGCAGATGTTGCTATTTCAAGGATGTAGGATGTGACCACTGGGTCAGATTTTTTAGAGGGAGCTTAAAGGGCTGGAGAGCATTCAATACTGAATGGAGTGAGACTGGGGGACGGTGACTATATGTGTGAGAAGTTACGAAATGAACAGAGAAAACAAACCCACATAAATCCAAATACCACGTTGCAACTTTAAATAAAGGCTCACAGAAATCAAAAGTAAACAGTTACCCAAATGTGGCACACATGAAGAAATTCAGGCCAAAAATGTGTATAAAAACCCCACAGTTTCCTCCTATCACCATGTCTTAGCGTGTTTTATTTTTTTGAAAATGTTGCTTTCGTATTTTTAAGAGAAGAAAGTTGGTATATCACCAAAGAGTCTTGCAAATTTCTACAGATGTGCAGTGGAGATCAGTCTGACTGGGTGCATCACCACCTGGTATGGAGGCTCCAATGTGCAGGATTGGAAGATGCTGCAGCCAGCTCCATCATGGATACAACCCTACTTGTCATCAAGGACATCTTTAAGAGGCGGTGTCTCAAGAAGGCAGCATCCATCACTAGGGACCCTCACCATCCGGGACATGCCCTCTTCACATTACTACCATCTGGGAGAAGGTATAGGAGCCCGAAGACCCACACTCAAAGCTTTAGGAACAGCTTCTTCCCTTCCGCTATCAGATTACTGAATGGTCCATAAACCCAAGAGCACTACCTCGTTATTCCTCTTTTGCACTATTTATTTATTTTTGTAACATATAGTAATTTTTATGTCTTGTACTGTACTGCTGCCCCAAAACAACAAATTTCCCCGACATATGTCAGTGATAATAAACCTGATTCTGATTCCAAAACTAATTCATATTGAAGAAAGACGTTGTCCCATGAAATTAGTATTTTATGCTGCGTTGTCAACCAAATATCTTCTGGCAACAGCAGAGAGATCATTTTTGAACTTTATAAAATAACATTAAATCAGAAAACATTGGAAACACTCAGAAGATCGGGCAGTATCTCTCTCCACAGAGTCTGACTAACCTGCTAAATGTTTCCTGCACTTTCAGTTTTCCAGCATCAACAATCCTTTAGTTTTCTTCTGCAAAACAATAGTTTGGCCACAATCAGAGTTATAGTACAGTTCTGAACACAACATTACAAGAAGAATGTGATAGGACAAAAGAGGGCACAGAGGAGATTTACAAGGATGCAGGTTTAGATAATGAGGGAATTTGACATAGCTGATATTCCTTTCTTTTGAACAGTGGAGGCTGAAGGAAGAACGAATGAAGATGCATAAAACTACACGAGACTTAGACCGTATGACAAGGAAGGATTTGATTTCCCGAGCAGAATCAGTGAGGTATTAAGCAGAAGGATATCTGAGGGGAGATGTTTCCACTCAAAAGGTGCCTGAGATCTGAAAATCACTATCATAAAATGTGGTGGAAGAGACACTTTAAATTACTGAATGCACACTTTAAGTGCAATAATCTACAGCTGATAAGTAGGATTAGTTTTCGATCACCTTTTCTGGAGGGCCAAAAGTCACAACTTCCCGTGACTTTGTGATTCTATTTCTCCAGTGAGCAGAGCTGATTGAGGGGAGCTCTTTCTCAGTTCTGACAAAGGGTCTCAGAGCTGAAACATCCATCAGTCATGTAGGCTCAGCTTGTTCGTTTGTGTTTTTTATATTTTTTTTCTCTCTAGAAGCGGAGGACGTGCCCAGCCTTACCTGCCGGGTATGTCTTCCTGCTCTGCATTTCACACTCCTATATTTTTGCCCATCTTTTCTCTATGATCTCACTCTCCAACTGCTCCCATTCACTCACTGATTATCCCCATGGTCACCCTGGTTTTACCCCACCAGAGACACCCCCTCTTCCCCACCATCTCTGCAGATTAGGAAGCTTCTTTTGTCTCCTTCCCAGTTCTGACAGAGGGTCTTTGATCCGAAATATTGACTGTTTCTCTACCCACAGATGCAGTCTGGCCTGCTGAGTATTTCTAGCATTTTCAGCTTTTAATTTAGACCCGAAACATTGATTGTTTCTCTTTCCACGCCTGCTGAGCGTTGCCAACATTTTCTGTACTTTTTTATTTCTAGCATCTGCAGTTTTTTTGATTTATTTGACTGAGAGGAGGTTTGATGGAGGCATACAAGATCGTGCTTAGATCGTGAAAATTAAAGGAAATTGTTCCCACTAGCAGAAGATTCAAGGACCAGGGAGCTCTAATAGGAATTGGAAAAGCACTTAAGGGAGACTAATTTTCTGGAAAATGGGGCAAGAGTGGGAGAGTGAGACTGAGGGGCTTATCCTGCTAGGAAATGGCATAGACTCAGTGGGCATGATTTTTTATGTGCCCCATTCTGTGATTCTGTAAATGACTAGTATATGCAAAGTGTGTCCCAGTTTATAAAAGCAACATTCTCAAAACATGGGTGACACCCTTAACCGCCTCTCCCTTCCCCTCCACCCCCACCCCACCCCCCACTGGCCTTGTCTGAATGGTTCTCCCATCACAGTGTCTGGGCAAACCTTACAAAGAGCAAAAATATTTATCCAACTCACAATGGGCTGGAGGACATGACATTTCCTCAACTTCTTTGATGTCGTAAGGGATTCGGAATCAGAATCAGAATCAGGTTTATTATCACTGACATACGTCGTGAAATTTGTTGTTTTGCGGCGGCAGTACAGTGCAAGACATAAAAATTACTATAGGTTACCAAAAAATAAATAAACAAAATAGTGCAAAAGAGGAATAACGAGGTAGAGTTCATGGGTTCATGGACCATTCAGAAGATGTCTTTGATGGCAGGGAGGGTTGTGCCCGTGATGGAGCTGGCTGAGTCTACAACCCCCTGCAGCCTCTTGCAATCCTGTGCATTGGAGCCTCCATACCAGGCGGTGATGCAACTGGTCAGAATGTTCTCCACTGTACATCTATAGAAATTTGCAATAGTCTTTGGGGACATACCAAATCTCCTCAAACTCCAAATGAAATAGAGCTGCTGGCGTGCCTTCTTCATGATTGCATCAATGTGTTGGGCCCAGGATAGATCCTTCCTGTGTTGTAGTCTTGCATCCTGATGACAGTTATGAGCTGCAGCCTTTGTTTGGTAATGACAGAGTAGATATGGAATCTGCTCGTTGGACCACCTCTTCAAGTCAAATGCTCTGGTCTGGATGATATCAAACTCCTTGAGTGTAGCTGTGGCTGCTCCCATCCAATTAAGTGGTGAGTGTCCCATCATGCTCTTGACTGGACCCTCACGGGAAATTATGCATGGGCCAGGCCATTCAGCCCCTCATACCTGTTCCGTCTTAAGTGAGATCATAGCTGATGTGTGAAAAAATTCCATTCCCTGCCTTTGTTTTACATCCCATAATATCTTTGGTTAACATAAAAGTATCGACCTCAGATTTAAGATTAACAAAGCTGAGGAGAGTTCCAAATTCCTGCCACAACCCGATGTGTGTAGAGGTGTTTCCTAACACTTCCTCGAAGGTTTAACCCTGTTATCTGCCTCTGGCCTTAAATTCTAAACTCCCCAGGACAAATAATTTCTCTCTGTCCACTCTATCGATTCCTCTTAATATTTTCAAATCTTGATCAAATCACCCACTAATCTTTTAAATGTCAATGTGCACAACCTTAGCTTGTTAACCATTGCTTGACACTTAATCTTTGCATTGAGGAATCACTCTGTCAAATCTACTGTGTACCCCTCCAAGGCTGACAAACCATTTCTATGACACCCAGGATGGTTCACAATGCATCAGACGTGGTCTAACCAGGGCTTTGTATAACATTGTTAAAGTCTGCCGGACTTTGAGAGCTCAGGGGTACCCAGGTGCAGCCTGTTTTTTTTAGGTTGCTGCGCTGTTGCAAAGTGTCCAGATAAGCTTGTAATTGATAATGACTGCACATGTTGCCTTCAATATTTTAAAAAAGTTTTTGCTATGTTTTTTAAAGTAAATAGGAAGCACTTTGGACAAGAGTACATTCACCCTCCCTTAGTCCTTCATAAAGATGCACTTGAATCTGAGTTACCTTGTTTTATTTTCCTTACACCTAATGGACACTTATAGGAAACATACTCTAAATATCACAACAGTAATTAATTTGATTTCCCCTCTCCTTCCAAGTTCACAAGTATAGGAAGCAGCTATTCTCTTATTTCCCTTGGGGCTTCAGAATAGTTGAAGTCCTGGATGAATTTCCTGCAACATCAAAAACTGAGAAGACCTATCAGGTGCCTCAAACTGTAATAATAAATGATGATTAATAACTCCATGCATGCCCCAGTTTCAAAGCATGGAGCCCTTTACTCTACACTTAATCTCACTGCTTCAGCTTGTAATTCATGATACAGGATGTAGGAACCACATTTAAATTTAACAAACTAAGCCAGCTAAACATAGAATTCTGCTTTTGTCTCATTCACTTGCACCATTTTACTTCTGCAGGAGTAAGTAGGCTAAAGGTGAAAGCTTTCCCCATTTCAGAACATGCTCACGGATTGAGGGGCAGACAACATTAGCCACCTTTTAAGAAGGTGCAGCGCATTGGCCCGTAACCTAGGTCAACACATGGATTGAGTTTGAGATTTATCAGGTGAGTAAAAGTCCATCTGCCTACTCAGCTGGGTACAGCAAGGCTGTAGCACCTTTTGAAGTGCGGCAGAGAATTGACCCAGTTTCCTGCAACAAACACCAGCAAAGGCAGACTTTCTTGTTACTCAGGCATTCACTTTTGAGCCTTGTGCTTTGGGCAAGTATGCTGCCACATTTCCCATGTAACAGGCAATGACTGCACTTCCAGAAGAATCAGGAGTCATAAGGCAACTTGGAACAATAAAAGGATTTGTTTCATTTGATATCACAGATAAGATGGGCACTTATAGGTCTGTGTGCTTGCGGTGGTCTGAGGTAAGTGAGGGGTATGCTAAGTCAACCACACTAGTTGGGACTGGAGTCACATATCAGCCTGACTAGATAAAGATGGCAAGTTCCCTTTCAGTGAAGGATTTATGTGAACTAGATAATCAGATAGATACTTATAACAATCTGACAGCTTTGTGGTTGCACTAACTTTTATCAGCCTTTTACCTTTTACTTCAAATTTTTCAAAAATGTTATCATCTCTTTCATCCCATCAAATGATGGGATTTGAACTCCTTTTCTCTCAGTTATTAATCCACTACCATTCCTATAAATGTATGAAATGGTGTATTTTTCTTCTTTTCTTGGTGATGTTTCCTAATGATGGGTAAAATATGTAGACTTATAGAAATCCAAACCTATTTTAAGAAGTCTTATCAACAATAAGAATTGTGTTCTTGAATAAAGATTTTTTTTAAATGCAGGGAACTCTTAAATTTCCAAATAATGCTAGCCAGAAGCCAGTTGTGTTATCCCTCAATCTTATAACAACACAACCCATACATTCATTTGGGTTCTAATCTCTCTGGTTTTGGACAAGACTGTAAAGATTTAAAAGGAATTGGAAAACTTCTAAATTGCAAACCAGCCATGAACAGACTTTTTATTAAATAGAAGTCTGTTTTAAGGCCTTGTTGACATCTACAACTCCCCTCCTCAGCTTTGCCCATCAGCCTCAATGATTTCCTCCATCTTTAATTCCAAAGTGCCATGCCTGTCCATATGGTGGAAATCGATGGTGGAGATTTTCAGAGTTTGCTGTCCAAAACCCTTCATAAACTGCACTGCCCGGTGTTCTATTTGTCCCAAGCAATTCTTGTCTATCCCAATGACACCTCTTTCCAGATGCCATTAAGTTGGAAAGAGTGCAGAGGAGATTTATGAGGATGTTGCCAGGACTTGAGGGACTGAGTTATGGAGAGAGGTTGAACAGGTTGGGACTTTTTTCATTGGAGCATAAGAGAATGAGTGGTGATCTTATGGAGGTGTATAAAATCATGAGGGCCCTAGATAGGGCCAATGCACACTGTCTTTTACCCCAGAGCTGGAGAATCAAGAACTAAGGGGCATAGATTTAAGGTGAGAGGGGAGAGATTTAATAGGAACCTGAGGGCCAACTTTTTCACTCAGAGGGTGGTCAGTACATGGAATGAGCTGCCAGAGGAAGCGGTTGAGGCAGATATATTAACAATATATAAAAGGTACTTGGGCAGGTACATGGATAGGAAAGGTTTAGAGGGATATGGGCCAAACGCGGACAAATGGGACCAGCTTAGATGGGAATTTTGGTTGACACGGACCAGATGGGCCAAAGGGCCTATTTCCATCCTGTTTGACTCCATGACTCTGCAATGGGAACTCAGAAATCCATTGATTCTAGCCTCACTCCAGAACTGTGAGCAATTGTTTTTTTTGTTATGACTTCAGCACAATGCAGAGGAAGCAATGTGCAACTTGAGGGATGAAACATTAAAGTGAAGCCCCATCTGGTGGGTATGAAAGATACCACAGTACTCATCAATGAGGATCAAGAGAGTTGTCCTGCTGTCTTGGATGAACTTACTCAGCAGTCAAGACCATGAAAACAGGTAATTAGAGTATGTGTCTCATTACTGTTTGTGCGATCTTGCTGAGCTTAATTTTTTAAATCTCATAATAGTGATAAGAGAACAAAAGGAGACTCCACCTGGATGAAGGTGGACACGTTGGCAAAACCCAGGTAAGACAGTGCCCTAACTAATGATGAAACGGCACTCACTATTGACATCCAACCTGTGAACTGGAAGCCTACAGTTCATCTTGCAGGACGTCACCTCCCAAACCATCAAACCATTGGCATTGTCTTGTGTATCAGGAATGCCAGAGTGTGCAACCATGTACAGGTTGCCAATGCATCATCTCTCTTCAACACCGGGCTCTTGCCTGCATTGTACTCTTTCAAATCAACTTACTATATTTACCACATTCCCTTACAACATAGAAGGAGGGCACTTCAGCCCCACAAGCCAATGTCAGCTCACAGACCAATCCCATTCTCCAGTAATGTTCATGTAACCTCTTCTCCTCAACTTTTCTTTGTTTTAGTCAATAGAATCTTCTCCTTCTTCTCCTTCTTCAACAATCCATTCACATCAAGAAAGACGCTGGTTTTGTTTTTGGTTCTGAGGGGACTGATGAGGCCATTGTTGGAACCACAGACTCTTCCACAGATGAACCAGTTGGTAACCATTAACCGATGTGATAACCATTTTCTGGGGCAAGCAGATGGGTGGTTTAAAAGGTGGAGTTCTCCTTCCACTGCTTATACAGGGCCTCTGTGCATCCCTGCTGCGTGGACTCGCTGTTCTAAATACCATCCTGAGTGCTGCTTCTCCACTTTGTGCAGTCATGGGCCAGAAATTCCCAGGAGTTAGTGTGGATGTCATATTTCTTCAAGAAGGCTTTAAGCACACTCTTCAGTCTTTTCCTCTGTACATCTGTTAATTGCTTTGGGAGAAGTGAGCCCCTGAAAGGCTCTATGTAAAGTGCAAGTGCCTTGCTTTACTTTTCCTCTGTGTCAGCCTATCTCTGAGCTATCTTTTCTCTCCCCAGTATTAATTCAGGGTCAGTTCTTGCCTGTTTGTGTGCTACTTGGAACACATTTCTCCATTTATTAAATGTGAGGTTTACGTTGACCAACTTGACCAATGAACATCCATTGTAGTTAGTCTCTGTTGTAGTTAGAAGACATTTTGGCCATTTTCCCACAACAAGTTTCCATAAAACCTATGTGATGATAGTGAAGTTGTTTGAGGGGTGAATATTGTCCAGGACACAGTGCTCTTGAAATAGTGCCATGAGATCTTTTATGGCCATTTGGGAGAACAGACTTAGTGTTAACTGTTTTGAAAGATGGTGCTTCTGACAGTATAGCATACCACTAGCACTGCATTGGTGTGGTGGTCTTTGGGAGAAGATTTGAACCCACCAATACTAAGAGGCACAGCCTTAGAAATGGCAATGAAATGCCCAGTCAGCAGCTCAGTGTCAGGGACCTGTGTTACAGGGTGAGTAATTTTCCTGCCCTCCTGACATATAAGAAGGGAAGTGCGCAATTGCTGGGCCTTAAGCACGATTGTGCACATTAGCTGTGCATAATTTTGTCAGTCTCATGCAAAGTGAGCTTATTTGCACAACGTCTCGCCTGACCTTCAAGCAGCAGTTCCCAGCTGTAGCTACCATGGTGCAGAGGGTGTGGGCAACACAGTGTCACAGGGCACCTTGCATCTCTGAAAGTAGAAAGCTTCACATGCCAAACACAAGAGATCTGATCCAGCTGGAACTGGAGAAGAATCCATTGTAAACTGCAGGGAGAACGTGCTTCTCAATACAGGCTGTAAGCCATAGCACCATACAGCACAAAAACAGAATCTTCAGCTCACTGAGTCCACACCAACCATCAAGCACCCTCTTACACCAATCCCGGGTTATTCTCCCCACATTCCCATGCACTCTCTTCAGATTCTGCCACTGACCTACACACCAGCAGCAATTTGCAACGGCTTATTAACCTACCAACCTACACATCTTTGGGATGTGGGAGGAAACCCACACACAGTCACAGGGAGAACGTGCAAACTCCACACCCAAGGTCAAGATTGAACAAGGGTCACTGGAGCTGTGTGGCAACAGCTCTGTCAGCTGCTCTACCATCCAATAATTTTAAGGAGAACTCGGGCAGCTCAGCTCCTTCTGTTCAGTCCTATTCACCAGGCCAAAACCCACACTGCTTTTGCTGTCGCATACTCCTGCTGCAGTGCTGACTGAAGCCAGCCCGACACAGCCCAGCCCACCCTTGGATTCAGCGTGTTCACACAGAAGGATGAAATTTAAAGTCACACTGAATACAATCCATACTGGGGAACCTTAGTTTCATGCTTCCATTTGTATGGTGCTAAAAATAACAAGCACTCAATTGAAGTATTTTTTTCATAAAACCATTTTTCTCATTGGCAAGATCAGAAACCCAGGCAGTTAGCCCACCTCTCCTTCACTTCCAACCTACCCAGTGTTGTGATCCTGTGTTGGCAAAGATTGATCCTTCTTAAACATCAAAGAGCTGGAATATCATTTAACTTGGTTAAGGTTAGTTAACATACTTACCTTCTGAGTCCCTTTCATGATGTTTCTGAGGTGCTATCACACAAAATTTCAGCAAACTGATTTCACTTTAACCCACTGATACAATCCCAACACTGCACCCAATCGCTCCGCTTGGCATTTTCGAGGTGTAAATTAGCTTTGTGCTGACTGCTGTATGGCATCCGAGGGGGGAGAGTTATTAATGGCCCACTTCTAAGTGCGAACTTAAAGGGATTGTAGCTGGCTTCGATTTAGAACAGCCAGACGCCTCTCGTGCAGCCCTGGAGTTAGTGCAGTAAGCCCAAACTCTGTTGAGCTAAAGCCTAGATTTGGCAGGTCAAATACGCCCCACTGTCTAAGTGTTAATCCGAGGGTTTAGTGCAAAAAATGTTATGGCTCATACAATGATTTTGCTCAGCTATCCTTAATTTCTTCATATTTCCCATTTGTTGGCTGTGAGATTGCAAGCATTCTTCAAAGGAGGAGGGATTTCCCTGAACTGTGCCTTGGTTAAAGTTTTAACGAAAGAGAAATGCTGTACAAACCACAGCTGACTTGTGACTTAATCTTTGTCCATGTAAAAAGTTGCTGGTGCACACAATTTATTTGACCCCACACCATACACTGGAGATGGCAGTGTGTACTGGAAGAACAGTCCAAGGGGAGACAGGAGATATGGCAAATCAAATGTTCAGGAATGTAAGAAGCTTCAGAGATTAGTGGGCTCAACCCAATACATCACAGGCACATCCCTCCCTACCGTTGGTAGTATCTACATGAGGCACTGCCTCAAGAGGGCAACATCTATCATCAAAGATCCCCACCATACGGGCCACGCCATCTTCCTGCAGCTACCATCAGGCAGGAGGTACAGCAGCCTGAAGTCCCACCAGGTTCAAGAACAGCTACTTCCCTTCAACCATTCTTTCCTTGAACCAACCGGCACAACCCTAATCACTATGACCACTTTGCACTACAATGGACTTTGTTTTTTTGTTCCAATTGTGTTCTTTCTTGTAAAAGCTGTGTACGATTTATGTTTAATTTATATTTTTCTTGTGAATGTTGTGTATCTGATAGTCTGTGCCTGTGATGCTGCAGCAAGTAGGTTTTTCATTGCACCTGTGCATACATGTACTTGTGCATGTGACAATAAACCCGACTTTGACAGCAACGTGGTTCTGATGCACACTTCATAGCATCTCTTTCCAAATCCCTTAATAGTAATAGAGGAACAATGGATGAAGCAGCTTTCCCACATTCCACTGAATCTTCTCTTATTCCCTGTGGGAAGGTTTATCTCCCAGTTTGAGGTACAGGAGGTACTGAAGTCTGAAGTCCCACACCACCAGGCTCAGGAACAGCTGCTTTCCTACAACCATCATGTTCTTGATCTGATCAGCACAACCCCAATCCTACCTCAGCAATGAAACACTACGGACCACCTCTTGCACTACCATGGACACCATGGACGTGTCTCTGATTGTGTCTTTGTTTTTTGCACTAAGGTCTTGCTTTTGCATGGTAATTTTTTTCTCTCTGTCTCTTCACAGTCTTGTATAATTTATGTATAACTTATATTCTGTGTGTTGTCTGTACCTACATGCCTGTGATGCTGCTATAAGCAAGCTTTTCATTATACTTGTACCTCACTGTACTTGTGCACACAACAATAAACTCGACTTGACTTGGAGTACTTTATAGCCAATGAAGTACTTTTGTTGTGTAGTCATATTTGTATAAAACATAGTAACCAATTTTGCTCAGGAGATCCCACAAACAGTAAGGACCTGGTAATCTGTTTTTTTGTTTGTGATACAGACTTAGGGATAAATCATGGATATCTGCCCTGCACAACATCACCTGAGGGAACAGCGTAACATCTTATTCAAAAGGTGACATGTCCAACACTGCTGCACTCCATCAGTGCTACATCAGCCGTGATGTTAGTGCTCAACTGTCTGTAGTGGGAGTTGAACTCACAGCCTCCCAGCTACACTGTGACTTGATGCCATTCATTTTATTCCCTTGCATCTGCTTTTGCTGCTAATTGTTGGGTTTGCTGTGTTTTTGTTCAGGATTATTCGCAATTCCGATAGATGTTCTTTTTGAAAGTCTGGAGCTGAAAGCAGGCTTGGATCATTAGAGCAGCTTCTTCCCTACGTTGATCAGTTATCCTATGTTAATCAGTTATGATCAGGCAGTGGGCTTTATAAAAATATAAAGGAATAGGAGCAAGAGTAGGCCATCTGGCCTTTGAGCCTCCTCTACCATTCATCAAGATTATGGCTGATCTTCTACCTCAGAGATTTACAGCATGTTCACTGTTCAGGATGAACTGGAGAGAAGTTTTCTTTTTTTCCTTTGTTCACCACTGCCAGGTCCTTTCAGGATTTGTTGGCACTTCTAAGACTGAAACCAGTGCAGGTTGTATCAGTGCACAGTCCTGCAGCATTTAAAATTTTTGTGCATGAGAAATACTTCATTCATAGCCACATCGCTTATCATTATGGGATCAAGCACAATTTTTGGTAATTATGGTAAAATGAGGGAATTACTTTGTGAACTGCTGTGCTGCAGCTCTCACACGACTTTGTAAATGGAAATGGAGAACAAGAGGGAGGAGGTTATGTGGTACATCTACAAGACACTGGTTGGGTGACTATTGCACCCATTTCTGGACAACACACTTTAGGAAAAGTGTGGAAGTTCTGGAGGAGATCAGGAAAGGTCTGCCAGAATGGTTCCAGTGAGGAGGGAGTTCAGCTGTTGGACTGCAGAAGCTGGGGAGCGAGATAGAGGTGTACAAAGGAATAACAGATTTGGATCAAGTTAATGGAGCGAAGTTCTTCCCATTAGTGGAGCAGTAAAGGTCAAGGATAGTAGATTTAAAGTGGTTGATAAAAGACGAGAGAACAATCCTTTTCTAATGTGGTGTGTACTTATCTAGAATGCACTGCCCGTGAGAATGATGGACACAGATTCATTTGTGCCCTTCAAAATGGAATTGGATAAATATTTGAAAGTAAAACGACTGCAACATCGTAGGGAAAGAGAGAAGTAATGGCTCTGAAGGTTGCACTACAAAGCTCAGGTATGATGGGCTGAATGGCCTCATTCTATCCTGTAACTTGAAAAACCAAATTGCAGATGCTGGAAATCTGGCATAAAAGCTGAAGAAGCTGGAAATGTTTAGCAGGTCAAGCAGCATCTGTGGAGAGAAAAACAAAATTAGCATTTCAGGTCAGTAAGGTTTCACTCACTTATTTTTTGATTCTATTTGTAACTTGACCAGGGTTTCAACATCTTCCAAGGTTACCCAGAGCATTGCCTTCCTGGACACCCTTCTTACAGCTGTGAAATGTGCCAACACAAAGCGATTTCTTCCACCCGCCTGAGTCTCAACCTCAGTACATATTCTCGTTAGGGGGTGCCCTTTCCTGTCCAATCACAACAGACAGGCCCTACATGTCCAGCCCCAAGTTGACCAATGAGTGCGTTCACTCAGACAAGCTCCATGTGACTTTGGACAGCCCCAAGGCCGGGAGCCATGTGATTTAAATGCTCCCTTTCTTAATCATTACAAATAAGCAGTGCTGGTCCTCTATTTTAAAAGTGTCAGTCAGGTAACGACTGCATTGTTTAGGATGGCAATTAAGGATATCAGCTTCCTCCTGACCCAGTTGGATTACAGTCATGAAACAAGAGTTCTATTCTTTTAGGTTTTCCACTCTCTTGGGAGTCCTGCACTGCACATGTTTCCAAGCATTTTTAGTGAGTGAAAATATTTACTGGAACAGGAAAAGTTTTACAGTCTTTGAATATGCAGCCTGCTGAGCTGCTTGTACCTCTATGTTTTGATTGTATCTTAGCCCTGTCTGAATACAAATGGCTGGCTGTCTCTGTGGCGTCGGAGATTGACTCCACTCAGCTTCCCCCTGTTTCCTGACCCTGGGTGCCTTTTTCCAGTTTTTTTTACCTGGAGTTAAGGTCAAAATACTTTTTTATGGAGATTGTAATAAGAAAGAGAAACGGAGGAAGATAGACCAAAAATAGGCTTTTCCGTCCCTTGAGACTGTTCCGTCCCTAAGTCCATACTTTGCATGTCAATGGAAGACAGGTCTCTAACATATGCCCTGCCAGGGCATTCATCATCACACAACAGGCTTTACTAATGAGGCAAGCTTTTCTGTTGAACATTAATTATTAGCCCCAAGGAGGCCATCATTAATAATCTGCTCCGGTTAACAAGTCTCAATGTCATTATTGGGAAAGTCATCTTCTTTTTCTTTTTCTTTTTCTTTTTCTTTTTCTTCTTCCTAGATGATGCTTCGGGATCAAGGATGACTTGCCCGCACTCTGGTTCTGTGAGTTCTGAGGTGGCTGATGAGGACAATGTGGGTCTTCCACAGATGGGACAGGTGGAGGTTGATGGGGCGGGTGGTGGGGGGGGATGTATTTTGGGAGGTGGTGCGCTCCTCCCAATGCTTATACAAGGCTTCTGTGTGTTCCTGACGCATGGCCTCAAGGTACCCAATACCATGCTAAATGCTCCTTCTCCACTTTGAACGCTTATGGGCCAGGGGTTCCCAGGAATCAGTAAGGATGTCACATTTCTTCATGGAAGCTTTGAACACATCTTTGAATCTTTTGTTCTGACAACCTGGTAATATCCTCCCATGACAGAGTTTGGAATAGAGTTCTGTTTCGAGAGTCCAGTGTCGAGCATGCCCAGCATGGCCAACTGAGAGTAACTTGAGTCCTCAGTGCTGGGGGTGTTGGCCTTGGAGAAGATTCTGACATTGGTTCTCTTATTTGTGGAGACAGTGCTGGTGGTTTGTTTGCTGTGCCTTGAGATGCCTACTGGTTGGTAGTCCAGGTCTCCGAAGCATATAGGAAGGCAGGGATCACAAGTATTGTGCCAGGTCTGAGGTCTTGAGCTTCAGACACTCTTTTCTTCAATGGTTGTGCTGGCTAAAGGGGTGCTGAATTTCATCACTGATGTCTACCTTCTCTGAGAAGTGGCTCCTGAGAGGGTCCATGTTTTCAAGGGTGTCACTATGCTCTGTTACTGTTAGAGGGCAGTGTAATGCAGGGAGCAGAATCAGCTACTACACACGGCCTTCTTCCACCTCACCTTCCACCTTCCACACCTCACCTGACTCTGCCAGTCAGTAGGGACTGTGGAACCCCCTCCTCAGATTCCGCAGCCCACAGAATTTTGTCGCCATCTTATATTCCATTATGGTATGCAAGCCATGATATTAACTAACTGTTCTACAACAAAACAACCTCAATAAACAATGGCGTCAGATAAGGCTGCATCATTACCCCAACATTTTTCCAAATCTTTCACTGCAATGTTGCATCTCACCACCAACAGACTTCCTATGGGAGTGGAGCTAACCTTCTGAACTAATGAGTAACTTCAGCAACTACACACCAAAACCAAGGTCATCCAACCCTCAGTAGTTCAGCTTTAGTATGAAGATAATGTTTATGTTTGTGAATACTCAAAGGCTGAACTCCAAGACATTGCTGACTTATTCACTGAAGTGTATCTAAGGATGGGCTTGACACTCAAAATTTACAAGAGCAAGGCTAGTGAAAACATGAACTAACACATCACAGGCTGGTGGAGTGAAGTGTTAGTGCCAACTACCAAATAGATTGTGAATTTGAACATTCAAAATTCAGTAACAGTTGTATCGTTTGATGACAATAACTTGATAGGGATAACTTTGGCCAAGATATTATCCTTTATCTGAATCCAAAGTCTACAGCCATTGTTAAACACCATACACAGCAATTTTGTTTTTCAAACTGACTGGGTCTCATTTTACAATTGACTTGAGGAGTACCATGTTATTTGTATACACAAATGCCACCCAATGACCATCCTATTTTCCTAAGATTGAATCCTCAAGTCAAGCTGAGTTAAGTCGAGTTTATTGTCATGTGCACAAGTATGGTGAGGTACAGGTACAGTATAATGAAAAGCTTGCTTGCAACAGCATCACAGGCACATGGGTTCAGACAACACACAACATAAATTTTACATAAATTATACAAGGCAGTGAAGAAAAACAACTGTGCAAAAACAAGACATTAATACAAAGAAAAACACAATGGGAGACAAGTCTATGGTAGTGCAAGAGGTGTTCGTTGCTGAGGTGGGGTTAGGATTATGCAGGTCGGTTCAAGAACCTGATGTTTGTAGGTCATAATAGCTTATTTTTTACATTCTTTTGTTCTTATCTCCAACATGTCTGACCAACCACATTGACATTCAGCAGCCTTACCATGGTAAATTTTCTACTTGGGAGCCACCATTAATCAGAAGTTTAACTGGCCCACCACATAATTACTGCTGTTCTATTGGAGGCTGGCTATTCTGCAGGGACACCACATCACTGAGCCACAAGCCAGGAGAGTGAGGTGGCATTCCTCACTTTCCTAGATAAGTGAAACATTAAAAGAAGCTCAATGCTCTCCTAGACTTAGCAGACTGGTTGATTGGCATCCCATCCACCACTTTTCATGTCAATCCACTGACTGCAGAAAGCACCAGCCACAAAATATACTGCAGCAACTTGCCAAAGCCCCTTAGTTACGCCCCCCCCCCCCCAAACCGCAGCCTCCTCTACCTAGAAAGGCAAGAGTTTAGGGAACACCGTCACCACCAGTTCAACTCTCTAGTGAGCCTTCCAGGCCTGAAAATACATCAGCGTTCCTTCATTGTTGGAGGGTCAAATTCATGGAATTCCACCATCAGATAGCACTGTGAGAGTTGCTTCATCATATGGGTCACAGCATTTCACCACCAAAGAACAATTACTGTTGACCAATAAATGCTGGTCTGGTCAGTGATGCCCATGCCTTGTAAACATTAAAATCTCTGGAATAGGTCTTCAGTGTGAGAAGAAAGCAGGCTGAACTACATCTACAATCAGGTCAATCCAGTAATAATGATTCAGGTTGGGGGAGTCTTGCTGGGACGAGTTACTAGTCCAGTTCAGTCCTTCTTATGGCCTGAATCCCTTGCCATTCATCACTGCTCCCCCCACCCACACCTCACACCCTCCAACCCCTCCGGTTACTTGTTGGGCCAAGCTCTGCAGTAAACTCCTCCAGTAACACGTCCAGGTCTGATTCTGCCAAGCCAGCAGTAAGTCCCATCACTGGGGATTTGACCCTTTGGCTCACATTGATGGCATTTGCCATGTCAGGTAGGTCAATGGCTCCACCCTTTCGTGGCTGCCTCATTAATTTTGGAAGTACCAGAAAGCAGACAGAATCCATGAGGAATCTCGGAGCCAACAATTTTGTCTCCTTCCCAGCTATCCCAATGATGTGGGTTGCAAGAGAACTGAGAGTTTCAACCATCCCTTGATTTGAGAAACACTTCAAAAGAAATTATTTCAAAAGAAAAATCCCTTCCGAAGCATTTTATAGAAAGTCACCCAGTGTACTGGTTTATCCTTCATCTATTTTCCACTTGATAACACCTCCCATGAACAACACACTGTCCTACAGAGCATCTCCAGTGTTTCCTCTGAACTGACTAACCACTCCTGAGTTGGTCCTTCTAATCATGATTTCTGCACTCGCCTCTCTCTTCCGTTCATGCTGTACAGCTTCCTTCTCTTTATATTCACGATCATCTCTGATGACGTGATCTCTGACGACATGAGTCTGCCATCCATAGTTAGGCTGCTGAATGTCAAGGTGGAAAGATTTAAAAGGGCCTGAGAGGCAACTTCTTCACACAGAGGGTGATGCATATATGGAACGAGCTGCCGGAGAAAGTGGTTGAGGCAGGAACAATAATAACATTTATAAGACATTTGGACAAGTATGTGGATAGGAAAGGTTTAGAGGCGTATGGGCCAAATGCGGGCAACTGGGACTAGATTAGATGGGCATTATTAGTCAGCATGGACGAGTTGGGCCAAAGGGCCTGTTTCTGTGCTGTATTACTCTCTAACTCTATCCAGTGAGAGTTAGCCATGTCTCCCAAGATGTCTGACCAATACACTGAGCCGCATCATCCCAGTTACCTACTCTGTCTCGTCTGTTCCTTACCTCCTCCCCAGTGCCAGCTGTCATGACACTTCCCCTGTATCAGTCAGTGAAAGCGTGCTTTGAAGGCTTCTGCGATGTGTCCCCTGTGGTGCTCGCTCTCGCTGTGAAAAGAAGGCAGAGAGGAAGTGGCAACAGAGGGGAAAATAGGCCACAGCCAGGCAGGAGGGAATTCAGTATTGGGTCATGCCAAAACATGAGGATGAACGAGTCACTGAGCAGACAGATAAATTTAATCACAAAGAGCTCAGAACAATAGGAGCAGCCGGTGACCCTTCTGCGTGCACATTAATCAAAACGGAGGAGCAATTCATTACAGAAAAGGTCACTGAACCTCAAGAACTTGATTGTGGCTGTGCAACTGGCTCAAAAATTCCATGTCATTGTCCTAGCTGAAAAACTAAGGTGGAAGCTACACAGTGTCTGTCTTCCATCACAACATTGGCATTTAGGTTTCCTCCTCAATCAGCCCAGTGATTTACCATGGAGCCTTCCAAAATATATTAAAATAAGCATCGATGATACTGGGCGCCAATATCTGGAAGTTTCATTAGCAATGCACCAGCCGGATTGTTTTATGTCATGTTTATTGCCAGAACCAAGCGAGACTGGTAGAAGGAAGAGCAATGGGGCAGACACTGTCGAAGGATTTTCTGGAGCTGACAAAGAGGAGTTGGAAAAACATTTTGTTGTCTCTCCCACTCCATCATGGACATCAGTCTACACCCAAGTGGTTCATAACAAAATGGGCTTGGCACTTTTCCCAGTCCTTCATCAGCAATGGGTCTAAATCCCGGAACTCTCTCCCTTAACTGCAGTGTGGGAGCACTTTCACTGGAAGGACTGGAGCAGTTAGAGAAGGTGACTCACCACCGGCTTCTCAAGAGCAATTAGAGAGGAACAATAACTGTTGGCTTAACTAGCAATACCCATGTCCCAGAGAATGAAGATATTTTCAAAAATCTGGTATTAACTTTATACTTAAACTCTATTTTATGCTTGGTTTTCTGTCGTTAATTATTAAATGGCATTTGGTAGTCTTGTTGTTTTCCTTTCCCAGAAGAAGTCACTTTGTATTCCTTTGGGATCGCTAGTTATCTTTTGGGTAGAATTTTGTGTTCCTTTATACCCTGAAGAAGATTAAAAACCGCCTGATGTTGGAACTCCATCGCAGATTTGAAGTGAGGAAGGAACTCATAACCCCAAAAGCAAACATCGCTTCAACAAACAAGCAATAGCTGCTTTGCCTGAAGCAGAAACAAAATGGGCAGGTACAATTGTTGGATGAAAGTGCAAAGGGCTCAGTGTAATGTGAGGAAGAGGTGGTATTGTGGGGCCTTAGTCCATTGTGGCACAACATTCAACAAACACACCTGAGTTTCTTTTTCACCCTGCAGATACAATATGAACATATTCCTTTGAAGCACACAGGATTTTAATTAAAAGTGACAAGTCAAATTAAGCTAAGGTGTGTATCCTATAAGCCTCTGAAATCACTGGTGCTGGGTGAGGTGGATACTTTCAAGGTGCAAAGTGTGGATCAGAAATTGTGCTAATGATATTTAGTAAACACTAAAAGAAGCAGTGGTACATTTCCAGAATATCTCCCTTATAGGCATTTAAAGACAAGCTTAGACTCTCCTAACTAGGTTAAGAGCAGCACAACACTCATGAACAGGTAGTAGTGCCCCCTCTCTGTCCATTCTCAATGGTGCTCAAACTACTGCTGCCAATTCCTGAAAAGAGAAAGAATTGGCTGTCAGTAAAGTTTACTTAAACCTCTTTTGAAGGACCATCTGCATCACCAAATCAAGGGTTAGAAAATGAAGGCAGTTTGCCTGAAATAGGTTTGAATTCCCTCGAGTATAGAAGATTAAGGGTGATCTAATTGCAATCTCTAAGGTGATTAAAGGATTTGATCGCATTTTTAGAAGGAAATTATTTCCTCTGATGGGGGAGCCCAGAATAAGGGCATAACCTTAAACTTGGAGATGAGGTGGTGTCAAGGTGATGTCAAGACCTACTACTTCACTCGGAATGGGTTTGGAATTCTGGACTTCCTCCATCAAAACATTATTGAGGAGGGGGTGTGACCAAAACCTACCAAACTGAGATTTTTGTCAGCAAGGTCATGGAGGCTTATGGAGCTAAGGCAGAAGGTTGGAGTTGACTCAGATTAGCTGATTAGCCCATTCCCATATTTTGGATTTATTTTCTAATGAAAATCTGGTGGGCTCTTTAAAAGGTGGGCAATTCTAGACCACTACCCAGGCCAGGGGGATGAACACTTGAATTCTTGTCCTTACATCACAGGGCCATGTTAATGCACGTATTTGAAACATCTTTTGATTTACTTTGAAGGTACAACACTGCTGAACAAAGTTATGGAAGGAGGACTTTGGATGGGGTCATCAAGCATGCGAATTCTGGAATCCCAAGACACGCAAGGGCTGCTTCCCATAATCCCCAGGCCTCAAAGTGATTGGATGGAGAATCACCAGCTGGAGGGGGTATATGTTTCTGTGATGTGAACTCAGCAAGTGGTCCTCAGGTGAAAATCTCTTCCAAAGTTTCAAAAGCTTCTGAGAATTGCTCAGCTCAGTAGGTTTGAATGCAATCCTTCCATCTGACATTATTTGTGCACAGGAAATCCTGTCACACTCATTTGATTGAGCTTTTCGAAGAGGTAACTAGGATCGTGTGATCTGGGTTCAATCCTGTCTGGGTTGAGTTTGCATTGTCTCCCTGTAACCTCACGGGTTTCCTCTAGATGCTCCAGATTCCTCCCACATCCCAAAGATGTGATGGTCAGTAGATTAACTGGCCACTGTAAATTGCCCCTAGTGTGTAGGTGAGTAGTAAAATCCAGTGGGAGTTGACGGGAATCTGGGATTAGTGAGGAATTAGTGTAAATTGGTGTTAATGTTTGGTGTGGACTAGGTAGGCCAAGAGATATGTGTTGTTTGACTTTATGATTCTTTATCATTATGCAAAAGACAGGCAAGATGTTAATGAACGCAATACAGTGACTTGTTTTACAAGGGAGAGCGGAAAGGGTCAGACCCCTTGTGTTAACCCAACTCTCACTACAACGTTATCTGAAAGAACTTGCCTTCCTTTTTAATATCGGTATTGGCATTGGTTTATTATTGTCACTTGTACTGAGGTACAATGAAAACCTTGTCCTGCATACCAATTGTACAGGTCAATTCATTACACAGTGCAGTTACATTGAGTTAGTACAGAGCGCATTGTGAAAGAGATGAAAGTGATAATCTTGTAGAAATGAAAGGTGCCAAGGGATGTTCAGACTACAGTACAAAGATCTGGGCTGACACCTCACTGCAGTACCAAGGGAAAGCAACACTCTCTGTCTACTATCTCGTCAAAGTGTTCGCGGTTAGATCACACTTTTTTACCTTTCCTTCACACCTGTTGGCACAGTCACCTCCCTCAAACCTCAGGTATGGCAGAGCCCATAGTCCTGGGTATTACCTGCTGTGACTTACACCCAAGTAAGACCATTATGCCGCTCCCTCTTCCTCCTCCTCCATCTGTAGCACTGAATGAGACCGGTCATGTCTGCATCACCCACGCTCTGGGGCACAGGCTCCAATGTACCATTAACTACTTACTGAGAGAGTTCTGCTTTCATTACATTTGAAATTTCCACAGAGAGCCCTGAAGTGAAATACTCACTTTTAGGGTCCATTGTTCAACTTCTGAGTGTTGCATGAATTCATCATTAATTATCTTAACAAAGCATCCATAAGTGGACTGGGTTTCTCGTTTCTCATTATTCACTAATACTCATTACTTTTGGCAGACATTACATGATTTTTTTCACTCGTGTCTGCTTATCATGAATAGTGAATGAGATATAGTATCCATTGTCTTCATTCAGAACAATACTACTTCACATGTATTGAAGAGCACCTGTGTAGTACAGTACCAGACTGATCACTGCAGTCCAAGCTAGTCCCAGCTAGCAGTGCTGTATTTCCTTTGTTACGTTTCTGGCTGTGTAAAAACTCTAGTTTTCATGCTAGGAATGAGCTTCACACAGCACAGGATCCCACCAAGTGCAGATTCAAACCCCAAGTCTCTAAACGTCCGGGGAATACAGAGAGGAAAGTCCCTGCTCTCTCAGAACCTACAATGTGAGCTGTAAAATTTAAAATTGGTAAGGGATCCATAACACTGAGTATGGCTGGTTTGATTCTACACTGTTTGTGCTCTGTTTGATGTCCATTTACTCAGAGGAAATTTTGCCTCACCAGTGACAATATGAATGCTCTTTCTCTTCTCTTAGTGGGATCGAGGATGGCCTGCTTCCTCTCCAGTTCTATGGCTGTTGAGGTCAATGTAGGACCTGCAGTCTCTGCCACAGGTGGGATAGGAGGTGCTTGGCAGGACGTGTGGGTGGTTAGTTTCTGAAATAGTGTGCTCTTTACACCATTTATATCAGGTATCTGGGTGGTGCCAATGAATGGACTCAAGGATCTCAAGGCCAACATAAACACACCTTCTACATTTTGAGTGGATATGGATCAGGGATTCCCAGGAGTCCATTGGGATGTTACACTTTTTCAAGGAGATTTTTGAGGACATCCTTGAATCATCTCCTCTGTCTCCCTACTAGTCTGTTGCCAAGATGGAATTTAGAATAGAGTTTCTATTTCTGGAATCTAGTGTCAGATATGCAAATGATGTGGCCTCCAGGAACCAATTGAATGTAATTAGGTCCTTAAATGCTGGGAATGTTAGGCTGGGAGGGGAAGCTCACTTATCCTGCCAATGGATTTGGAGAATTTTGCAGAGACAATGCCCATGGAATCTCTCCACAACTCCAGAGGAGGATAGGGAGCACTACTGCCCGGTGGACCATGAACTTTGTGTTCTATTCGAGGTCTTAATATTCAATTGTACTCTTCCTCAGATAGTCAAAAGCTGTGCCAGTGTACTGAAGTCATTGAGGGCATCATGCAGATGATGCTTGTGTATGTTAACACTTAGACATCAAGCTCCAAGTTATCATTGACTCATTTACTGAATCATATGCAGGAATGGGCACTTAACATGGAGAAAACCAAGTCCTCTACCAACCGGTCCCCACAGTACAACCCGCCCTTAGACAATAAAGGTCCATGTCGAGACACTGGTGCTACCACTCAGTAAATGCAGACATCAATGACAAGCATGAATGCATTTACACACACACACACACACACACACACACACACACACACACACACACACACGTATGCACACATATATATATATATATATATATATATATATATATACACACACACTCAGCCTTATTAGATGAGAAGTATTTTGTGTAATGTTACAACAATAACTTGACTAATACAGCATCAAAATTTCTTGAGATTATCTGTGGGAGACCTGAGCACAAGGGTAGGAACCTTAGAGCATAGGTTAGGAGATAAGCAACAGGGTATTGGATAACTCCAAAACTTGGCACTGAGCTGTATATCAGACAGATCACTTAATGTTTGCTCAAAGAGGTAGGCATTAAGAAGCATCTTAAAAAAGGAGAGAGAGAGATAGAGGTATCTTGTCAGCTGAAGGCACAGGTCTCAATGGTGCTGTGACCACATTTGCGGGTATGCAAGAGATCAAAATTGGAGGAGCAGGGAGATGTGAGGGATCTGAGCCCAAGGGTAGGAACCTTAGAGCACAGGTTAGGAGATAAGCAACAGAGTATTGGATGACTCCAAGTTGATGTGTAGAGTGATAAAGATGCTGGAGAACGTTGGGATGTTCAAGTCTAGAGGTAACAAAGTCATGAATGAGAGTTTGAACATGTGAGATGAGGCAAGGTGAACTGAGTGATGATACAGAGTTGAAAACACTTCTCTTACAGATGCTACAAATGTATGTTCTGAAGATTACCTCTGGGTCAAATATCATACCAAGGATGTGAACAAGCTACCTCAACTTCAGATAAATGTTGGGTAAACAGGTGAGCTATTAATGAGAATAGAAGGTTTGTAACAGAAATTCTGTTCTAAAGCAAGACCTTTTCATTGCTGGAAACACAAGAGACTGGTAATGCTGGAATCTATAGCAACACACCAGATCCTGGAGGAACTCAATGGGTCAGGCAGCATCTGTGGGGAGAACTGGACAGTTGATGTTTCGACTATCCATTTCCTTCCATAGATGGTTCCTGATCTGCTAGGTTCCTCCAGCATCTTGTGTGTTGCTAGCTTTTCCACTCTGTAGATCTGAGTTTAACCATTCCAGCAAAATGAGGAAGATCTCACGTGATAGGTAGCTCGGATTCCCAGTACAGGCAGTCCCCAGGTTACGACAGAGCCCTGTTCCAGAGAACTGTTCGTAGTCCAAACTGGTCATAAGTCGGAAATGAACAGAAACAGCAGCGATGGGAGAACGAGCTGGTGCCGGCAGAGCAGCCGCCAGCTGGCCTTACTGAATCAGTGAGTGAGCAAGTGAGTCTGCTCAGCATTCCCAGCTCTGCTCAACTCCACCCAGCCCCCGGTTAATGCAGCTCGGGGGAGGGGGGTGGTGGGGAGAGAAGACACGCAGACATGCCCTATTCCCACCCAGCAGAAGATGCCCGTAGCCCCATAGCACCCAGAAGATCCATCCCTGTCCATCCCACCGGTCTTCCAAACACCAGCTCATATGCTGTCCATAAGTTGGGCATTCCTAACCTAGGGAGGACCGATGCACAGAGGTCAACGATACGAGAAATCTGTAAAGAAGATCACTTCCAGATTAGAATGTGGAAAATTAACATTCAGTCAGGTACATTCCAGGAATATCTTTCTCTTCAAAAAAAGGGTAATACCTATTTATGACACAGTTTGGAGTAATTTCTAATGTGAGTAATTTCTAAGCAGTCTATGGGTTTAGAATCTGACAGGGACACAGACTGGGATAGTGATTGAACAGTTGCCTGTACTCCACAAAGAGGGTGAGAATCAAGTGGGTGTCCTTCAAGATTCCACCATTTCACACCCCTGCCATGTTCCTCACATTAGTCTTTCAAATTTCCACGAGATATTACTCCTAACTTTGTTGTAAATTAGCCAGCTTTCTTCCCATAATTTGCTCCTAACCCCATAGGTATAGTTAAGTTTATAGCGTTCAGATCAGCAACCCAGAAGTTCAGAACTCAAAATCCATTACATCAAGGTGAATACAACAATGTAGTGATCCCATAACCATCCCAGTTGGAAAGCCTCAGTTTGTTCACTAGAAGGTGGTGTGGTAGTATAGCAGTTAGCGTAATGCTATTACAGCGCCAGTGACCTGGGTTCAATTCCTGCCACTGTCTGCAAAGAGTCTGTACGTTCTCCCTGTGTCTCCGTGGGTTTCCTCCGGTTTCCTCCCACATGCCAAAGACATACAGGTTAGGAGCTGTGGGCATGCTATGTTGGCACCGGAAGAGTGATGACAGTTGCGGGCTGTCCCCAGCACATTCTCAGTAATGCAAAAAGATGCATTTCACTGTATGTTTGGATGTACATGTGACTAATAAATAAATATCTTAAATATTTAAAATTTGCAGAGAAGATTGCAGTCAATATCTGCTGTGTAACTGCATGGCCCATAGTGGCTACCTTGTTCATTTTGCTCACTCCCAGAGCGGAAAAAAAATCACCAATTTATAGTTTAAAAAAACAGACAAACTTTGATCAGAATGTTCGAAATATTGGCACTTCGTCTGAAGGAGGCAGAAACATGTGTTAGATAATGTGCAGCCAGTAAGTGTGTTCAGTGAAACTCAGGTATCTCAGGAACTGTGTCAGCAGGACTGGGTCTGTAAACCTCCCATTGTTCTCAACAGAAACCTGGGCGAGTCCTTTGTCAGAACAAGTCACATATATGACAGACTAATAATGAATCTGACACCAATATATTTTCTCTGTCACCTGCGTGAAAGATTAATGTTCACTGCAGAGCTCAAGACAACAGCCAGCTGCAACTGGGATTGAAGACAATGAGTAATTTGAACCACTCGCATTCTCTATAAATTAAATTAGATTGATTAGGTGTTGGAATTTGATTAGTGATGAACCCAAGAGGTCAGTCTTGCTTCATGTTCCCAAAATGCAGTAAACTGAAGCTGCTTTGATCATCTAGACAGAACTACTAACTACACTGAACAATGACTTCCTGGTTAATTGTTTTCTAAGACACCGATAGGTTACAGCAAAGCTTTGTCCTTTCAAAGCTTCATTTAGCAATGTTAATTTTTCTGGAGAAGTGATACTTTTCCTTTCAACCTTCCCTTCAACGTCAATGGAAATGGTTCTGATGGTTACCAGCTGTGATACTTCAGCTCATTCCATCCTGTGACTAGTTCTCCAGTTTCAGGCACCTTTGTGTGATATTCTGAAGGATGGACTTATCAATGTCTTCTATACACAGACACAAAAAAGTACAAGGCACATCTATCCTTTTCTTATCATTTTTCCTACTGCATTTTGGGAACATGAAGCAAACTGAAAACTAACCTTCAAACTATTGTGAAAATTCCTTTATTCCATCAATTTCTCTCCTTAAGCTCTTGACACTCTGCTGTTCCTTGTGCCTAAGGCCAGTTCTCATTACAGGGACCATGTAGGAAATGGACAAATGGAGTAGATAACTCCAGCCTTGGAGCAGAATACAAACAATGGGTTGACTTCCCTTTTTCTGTGTCATTTCCACAGGTGCATCTTAGAGCCCTAAAATTCTGAGTTCTGCAACTTGCCATCAGATCTGCAGTGAAGTACTCTAAGGAAGTCATAAAAGACATCTCATGTAAATGTGGCTGAGGTAAATTATCTTCCTAATCCTTCTCAAGCCTTCAGCTGCCTTTGACTTGTTTGACCACATCATTCTCCAAAGATCTTCCTTCATCATTCAGCTGGGTCGAACCAAACTCCCTGGTTCCTATTCCTATCTATCTATTTCTCATCACCAATAACAGATCTCTTCCCGAATCAATCCCTGATGTCCAGCCTTGGCTTTCCTGAAATCTTTCTGCCCCTGCTACCGATATTCCCAATCTAGAACCTGAAAAATGAGACCAGTTCCCATTCTTCTAAATCTCAGGGAATGCAGAACCAGTCTGTCCATTCATTCCTCAAAGGACAACTTCGAAATCAAATGAGTGAATGTCCACTGGGCTGCCTCCAAGCTAAGAAAAACCTTCCCTACATTACCTCCAATTAAATATTGCAGAGTTATCATCTGGGCTAGTGGGCGCAAGAGTGAGATGGAGTTCTGAAGCTCCTTCATCCTCACTATCTCCTTGCTGTTCTACACTGTCTGGCCTTGTTACAGATCCTGAGCATCTGAAATGAAAATGGGATAAGGTTTGCGCAGTGTGTGTACACCCTTTAGAACTGAATACACCATGTGATATGACTGTAACACATTGTATTGGTATTGGTTTATTATTGTCACTTGTACCGAGGTACAATGAAAAACTTGTCTTGCATACCGATCATACATGTCAATTCATTACACAGTGCAGTTACATTGAGTTGGTACAGAGTGCATTGATGCAGTACAGGTAAAAACAATAACAGTACAGAGTAAGGTGTCACAGTTACAGAGAAAGTGCCGTGCAATAAGATGCAAGGTCACAACAAGGTAGATTGTGAGATCAGAGTCCATCTCACTGTATAAGGGAACCATTCAATAGTCTTATCACAATGGGGTAGAAGCCACTGCTATTGATTGAGAATTACTGCATTCAATATCAGATGCTCTGCTGGTATCTCTGTTATTCACTTACATAAGCAGAAACATTACAGAGCCTACTGACACCACACTGATGATGAGGCTGGGATGTTGGTGCTTGAGGGAGTAGCATCCATTGTGATGTGACGTGAAGAATCTATTGGAGAGCAGGATTCTCAAATCAGAGAGGTGATGGTAACAGGCAGTGAGTGTGCAGGGGAACATTTGGTGCAAGTGTGCTCAGTCATTCATCCTCTTTTGGAAATATCCCTGAAGCAAATGAGGACACAGAAGTGAGAAATGCAGCAAAATACCAGAGGATAAGGCAATAATATTGCTGATGGTGATGCTGGAGGCATGTTTAATGTTGGTGAGTCCAGTAATATTTAAACTACACACATGATCTCATGTAAGGCCAAAGTGAAAACCTTGAAGGGACATTTTAGTCTGGTGTCTTCTGAGACTTTCAGGAGTTTGTGACTTGTAAACAAGGACCAGAGGAAAGGCCAATATGCGGTCAGGCTAAAATGGCATCTGCAGACTGTTCTGGATAGGATTGCTTAATGTGTGACCAGCAAGTGAGAGGTCAGGTAAAACCATTTAAATTGGAAAGCCCAAGGGAGAGTGTAGAATGACCACCAGTATTTAGGAATGTGAAACAGCTTTGCTCAAAGTGCGCACTTGATAAATATCACACCTCCACTTAAACCACTGTTTGATTTATTACGGTAACATATCAAAATCACCCTCAACAACCAATAAGGGATGCAAGTCAAAAGATTGAAAGGAGAGCAAACAATTGCTCAAAGCTCTGGGCTTTAAGGAGAGTCTTAAAAATTAGATAGATATCTTTATTAGTCACGTGTGCATCGAAACACACAGTGAAATACATCTTTGCGTAGAATGTTCTGGGGGCGGCCCACAAGTGTCGCCATGCTTCTTACGCCAACATAGCATGCCCACAACTTCCTAATCCGTACATCTTTGGAAAGTGGGAGGAAACCAGAGCACCTGAAGGAAACCCACGCAGACACGGGGAGGACGTACAAAACTGAATTTTATTTTTCAACCTATGGAAGTAATTATTATAGAAAACATTTAGTAGATGTTTGGAGTTTAATCTCGTCCATAGTTTTTTGGAGTATTTGGACGTTATTTTTTAGTTATTAGGGGAATAAGGAATATGAGATTAGTGCAGGAAATCATCACTGAGGTAAAAGATCAGTAATGATCTTATTGAATGGCAGAGCAGGAATGGAAGGAGAGGGGCCGAATGGCCTTCTCCTGCTTCTTATGAAAATTAGTTCTGATTAAGTAAAATCTATGTTTAATTAAAGGTTCAGGATTTATCCTAACCATCAGCTGATCCAGTTTCCATCTTGGATCAGAGGATTTTAATAATTTTACTGGAGGAACATTATCAAGTTGAGGTACACAATTCTACAACATCTCAAAGGGGAAACTACCTGTCATCCATCTGGTTCAGATCCTTCTGTTAGTGTTTGAATATAATTATCAAGCCAAGACTTCAACGAATGGTTGCGGGCAATCTTTTACTGAGTTATACATCTGAAATAGAGTGGATGAAGATCTCACTGCTATTAGGAACATTTCAGTCAAAATAAGACATCTTTGTCTTACCGGGTCTTCTTAGTTAAATCAGACATGATCAGGCTTTCTCTATTCCAAAAGACACCTGTTCACTATCCAAGCCCAAGAAATAGAAAGCAGCTGTGTGAGAGCAATGAGAGTAAAGCTGCTCTCTGTCATGAGAAAGCTTAAAGCAAGGAATGAGAACTCGAGTCTTGATCCAAGCACTCAGTCTCAGTTATACCCAGACTACTCTTTCCACTGAATCAGCCTATTGTCTCACAACTGTAATATGGACGCCCATAGGTTATATTGGTTCCTGCAGCACTGAGGGAAAATGTGACAGTGTGAGAAACCTCAACAGGGTTGGGATAAGTAGAAAACCTTTGCAGTAAAAATATAACTGTAATTTCATCTCCTATTTTATAATTAGTAACCTCACAGTGATGTAGACTTCACTTCAGCAGAGACTGTGCTGTTGCCTGTTCTCCTTAGACAAACAAGGTCTGATTCAGAAGCGTAACTGTCATCATGAATGGTGTGCAGAATCTGAATAATAAAATCCAGCTCTTGAAACATGAGTTTGTTTTCTCCTTTGCCAGTCTCTCAGAACACTCAATATCCACTGAATGTTTACTTTGCTACTTCAATGGCCTCATTCCATATTACACGGTTATTTTCAGTCACCCCTTATCCCATGTTAAACATTACTCTGTTACTGGTTTTACACTGCTGTTTACTGCTTGAACAAATGTTCATTCTCTTGAGGACACAAGAGACTGAAGGTGTTGAAGTCTGGAGCAACAAACAAACAGCTGGAGGAACTCAGCGGGTCAGGCAGCATCTACAGAGGGAACCGGACAGTCGACGTTTCGGGTCGCGACCTTTCACCTGGACTGAAAGATGGAGGGGAGGTAAGGAAGTGAGGGGAAGGAGTGGAGCTAGAGCTGGCAGACGATAGGTGGATCCGGGCGAGGAGGGGTGGTAGGCAGATGGAGGAGGGAAGAGTGCAAACAGCGACAGAGGTTGGGAGGCAACAAAAGGGCCGCAAAAAAGAAGGTGGACCATGGAACCAAATGAGGGAGGTGGGGAGGGCAGATGGGAACAGAAGGAGGAGGGGACCCTGGAGAAGGCAGATGGAGTGGGCGGAGGAGGGGAAAGAAACAGGGTGATAGGGGTTGGGGTGGGTGTGGGAGGAACTGGGTAGAACAGGAGGAGAGGGAAAAGGGACGGAGGGGGAGCAGGTTACCTGCAATTGGAGAATTCATTCTCTTGGCTCGTTTTGCATTTGTTTCCTGAAGATGATCTTCAGGCCATTGAAGTCAATGGGTTCAACAAGCAGACAACCAACTCTGCCACGTTACCACCTTACCACGTTACCATGTTACCACGTTACCACGTTACCATGTTACCACGTTACCACGTTAACACGTCCACTTTCTAAATGGACATAAAATTCTGCATGCTGCTGTTTGAAGAAGAGCAAGGAAGTTCTCTGTGATGTTTCAGGCAAGGTTTATCCCTCATTCAACATCACCGACTAGTAGATTTAATTGGTCAGTAGCACACTGCACTGCAAAAATTTCCGGCAGCATTTCCTACATTAAGATAGTGTCAACTCTTTAAAATAATCATTCAGTGCTTTGGAACTCACTGGAACAGGGAGACGCTGCATAAATACTAGTTTGTCTGTGTAAATGCAGGTCTGTCTGTCTTCTTTTGTGGTGAAAAAACTTTACACATTGGTTGTGTAATGATTGCTTTATCTCATGTTCTTGGAACCTGTACACAAAATTAGATATATTTTCTCTCTCCTCCCACTTTCCTCGAAGACCTTTGTCTCCTTCCCTGGAACAGAACCACAGTCGCAACTCATTCTCTGGCACACCGCCCAAGTGATCATCCTTTACACGTGAACCTGAAGAGTGAGAGTCAGCCGGATATTTAACCACACAGTCATTAACTGTTGAGTGTGACCTTGTCTTAACACGACACTCATGCACTTCTAAAAGGGGTTATTGGATAGCGATCAGGACCACTGGAGAAAATTCCAGTCTCCTTCCCACTAGCCCAGAGATCCGAGACCTCAGCACACACACTAGGGACGGCACTTGAGATCTGTTCCATCTTTCAGCAAATCTACTGAGAGGCCAGAGGAAACAATATATCCACTGAACTAATACACTCGGAAATCTCATTTATTTCCAAGATTTCATTTTGCCGCTTTATTTCTGAAGAAAGATGATACCTTTCCCATGAAAGTAGTGCAAAGGAAACTTTAGAGGATGCAGCAAAATGTTCATGCAAGTTGATTTCCAATTGAGCAGTCATTTTGTCCAGATGTGTGAAAACTATAAGGTAATATTCAGAGAAAAGGATCCAATGGAATGAAAGAAACTGTTTTTATTAAAACAGTTTGTTAAATCAGTCACCAAGATTTTATTCCTTGGAACTAATTTCTTCGAGGTGACACAATAATATAGTTTAGATGTTCAGTATAACAAGGATACCCAATGAAATGTCAACGTTTTCTAAAGCCAGATCTTGCATTGCAACTTTTACTTGTTTATCATGTTAGAGTTTGTTTTTAGCTGACAGTTGGACAATGGAATGGAATGTTATATAGCCATATGTATCCAGTGATATAACTAGTAATCTCATAGCACGCTGATCATCTAATGCATCAGAGTGAGTCATTGCTTACACCAGGAGCTCCACACTGAGAAATCAGGATGTGACAGAGAAGGAAGAACGACATGGGTCACGGAAGAACGACAGCAAGCAAAGAAAGGAAGAGGGCCAAAAATCTGGCCAGGCAACTAAAGGAAAACAGGTGGTGAGCAGCAGAGATATGAGGCGGGACTGAGAGTGCAGTCCATTACAGAAGGACAGAATAAGGGAACAGCAAGACAAAGGAAGAATACCAATATTTACAGAAACAGTGGAAGGCAACTAACCTTCTGCAATCATACGTTTGCTGTGGTATTCCTGCACATTATTCCACTGGTGATGAACGCCAGTTTATAATCGTCACAGAAAATTGGTTGTAATCAGAAAACAGAAACTTAAAAACTTAAAAAAGAGAATAGGACTTTGCATCCCCACTGCCTGAATCACACAGTTCAGCTGATTTGTGCGTCACAGTACAATCAATCTCTGTCTGAATTCCTGAGCAAGGATAGAGAACATCTTTAAAAGCTAGGCTGGTTTAAAGGTGAGGGGAGGTAGCTGAGAGATCGAAGTGATTGAAACACATCCAGGATATCAACCTTCCTGGTGTAAGACGATCTCCCCAGCAGTCAGGAACAGAGTTGAACTCTCATTTAAGTGTTCATTGCTCACTGCACTAATAGCATCATTATACACACGTTGGAAGTGAGATGATATTCATTGTAATAGTTAAGGCTGGACAATGAAACTGATGTAGGAATCGGTTAAATCGGTTAACAAGCAGTTATTTCAGAGAAAGTCATCCAGTTTATCTTGAGCTGAAGACAAATCCCCTTCAGTCAGCAATAAGCCTGAACAGTTCTAAATATGTGAAAAAAAATTCAGAAGGCTGAACCCTCAAATAGGGAAAATCCCAAATCCCATTGAACCGCAGCTTTCAAGACTGAAACCATCAGATTTTTCTTGGGGACTCAAGAGACAGAGTGGAAATCATGTCATCAATGCAGTTCTATTGTGATTCTGTTGTCAGAGCAGGACCGAGGGGGTGAATGGCCTCCCCTGGACCCAAATTGAAACAAAGTGGGAATGGTACAGTCATTGTAAGTCAGTGAACCGGTGAGGGGTCCCTGCAAGTAAATGTTCTATTGGTGATCATATCAAGAGATAATCCAAAAGTAAATTTAATGCAAATGACGGAAAAATGAAATGAAAACAGAAAATGTTGGAAATACTCAACAGGTCAGGCAGCATCTGTGGAGAGAGAAACAGGACTAATTTTCCAGGTTGAAGAGCTTTCAACTGAACTGGGAAAAGTTAAAAGTTAGAAATGAAACAAGCTTAAGTTGCAGAGAAAGGGCAGTTATGTGGAGTATATTCAAGGGAAGGTCCATGATAAGGTAGTTGAGTGAGAGTGCTGAAGTTAAGTCTAGAGGAATTGTAATCAGGAAAAGACAACTAAAAAGTGAAGTCCCAGAAGAGAAAAGCAAAGAATAACTGGATACTGGAAATACAAGTCTGAAGAAGCTGACCTTCTTGAAGTTGTTGCATTTAGTGTTGATTCCCAAGGACCATAATATTCTTGGTAACTTACTGTAATTTTTATGCCTTTATGTCTTGCACTGTACTGCTGCCACAAAACAACATATGTCAGTGATAATAAACTTGATTCTGATCAGAAGATGAGGTGCTGTTCACCAAACTAAAACTGGGATTTGCTGGAGCAAGTCAGGAGACCAAAGACAGAGGGGAAATGAGTGAAGAATTAAAGTGGTAGATGACTCGAAGCTTAGGGTCACATTTGACTGAATGGAGGTGTTCTGCAAAAAGATCACCCAATCTGCTTTTGGTTTCCACAGTGTACAAGAGCCAACAGCATGAGCACTGGATGCAGTGCACCCAATTAGAAGAAGTACAAATGTATTGCTGCTTCACCTGGAGAGAGTAGTTCAGATAAACATTGGTTGAGATGGATGAATTACTAATGAAAAATAAGGAAATTGGAGTGACATTGAGCAAGTGCTTTCTGTCTGTCTTCAAGCTGAGAGATGGTAAAAACATCTCTATAATAATGGAAAATTCAGGGGAAAAGGGAGCAACGTAAACCAATCACAATTCATACCACAAAGGTACCAGTCAAGTAATAGGACTGAAGGCTGACAAGTCCCTTGGACCAGATGACATTTATACCAAGGTTTTAAAAGAAGTGGCTGAAGAGAAAGTGAATGCAATGCTTGTGATCTTCCAAAATTCCATGGATTCTGGAAAGGACCCCATGGATTAGTAAACAACATGTAATGTGCCTCTTTAAGTAGATCAGCGCAGTGACACAGCTCGTAGAACAGCTGCTTCACAGGTCCAGGGTCCCGAATTCAAGCCTTAACTCCAGTGCTGCTTGTGTGGAGTTTGCACGTTCTCCCTGTTGCCAGGTGGGTTTTCCTTAGGGTGCTCCAGTTTCCTCCCACATCCCAAAGATATGAAGGCCAGGAGGCTAACTGTTCACTGTAAATTGCCCTTATTGTGCAGATGAGTGGTAAAAGTTGAGGGGAGTTGATGGGAACGTGAAAAGAATTAAAACATTGGATTAGTATAAACTTGATGATCAGCTCACACTTGGTGGGCTGAAGGGCCTGTCTCCATGCTGTAATAGTCCGTGAATCTATGAAAAGAAAGGAGGGAGGCAGGAAGCAGGAAATGACAGGCTAGTTAGCCGAACAAGTGCCATGGGGAAAATGCTAGAATCCATCATAAGGAGATAATAGCAGGAGATTTAGGAAATCATAATATAATCAAGCAGAGTCAACATGGTTCTGTGAAAGGGAAATCATGTTTGACATATTTATTGGAACTTTTTCAGGACATTACAAGGAGTTTGGACAAAAGAGAATCAGAAGGTACGGCGTGTTTTGATTTCCAAATGGGATACATACAGTAAAAGATTATTGTAAAGAGCTCATGACATGAAGGGTGATGTAATTCACAATGATAACAGAACAGGGTAACCAACAGAAAACAGAGATTAGGGATAAATGGATCATTTTCCAGTCATCAAACTGTAACAAGCAGGAGATCAGTGCTAATGCCTCAACTATTTACAATTTAATCAAACTTGGGTTGTTTTCTCTGGAGCAGCGGAGGCTGAGGGGAGACCTGATAGAAATTTATAAGATTATCAAGGCTATAGATAGAATAGACAGCTGACATCTTTTTCCCAGGGTCAAAATATCTAATACTAGAGGGAACGTACTTAAGGTGAGAGGGGGTAAATTCAAAGGAGATGTGCACGGCAAGTATTTTTACACAGAGAGTGGTGGGTGCCTGGAATGAGCTGCCAGGGGTGGGGTGGGGTGGGGTGGGGTGGGGTGGTACTGGAGGCAGATACGATTGAGGCATTTAAGAGGCTCTTAGACAGGAACATGAATATGCAGAAATGGAAGGATATAGACATTGTGTCAACAGAAAGGATTAGTTTAGTTAAGCATTTAATTACTAGTTTAATTAGTTCCGCATAATATCTAACCCTAACCTGGGAGCACAGGCCTTCTTAATGAATATTCATGTAACTCACAAACAGGGTGAAACAGGAGTGATCTAATAAACATGGATCATACACAAAGCTTTGTTTTGGGTAATGGCCTGGAAAATTCATCCCATAATATACTGTGAGGTAGCCAGGTATAAATTAAAATACAACAGGATATAAACCATTAACAATTCTGAAGCAGCATGAATGTTCTCACACGTTGACAATGTATAAACATCTTCAAAAATAAATTGTGACTATTTAAATATCTCTACGTGCACACACACAGGGCCCATTTAAAGCTGCCTTCTTGAGCTATGTCAGTCTCTTAAATTAGTTCTATTGTTACCTCTGTCACATCTAATCTTCAATCTTCTTAACAGCACCTACTTGGCAGTGAAATGCTGTGAGCAGTTGATGTGATATCTTTGGCATCCTCTTGAGATATATGTGAAATTTAAGATGCAGATAGATGTCTGTGATGTCTTTGTAGAACCTACCATTAATCCCAGCACACGTGAGAGGTTGTGCTCTTAAAGAAGCATTAAATCTTCTTTGAGGATGCAGTGCATTTTGATGCCTTGGTTTCTTAGACTCAACACTTTCCACAAAGCTCAGGGATATAGCACTATTCATTGCGAGTGAAAGAAGCTGTACATACACATCACGGGGAGCTTTTAAACACAGCTGTGAAATGGTATGGAAAGGTAACGAAAAGCAATACCAAACTTTCCAACTTAGAGGAACGGAGTTGACGACATAATAATGCTCTGTTTCTACTGAGAAATTTTAGTCCGGTCTTTTTTTCTCTTTTTTTTTGTTTGTTTTTTTTGAAATTTTCTGTTTAGTTTGGTTTGATATATTGTTTATAATTTTTCTTATTGATTTGGGGATTTTTTTCTCTCTCTTTTTATGTATATAATAAATCTTTTTCTTTCCTTTCTTTTATATTATATTCATTTACTAGGAGATCGTTGGATCTACAGATATTTTTATATTTTGTTGTTCTTTATGATTATCTATGCCATGATTGTTCTCCCGATCTCTTTGTATTACATGTACAAACATTGATGTTATATATTAATCTATATTAATTTGAAAACTAATAAAAAGATTGAAAAAGAAAAGCAATACCAGTTTTACTTTCCTGTGACGCAGCAGCAAAAGGACAAACAGGAGAGGGGAGGTGGAGGCTACGTGTCTGGAAAGTCGGGGTGAAGCAAACTCCTTGTCTTCATGAGTTGACCCTGGTACTTAATCCATGGCCAAATGTTTTTGTAGTATCCAGTATTTTCCAGAGAAGTTTAAAGAGCATCCAAAGCATTAGTTTTCCGAGTAAGTTACAAGAGTTTGTTTGTGCTAATACCAAAGTTGGAAGAAAAGTTTCCAAGAGGTCTTTTACAAAAAACATAGATTTGCTATGAAATAACAATATTTTCTTCAGGCACTATTGAAAAAGACTGCTCCTTGAGTGAGGGTGCAGGTAACTCAGATCAAACATTTCTGAAAACTACAGCCAAGATTCAACATCTCTTTGATTTGCAATCAATTCACTCAAAACTTACAGAGAGATGGAGGTTCATTAGGACCGTCACTAATCCGTTCTAAGGAAAGTTGTTTCACAAAATAACAATCCATCGAGAAGTTAACTGCACATGTACATTTGGCTATTTTAATTTGATCCAAATGACATTGCAGTTGCAGGAAAAATGCAAACCTGATGGCAAATATGACCTGTTTGTCATAATAGATCATGTTCTGCCATATTAGAAGCATCTGATTTACAATCAATCTTTAATAGTTCTAAAGACAGGATTAGACAAGGCCATTTATTTACATGCTTATGCATTGGAATGTGGACATTGCTGACAAGGCCAGCATTTATTGCCCATCCCTGACTGTGCTGAACGGAATGAGTTGTTACGTCGCTTCAAAGTCGGCCTCATTGCCCATAGATCTGGAGTCACACATCGGTTAGATGAGCAAGGATGGGCAACTTCCTTCTCTGAAGGATGTTAGTGAACCAAATGGGTTTTTACAACAATCTGATAGTTTCACGGTTATCATTATTAAGACTACCTAATCTTTTTTACTGATTATTAACTGAATTTAAATTCCACAGCTACCAATATAGCTGAATCATATCTCTGGGTTACCAGACGAGGAATTTAACTACCGTGCCACCACCATTAAGCTTTATGGAAGGATAAGGTGACAACAGTGGATCGAGAAAGCTAAAATAGTGCAAACAGAGCCAGTGACACTCATATCCCATTAAATGAATGATCCTTAAAACCATGAAAGAGTGTTTGTAAATCAGATGCTTCTGAGATGCTAGAACTTGTGATCTACTTTTACTAACAGGTTATATTTGTTCTATTGTTTGAACTATTCATGCAGCTGTCATGTCATTAAGGAATGATTTCCCGCAGAACGTATTAGCTCACACTGCCAGCCCTAATGAAGCTCCATTCTTATAGAGGAACTGACAGCACTAATCAAGAAAATGATCTCTGTGTCCAGTTCTGATGAAAGACCACTGACCTGAAACGTGAACATTCTTTCTCTCTCAACAGATGCTGTCTGACCTGCTGAGTACTTCCAGCATTTTCTCTGTTCTTTATTTCTGATTTTCAGCATCTGAAGTAATTTAGTTTTGGTGTCAAATGTCTTCATTTGTCTTGGTGGATGAATCATAATTGTCAATTGGAAAGATACTATTAGTCCATTATGATGACCGTGTTTGCTTGAGTTGATACTGTACAAAACTGCTGGATGCCAATCACATGAGAGATAATTACAGAATGTTTAATTGTTTTACACAGCAGTGAAATGTTGTCGATCCTTCAGCCGGTGTCGCTGGACAGATGATAATTTTCCATTACCATTCATTCTGACATGTACTAAAATCCAAATAGTTCCTGTCTTCTTTCCTTCACTTGTTTCACTGCAACAACATGTGAACTGTCAATTGCTCTCCATGCCAGTTCTGCCCAGCAGTTTTGTAAAGGCCAGAGTCAGATTTGAAAAGCAGCGAGTTGAGTATAATCACATACAGTGGGTGAGAGGGATTGGTTTTAATGATCTTTTGGTAATTTTCCTGGGCCTAATGGTGCAACTGGAAATATAACTATCCCAGCTCACCCCCGATCACACAGCCCACAATGTGACACTGAGATGCACAAATTCGCTCAGGATGAGCTTACCATAGCTCAGCTGCATCAAGCAGCAGCGGTGCTAGAATTAGCCACCAGTACAGGAAGGAAGCATTGCCTTGGACTCCTACTGCTGACCACTGACCGGCACCATCTGGTCAATGAGCGTCGCCAGGATATTTGTGGGGCATGTGACCTTGTCCTCACTTAAAGCAGAGGGCCTTAGAGAGCAAAGCTCACTCACAAAGTAGCCATACTGTGGATGTTTTGTGGTAACACAAATTGTCATCAAGGCTGAACGCATTTATATGATAACAAAAGTTGATTATTGAGAGCTTTTCTTATCTGAACCCGTATATAGTATAGTATGGTGTAGAGGACACAGGTAAAAAGCAGCCCAACATGCCTCGGCTGCTCCTGAACATTCTACTTCCTGACCATTTAGTTTTCAAAGAGGATTTCATTCAGCCAATGCTAGGGTTGTCCACTTAAACACCAGAGATGGCAAATGTCCAGCTCCTCCTACAAATATGTGCAAAGAGTTATAATCTGGTTCATATATTATCTACAACAACCTAAGGGAAATTAGTGTCACCTGCTCCATGTAAGGTGCCAACTCACCTGCAGGGTATCAGTTGTATCATCTACAAACCAGATATCCTTAACTGCACAGAACTGAAGTAAAGTTTCTGCATATCATCATGCCATGTTACATTGTACAAATATCTAAAGCTGCAAACATTTCTGCAAGCAGTTCATTTAACCATTTACAAACTTGTGATGTCCCAAATTGCTCCACCATGCATGAAGTACTTTTCCTGTGTTGTCCTTGTTTTGTGCTGTGTTGTCCAGGGAGACCCCTAGGTCTCCCTGTTCATCAACATTCCTTAATGCCCTACCATTTACTGCAAATGTCCTGCCCCTATTTGACTTCCCAAAATGCATCACCTCGCACTTGTTGAGATTAAATTCCATCTGCCAACACTCTGCCTAGCTTTCCACCGATCTATATCCTGCTTTAGCTTTAGACAACCTGACTCGCTATTCCCAAAACCACTAATTTTTGTGACATCCACAAACATTATAACCATACCTCCTACATTCACATGCATATCATAAACAGGCATCACAAACAACAAAGGTCCCAGCACCGATCCTTGTGGAAGACTACGAGTCACAGACTTCCGATCAGAAAACATCTTTTCTTCACTACCGTCTACCTTCTACCACCAAGCCAATTTTGGATCCACTTAGCCAACTTGCCTTTCATCCCTTATGCCTTAACCTTCTGGACCAGCCTACTATGCATCACCTTGTCAAATGCCTTACCAAAATCCATATAGACAATATCTACTGCCCTGCCTTCATCAACCTTCTCAGTTACCTCCATAAAAAACTCAAATTAGTGAGACAGGGTTTCCCCCCACACAATCCCTGATCAACACCTTCCTTTCCAACTGCACATAAATCCTGTCCCTTAGAATTTTCTCCAATAATTTCCATACAACCAATGTATGGCTCACCAGCATGTAATTACCCAGCTTATAACTGCTACCTTCTCAGAGAAAGGAACATTAGTTATCATGCTGTACAACATCATACAGATTGTTGGGAATTCCACCTGATAACTGATGTGCTCCTTGACCTTAATACTGCTTTCATTTTCCATCTCTAAAGTTTAGTCTTTCAGACATTTCCAGAGCCCACTGTATTTTCCTTAGGGACATCTTTGGTGGAGAAGTCGAGATCTCATATTGCCAGAGCTCACACACCAAACACTAGGGTGCATTGTTGAGAGACGCTGATGGAATAACTAGTGCCTGGGATTAGTTACTGAAGCTGTTGAGCATTATCCTACTGGGACTCAAAAACTGCACAGGAACACACTCAGACCACAGACTGAGACACCAGCATGTGTTGGCTACAGCCTAACAACTGTGTCTGCCTGCTGTTGACCCTGTCCACCACCCTTGCTTCTAAAGATGTGCCGTGAATGTACCTACAGTAGGTCACGCACTTCCATATTAGTTTTGGCTATGTAATTGGCAATTGTTTTGTGCAGATCATCAACAGTAGGATATACAAGTTCAATAAAGAGCAAACTGTGCTATTAAGCAGTAAAATCTCTTTGATTGCAATCCAAAGTTAATGTTTCAGGCAGCTGATGATCTTATAGGAATGTAAAGTCTCTTCAGAGGAAGAGGTCCCAGTGTCTGATAATATATCAACCGGTACTATAAATGTCACACACAAAAGCTGTCAACATGTCACACTGCATTCGCCATGACCCCAGGCAGTGATTGAAATTAAGCAAAGCTTCTTTGCTTCTCAAAGGTTCTTCTAACACCAAGTTTTGTCCGATTCAAGTGGGAGTTCAAAGTGCTGATTGATACATTATAACAATTTCCCAACCTGTTTCTGCAGTCAAGCTGTGAAGTTCACACTTTGAGTCTGATTTAAAACATTTGATGCTCTGATAATCAGGAGACTTGTTTCACTCTCAAGGATCTACCCTCGAGCTATGCAGGTTCCATACCATCTGTTGATGCTTTCATTTGCCAAGAAAAATCTCTTCTCAATTCTTCAGGGACAGTTGCACAGTCCACTGTTAAACAATTTTTGACTTAATAGAGACCTTCTTCAAATTATTTGAACCAAACCTATTTAAATCACCATACAAATTAATAGAACTGCTACCCAAATAGGTTTTATGATTAATATAGGTTTTCATCTTGTTGATTAGTGCTCAACTCAACTTTATTTTAAGTACACAGAATTTATGCTAAGGGTGCATGGTTACTGCATTAAATCTGAAAGATTGCTGAATACTTGCTTGCCTGCTATCTGAAGAAGCCTGATATGGCCAATGTATTGTCAGATCGAGTTCTGAAGTATGGTCTTTCATACAGTCTACCTTCTCCTTCTTGGCATCCAAACAGGAGACAATAATCTAGTAGGACACAAAGTAAATGCCCAGAGGGACATCAGGTGGTGTTCCTGCCCTTTGTATCTCTCTTGAAACAGGAAGACGCTCACCAAATGCTCTTAGAGAGAGAGGCAACAGAACAAATTAGTGGCCAGCGGCAGAAAAAGAGAGAGGGTAAAAGGAAATATGTTGTGTGAGAAATTAGCTGGCCTGTGTAATCTGACACGAGCACTCACCTTCCTTCTGTGTCAAGCCAAACAAATCCAGAATGTGAAAGTTAAAAGTGGAGTCAAGGGAAGTGTCAGAGAAAGTATATTGATATATTATTTCACTGGATAATGAGAGTCCACGACATTGTCATTCATACTACATGCAACATAATAGTGAGGCTCTAAAGTGGAAGAGATGGGGACACCAAGTGATTTGATTTCTGCCAGAGATTGTTTCAGTAAACATTGTACCTATTAGATACAGTCCTGTGAAATTATGAACATTGACAAGTATCAGAATGTTCAAAGTCAAAGTCAAGTTTATTATCATATACACAAGTAGACATATGCACTGGTGCAATGAAAAACTTGCAGCAGCATCACAGGCACGTTGCATCAGATGAGCAGCATTCACAAGAAAAACATAACTGTAAATTACACACAATTTTTACAAGAAAGAACACAATTGGAACAAAAAAAAAGTGAAGTCCATTGTAGTGCAAAGTGTTCAAAGTGGTCGCAGCGTTGCTATACTGAGGTAATAATTAGGGTTGTGCAGGTTTGTTCTTGAACCTGGTGGCGCAGACTTCAGGCTTCTGTACCTCCTGCCCAATGGAAGCTGCGAGAAGAAGGCATGGATGGATGGTGGGGACCTTTGTTGATAAATGTTGCCTTCTTGAGGCAGCACCTCTTGTAGATACCATCGATGGTGGGGAAGGATGTGCCCGTGATGTATTGGGCTGAGACCACTACTTTCTGCAGCTTCTTACATTCCTGTGCATTTGAATTGCCATACCAGACCATGATGCAACCAGTCAGGATACTTTCAGGATACCATAATGTTATGGTGACTCCAAGTGAGAAGTCTGCACCATGTTTGATTTAGAACTGGTTATATGGTTTTTCTAAGGTATTGTAATCTGTAGCTGACTGTGTAAGGAAGGGTGCGATTCTCTCATAGAGAGGTACAGCACAGAACATATGACATTTTTACTCTAATCCTACTCTGACCCTCGTTATTCTCCTCCTATCAACTCCCCCCATATTCTATTACTCACTTACATGTTAGGGACAATTTACAGTGGCCAATTAACCATCTGACCTGCACATTCTTGGGATATGGAAAGAAACTGGAATACCTGAGGGAAACCCACACACTTACAGGGAGAACGTGCAAACTCCACATGGAAAGAACCCAAGGTCAGGATCAAAGCCAGGCTGAGGGAACTGTGATGCAGCAGCTTTAGTAGCTGTGCCACTGCGGCACCCTAACCATCGGTTCACCATTGGTTCTGCCCTGTGTTTAGCGCAATGGGATAACATGCTAAATCAGACTGTTCAGCTCCACGTGAGTTACATTACCTGAGTGCAGATCAAAATGAATGCTTTCCTAATCCTCACTAACAGAGCCCGCCCTTTGAAAAACCAAGAACCACCAAGTCATAAAGCTTGCCTGCAAGGAAAGAGAAGTTGTAGGTCTTCACTCATAAAGTCAGACGTGAGAGTGAGGTGCAAATATTGGAAGGATGTTCAGGCAAGGTGGCAGAAGTAGCACATGATATTTTCAAGCTCCACCCAGTTGCACTCCATTGGATTGGCACAGTGACATCACAGCGCCACAGATCCAGATTCAATCCTGACCTTGGGTGCTGTGTGTGTAGAGTTTGCACCTCCTGCCTGTGAGCAGGCGGGTTTCCCACGGGTGCTCTGGTTTCCTACGTCAATCGTGTAATTGGGTGGTTGATGGTTGGTGCAGACTTGGAGGGCTGAAGGGCCTGTTTCTGTGCAATATCTCTCCATTATTCTATTACACATAATCCTGGTTGCTGCATCATTGCTGGTATTGGTTGTGGTGTCTATTTAGTGAGATCCAAATGACCAATTCTCCTTCCCTGCCTGGAGAAAATAAAATGTCCCATAAGAGGTAGAGAATGCTCCGTGATAGCCATCACTGAAAAGAAAAGAATTATTAGCTCTTAATCACCACACTGTCATGGGACTTATGTGTGCTAACAGGATGCAGTGATTCCTGTATTGCAAGGGTGACCACTTCAAGGGCACTTCATCTGTTGAAGAACAATTCTGAGCCCAGACGTTATAAGAGACCCAAGAGAAATGTAAGATTTTCCATGAGGTACAGAGAAACAAATGGCAATGAGTGCAATGCTATTGGAGTCATCTCCCTGGTTTGCTCATTCCCGTCACCCAATCGCCCATTTTTGCTGCTTATTGAATGGAAGGAAAGTGGTTACAATTCCCCAACACCAGCTGATGAGTGGGGTGCTGTTCAAACTTTGGTAATCAGTCCTTCAGACTTCTGAACTAAATACACGACAAAATAAGTATTTAATACCAGAAACTGCTTAATAACCTACAAAGTCTAAATGAAGAAATCTTTGGAAATCCAGAATGAAAGACTGGGAATTTTCTGGAGCTGCACCCAGGCAACATGTAGGAAGAAGCCCCTTTGATGTAAGTCATTAGGAGCAGTGCCCAGGAAATTCCTATCTGTTAATAATAAATAATGAGGGACAATAATGCACAACAGGCCAGTCAGCATCAAAAGAAGAGGCAAGAAAAGAGGTAAGAAGAAGCACGTGCTGCTGATCTCATTGGACTGTGCACATTCAGTGGAGAATTGATCATGGATGCTTCCGATGTTGAGCAGTCCCTGCAGGAACACATCAAAAGGAATGGGCAATGTGGTACCCATTGAGAGCAATGAGAATAAGATCACTATTGCATCTGGGGTCCTGTATTCAAAGAGGTTTCTGAAATACCTCACCAAGAAATACCTGTAAAAGAATGATCTATATTTCCAGCTTCATTTGTCTGCAAACAGCGAAGAGAGTTTTGAGCTCCATTACTTACAGACCGACCAGTATAAAGAAGAGTAAGAAGGAAGAACCTTAATAAGCAGGTCTGGACTTTTGTACAAATTATATTCAATAAAATCTGTCAAGAGAGAATTACAAAGAGGCAGGAAAATGTCATCAGGTCAGAGTGACCTCACCCAAGATGTCAGTCTTTGAGCAGCTGGGTTTCATCTCTGTTTTGAATGTGTGACTTCTTTTCTGTTCTGCCTGTTTGCATAATTCAGGCTTAAATTCTTTGAACACACATGCAGATAAAATCAGATTTAGAAAAGAGCAATAAGCCCCCATCGGCTATAATTTCACCAGAATAAATAATTTAAACCCCACCCACAGCTTTTCAGCTTCACAAACTTATCCTGTTTGACTGACTCCAAACAGAACAAATGAAGAAACTACAGTATATTAAGAATGAGAACATTATATCACTGTATCAATGGATATCAGAATATATTGGATCTGTTGTACTGTTCTCCATTCAACATTACCCAGAAGGAACATCTACTTAAAAATACAATTGATTACTGCAAGTACTTACAATGGACAAACTCACATTAAAGAACTTGCCTTTCAGCGCATCAAGCTTGCTGCATCTTTCTCAATGAGATTATGGTTGATTGGTATGTCAATACCCAGTACTCACTGTGGTTTCATCCCACTCTGAAATAAATCCATCATTCTCACTTGCATGATTTTACCAAGTGTATGACAACTTCATAGTCAAGTTTTGGTTGCTTCATAACATTAATCATGCTCTGGCCAATAGTTATTGACCATTCTGTGAGGATCTGCTTGATATCAATTTAATAGTATTGATATCACAATCAATTTCCTTCAGGAAGTAGCTGGAGCCCAGATTAAGGGAAATGAAATTTTATCTTCCTCCCCTACATAAAAAAAAGATTCCTTACCATAAATCGACTTCCACCCCCTCTCCTGTTGGGGCAAATGATTTTGATGGGCATGACCTTGTTAGATCACTGAAGTTCTGTACATGCAGACAAACAGCTCCATGGTGAAGAGGGGGAGAGTAATTGTGAGTTGCATTAATTAGATAATCCTTTCACTTGGTCTAAGAGGGGGGAAAAATGCCAACTCCAGTTTGTACTAAAAGCAGTAAAGGTCTTTGCACATAAAGATCCTTTTCGGCCTTTCCTCACCAGAACATCCATTTGAAACCCTGGATGTCCCATAGATAATTTTCTACAATAGTTAAACATTTTATAATTTGCTGCTCACAGCATATAAACAGCTTTTAAATGTAGAATGCACAAGATGAGTTAAGCCTCTTGTGCATCATTGACATCATTTCTAGGCCATTTCTGTGGATGGAAGGCAAGGCTCTTTTACAAAAGGTTTGGTGAAAATGGACACCTCAGAAGGAAGTCGCTGACTGTGAAAAAAATATTTCCAGAGCACAAAATAATTATCAAAGCAAACACTGAAAACTCACCAAATGATGTTGAATTTGGTCCAGATTTGACAAGAGTGGGGCATCTTATGACATGACTCATTGGACATAAGAACCTATCAGTTTGGAACAGGAGAAGGCCATTTGGCTCTGCAAGGCCATTCCACCATTCCTACCTCAACACCATGTTCCTGCAATATCCCCATACCCTTTGCTTACATTATTATCCAGAAGTCCATTGATCTCTGTTTGGATTGAACTCAATGACATTGGTATTGGTATTGGATTATTATTGTCACTTGTACCGAGGTACAGTGAAAAACTTGTCTTGCATACTGTTCATACAGATCAATTCATTACACAGTGCAGTTACATTGAGTTAGTACAGGGTACATTGAGGTAATGCAGGTAAAAACAATAACAGTACAGAGTAAAGTGTCACAGCTACAGAGAAAGTGCAGTGCAATAAGGTGCAAGGTCACAGTAAGGTAGATTGTGAAGTCAGAGTCCATCTCATCATATAAGGGAACTGTTCAATAGTCTTATCACAGTGGGGTAGAAGCTGTCCTTAAACCTGGTGGTATGTGCCCTCAGGCTTCTGTATTTTCTACCTGATGGAAGAGGAGAGAAAAGAGAAAGACCCAGGTGGGTGGGGTCTTTGATTATGCTGGCTGCTTCACCAAGACAGCGAGAGGTAAAGACAGAGTCCAAGGAGGGGAGGCTGGTTTCCATGACACGCTGGGCTGTGTCCACAGCTCTCTGCAGTTTCTTGCAGTCCTGGGCAGAGCAGCTGCTGTACCAAGCTCTGATGCATCCAGATAGGATGCTCCACAGCTCCACAGCCCTCGAGGGCATAGAATTCCCAAAGATTCCCGCATCTCTGAGTGATGAGTATTCTCCTCACTCAGCCTATCATTGTTCTGAGACTGTAACCCCTGGTTCTAGTCTCCCCAGTCAGGGGATGCAGCCTTCCTGCTCCCAGCCTGTAAAGTTTGGTCAGGTTCAATGAGATCTCAGCATTCTTCAAGACTTTCAACTCTCTCTTCATTCTTCAGCTTGAATATGTTTTGTCCTTCTCATTGTTGGCTCACAAGAAACTGTTAAAATTGAGTGCAAAATGGAAGCCAAACGATGACAAAGAATGTTGGTGTAACAGATGTTGATTAACAGTGAGAACAACTTGCTTTCATTTTGCTCCACATCTTACTTTTCACATCAGAACCATGTTATAGGGCCAAATAATCCATGTGCAGTGTGTCCTCCTCCCCCCCCCCCCCCCCATTCCCTTGTAAACCCACCAAGCTTCTCCTTTGGTATTTACCTCAGCCACACCATATGGTAGGGGTCTCTACTCATTGGGAAGAAAAGCAAACTAACAGCAAAAGATTAAAGAGGTAACAAAACAGCAAAAGGTAGAAAGAAAGGCTTCCGCAGCCACTCAAATCTTAGGCAGGTATCTGGGATCCGCTTTCCAATGTCTGAGTGAACAGTTCCAATTGTTCCAGCTCGTGTTTCTTCCACCATGTGAAGGAAAGAACCACAGGAAGGTTTACAATGGTGTAGCATCAGCAAGGTTCAACGCTGGGTCATCCATACTTTTACATGACCACAGATGCTTTTAGTTCTTTGTTGGGGAGCAGTTCACCGGCACAGAACGCATGAATAAAGAGGTTACCATTTTCTGCCTTAGCCAAATGTGTTACAGTTTTATGCTCTGACAGACATTTTCCACTGTCTGAAAGGATCGACCACCACATTTCAGCAGTGGCAACAGGATGCAAGCCAAGAGGTATCAAAGGTGGTCACATCGATTTGGAGTGTGGCAAGCATTAACAGCCACATGGATCAACAAAATGCAAATGTATTTTCACTTGCCAGGATTTTGTTCAGACTTGAAAAGAAACCAAGTCCCAAGAGGCTTCTCATAATTTGGCAAGAAATGGAACACACAATTAATTCCTTTGCCAGACTTTGTCTAACTCAGACAGTGATGGTATGGCTTACCTCTTTCAGCACAGCACCCTCCACCCAGCCTTGCTTCCAACCACCCTAACTTCCACCCCACCAAACCCCCCCCCCCGCCCCCCCCCCCCACACACACACACACACATGCACACACACGCACATATATACATGCACATACACACATACATGCACACATACATGCACATACACACACACATATATGCACACATACACATGCACACACACATACACATGCACACACATGCGCACGCACAATACACACACAGATGCACACACACAGATGCACACACACGTGCATACAGACACACACAGAGATGCATGCACGTACACACATACACACACACACACACACACACACACACACACACACACACACACACACACCCACACACACACACACACACACCCATCACTCCATCTAAACTCCCGCTGTAATGATGTGTGCAGAGAGCAGCATGTTGTTGTCATTCTGAGTACTCTGGGCTACCCCACAATTTCAGCCAGTCCACATCAACTTGCCAGGCTGTAACTATAAATGTTCCAGAGCAGAACGAAATAGCAATGAATAACATTTATGTTGATCAACAGAATTGAATCACAGAGTTCTAATATCTATAAACCACCTAAAACAGGGCAAAGCAAAATTATTGCTCTCCTCTTATATATGACAGCGCCACTAAATTCAAAGGAGATTGCTGTGTATCTCTTTCCATGAACGTACTACTTTCTGGGTACCTGTGCATGTGGACATACTGTAGTCCTATTGGCTAAGAGAGTCACGCTGTGTGCTCGGTAACAATGGCATTCACTAGAAAACATATTTGCAGCAGGAAGTTGAAGACTCAATTTGTATATTAGTTCAGTGTTCTGCCTTGCATTGAGACCACTGCCTCTTTTGATATATGATGTGTCAATGCTTTTGTGAAAATATTACAGAGGCAGGCTGCTTTGATGGCCAACATGCTTTTGGCTGGTGTTCTCTGGGTTTTTGAGCCTGTGAAGTTCCTTCCCTAGACTGCTCCACGTGCACACATTCTGAGGCAGACTCAGCCATCGAGGCAGCATGTCAGAGGTGGAGGATGTTTTGGTCAGAAGCCGTATTTCCAGGTCACCACCACCCCCTCTTACAGGCTTCCTTATTTCCTTGCTTATAATGAACTGTGTGGCACTTTGCTACAGTCATTGGTTTACTAAATAGCCAGGTTTAGGATATAATGCACCCTGGTCCTGGTGGCATTCATCATGCACAAATATCCACTCAACTTACTGGTGTGTCTAATGCAAGCAGCCGTTCTTTCCAGAGACAACAATCACCAGCATTTGGACACGAGGTGGTTGAGCTGGACTCTGCCAGTCATTCTGCATGGTGCAGCTGAGACTCTTGAGTAACACGGCCTTTGTTGCCATATCTGTGTGCACATGCATGCATGTATGTGTGTATTTGCATGTGTGTACATGTGTGTGTGTGTTTTTGTGCATGTGTGTGTGTATTTGTGTTGTGTGTACGTTTGTGTGTATTTTCTTCTACATATCCTATCTAACCTTATGTACTCCTATGCAATCCCATACAGAACACAGAATCCCACTGGTGCCTTTACAAGTTTAAACCAAGTAAGCCGGCTAACATGAAAGTCTCATTAGCTATTCATGACATTATAGCAGCAGCAAGTTCAATGCCTTTTCTCTTCACCATATAGTGTGAGTAGATTGCAATGGATTCAGCCCGCTATGGAACTAAGAGGGAGTGAAGGTGGAATGGTTAATGTTCCATTAAGGACATGTCTACAGAGCTGTGTGGGTTGCCTGTGGAGAAAGAAGGTTGTCAGGCACCAACAGACAGAAAACACACAACCATAGGTTCAAAGAACATTGATGAGAGAGGAGGTCATTCACCCCTTCACATCTGTTCTGGTTGAAAAAGCTCCCCAACTTAATGCTGTCTTCCAACACTGGGTCTGCAGCTCATGGCTCTTCAGTACACCTCCAGGCACTTCTTCAGTGTGAGAAAGATTTCTGCCTCCACCACAAGTTCAGGCAGTCTTCCAGACCACAGTGCACTTCGGGTGAAAATATTTTTCCAAGGTGGAATCTACCTCAGAGTTCCAAAGGCCCGTCTTCAATTCTGACCTCGGGTGCTCTCTGTGTGGAGTTTGCACATTCTCCCTGTGACTGCGTGGGTTTCCTCCAGATGCTCCGGTTTCCTCCCACAACCCAAAGATATGCAGGTCAGTAGGTAAAGTGGTCACAGTAGATTGCCCTGAGCATGGAGGTGAATGGTAGAATCTAGGGGGAGTTAATGGGAATGTGGGAAGAATAAAAATGGAATTAATGCAGAATCAGAATAAATGGCTGCTTAATGGTTGGTGTGGACTCAGTGGGCTGAAGGGCCCGTTTCTGTGCTGTCTCTCTCCATGACTCCATGACTGTGTAACATATAATCCAGCTGCCTTTTGAAGGAAGCTGGTAAAGTTTGCGAGAGAGGAAGCAATTGAAAGTTAAGCTGATGGGGTTAGATAAACAAGGGGTGAAGGAGGTTCACTTCAAGTCTTAACATCAGTAAGGGTAGCAGGGTGGGACAGACATGCCTGCAACAAACAACCTGCTGGAAGAACTCAGTGGATCGAACAGCATCTGTGGGGAGAATGGAGAGGTGAAATAGCCAGTTCACTCTTGGTCCTCGATGGGCTGAACCAAACCTTCTACCCTACTATAACAAAATAAGGTATGACATCATCTCCACCAGGGCAGTACAATGCACCTCTCTGGGTGGATGGAACTGCAAGTGGTTATGATGATCAGGGGAAGAATCAAGTGAAGTAAACCTTTTCAAAATGATACAAGGTCTCACAGCTCTTTCCTGTTACTAAATGTTCTGCTAAGTCTGCCTCAGACTTTGGTTAGCATAGAAACAGCTAAAGATCCAAACATTTCAATCAAAGTTGATGAATCCCTTTTCCCAAAAACGTCAGCCTTGTTTCCTTGGCTGCTGTGATGAATTCCACCTCTGAATTACCAAAGTAAGGTTTACAATCTGAATATACATGAAATCAAATGAGGCACCAGGTTTCCTGGCAGTTGCTGTGTTTGCAATGTCACTTGAATAGGACCTCACTACATTCTTATTTCAGACTCCAGAGAAAGCTGTGTATTGTATCAGTGGAGCATATTCACCCATAGGTAACATTTATTAAGAACAGTTCAAAGTGAGTGATTTAGTGCAGCTGTAAATTCAAAAGACATTGGCACTGGTAGAAAGGAAGTGCATGATCTAAGTTTTGAAAGTTTTGCGCATGCTATGAAAAGTTCTTTATTCTGTGGCATTTAAAGGAAGTTGCTGAATATTTGTTTTGTTGATTGAAAGGTTATAATGAACGGCAATCAAGGCTGTTTATTTTTTATCATAGAACTTTCTAAATGGATTAAAACTTCTACACAATAAGAAAAGACGCTGCTTTCATCATTGCCTGGCATAAGAAAACAAGGATCAAAATCTGTGTTACTGCACAAGCGTTTGACAGGTTCACACCAAATTCCTCCTTGAAACTTTAACAGAGGGTCAGTGGTTTTTAGGCACTTGATTTGTTTCAGAGACAAGCCTGTCAATCAGCTGCGATCAAAGGTACAATACAGTTTGGACTCCTGACAGGGACCTGGTGCATTTCTTTCAATATTGTGAAGCTTGTTACAATTGGAGAACAGGGTCCCAAAGGTCCACCCAAACAAGTTACTGTGTTCCTGCTTTTCCAGTGACTAATCTTAATCACAGGAAAATTAAAAGCACCATAAATCAGAAGCACTCTGAGCATTGTTACAGAATTTAGCACCATGGTGTCAAGAAACTTGGGCTTATTTAATACCTTTGGTATTGCTATTGGTTTATTATTGTTACATGTACCGAGATACGGTGAAAAGCTTTTGATTACATGCCATACATCGAGGTAGTAAAAGAAAAACAGAATACCAAATATAGTTTTGCAGTTACAGAGAATGTGCAGTGCAGGTGTACTTTATTTGTCTACATGCAATTAAAGTACGAGGGCCACAAGGAGGTAGATTGGGAGCTCAAGAGTTCACTTTTATTGGATGAGAGGTATCAAGAGTCTAATAACAGTGGGATAGATGCTGGGCCATGATAATGCGTCCAGCTCTGGAACCACTGTAACTTTAAGCTCATCCAAAATTCTCCTTCCCCTATTCTAACCTGCACCCAGCACCGTTCACACCTCACCCCTTAGCTTAGAGGGGTAAGGTAAAGGGGGAATTTTAACTCCCACATGTGAGTGGATTTTGCTCACATTGAAAAATGTTTAAAATATCAAAATCTATTTCAACCCCCTTTGCTCCAGCCCACTTCCAATTATAATTCAGTGGGACAATAGGCAACTGGTCTCATCCCAGGAGGCTGGGTCCTGATTGTAAAGAGGCTGTCTGCCAGTTTTAACTCTGGTTCTCTAGCGAGGAGGAACCCTGGCAGCCAAAGGTAGGCCAGGGCTGCTAAAGAGAATGGGCAAGTGGTTTACCAGCACTGACCTTGGAGGAGTGGGAAGTTGCCCGTGAACCTCTCAGCTAACCTGTGACCTCCACCATGACTGGATGCCTTTCCCTTGTTACCTGATTTGCTCTCATTGCCCCTCCTATCTTGCAACTCCATGGACTTCAACTTCCCTCTATCATCAGCTTTGACTCCACTCTCTCAGAAACAACAGCCCAGCTGAGGCCTGGACTTTTCCTCCCAACTTGACCGATTTCAAAAAAGAGTTAGCGTCTTGTTGTTAAATTATAATAATTGAGGGTTCCTGATCCTAGCCTCACATCATCCACACATCTATATACTTGTGGCTCAGTGCTCCTCTACAACAAGCACTGAAGGGAAACCTTTCCTCTCCATGCAGTCGCCCCTGTCCCCCTGTCCCCACACCCGAATCAAGTCTAGATTGGAGGTTCACTGAGGCAACAGCCTTGTGAACATGAAGCCCCCACTACTGGGACCAGCTAGGATGGCAACACAGTCAATCAAAATACCCTACCTCGAATGAATCTGTCATTGCCAACCAATCTGTTCCCAGGGGCTGGACGCCTCTTGCCACTAGTCTGCACTGCCTCCTTCCTCCCATCTTCTTGCCTCCCCCAGTTGTGCTCTGTCCGACATTCTGAGCTCATCCAGTTCCATGGATTCCTGATTTCCATCGTTCCCGTTTACTGGCTGAGTTTGCTACAGATGCCCTGACCTCTGAAATTCCTTCCCAAAACTCCTTTATACTTCCCTACCTCTCTTTTCTCTTTTAAGATGCTCCTTGAAACCATGTCCTTTGATCAAGTTGTTTACATAACATTTGTGCCGTGCTAAAGGTACTGTATAAATGGAAATTATCGTTGTTTTGTTTTAACTGGAAACGTCATGTCTTCTGAGCAGTCATTATTTACAATTACAGAGTTGCATTTGTGGTTGGTATCCACCCAGTGGAACATCATCACAAAACAAAATCTCGGGCAGCCAGATGTTCCAGCTGTAGTAACATTTTCACGTAACCGAGGACAATTGATTATCTTCAAAAAGCCTTATCTAATTCTACTAATTGGGAGGAACCGGTTGGGCCCATGTGATGTTATTAAGCATGGCTTAAAGTCCACAACAAAGCTGATTAACCCATAGTTGTCCACAGCTGATTGTTTTAACTTAAATTAAAAGATTTTAGTAAGGTGAAAATTGAAAATCTGTTTATGAGGAGAATTTATTAAGAAAAGCAAATTAAATTCTATTAGCTATTATCTCAAGGAAAGCTTGGAGAGGCTGGGCTTGTTTCCTTTGGAACAGAGAAGGCTGAGGGGAGATGATTGAGGAGAATAAAATTATGAGGAGTCCTCGAGGAATAGATAAGGAGAACCTGTTTTCCTCAGTAGAGGGTCAAAAACCAGGGGCCATAGATTTAAAGTAATTGGTAGAATGGATAAGGGAGGTGGAGCATGGAAGCAAGCCATTTGGCCCATGGAGTGCATGCTGACCATCAAGCAACCAACTGCACTAACCCTACTTCCCTCTCTCATCTCATTCTTCCCACCACCACCTTATTCCCCTGCCACCCATTTACATTCAGGGCAATTTGCAACGGCCAATTGGAGGAAACTCACACAGTCTCAGGGAGAACGTGCAAACTCCACACAGACAACACCGGAGGTCAAGGCTGAAAAGTAAAAGTCAAGTTTATTGTTATATGCACAAGTACATGTGTGCACAGGTGCGATGAAAAACTTATTTGTAGCAGCATCACAGGCGCATAGTATCAGATACACAACATTCACTAGAAAAACGAAAATTAAACAAAAATAATACATAGCTTTTTGCAAGAAAGAATACAAGTAAAACAAAAATGAAGTCCATTGTTGTGCAAAGTGGTCTTGGTGTTGTTATATTAAGGTAGTGATTAGGGTTGTGCCGGTTGGTTCAAGAGCCGAATGGTTGAAGGGAAGTAGCTGGTCCTGGACCTGGTGGTGTGGGACTTCAGGCTTCAGTACCTCCTGCCCAGTGGTAACTGTGAGAAGATGGTATGGCCCCAAATGGTGGGGATTTTTGATGACAGATTCTTCCTTCTTTAGACAGTACCTTGTGTAGATGGTTAGGAGGGGTGTGCCCGTGACGTATTGAACCTCGGTCACTGGAGCTGTGAGGAAGCAGCAACATCAGGGGACCCACTGGGGCAGATGTTCATCCATCATTAAATCTTAAATCTTACATTCAAAGAAATAACAATAAAATGCCAGAAACATGGTTTTGGGCCCAAATTTGTCAATGAAATTTGTGCGTAAGTTTTCACACATTTTTCCTGGGGCGATCACTGACAATTCACCCATCCTGTTCTTCAACGATACCAAATCAGGATGCAGATGAATGGAAATAAATGAAAAGTTAAAATATGTCGGGTCTGAACGTCCTCCATCTTTTACGCCTCTGGAATCGCCTGTAGTCCATGTACATATGTGAGGATAAGCAGGAATGTCTGGGCTAACAATCTCCTGACTGGCTACATAGAAAGGTTGAAAGCATCACTAAGCCTGAAGGAATTGCCAAGTGGATGACCCATCTCGGCTTCCTCCCCAGGTCCCCATCACCATAGATGCCAGTCTGCTGCCAATTCCATTCACTCCACATGATATCATGAAACAGCTGAGAGCACTGGTTAAAGCCCAGGCTATATGACAGGAATTAGCGACATCTCTGGCCTGTACAGCTCCAGATCACTGGCATCTCCCCGACAATGTGGAAAATTGCCCAGCTTGGCAAGTCCATAAACAGCAGAGCAAATCCAATCTGACTAATTACCGCACCACAGTCAAGTCTCAGTCATCAGCAACGTGATGGAAGGTGTCATCGACAGGGCTACCAGGCAGCGCTTACTCACCAATGATCTACATTCACCAATGCCCAGTCTCTGTTTTGTCAGGGTCACTTGGCTCCAAACCTCAACTCAGCCTCATTCCAAATATGGGCCAAGGAGATGAATTCCAGAGGTGAGCTGAGAGTAAATGCCCTTGGAAACAAGGAACCCTTTGACTGAATGTGGCAACAGAGAGCCCGAGCAAAGTTCAGGTCAGTGAACATCAATGGGAAAACCCTCTGATTGTTGGAGACATACCTTGAACAAAGGAAGGTCGTTGTGATTGTCAATCATGCAGCCCCGAGAGTTCTTCAAGGCAGCATGGATGGTGCACGCCCCTGGTGAAGCTGGAATTGATTGCTCATCCTTGATTGCCCTTAAGAAGGTGAGTTACTTACTTGAACTACTGTAGTCCAGGTAGGGAAAGTTTTCCACAGTGCTGTTGGATAAGGGGTTCCTAACTTTCCAAGATAAAGTCCAAAATGGGAATATTTGCTGATGATTGCACTACATTCAATTCCATTTGCATCTCCTCATCAAGTGAAACGGCCCATACCTTTTTACAGCAAGACCAAGACAATATGCAGGCATGGGCTGATAACTGGCAAGTAACTTTCAAGCCATAACTGTACCAAGCAATGGCCATCTTAAATAAGAGATAGTCTAACCACCTACCCTTGGCATTCAATGGCATTGTCACCGCCAACTCCTCCATCATTTATATTCTGGGGAATACCATTGTCAGCAACTTAACTGGATCACCAATGTAAATACGATGGTTGTGACAGCAGGTCAGAGGCTGGGTATTCTGCAGCATGTGGCTTACACTTGAAACACCGATCTACGTGGTGCTAGTCGGCACCATGATGGAATCCTCGATTTGCCTGGATGAATTCGGCTCCAAGAATTCTCAAGAAGCTCAACACCATCCAAGACAAAATAGCCCACCTGATCATCCTAGTCATCCCCTCCCCCACTGGCACACAGTGGCTGCAGTATGTACTATCTACAAAATGCACCGCAATTACTCACCCAGGTTGTTCAGACGTTACCCAAAACCTGTGATCTCTACCATCAAGAAGAATAAAGGTAACACCTACATGGAAACACACCAACTGCAGATCCCCTCCAGGTTGCACATTATCCCGATCAGGAAATAGATCTCTGGTTCTTAGTTCTCACTGGGTCCAAATCCTGGAACTCCCTCCCCACTGTGGAAATACCTTCACCAGAGGGACTGCAGTGGTTCAGAAGGCAGCTGACCACCACCTTTTCAAAGGCAATTAGGCATATCCAATAAATGCTGGCCTTGGCAGTAACACCAGCATCTCATAAGAATTGATGAAATGGCTGAATACACTGGGCACAGCAAAGGCCATTGGACCAGTTAACAACACAACTGCTGTGCTAAAGATTTGAGGTCCAGACATAGTCATGTCAAGTCAAGTGGGGTTTATTGTCATGTGCACAGTACGGTGAGGTACAGGTACAATGCAGCAGCATCACAGACACAGGTTCAGACAGCACACAAAACATAAATTATACAAGACAGTGAAGAGAAAGAAAAGACTTCAAAAACAAGACCTTAGTGCAAAGAAAAACACAATCAGAAACACATCCATCGTAGTGCAAGAGGTGGTCCTTAGTGTTCTGTTGCTGAGGTAGGGTTAGGGTTATGCAGGTTGGTTCAAGAACCTGATGATTGTAGGAAAGTAGCTGTCCCTGAACCTGGTGGTGTCGAACCTCAGGCTTCTGTACCTCCTGTCTGATGATAGCTGTGAGAAGATGGCATGAAGATGGTGGGGATCCTTGATGATAGATGACATCCTCTTGAGCAGCGACTCCTGTAGATGCTGTCAGTGGTGGGAAGGGCTGTGCCTGTGATGACCGGGCTGTGTCCACTGCTCTCTGCAGCTTCTTGTGTTCCTGTGCTTTGGATTTGCTGTACCAGGCCATGATACAACCAGTCAGGATACTTTCAAACTTGAGAACTACCCAAACTGTCCCAATACTTTCAGAACATGAGGATCTACCAGAGAACAGTTGGCACCTCAAGCTCCATCTTAAGCATTCTCTCCTTCCATCACAAGTGGAATGTGGCTGCATTGTATCCCATCTGAAAGATCCATTGCTTCAACTTTCTAACCCTTCATTGACACTAGCTTCTAAACGCAAACTACGTGACCTAGAAGAACAAGGTCCACACACATAACCTCCAACCTGCATCAGATCACCCTGACTTGGAAATATAATGCCTTTCCTTCAGCTTTACTTTTACCATGTCAAGATTTAGGAACCCCTTACCCAACAGCACTGTGGGAAAACGTTCACTACCTGGACTGCAGCAGTTCAAGAAAGCAGCTCACCATCATCTTCTCAAGGGAAACCAAGGATGAGCAATTAATCCTAGCTTCACCAAGGCCATGAAGAATCCATATATAAATAAAGAAGAGTAACAATTACCAGAGACCATAAGACATAGGAGCAGAATTAGGCCTTTCGGCCCATCGCGTCTGCTCCACCATTCGATTATTTTTCCCTCTCAACCTCTTTCTCCTGCCTTCTCCTCGTAACCTTTGATGTCCTTACTAATCAAGAACCTATCAACATCTGCTTTAAATATACCTAATGAATTGGAATTGGAGTTCATTTATTATTGTCACTTGTACAGAGGTACAGTGAAAAACTTATCTTGCATACTGATCGTACAGGTCAATTCATGACAAAGTGCATCAAGGTAGTACAAGATAAAACAACAACAGAATGCAGAATAAAGTGTCACAACTACAGAGAAAGTGCAGTGCAGACAGACAATAAGGTGCAAGGTCAAAATGAGGCAGACTGTGGTGAGGTTAACAGTCCATCTTATCATTCTTGGGAACTGTTCAATATTCATATAATAGTGGGATAGAAGCTGTCCTTGAGCCTAGTGGTACGTGCTTTCAGGCTTTTGTATCTTCTGCCCAATGGGAGAGAGGAGAAGAGAGAATGTCTGGGGTGGGTGGGGTCTTTGATTATGCTGGCTACTTTCTCGAGGAAGTGAGAAGTATAGACAAGAGTCCACAGAGGGGACGTGCTGAGCTGTGTCCACAACTTTCTGCAGTTTCTTGTGGTCCCGGGGAGAGCAGTTGCCATACCAAGCCGTGATGCATCCAGATAGGATGCTTTCTATGGTGCATCAATAAAAGTTGGTGAGTGTCAAGGGGGACATACCAAATTTCTTTAGCCTCCTGAAGAAGTAGAGGCGCTGGTGAGCTTTCTTGGCCATGGCGTCTATGTGGTTGGTCTAGGACAGGCTACTGGTGATGTTTGCTCTGAGGAACTTGAACTCTCAACCCTCTTGACCTCAGCACCATTGATGTAAACAGGAGTATGTGCACCGCCCCCCTTCCTGAAAAACAATGACCAGCTCTTTTGTTTTGCTGACATTGAGGGAAAGGTTGTTGTCATGATACCATGGCACTAGGCTCTCTATCGCATTCCTGTACTCCGACATCGTTATTTGAGACACGGCCCACTACAGTTGTATCGTCTGCAAATTTGTAGATGGAGTTAGAACAGAACCCGACCACACTGTTCTGAGTGTATAGGGAGTAGAGTAGGGGGACGAGGGTGCAGCCTTGTGGGGACCAGTGTTGAGAATAATCGTGCCGGAGGTACTGCTGCCAATCCTTACTGAATGCGGTCTGTTGGTCAGGAAGTCAAGGATCCAGTTGCAGAGGGAGGTGTTGAGTCCCAGGTCTCAGAGTTTGGAGATGAGTTTGCTTGGAATTATAGTATTGAAGGCAAAGCTGTAGTTAATAAACAATAGTCTAACGTAGGTATGTTTGCCGTCCAGATGCTCCAGAGATGAGCGTAGGGCCAGGGAGATGGTGTCTGTTGTAGACCTGTTTCAGCAGCAGGCGAATTGCAGTTGGTTGAGGTTGTCTGGGAGGCTGGAGTTAATGCATGCCATGACAACCTTCTCAAAGCACTTCATGATGGTGGATGTCAGAGCCACCGGGTATTAGTCATTAAGGCATGTTACCTTGTTTTTTCTTAGGTACCAGGATGAAAGCGATCTTCTTAAAGCAGGTGGGAACCTCAGATTGAAGCAGGGAGAGGTTAAAAATGTCTGCAAATACCCCTGCCAGCTGATGTGCACAGGATCTAAGGACACGGCCAGGGACACCATCCGGGCCAGATGTCTTCCACGGGTTCACTCTCCGGAAGACTGATCTTACATCCGCAACGGTGACTGTGGGTTCAGGTGCATTGGAGGCTGTTGGGGTGGGTGGTGACATTCCAATCCCCTTCTGTTCAAAATGTGCATAGAATGCGTTAAGCTCATTGGGAAGGGATGTGTTGTTGTCAACGATGTTTCCCGACTTCATTTTGTAGCCTGTTATAACATGTAAGCCCTGCCACAACTGACGACAGGTCTGGAATTCGATTTTGGACTGATATTGTCTCTTGGCATCTCTGATAGCTTTACGGAGGTCATATCTCAATTTCTTGTATAGGTTAGGGTTCCCTGATTTGAATGCTGCAGTCCTCGACTTCAGTTGTTTGTGGACCTCCTGGTTCATCCATGCTTTCTGGTTTGGGAACACCCAGATTGTTCTCTTTGGTACACAGTCCTCCACACACTTGCTGATAAAGTTTGTGATGGTGGTGACATACTCGTCTAGGCTGGCAGCTGAGTCTTTGAACATGGCCCAGTCCACTGACTCAGAGCAGTCGCCTAGAAGCTTATCTATTTCCTCAGACCAGCACTGCATGACTTTCTGTACTGGATCCTCCCGTTTCAGCTTCTGTTTGTATGCAGGGAGAAGGAGCTCAGCCTGTTGGTCTGATTTACCAAAGTGAGGACGGGGGGGTGGCTCAGTCAGCATCTTTGATGCTTGTATAGCAATGATCAAGGGTGTTTGGGCCCCTGGTGGGACAGGAGACGTGCTGATAGTATTTTGGTAACACACTCTTGAGGTTGGCCTGGTTGAAGTCTCCTGCAATAATGAAGAGGGCCTCAGGGTATCCTGTTTCAAGGTTTTTGACCACAGAGTATAGTTCATCGAGTGCAGTCTTCACATCCGTCTGGAGTGGGATGTAGACTGCCATGAGGATAGCTGAAGTGAACTCCTGTGGCAGGTAGTATGGTCAACACTTCACCGTTAGATATTCCAGGCTGGGTGAGCAGGAACTTGCCAGGACCGTCACGTCAGAGCACCACGAGTTGTTGATTAGGAAGCAGAACCTTCCATCTCTGACTTTGCTTGAGGACACTGTACAGTTCATCCGGTGGATTGAGAAGCCCTCAGGTTGAATGGCACAGTCAGATGAAGCAGGTGTAAGCCACCTTTCAGTGAGGCATCGCACACAGCAGTCCCTCAGTTCTCTTTGGTAGGTCAGTTTTGCCCTTAGTTCATCAACTTTGTTCTCAATGGCCTGGATATTAGCTAGTAGTATGCTGGGGAGGGATGTCTTGAACGCATGTTGTTTCAGCCTCATCTGCAGCCCAGCCCTCTTACCACACTTCTGAGGTAAGTGGCTGCGACTCGTCGGTCCTAGAAATCCTGGAGTGGAGCCACCCAGACTGGAAGGTAAGTGACTGCTTAATGACTACTGGACGGTATGTGACTTGGCCTCCACAGCAATGAATTCCACAGATTCACCACCCTCTGGATAAAGAAATTCCTCCTCATCTCTGTTCTAAAGGGACGTCCTTCTATTCTGAGGCTGTGCCCTCTGGTCCTAAACTCTCCCACTCCTGGAAACATCCTCTCCATGTCCACTCTATCCAGGCCTTTCAATATTTGGTAAGTTTCAATGAGATCCCCGCTCATCCTTCTAAACTCCAGTGAGTACAGGCCCAGAGCCATCAAACACCCCTCATTTGTTAACCCTTTCATTTCTGGGATCATTCTCGTAAACCTCCTCTGGACCCTCTCCAATGCCAGTATATCCTTCCTTAGATATGGGGCACAAAACTGTTCACGATGCACAAAATGTGGTCTGATCAATGCCTTATAAATTGTCAGCATTACATTCTTGCTTTTATATTCTAGTCCTCTCAAAATGAATGCCAACACTGCATTTGCCTTCCTTACCACCGACTCAACTTGCATTAGCCTTTAGGGAATCCTGCACTAGGGCTCTCAAGTCCCTTTGTATTTCTGAATTTGCTCTCCATTAAACTACTAGACTCCATTAGACTCCATTAAACTCCATTAGACTCCATTAGGATTCTGATTAGATACAATATTACCCAGTTCAGATTTATTGAAGATTTTTTTTTGACTCCGCTTTGATGCGTTCTGAGGACACTGACATTGTTTCATTTACACTGCCAGTGAATTTGGAGGATTCTGAGGAGACAGCATTTGTGGTACCTCATGCTGGGGTTAACAGGTTACTTGACCAGTGACTGCAGAAACCAGCAACTCTGCAGAAATTTCAGACCAATAAGTATATCAAAGGAGGAAGAAAAAGATTGTCCTAAAGAGAAGATTTTTTTGGTTTATCCCTCTATGGCCTCTCTCTATCCTAGCTCAGTGACCTCTGCCAGTGCTATAACCTCCGAGGTCTTTACACTCCAAATATTCCACCTATTTGAGCATTCCCAGGTTTATTTGATGCACCATTTGTTCCCACATCCTAAGCTCTGGAATTCCTCTGTTTAACCCCCTCCTCTGTCTCTTCCAGTAACACACTCCTTAAAACCACCTCTTAGACTGAGTTTTAGATAAACAGCAAGTCCCTTCACTCACTCCAAATTTTGTTTGAAATACTCCCCTGAAGCACCCTGAGGTGTTTTACTGCATTAAAGGGACTCTATAAATGCATATTCTTAATGGCTGAGTACTTCATTGGTATTTGGTTGGTTATTTGCGCTTTGAATTTTCTCTTCATTACAAACTAAATTTGGTGCTTTTTGGTGTTCGGAATCAGATTTACTATCACTGAGTTATATGATGTGAAACTTGTTGTTTTGCAGCAGCAATACATTGAAGATAATAATCAGCCATGGGCAGTCAGGAGTTAATCAGTGTTCTGGATTTTATGTCCATGGGTGATAACTTCAAGTGGACTGATTTATCTCCTCCTAATTAACAGGATTATTTTATATTGAACAAAGAACCACAAAGAGGGAAACTCAATAGGGAATGGGTCAGCATGGATGAAAAACTAGAGATGCTGGAAATGTTTCAGTGGGGCAAAAGAAGTGATCTTAACATATTTATGGTCTTAGAAGAAATGCATTGTCTAGATCATAATATTAAACATTTACGCTAAATTATAAAACAGGGAGGCATTGGGAATTGTACGCCCAGTGTTCACTGACTTTGTATCATACTTCGTCTCTCAAACATTTGTTAGCCTAGTTTGCAGAAAATCATTTTTTATGAAATCTTTGTCTTGTTCTATTTCCACTGCTTCCCTGGTTGCATTATTGCCATGCCTCCCTGGACCTACAATTTAGCATTGAAATTTAGCAAAGGTCTAGATTACGTATTTCCTTTTAGTTCCTATGACCATCTGTAAATCACAGCTGATCTTTCTTTTCCCCAGTCAAAAGATCTCTGTTATCTGGAGAAACAAGAGACTGCAGATGCTGGAACTGTATCTCCAAGTGCTCACCACTCTCTGGGTCAAAAAGATTCCCCTTAAATTCCCTTTAAGTCTCTTATTCCTTACCCTAAATCTATGTCCTCTAGCGTTTTTTAACTTCTGTAATGGGGAAAAGTTTCCTGCAATCTACCCTATCTAAAGGCTCATAATTTTATATACCTCAATCATGACCCCTCTTAACCTTCTCTGCCCCGGGAGAAAAGACTTAACTCTCTCCATAACTAAAAAAAAATCCATCCGACGCAACATCCGGGTGAATCTTTTTTGCACCCTCTCCAGTGTCAACATATCCTTCCTCTAGTATCGCATTTTTCCTATAATATATATATCTCTTCTGCTCTCAGTTATTATTCATTCCAGGGATATGGGCTGAGCTACCATTTGATTGTCCCTCCCTAATTGCCCTTGAGAAGATGGTCAGCTGCCTTCTTGAACCACTGCAGTCCTTGAGGTATGGATATACCCACAATGCTGTTAGGGAAGGAGATCCAGGATTTTGACCCAATGACGGTGAAGGAACGGTGATACATTTCCAAGTCAGGATGGTGTGTGGCTTGGAGGGCAACTTCCAGGGGGTGGTGTTCCCCGCACTTTTGCTGCCCTTGTCCGTCTAGCTGGTAGAGGCCGTGGGTTTGGAACATGCTGTCTGAGGATTCTTGGTGAGTTGCTGCAGTGCATCCTATGCTACTGTGTGTCACTGTATATTATTTCTTACACTACAGAACTCCAAAAATACTTATTTGCCTGTGAAATAATTTAGGACATTGTGAAATTGGGTAAGGCATTATATAAATGAAAGTTCCTTTTACTAATTTTATCTCTTCACATATTTTCATGTAAAAATCACACAGGAACAAACCAATTGAATTACCAAAGACACACATGTATCATGTTGACACAGATTTCAACAGTTCTGTATTTATTTTCTCGCTCTCCCCATGATATATTTTAAGACGTGAGTAAAATAGTCCAGGGAGCACTCTTCAGGGAATGAATGTTAAAAATATACATATACAATAATTCCAATATGCAGGATAAACATAGATTGCATAAATAGAATACGTAAATCATGAATGTATTCACCTGAATAAATAAATATATTATATTACTCAAGAAATATCTTAATCACTAGTTGGTAATCATCTGAATAGGACTAAAACATTTTGCAAACATCCAATATTATTTGTAATTAAGTATAATTTTCAATTAAGATGCAACTCTAGTTCTGTGGTAGTTCTAGGAAATCGGATAATGTATATCAGTGTGATGTCAAAGGACATTCCAGACCAGGGCAGGATCTTGCAGTATATAGCTGTGAAGAATCAGCTAGTAGACGTCTGGTGCTGTCTTTGTGGAGCTTCCACGTACTCCCTTGTGACCACATGCAGTTCCCCTGGGTGTTCCAATTTCCTTCGTTCCAAAGACATGCAGGTAGTTTAATTGGCCATTGTTAATTGCCCCTATGTGCAGTTGAATGGCAGTATCTAGAGAGGAGGTAGGGAGGTAGTATCTAGGCTACAGGGCAAATTAGTTGGAGAATAGGATTGGTCTGTAAACTAGCATGGACTAGATGGGCAGAAATAGCCTCCTTCATTGTACCAAGGAAGTATGGAAGCTGAGCTTTACCAAGACACCTGGCCACTTCGAAGAGAAAACTTATCGTAATTCACAAGCTTACTTCTCTTTTTCCCAGGGTTGGGGAATCAAGAACTTGAGGGCATAGGTATATGATGAGAGGAGAGAGATTGTATAGGAACCTGAGGGGCAACTTTTTCATCCAGAGGTGGTACGTATATGGAATGAGCTGCCAGAGGAAATGGTTGAGGCAGATGCATTAACAACATTTAAGAGCTACTTGGACAGGTACATGGATAGGAAGGATTTAGAGGGATATGGGCCAAATGCAGGCAAATGAGTCTAGCTTAGATGGGAATCTTGGTCGGCATGAACTAGTTGGGCCAAAGGGCCCATTTCTGTGCTGTAGGACTCTATGAGTCGATCTAATCTTACAGCCAGAAAATTCTTCTCCTATCACCTGAAATTGATAAAACAGGTGTGAACTGATTTGTTCTTGAGAACCCAAAGTCCATGTGAGTCAAATACAACAGGTAGATAAAAGCAAGATGCATTGTACATGCCACAGTTAGAAGGATAACCTCGAAGCAGTCATCATTTGTACAACAATGCACATAAAGTCCAGGTGACAGACTTGGGTCCTGATCAGAAGATCATGAGACTCTCCCTATAACCAGCCAACTTTGCACAGTGAGCCATCAGCTATCAACCAAGCCACACGCCAAGGTGTTTAACCATGGTAAGCAAAGCATACTAATTTAATTATTGAATCTATGCAATTAGCAAGGTTGATTAGTCTTTGAAGATTGATAGAGCTTCTTAAAGTGACGTTAAAGTCCAGGAAATGATCTATGCTGTTAAAGTGTGTTAAAATGTCACTGAACAGCTTGTCCACAGTTGTTGGCCTGCAGCTACAAGCTTCAGCTGATCTGAAGAGGATCTGGGACCAGAGTTGGCTCTGAGGTGGGTGGGGGAAGAGGACATGTGGGCCAAAACGGAGCCTTGTGAGTGGGGGTGTGCCCAAAATTTAGACCTTGGTGATGGGATAGGGTTTTGCCAAAGGATTAGTTTATGTGGGAGCAGGGTGTGCTGTTGATTGGAGTCCAGAGCCTGGTTCACAATTTTGAGATCTGGAGTGGGTCGTCAGGTAATCACGGGGGTCATCAGGAGATCATTGGACCATGTGGGTCATTGGGGTGGTGGAGTGGTTCCCAAACAAAGCAGGTAAGGTTTAAAAGTTAAAAGAGATCTGCTTGAGTCATGTTTCTACAACTAGGCTAAGAGACAATGTAGGGAAGGCAACGTGATCAAAAATTGATTGCTCCAGGAGTGACCAATGACAGGCGCTCTTCAGAACAGCATGGCCTTATTTCCCAGGCTATGCTCAAAGGGAATGATATCATCCCTGCACAACAGGTGAAGGTGGGTGATAATCGGAAAGCAGCCGGACAAATTTCCAGAGAACCTGAATTCCACCTAGGAAGAATCCTGGTCGTGTTCAGCTCTGGAAACAAGGAATTTTTAGATGTATAGCACAGAAAATGATCAGGACTCAGCCTCCAGCTCAAGAGTCAATCAAATACCAAAGGACTGAAATCACCAAGAGAACACAAAGGATACACACAGCAAGCTCCCTTCACCAAAGGACACTTGTGAACCTATTGGGCTCTTATGATAATCTGGCAGCTTCTCATTGCACTCTGAATCTGGTGTCATCGGCAAAATGTCCAGAGTTACCAAATACAACGTCACTGATATCATCTGGTCTACCCACTTGTCATATTTCCCCTTGGTAGCAAGGGAGAAGGAAAGTGTAAAGTGTCCAGTAGATGCAGTGTGGAGTAGTAACGGTTCAAACTCCTGGGTTGACCATGTGGAGTTTGCACCTTCTCCCTGTGACCACATTAGCTTGGCCCAGGTACTCTTGTTTCCTCCCATATTTACTGATTGATAGATTGATTGACTCCTGTAAATTACCCTCAGTATGTGTGGTGGGAAAATCAGGGGGGAACTTATGGGCAAGTGAGGAAAATTACAGGGAAATTAGTGGGGGAATAGGATTGATGGGTTTGCTCTGAGAGCCAGCATTGACTCAATGGGTCAAATGGCCTCCTTCGATGTCATAAGGAAGCAAATATAAATAGGAGATATGCAAACAGTCATTTCTAGGGGAGATCTGATATTATCTGCCATGCTGTATGAGCTAAAAGCAGTTCTATGTTGGTACATTTGTGCACACCAGCTGAATGATTAGATAATGGTTCAGTGTGTCAAGTCTGCAATAGTTTGACACTGGAGTTGATGGAATTCCAATCGGTATGGATACTGTGACCAGAAAATAACCACAGGATGCCAGGTTCTTGATGGTATTGATTCAAAATTATTGCACATAGTTTAGATCATTGTACCACCATGACCACTGCTCCAGAAATAGGCCAATCTAAAAATTCTCATCCTTGTTTTTAAATACTTCCATGCTTTTACTCCCTCACTCTGCAACTCCCTCCAACATTACACAATACCCTGCAGTCTCTCTTGATTTTAAAAGAATGAGATATGATTTCAAAGCAATGTACAAAATTCTTAAGGAGCTTGACAAGGTGAATGTGGGGATGACCTTTCCTCTGGCTGGAGTGTCTAGAACCAGGGGTCACTCTCTCCTCATAAGGGGTCAGCTAGGGATGAGAGAAATTTTCTTCTGCCAGAGCAAAGTGAGTCTCTGGAATTCTCTATTCAAGAGGCCCAGGGAGCAAGCACAAGGGGCTGAATAGTCAACACCTGCTTTGATTTCTTATGCGTCTCAACACTCATAGAGTCTTACAGCACGAAAACAGGCCCTTTGGCTTGACTTGTCCACGGCGACCAAGATGCCTGTCTACGCTAATCCCACTTTCCTCTATTTGGTCCATATCCCTCTCTTCCTTTCCTATCCACACACCTGTCCAAATGCTTTTTGAACACTGCGATTGCACCCACCTCTACCACTTCCTCTGGCAGCTTGTTCCATATACCCACTACCCTCTGAGTGAAAAAGTTGCCCCTCAAATCTCCTTTTAAGTCTTTAAAACCTATATCTTTTAGTTTTACACTCCCCTACTATTGGAAAAAGACTGTGATTACCTACTCTATTTATGCCCTTGATCATTTTATAAACGTCTATCAGGTCACCCCTTAGCTTCCCGTTCTTCAGTGAGAACAATCCCAGCCCATCCAATCTCTCCTTGTAAATAAAGCCCTCCATTCTCGGCAACATCCTGGTGAATATCTTCTGCACTCTTTCTAGTGCTATTCCTTTCTGTCGCAAGGTGACCAGAACTGCACATAATTTTCCAAGTGTGGTCTAACCAATGTGTTGTACAGCTGCAACATGATGTCCCAACTCTTATACTCGATACCCCTGTTTATGATGGCAATCAAGCTAAACACCTTCTTCACTGCCCTATCCACCCGAGTCAACATTTTCAGAGAGCTCTGAACTTGTACCCCAATGTCCCTCTGTACATCAAGGTCCCTGCCATTTATTGTATATGTCCGGCCAGTATTAGTCAACCCAAACTGCATTACCTCACACTTGTCTGGATTAAATTCCATCTGACACTGCTCCGCCCAACTTTTCAGCTGATCTATGCCCCTCTGTATCCTTCTACAATCTTCTTCGCCATCTACCATTCCAGCAATTTTTGTGTCGTCAGCAAACTTACTAATCAGACCTCAGACGTTCTCATCCAAGTCATTTATATATATATAACAAACTCCTCCTGACCTCTTGTATGTCTCTGGTTTTCATCACACCGCTGTTAATGGGTAGACCTTCATCTGCCTCGGTGCTAACCTCCAGAATTTTCCCTGTGTCCTCTCCCTCTACTTGTGCCTCCTTGAAGTTTTGGACCTTTGTCCTTACATGGCTCTGTATCCAAGTTTGTTTAAAATCCCTCCTGTGAAGCACCTTAGGATGAGTAAAAGCCCCACGTAAATGTACATTTTTCTGTCTGTAGCTTTGATGTGCTTGAAATGTGTTGGACATTTGTAATGGCAACAGTAAAATCGATGAACATTTCAATGTATGCAAACTTGAAATGATTCACATTTATAATGATCGTTATGGCACCCACGGCACTAAATGGAACTTATGTAACCAAAAGCTTGAGCCAATTGCTTTGTTCTATGGACCCAGATCTTTCAACTCCTCAAGGTTCAGTTGTATGATCTGTACAGATCCCCATCATGATCCAAGTTGTTTGCCAACTTTCGGCTTCAAGTGGGTGGCAGCTTTTGAATGAAAGGTCTTTGGGTCACACTGCATGCAAGTTTCCAGATGGGAATTGGTTGAATGTTTGTTTATTCGCTGTACAGCACAAAAAAAAGACTGCTAGAATAGAATATTTTTGTCTGTGATGATTCTACAGTTCAAGTGTCTCAGTCCTGAGACTTGTTATTAAAGGTGTAAAAATACCAGTACTTTCCAAAGTCAACTTGCCCGCAGCGCCTGAAATTTATGCTGGCTAATGGGTTGTTTTGCTGCTGATGAGAGAAGGGTCCCATTCACATTGGCTTCTGTTAATATTTAACTCTTATTCATGGTGCGTTGAATGAACGACCTGGGAAATGCATAGCTATTTCAGAAGGGGTTCCTCCATGCATGAGTAACTGGCAAAAGGTGTAAGCAGTTGGCTTTAAAGCACGTCGATGTTCCATGTGCTGATAGACCAGGTGTGCAGCATTTCCACATAAGACTATCATTGTGTGTTGCATGAGGTTGCTGAAGGGTGACAAGCAGCCAAGTGCTCGTGCTGGGGGCTGTTTATTAATCTATCATATGTGTCACTGAGCATGCTGAAAGAATATTAAAATCAAAAGGATTTATATTTGCAGATATTTATCATTCCAGTTTTGTCGCTGGCTCTATTTACAGGGTGGCAATCCCATTTAAGCATGTCATTGTTGCATGTACAATGTTGTTTAATTAAAAGTTATAATTCACATCCAGCCTTTTGATGCAAGATTGGCAAATTTGATTCAGCTACACTGGAGCGAGCCTGCTGTGCCAGGCGGGCATTCCTGCTTGGTGAATTACAACAAAAACACTTTCTTGCTGGCCGCACATTTTTCCAATCTTCTCAACGGCAGGCCGGGGGTGGGGTGGTGGAGCACTTGGGGGAGGGTTTGCGTGCAGAATGTAGAATAAAAGGACGGTGTTGCTCTCATTTAGGTCCATTCTGCACTGCCTGTCACAGAAGTTGGCTGCTTCTTTTTTCTGAGTTGCAATGTAACGGACACACAATCGGAGGGGCCTGAGAGATTCCTTGCAGCATTTTTATATAAAGGCTGCTCGAGAACACTTTGTGGTCCCCCAATCTCTGACGCTGCAGGGAAATGTCTCTCTCTATTAGTCAAAATAACTTTGCTCATCCTATGATACTAGCGACAGTGTCATACAACTGCCAGCCTTTGCCCTCTGCTCAGGGGCATTGGTAGTAGGTTGACATGTGATGACACAGATCTCCAGTTAAATTACTCATTTGTTAGTCTTTGCATGTTTGTGCCATTCTCCTGAAGCAGATACCCTGTTGCGAGCTCTGTCACAGGAAGGGATAGAGTCAGAGAGCAATGCAGCACGGAAACAGGCCCTTCGGCCCAACTCGTCCATGCTGACCAAGAAGCCTAGCTGAGCTAATCCCATTTACTCATGTTTGACCCATATACGATAAGATATGATAAGGTAAAATAAGATAAGGTAAGGTAAGGTAAGATATGATAGGATACGATAGGATAGGATAGGATAAGATATATCTTTATTAGTCACATGTACATCGAAACACACAGTGAAATGCATCTTTTGCATAGAGTGTTCTGGGGGCAGCCCGCAAGTGTCGCCACGCTTCCGGCGTCAACATAGCATGCCCACAACTTCCTAACCCATACGTCTTTGGAATGTGGGAGGAAACCAGAACACCCAGAGGAGACCCACGCAGACACGGGGAGAATGTACAAACTCCTTGCAGACAGCGGAGGGAATTGAACCCGAGTCACTGGCGTTGTAATAGCGTTACGGTAACCATTACACTAATCTCCCTCTAAACCTTTCCTATTCAAGTACCTGTCCAAATGTCTTTTAAATGTTGTAAGTGCACCTGCCTTTACCACTTCCTCTGGCAGCTCGTTCCATATACGGATCACCCTCTGTGTGAAAAAGTCACCCTTCAGGTTCCTCTTACCTTAAACCTATGCCCTCTAGTCCTTGATTCCCCAACCCTGGGATTACCAGGTGGACGGAGGAAAAGATTTAAGGATATGCTCAAAACTTTCTTGACGAAATGCAACATCTCCACCAACTCCTGGGAATCTCTGGTCCATGACTGCTTTAAGTGAAGAAGGATTTTGCGGGGTGGTATTGAAACACTCGAGTCCATGTATTGGGAAGCACAGAAGCCACGTGTGGCTGGCGGAAGGAATGCATCACTCCACTAACTACCTGCCCATCCACCCCATTAGCTACTTTCTATCCCATCTATGTATTCCCAGATTAGTCTCATCAGCCACCTTATAACCCACAAAACTAGAGTGGAAGCAAGTTACCCGTGACCCTGAGGGACTGCCAAAGAAGGAGATACGAGAGCACCTGTGATGACTGCTGGGTGATTTAACCGCTTGCTGTGAACGACAGCAGAAGCCCATTTTGAACCCTGCAGCCAGGTTTGCAGAGATTGTTACTGGACACTCTCTCTAGGATGTGATGCTGGCAGCTTTAGTGCTGCCTGTGTTCGCTGGCAAAGAATCCAGGCTCTCTGTGCAGAGGCACTCGCTTTCCCAGCTCCTTGTCATACTGGTGTGTTTTGTAAGAACTCAGCGGGTCCTTGGAACTCCACAAAGCCTTCTTCATTCACTGAGCGAGTCTGCCAGCTGGTGTGAGTGTTTGCAATAGAATGGCTTTATCCAGTTGGTTGGACTGGCCTCTGGTAACCGTGTACAAGACATCTCAAAAGCACACTGCGGGTTTGTGGAAATGGCCACACAGTTGCCTGGGTTTTAGTGGGAGTGGAGCAGGAGGGAGAGAGAGAGATCTAAATACAGAAAGGATAATAAAGAGACACTGAGCAACACACGGCTGACAGGTGCCTGGCAGAATAATTACATCTCTGAGAAAAAAAAGAGGCAATAAATTCTTAAATCTGTAAGAAATCTACTTACAAGCACCGGCATGATTTACAGTGCAAAATGAGTAATGGCAAAATATGAGCATGAGAATCAATTCAAACAAAATTGGCAATTGTGTTGCCATAAATCACCACGATTCTCTGAAACATGAAATTTCAAAGTGTCTGGGAGGACTCCAAAACATGAAGAACTGTTCCCTTACAATCATCCAAATTGCCGACTGTTACCTTGTGTTTCATGTAACCTCAGTAACCTGTATGCATAGCCCAAGTTAAATAAAGTGGGATCCATTGCAATGCAAGACAGCACAACTCATGTAAAGGATAGCATTTCTTTCCTTGTACCCGAATGAAAAATATTGAGATTTATGAAGTGCATGGTTTTGTTTAAATTGCTAATGATTTCAACAAAATATTTTTCTTTCGCTGCAATGATTTATAAACAGCACTCTGAAACCAATGGTTGTAAGTGATATTTACAGCAGGGCTGCAGTGAGAAAAATTAAAATAAAGCTCTTTGGTTCACAGTAGCAAAGCACAGAGAGAACGTGGCAGAAATATTATGTGTGTACAAAATAAAAACTTGCATTTATATAACAACTTGCTCAACCTCAGGAAGTACCAGTGTGTTTTACAACCATTGGTGTAATTTTAGAGGGCAGTTACAGATCCGTGTCGTACATTTGTAATTACACCACCAACAGTATGATATGTGACCTGATAGTCATAGTTTTAACATAGTTAACTTAGGGATAAATATTGTCCCACTTTATTTAGCTTAGGCTATGAATATAGGTTACTAAAACACAGGGCAACATTTGGCAAGAGAATTCTCTCATTATTCTTCAAATCAGCGGTTTGGGATTGAAAAACAGTCAGAGGCATTTCCTACCACAGACGCCTGAGTTCCCCACCCGTCCAGTCATTAAAACATGACTGCTTTTACTTTTTTCGCAGTTCAATCTGAAATGTTAACTCTATTTCACTCCCCACAGATGCTGCCCAACCAGCTGAACATTTCCAACATTCTCTGTTTTATTTCATTGCCATAGGCTGTTTTATATCTATTGAAGGGAGTCAATGATTGCAGCTGGTTTATGGCATGGATCAGCAAATGAGGACTGATAACATCACGACCACACCATACAATTCCAGTTGAGTTTATTTACACTACTTCTGCCTATTATTAACTGTGTAAGTTTTAATTTTAATTTTGTCTATTCCTCTCCCTTCCTCCCCTATGAATTGCTCTCTTCAAATGGGTCTAAAATTGCCACAAATTTGGTGAACCATTCTAATCGGAAGGATGCATGTTTCAGCTCTGGGTCAAGATCTCTGCTTGTACTTGTTCTCATGTGCTTAGCTGACAAGGTCACACCTATTGCCAATTCCACTCAGTAAGTAGAAAGAATTTCCATTTGTAGAGAACATTTTACAATGCCAGAAGCCTTAGACTTAGAGTTCTTCCTACAGTTTTAGTCTCTTTCAATGCAAGAGATATACTTGCATTGCAGCCAGTTCAGGGAAGATTTGCTGTGTTGATTCCTGGGATGAAAGAGTTGCCATATTAGCAGTGATTGAGCAGTTAGGCCAACACCCGGTACGATGAAAGTCGATCGTGTTGAGACATATCGGACTCTGAAAGAAAGAGGGCAGAAGCCAGAATAAAAGGGTGAGGGGAGGGGGAGGAGCACAAGCTGACAGGTGATGGGTGAGTCCAGCTTTCCAGTCCCCATGAAGGGTCTCAGCCTGAAACGTCGACTGTTCATTTCCCTCCTTAGATGCTGCCTGACCTGCTGCGTTCCTCCAGCATTTTGTGTGTGTTGCTCAACATTATAGAAGCGTATAAAATCATGAATGGTATAGATAGAGTGAATGTACATAGTCATTTTCCCAGGGAAGGGGAACTAAAAACCAGAGGGCACAGGTTTCAGGTGAGAGGGGAAAGATTTAAAAAGGACCTGAGGGGCAATGGCTTCACGCAAGCGGTTGTGCATACATGGAATGAGCTGCCAAAGAAAGTGGTTGAGGCAGGTAGAATAACAATGTTAAGAAGACATTTGGATAAGTACATGGATAGGAGGGGTTTAGAGTAATGTGAGCCAAACGTGCAGCTTGGTGGGCACCATGGTCAGCATGGACAAGTTGGGCCAAAGGGCCTGTTTCCTTTGGGGAAGGTAGGTAGGTGGGAGGGGCAGGGGAATGATGTGAGAAGCTGGGAGGCGATTGGCGGAAGAAGCAAAGGGCTGAGCAAAATGGAATCTGATAGGAGAGGAAAGTCGACCATGGAATATAGGGAAGGAGGTGGGGAACCAGAGGGAGGAAGGCGTGGGTAATAATGTCACCTCTATAATGTCACCCCGCAATCTCCTACGTTCCAAAGAATAAAGTCCTAGCCTGCCCAACCTCTCCCTATAACTCAGGCCCTCAAGTCCTGGCAACATCCTCATAAGTCTTCTCTGCACTCTTTCCAGTTTAATGATGTCTTTCATGCAACAAGGTGACCAAACTGTACACAGTACTCCAAGTGCAGTCCCACCAACATCTTGTACAATTGCAACATAATGTCCCAACTCCTATACTCAATGCCCTTACTGAAGAAGGCCAGCGTGCCAAACACCTTCTTCACCACCCTGTCTACCTGTGACGCCACTCTCACCGAACTATGTACTTGTACTCCTCGGTCCCTCTGTTCCACAACATTCTCCAGGGCCAGACCGTTCAGTGTATAAGTCCTACCCTGGTTTGACTTCCCAAAATACAACACTTCACACTCATCAGAATTGAAAGCCATTTGCCAATCTTCAGCCCACTTACCAAGCTGATCAAGATCCAGCAGTAATTTTTGATAATCTTATTTACTGTCTACAATACCACCTATTTTAGGATTCCCAGACAGAAACAATGTTAAAAAGGACCAGTGCATGACAGGCCTCACAAACTGTTTTCGTGTTATCTTCCCCCAGCTTGTCCTGGGGTTACATGTTCTCAATGGTTGACTGAAGGGGCTCTGCGATTACCACCATGTGTTAAGAGCAGTTGTTAATCCACCTGGTGAGGATATTTGCCACCTAACAACTCTGTCATAATCCACTTTGCACACATGAGGCACGTCCTTTTCCTCTGTTCTAATTCTTGGAGTGTAGAATGAGGGATTTACCCAGGAACATTACCAGGAGTCACATCACCTGCAAGAGCAGCTCGGGTACAGGTTCCACTGATTAAAAGGGACTCTGCTGCCTTCCTGCTTTAAACTCCTTGGAACTCCACAGTCAGCATTCCAAGCATGCACCAGAGTACACATGGAACTCTGTCGTGGCCCTACACTGCTTGCCTGCAGCATAGGACTCTGCTACCTTCCTGCTTTAAACTCCTTGGAACTCCATAGTCAGCATTCCAAGCATGCACCAGAGTACACATGGAACTCTGTCGTGGCCCTACACTGCTTGCCTGCAGCATAGCCCGAGGTACAAAGGCAAATGAATTCTCATGTGCAATCACTCCACTTTCTTGATCCATGTATCCTGAGAAACCAATGCAGTCCCCTCCTCCCCCTCCTGCACACAATACGAGACCATTTCCAAGCATAATGTCAGTAAAGAGCTTCTTAATCTGGCCTGACAATAAACACAGAAGATGTTTGATTAGCGTATGTATATTTGCATAATTCTGGTTGTAGATGGCCCCTTATTCTATTACTGCCTGCTTTGTAACAGCTCTACTCAACTGCACGTGAACACAACTCTCCCATGCATACAATGAAAATATTGAGATGCGTGTAACACTGAGCCCCTTAAGTCATAGGAGCTGCTGGACTGATAACTGTCCCGTGCAGTGTTGAATAAATTCAGCCAGCACAAAACATGTCCATTTTAATTAGCCTCAACATCCCCAGGCTAAGGTAGAGGAAGTTGCCCAGGGTCCACAGTCCCAAGTGGCTTCTCTCCTGCAAACATTCCATGTTGCCACAGTAAGGGGAAATTGTAACTTTGAATGATGGTGGAAATCAGGCAATCTCGCAGAGCAAACAAACAGAACTCGTAGGCTCAATATTGGTCTTTCCTGAATTAGACTGTACATGGCCAACACCACTATATTAATACTGGAAATAGCTGTTACATAAGTAACAGCTGAGTGAGGGGGAGATTTCCAGTGAATCTAATCTCAAGTCAAAGCATCCATAGTTTAACAGAAACCTTCACTGAGTCGTCTTATAAGCATGTCTTCTAAATACGTAGTTATTTTTGTTACATATTTAACTTTGACTTCATTGAGGTTTGTGGGCAGCACAGTAGCAGCTCGTAGAGGTGCTGCCTCATCGCTCCAATGACCCAGGCTCGATGCTGACCTCCAGTGCTGTCCATGTGGAGTTTGCACATTCCTCCAGATGCTCCGGGTTCCTCCCATATCCCAAAGATGTGTGGTTTCGTAGGTTAATCGACCACTGTAAACTGCTCCCAGTGTGTAGGTGAGGGGTAGAATCTGGGGTGAGTTGATGGGAGTGCGGGGAGAATAAAGTGGGATTGGTGTAGGATTGGGGTAAATGAGTATTTGATGTCAGCATGGACTCTAAGCTGAAGGACCTGTTTCTGTGCTGTAAGACTGCGTTTAGGTAAAGTTTTGCACAGTTTCCACAAGCTGAAAATTTTTGAGCTACAAATTTCTTTGCATTATTGTCACATGTTCAGGGCCTTTTTGCCATTGTTTCAGTCCTACTGTGTTTTGCATTATTTAGAGCCAAGTTATTACTTTGCAATTGGCATGTTATTAAAACCAATGACCAGTTCATCAAACAAGATTGGAGTCATTTTGCTCAGGTCCCAACTTCTAATGAGTGGTGACAATGTCCAGTTCAGAAATAAACAAGCCCCATTGGCAGCCCCTACAAAGGGTGGCACGGTGGTGTCGTTAGTAGAGCAGCTGCCTCACAACTCCAGAGACTCAGGGTCAATCCTGACCTCCGCTGCGGTTTGTGTGGAGTTTGCAGCTTCTCCCTGTGACTGTGTGGGTTTCCCCCTTGGTTCTCGGATTTCCTCCCACATCCCAAAGACATGCAGGTTGGTAGATTAATTGGCCACTGTAAATTGCCCCTGGTGTGTGTGGGCGAGGGGTAGAATCTGGGGGGAGTTGATGGGAATGAGAGGAGAATTAAATGGGCTTGGTGTAAATGGGTGCTCGATGGTGGGGGTGGTTATAGTGGGCTGCAGCTGCTACTTCTGTGCTGTTTTTCCCTGTGACAAAGCAGTGAGCCAAGCTGTTGCATTCATCACTACTGTACACCTGACAGACATCATCTCTCACCACCAAGTCATGGCTCATCAAAGCCAATCAGGACAAAAGAGAGTAGCTTTGCAGATCAAGTTCCATGGATTTGGAGGTCATTAGGCTGGATCTATCTGGTTCTGGGTATTTCTCAGCAGTTACCCTGGGGCCAAATCAAGATAACTGGGAACCCCCAGCTGCCAGCCTTATATGGCTCCTTTCATCTCAGACTTCCCCCACATGTTACAGATAGAGAGCATCATAGTTATACAGAAACTCACTATGTCCATGTCAACCATCAAGTACTCATCCCACTTCCCAGCCCTTGGTCATAGAATCATAGAACAGTACAGCACAGTACAGGCCCTTCATCCCACAATGTTGTGCCAACCTTTAAACCTTGCCTAAGACTACCTAACCCTTTTCTCCCGCATATCCCTCTATTTTAAATTCCTCCATATGCTTATCTAGTAATCTCTTGAATTTGACCAATGTACCTGCCTCTACCACCGCCCCAGGCAGCGCATTCCATGCCCCAACCACTCTCTGGGTAAAAAACCTTCCTCTGATATCTCCCTTGAACTTCCCACCCATTACTTTAAAGCCAGCCCTCTTGTATTGAGCATTGATGCCCTGGGAAAGAGGCGCTGGCTGTCTGTTCTATCTATTCCTCTTAATATTTTGTACACCTCTATCATGTCTCCCCTCATCCTCCTTCTCTCCAAGGAGTAAAGCCCTAGCTCCCTTAATCTCCGCACAGCCTTCTGTGCTTTGATGATTCAAGTGCTCAAGATAGAAAACAAGCTGGAGTTGAGGCATGGGTATCTGACCATCCAGCCTGCTGCTGGACTCATTGCTGCATCCAGAGGTAAGGCAGTGACATGCTGGTCCCTCACCTCTGTACCTGAGAGGGCTGGCACTGGATTGTGGACAAAGGTATTTGATTTACTTTATTGGATTTTAATGTTTTTAATTATCCATGAGTTTATAATGGTGGATTTAATTATATTTACTTACTTTTTAAAATCATGAATAGTGTCCAAGTGGGCGGCACAGTAGTGTAGCGGTTAGCGTAACGCTATTACAACGCCCACAACCGGATTCAATTCCGGCCGCTGTCTGTAAGGAGTTTGTATCTTCTCCCCGTGTCTGCGTGGGTTTCCTCTGGGTGCTCTGGGTTCCTCCCACGTTCCAAAGACGTACAGGTTAGGAGCTGTGGGCATGCTATGTTGGTGCCGGAAGAGTAGAGACACTTGTGGGCTGACCCCAGCACATTCTCAGTAATGCAAAAAGATGAATTTCACTGTGTGTTTCGATGTACATGTGACTAATAAATAAATATCTATCTATCTAATAGCTATCTAGACTATCAAAGAACATTATTCCAGGGGTGAGGCCTGAGGTTATGGAGTCTGAGGTTCAGTTGCCACCTGAATCCACTCTACCTTGCAGGGCACATCTCAGATGCAGAGGTCCAGCTTATCCAGCCCCCTGCATTCAGGTCTGGGTGGGTGGGAGCTTTGGGTGGCCAGCTCGGGTGCTGGGTCAGGTCTGCAACATCCAGCCAATGTGTTGGACCATTTTCTGCACCATTTAACTCCAGAATTTATGTAAACACAACAACTAATTATGGAGCTAACAGCCGGATGCTGTTGTGTGGAACAGTATAAATTAACCAGTGTTCTGAGTGTTGGCAGCACGTTGGTCCGTCCAATCTTTAACAAGTCTTGAAAAATCGTTACTTTTCCAGCAATATCCAACCCAGTGTGTAACGATTGCAGAGCAATAATTTCAGCACAGAACCCGACATTAAGTTTTCTTACTCTCCTTTGGGCTACAGCAATAAAATTACAGATTATTTAGTAAACAGTTCTCAATGTACTTTGGTAATCAAAGGTGCCAACTCATTGTGATTTTGTTCCTGTTTGAAATTAAGAACATTGTCATAAAGCTTAAAAAGTACAGTTGCTACTTGTTTAAAGAAAGCTCATATAATTTTGTTTTAGCTGTTTGCCGTATCTTGGATACACCAAAGGAATAATATTGATTCCTCAATTCCTGGTGTCCTGGCTGACATTGTTTTCTCATTAAGCATCATTAAAACCAATTTTATGGTCTTTAATATTGTTGCATTTGGGATGTTTCTGTGCATCTTCTACATTGCAACAGTGATTGAACTGCAGAAACAGTTCATTGGCCGTGAACTGCTTTGAGATGCTTTGAGCTGGATAAAACCCTATATAAATTTCTGTCTTAATTATATAATAGTGTTGGAAACATCAGGTACCATCTGGAAGGTCGCAGAAAAACATTGCTCTCTCACACGGAGTGGATCAGCGGAATTGTTTTCAAAAACTTGTTGTGCAGAGACAATCTTTACAAGGTTGCTTCAATTAATGACATTGATGGTGAGACTTAATGATCCACAGTCCATTAACTGCATCTTTCTATGGTTCCACAGTTCCTTGTATAAACAACCCTTCTTAGACTGAAAGGGGGATTTCAAGAGACACTTCTGCCACCTGCCTTTCACTAACTGTCCCAGATTCCTACTGGGGGCAAGGTTTAGTGAATTATTTTGATTCAGGGTGTTCAGTGATGAAGTGCTGCTTGAAGTAACCTGTTTGGCTAAACTGGGAACTGACCCACATAACCAAATGAAAGATTCATGAATGTACCCTTTAGTGAGCAAAGAGAGAGAATGCAAGCTTTAATTGGATGCTTCACATCCAGGAGCCAGGAGAAGCTGTTACAATTAATTCAATTATTTTTTTTAGCCCTGCAGCACCTAGTGATCTGAATGGGGACTACAAGCAGGGCCTTGGAACACTGTGTTTCAGAATGTTAATTACAGAACTGTTGTTTGAATGGGAACATTGAGAGGCAAATAAAACAAGGTATTCACCATTAGATGGGAATCAGTACTGTACTGATGGGTTTTGTGTTAAGTCTCATTTGTCATTGTTATTAATGATGAAGAACCTGGAGGAAATTCAAGGATATCTCCACAAGCATCAACCCCAAGTGGAGGGACTGAGAAATGATGAGTAGCATTCAATTCAGAAGGATTTGGAGATGTCAGCTCCTGAGTATCCACAAGCCAACTCGCTGCTATAAGTGTGGCCAAGCAGGACTTGCCTCCCGTTCCGTGAGTTCCATCTCTGACCTGATCCTATACTCAGAAAGCTCCAAAAAGTGGCTGGGTCATCTACTCCGGTATAGCAGCTACTTGGATGTGAACTAAGTTGCATCTACTGAACCCACAGGGTTATCAGAACAAGCCCATTATAACCCCTTTCTGAGCAAGCACTTTAATGTTGGGAAGTTGCTTTCAAAATGGATCCCATTGAGACACTAGTCTTTCTGGAGTTTGTGGAGCCTACATTTCTCACATATACCTTCAGTGATCCTGGCCTCCTGACACAGAATGGATGGGGAGAATGGCTCTTTCCAACACTCCACTCTTTGAAACTCAGTTTAGAGCAGGTAAATCAAAGTAGTTGGCAAAGAACCAACCAACCCTTTCACCACCCCCTTTTATACGCATCAGTTCTTTTCTCCATAACTTTGTCAACAGACAACACTGTATTGTCAACCAAGATGGGTTTTTGTACCAATGTACAAAAATTCAAGAACTTCTAACAAAGAGAAATTTAACAATTTGAGAAATGTATGCATGCTTCTGAGCATCCAAGAGCTTTAGTCTTCCCTTTCCTAGTGGGTCCAGTCCTGTGCCCAGAGGTGAACTGGTGACAAGTTACTTGAATCCCTGGTATGACTGTCAAGATGCCCTTGGCCAATGGATTTTAGACAGGACCCCATCGAAGACTCACTACCTGCACCTCTGTGGAGCAAACTTGGCTAGCGGCAAATGAGACAGTGTGCGGGTGATGATAGAGGAGGAGCCAGGATGAAAAGTGCTCAGTGTCCACTCCCCATCCCCTTTCTCACACTGGGAAAGTCAGACTTTACAGCACCACAATCTATTCATTCTTGTGGCGGTCTGCTCCATTCTCTCTTTAATCCTCTCTTCAACAAGTCTGCCGATATATCCCACTGCTACCCTGCGATTCCACTTTTTATTGACAGCCCTTGTGTCTAACCAAATATAGCCTGGACAAGGCTGTACTGAAGATTTCACCATCTGCCCTCTTGTGAATTGAACACCCAGATAGTCAGGAGCTACTCAAGTGGAAGTACCTGAGCTGTGGTGTGGTATGAATGGCCTGTAACAATGTACTTCAGAAGAATTTAGCTCCTTCGAATAATGTCCAGCAAGTCCTGATTCATGCTTGAAGGTTCTGTTGTGGACAAGGGATGTAAATAAATACAGACAGGTTAAGAATATGTTGGCAATTGTCATTATAAAGCTGATCATATTTCTTGAGTTGTGGAAATGGTCCATCACACTTACAGGTACTCCCCGGGTTACAAGCCATATTTGTAAATTCAGCTTTAATTTCAATTCGTGTAAAGTTTTATGGATGCATTTATGTAAAGCAGGAGCTACTTGTGGCTACACAGGTCAGATATGTTATGTCTCACATGTGTGTTTGGTGGATAAGTTGAAGCCATTTCAATGTTAGCTGTTGCAATCATGCCCGAAGATGGTTGGCAGTGTTGTGTTATCACACCGTTATATACATTATATCACACATTATTTTGATACGATATTAACTTTGATAACTTGTGCTCTGCATTTGGCCACAGACATTCTGAACACCAGAGTGAAGAACAAATAACAATTAAGGAATATGTGAATGGTTCAGCTCCATTAAAATCCCCTGTGATTACAAAAGAATGATCTGGGGTGCTTTAGAAAAAGAACTATTAACTTCATGGATAGAGGTTCAAATTCAATGCCGTGTGGCACATAGCCTCATGATGATTCAGGAAAAGGCTAAATATCTTCATGAAGACTTGAAAACTTAGAAGTGTGAAGCACAGAGAACTTTTGTGACAGGTCCTCTCGTCAGATTAAGGCTGGTGTGAGCCTCAGTTGTGTGAAAGTGTGCAGCGAGGCTGATGGTGCTGGTGAGGAGGCAGGCAAGGAATTTCCAAAAGTGTTGGCAGAAATCATTCATGAGGGGATTGTTTGCTTGAGCAAGTAGTTAATTGTAATGAGATGGTTTTATTTTGGAAGAAAGTGCCAGATTGCACACACATTGCAAAGGAGAAAAAAATCAATGTCCAGATTTAAAGTGACCATAGATCTTCTAAAGCTGTTGCTTCAGGGACATTGCAGCTGGGGACTGCACGTTGGTACCCCCAGTGAACCATGCTGAAGACCATCAGACACTGAAAGGGATCAGCAAGTGCCCTCTCCCAAATATATGGATACCTGGCCGGAGGGCCTGGGTTACCACTGTCATATTCAAACCTGGTTTATCACCCAGATGTTAATGGTGGGCAAGGAGCTGGTCATCAGTTTCTCGGTATTGCTGTACATGGCGCAGGTGTGGCCCAGACCTGAGCCATCTCCCGTTGAACTTGGGAACGCATTCGATGGGTCACGATGCACAAGGCTCCAGAGAACAGGTGAGAAAGTATATCCAACATCATCCGCATCCCGATGTGTGCGACTGCATCAAACCAAAATGCAAACACTTGAAGGTGTATTGTCCAAAGAGGCCACGTGGCTGGCATTGATGCTTTCTACGCAGAATGTATTAATTTGATGACTGTACGAATGTATATTTATACTATAAATGTAAATAAAGCCAGATACTGTATTGTAATTTTTGTGTATATCTATTTTTATGACTAAAGTTTATTTTTAAAATATAAAAAAATGACCCAGATTGTGTACATATCACCAAACACAACCTCACTGGTGCAACTGATGGACCAAAAGGTTATTGCAACCTTCAAAGACGACACAGTGGCACAGCTAGTAGCTAGTAACGCTGCCATCTCGCACTGCTGGAGACACAGGTTTAATCCTGACCCTGGGTCCTATCTGCATGGAGTTTGCACGTTCTCCCTGTGACCGTGCGGATTTCCTCTGGGTGCTCTGGTTTCCTCCCACATCCCAAGGTCATGTGTGTTGGTAGGTTAACTGGCTGCTGTAAATTGCCCTGGTGTGTAAGTGAGTAGTAGAAATTGGGGGCAGTTGACGAGATTATGGGGAGAATAATAAAAAAGGATTAATTTAGGATTAGTGCAAATGGGAGGTTGATGGTTGGCACAGACTCAGTGGGCTGAAGGGCCTGTTTCTGTCCTGTATCGTTCTGTGATCCTTTGATTCTTCATGCATATAACCTGTGCAGGACATTTGTTCAAGCTATCCAGCCCACAGAAGGAAAGAATGGAAAGAAATTTTGGAAGAGGTACAACCTCTACAAGGTCATCAAGGACATTGGGCCTTCCTGGCCAAAAGTGAATGGTGTTTGGAATAGAGTGTGCCCTCAGTTTGTACACGTTTTCAGAGGCTTCAGGGAACAGCTGGTGAAGTGGCCAACAAAGTTATTGTAGTGGAAGTTGATGACCACACAGTGTTGATGGAATCCCGCTGTCAAGAGGTGATGAACAGGAATTTAATGGAGTTGGAGACGAGAAGGTCCTTGAATCATCACAAGCTGATGATTCACCCGAGGTTGAACTGCCAGGTAGGTTCCCAGTGAAAGACTTGGCCGAGGCATTCAGGTACTTCGACACAGGACCTGTGGGTTGAGAAGATGGACCCCAATGTCACCAGGTTCACGAAGGTCAATGGATCATCCAGGAGGGTCTGTCATGCTCAAAGCCATTTGCAGGTGAAATAAAGACCCCCGTGCATTGCTCTCTGGACAAGCTGCCAGAGGCTGAATTTCCACCAGCAGTGAGGTGACCAACACCAGCCCCCTCCTCTTCTTCCATGTCATCTAATTGATTAGCCAGTATCCTGCCACCACCACATCTTCACACAAGCAAGCCGACTCCAGGAATTAAGGTATGTGGGGTTAATGCTAAATTACTCCCTAATTAATCTAAGTTTGTATTTTTATTTCTGCAAACCCTATTTAATTCACATTTTATTGCAGAATACAGCTTATTTATGCAGTGCATAGAATCTGACAGGATGTTACCCCCCTACCATTGAAGTATAAAATAGTAATCATGCTCCTATGAAATTTGACTGATATATAAAATTCACCTTACAGAATGGTTTCTGGAGCTGAGTTGACATAAGCTGGGGACATTCAGTTCTTGATTTTGAGTTGGAATTGGAATTGGTTTATCATTGTGACATGTACTGAGATACAGTGAAAAACTTGCTTTGCATACCGTTCATACAGATCAATTCATTACACAGTGCATTGAGGTAGTATAAGGTAAAACAATAACAGAATGCAGAATAAAGTGTAACAGCTACAGAGAAAGTACAGGTAGACAATAAGGTGCAAGGTCATAATGAGGTAGATTATGAAGTTAAGGGTCCACAAACTGGGCAGTGGGGAGGGGGAGGGTCCCTTATTCCTGCCTTTAATGGTTGGTGATGCTGAAGACCCACCAATTGCCAATGCTCCTCCTCTTGCCTGATGAACTGGGAATAATGTGAATGGCCACTCCCAGTTCATTCCCTCTCATTTAGTCATAGAGCTCTACAGAACAGAAGACAGGCCCTTCGGCCCAACTCCTCCATGCCAACCAAGTTGCCTGAGTGAGCTAGTCCCACTTGCCTATGTTTGGCCCACATCCTTCTGAACCATTCCAGTCCATGTACCTGTCCAAGTGTCCTTTAAATGTTGTAGATGTACCCATCTCTAATTCCATATACAGACCACCTTCTGGGTGAAGAAGTTGCCCCTCTGGTCCCTCTTAAATCTTTCCCCTCTCACTTTAAATCTATGGCCTCTAGTTCTGGACTCCCCTACCCTGGGAAAAAGGCTGCGACAATTCACCTTATCCATGCCCCGCATTATTTTATAAACCTCCCTTTCATTGTTGCACTGTGGTCCCTGGTGTCTTCATCACAAGAGAGGGTGGACGTGTTTGATGAGAGATGGAGAGTGATGCACATGAGCCTAATTACACCTCCTGTCATTGAAGCAATTCCAGCTTTGAATCACTGTGGAGCAATATTCCTACTGCTGACCTCCTGGGCAACCACTTTGTTGAATCTTCTTTCCATTGCTCCAATACCTCACACTCCTCAGAAGGAAGGGATCATTAAAAGTTTGTGCAGCTGCTGCTCTGGTCTTGAGTTCGGTTCCTACCTCTTTCCCTCTGGGGGCTATGAGGAACTGCAGCAATGGAAAGAAGTCTACAAGGCATAGCTGATGGTGGCCTAGGAGGTCAAGAACAGGAACATGGCTCCACACTCATTGATTCAAGAGTAATGACCTTATCAGGTCAGGAAAGGTAGATAGGTCATACTCATGATGACCTAACCCTCCAGAATGGTCCAACACACACACTTTTGGATTGGCTTCTTAAATACTGGGATTAAACTCTGGACTTTCAAACACAAGGAACAAGTTACAGGCAGAAGAGGAAATATTTACTTTCCAACACCAAGACACCATAAATCCTACTTTCAAGAACCTGAAATAGTCCCATGACTAAATGGGACTCCAGTTTCACAGCTCTTGTGCAGTTTCCTTGTTTCAAACTCCCCAGAGCTGGTCTCATGTCCTTGGTCAGTCATTTACTAATTAAGTAACTGTTAAACCATTGGAAGCACATGAACTGAACAATGACCAAGTTAACAAAATTCTATCAAGCTCACCTGACAGAAAGCCAAAGGAATTAGTCTTGCAATAAAATTGTGTGACGTTAAACATAACTGTTGAGGCTAACAGCTGGTGTCCAAAACCAAATGGGAAACACCTTCCTTAACCCTTTACTAAGGTCTCTTTCTCGGATGAAAGCTGTCAGTCTGGAAGATCTGCGATTACAGGAAACTTCTTCAAGTGAGAGATGAGATAAGATAAGATATCTTTATTAGTCACATGTTACAGTAAAATGTATCGTTTTGCATAGAGCGTTCTGGGGAGGTAGCCCGCAAATGTCGCCACACTTCTAGCGCCAACATATCACGCCCACAACTTCCTAACCCGTACATCTTTGGAATGTGGGAGGAAACCGGAGCACCCAGAGGAAACCCATGCAGACACAGGTAGAACGTACAAACTTCTTACAGACAGTGGCCAGAATTGAACCTGACTGCCTGGGGCCAGAGGAGTGTGCTGCTGTAGGATTGGATAGGGGGAGGAATCAGAAATCAGTTTCCCAGTCTTTTGCCTTCATACCAGCCTGAAGGTTTATCATCTCTCCAAGGTGATCGCAGTGGGGTAAGTTTTATAGACACAGAGACACACAAGTTTCTGGGACCTAAAGTTGTCCCAATACAAGATTTGCATTCAGGCTTTGATTGCAATGAAGTCAATGGACAAAATACCCTGTAAAGAAATTACACGAGGCCATTCTGGTTCAATTTTTGCTGTCCTGGTTGTTTGCTTCCCCACACACTATAGAACATCAAATGGCTGCTCTGAAGTGAACCCAAGAGATCTGATGAGGGCAAAAGTTGGCTTAGCTGATGATAAAGTTCCTCAGTTGAGATTCACGTACAGGCATCAACATATGGTAATAACCATCACCTTCCTAATGAGTTAGCATCAGTAGAACAGCATTGGTGACCACCACTTGTTATCTCTTTAGTGATCATTGGATAATAATGTTGAACATTGGTTAAAATTGCCTTGAACTCACCTTTTTAATAACGGTTTAATTCAGTCACTGTTTTCTATGAGGAGACACTAGAGACTGCAGATGCTGGAATCTGGAGCAATAAACAAACTGTTGGAGGAACTCCGCGGGTCGAGCACCATTTGTGGAGGAAAGGAATTGTTGACATTTCAGGTCAAAGCCCTTCAACAGGACTGAGAGTGGAGATATACTGGCCAGGAGAAGTGAAGAGGTGAGACAGGAGTCCGAGGTGACTGGTGGACTGAGGAGAGGTGAAAGGTAACAGGCAGGTAGTGCCAAGTCAGGGAGGGGAGGGGAGTAGGGGTGGAGTTGGGAGACGGTGTCAGGTGAATGATAGACGGAGGTAGACAGAGAGAGAAAAAAAGAGAGGCAAGTGGAGCGATGTGTTTTCAATGATAGGCTTTGCAATGTGGGCTGAAAGCTAAAGTACATTCCACAAGTAAAATTTACAGTGGATTACAACATGTCCAGAATCAGTACATCATTCTCTTTGTCAGTGTTTCATATTGCTGGACAATAAAAAACCAGAGACACCCAGAGCGCATTCCTGATCCAAAGATAGTGGAGCTGTTGATTGATTACAGAAATCAATTGGGCTTCAACAGGCCCGGACATAGCATAAGGCAGGGGTTGGGGGACGAGGGACAGGGGAGCTGCCTTCCTACTCTATCCTTCACATGTCATGTCTCAAATTATCTTTGCACTGTATCCCAAAAAATGTTACCTTTGAGATGTAGTTCTGTTCTGCTTCCTCCCTACCTGGCCTTGAGGTTCAGCTCTTGTTGTATGTAGATGGTGTGAGTATGGACAAACCTAAAACTGGGGGAATAGTCTCAGGTGCATTGGAAGCTGTCAGGGTGGGTGGTGACATTCCAATCCCCTTCTGTTCAAAACATGCATTAAGCTCATCAGGAAGGGATGCGCTGTTGCTGGTGATGCTGCCCAACGTCATTTTGTAGCCCGTTATAGCATGTAAGCCCTGTCTCAACTGAAGGCTGGACTGGGACTCGATTTTGGACTGGTATTGTCTCTTGGCACCCAGAAAGCTTTCTGGAGATCATATCTCGATTTTCTGTATAGGTCAGGGTCACCAGATTTGAATGCTGCAGTCCTAGACTTCAGTAGGGAGTGGATCTATCTGGTGGATCTATCTGGAATGATCTATCTGCATGGCATGCAAACAAAAGCTTCTCACTGTACTTTGGTACAGGTGACAATAATATACCAATTACCAATTACTATAGCTGATAGGACAACTTTTATGAACTCTCCTTCATGTTTTGCTTTGATCATCCACCTCCCACCACTACATTATGGAAGATGTCGCTGTCTGGATTTAATATTCAGTAACAGCCTTTCACTGCACTGACAAATACATTTCACAGGTTCATCAGTGGGAATTTCCTGTAATGCAATGTCACCTCCGTGTGCCCCCCTCCCCTTAACAAGAAATCCTTAGGAATCTGCTTTCAGGAAAAACCACGATAAGGCTCTGCAACTCAGCAGGTTGAAATCAATGTCAAAACCAGAGATTGCGAACCAGAAAATGTAAACTAAATTTAAATGATGTACAAATAGAACAGACATTAAATAATGGAAATGGGATTGAGTTAAAGACCAATAAAAGATACTAAGCAGGTTTTAAGTTAAGTTAATTTTTACAAACTTGTATTCAACTTCCTTCTGAGGTAATGTAATTCCACATTCATAGGACTAACTTTTCAGGGCTAAAGAGGGAGTTAAGAAGTAGCTCCACATCATGGGATTAAGCATTTACTTATCTGTTGAGATGAATGTAGCAACACTTCCTTTTTAACAGTTTTTAATAAGGAACTATTGGGCAGGTTCACGTTGCTGCAGGTATTCCAGTGTTCTGTTTATTGTCAAGGACCACAACAGCACATCCAGAGGATATGCTGTTGTAGTCCTTGTCAATGTTTCCATTTCTCCTTTTAATTGAATTTGTCCACACCCTAGAAATTCCTGTCAGATTTTCTCTAGGTTAATGGTGAGCGCCAATAACCTCAACATTATTCTCATTGGAAAATCTGGACCCGGTACATGGAATAAAATCCCACCAATTCCCACAGCTCTCTCCTATTTCATGATTCTTAACCGCCAAGCCTGGTTGGAAGTACTCTCGGGAGGTTGGCGTCATGACCACTTGCCTCGACTCTTGGCACTAGTTATCCAACATGGGAAACTCATCCTAAGTGCCAATTGGAAGTTGAAACTACTCCTCAATACTAGTTTGGATAGTTCTTGAATGCCACTCAAACATCTCCAATAGTTTAATGATGAGAAATACGGGCACATGTACGGTCCAAAGCAATTTATCTCCCAGTTGCTTGCAACACTGCCATGGCGATTCGTCTTTAATTTCCCAAGGATACCAGAATAATCCCAGAGGGTTAAAAATGAGTAGGTTCTATATGCAAGATCATCACAAGCATGTCCAATCCAGCTCTCACCTCCTGTCCACACACTCCTCCTTGTAGTAGGAGTCACTAGACAGTGACCACAAATGTGAACACTTTATAGTGTCAGTCATGATTTGGTATATCCCAAAGCACTTTATAATTAATAAAGAACGTTAGAAGTATAGTCATTGCTGTAATGTAGGGAATATGGCAGCCAGTTTGCCCACGTTGAGAGGCAATATGCAGAGATAGTTTAATGACCAGGATTCTGGCTGGAGTTTAACTATTGACAAGGGAGAATCCCCTATCCTTCTAGTGGGATCCTTTACATTTATTCCATCTGGATGGGACAGGTGCCTCAATTTGACTTAGGGTTCCCCAACTGTTGCCTATTGCATGGGGCAACCTGTAATTAAATGGAAAATTGGCTGCTTTAAAAGTAAGATATTTTATTCAGTATAGTTTTGCCAGCCTGGGCACCGGACCTACAAAGTTTGATTCTGGACTATTCCATGAACCAAAGTCTCCAGTTGGACTGACGTGATTGCATTCAGTGCACTTGGAACATTTGCCCGATGGAGCTCTGGCACACAACACACTGTTGAGTTAAATGGTTTGTAGTGACTGCTCTCTCCTGCAGCATAACACATGTTTATGAATTTCATCACGTTCTATTTATTTATAGGTCTTGAGCCATTAATTGTCATTATATAAGTGAATTTATTATGCTTGAAGAAACAGTTACTTTATTTAGCCTGAAGCAGTCCGTCACAGCCAACAACATTCAAATTCATCTTTCACCAAACATTTCCCTCACAACTGTTTCCTTCCAAGTTCTGTCAAAATATTTTTTTCCCATTTTACTCCAAGGCTAAATGCCTGGGGTGAAAAGAGCAGTCACACATTTTACTAATGGCCAATTCGTAATGCCACATTAGAACAGAGAACTGCTTAACACCAGATTGTAAGCACTTGAGATCCTATCAGAGGACAGGTGTGATGGATCTTATCTTTAAAAGACTTTTAATTGCTCGCTTATCTTCAGCTGATTAGTTTGCTTTCTTACGTTGTGTAAACAGAGTAGAACCAAAGTTTCTTGTGATAGATCGGGAGTATGTCAAAGACATAATGAGAGATTGGACAGTAGTTAAAATAAACCACCAAGTGAATATGAAGGACTGGAAAATGCTGCTAAAATGAGGTTTCGTGAGGGATGTAAAGGTAAACATTTGCCTAACAACTCAGGGACTTTCCTGATGCAGGGTTTCGACCTGAAATGTCGACCATCCCTCTGCCTCCGCAGATGCTGCCTGACCCGCTGAGTTCCTCCAGCAGTTTGTTTTTTGCCTCAGAGACATTTTTAGCCAACCACCGAAACAGATCAAAGATTTTCACTGCAAACCCAACAGTACCATGGGATTAAAAAGTGAAAGCATTATACCGTGGATTGCACATGTCATTGGGCTCTGGGTTGTAGGTTCACTCCCGCATTAATGACTTGAGGCTGAGCTGATTCATCATTGCTGAAACCAATGTCCCCTTCAGATGGAGATAAATGAGCCCCTGGCACCACTATGATGATAAACAGAAGGATTGTGCCCACTCTCTTGGTCAATTGTTAACTCTCAAACAGAGTCACTAATACAAACTATCTGCTCATTACCATAATGTGGGCCCTTTGACCAAGGCACAAGGAGGATGGTTGGGCAGCATCTATGGAGGGGAATAGACAGTCGATGTTTTGGGTCGAGATCCTTCGACTGGACGGAAGGATCAACCTTTCCACCTATCAAGTCCCAGCTTCTGGAGCTATTCCCACTCTCCTCTCCCCCATCTGCCTATCAGCCCCGCCCCCTCACCTGGATCCACCTATCACATGCCAGTTCTTGACCCATCCTTTCCCTCCACCTCTTATACTGGCTGTATCCCCTCTATCCTTCAATGGTCAGGAAATCATTGAATCAGTTGGTTGGATGGTTGTGATAGATTGGGAGTTTGGATGTTGGGTTTGGACTGCTGAGGTGGGGGGGGGGGACGGGTGTTGCGGGAAGGGGTGTGGGAGGTACATGATGAGGAGTGAAGCGCAGCAATGAGGGCCAGGAAGATGAAAAGCAAGTACAGGTTCTCATTCACCATCACATTGGGAGGAGGTAGCTGTCCTGGGAATGACCACTGCTCCTGGGAAAAGGTGATCTAATTTCTCCTACATTGCTTCAAACATGGGAAGTAATGTTAGGAGCACGGGTGTAATTCACCCAGAAATCTTCAGTCAAATTCCTGCGGTCACTTGAAACAACCCAGAAATGGCCATTGTCAAGTTTCATTTCAGAAAAAAACCTCAATTTTCAATTGCAAGGTGCTAAAATGAAAAATGTTGAATTTCTGGTCATTAGTTGTTGAACCATTCAATCTCCTTAAAATCCTATCAGGAAATATTATCTGATTCAGTTTTGGTGTGGACATGATTAATGTAATGGTGGACGGGTATAATTCAAGCAGTGATTCCTCCCACTTGATTAGCCTTATCCCCCATGGGCCAGAAGTCTCTGGTAGCCAATCCCTGATGTGAGTTTGATTGTAGAGGTGGAGTCAGACTGGAGTGAGGTGGGGCTGTCCGGACCAGGTATCAGAGAGGGCGACAGTCTACAATCACACAGGATTCGTGCTTATAGAATAGTTAGGGGGCTGGAGCTGAATTAAGGTGAGTTATTGTTTGAGGTGATTTACTTATTTATGAATTTCTGGTCGGTAAGGATATTTTCAGTATGGTCTGCTCATATAAAGTAAAATAACTGCTTAATCACTTCAGTGTCATCGTTCTCAACTATAAGAGAATGGCTGAAAGCAGAAAGGTTCAACAAATAGGATAAGTGTAAACACTGAGCTAATACACTCTCTGTACTCATCACTGGGTGGCTCGGCACAGCTCAAACGCCATCTATAAATTAGCCGATGACACAACCATTGTTGGCAGAATCTCAGATGGCAATGAGGAGGTGTACAGGAGTGAGGTAGGTCGACTGGTTGAGTGGAGTCGCTACAACAACTGTGCACTCAACGTCAGCAAGACCGAGGAGCTGATTGTGGACTTCAGGAAGGGGAAGTCAGTCCTCATTTAGGGGTCAGCAGTGGAAAGGGTGAACAGCTTCATGTTCCTGGGCGTCAACATCTCAGAAGATCTATCTTGGGCCCAACACATTGATGCAGTCATGAAGAAGGCACGCCAGTGGCTCTACTTATTAGGAGTTTGAGGAGATTTGGTACGTCACCAAAGACTCTTACATTCTGACTGGTTGCATCACCGCCTGGTATGGAGGCTCCAATGCGCAGGATCAAAAGAGGCTGCAGAGGGTTGTAGACTCAGCCAGCTCCATCACAGGCACAATCCTCCCTGCCATTGAGGATATCTACAAGAGGCGGTGCCTCAAGAAGGCGGTATCCAACATTAAGGATCCTCACCATCTGAGACATGCCCTCTTCTCGTTACTACCATCATGGAGGAGGTACAGGGGCCTGAAGACCCACACTCAAAATTTTAGGAACAGTTTCTTCCCCTCCACCATCAGAATTCTGAATGGTCCATGAACCCATGAACACTACCTTGTTGTTCCTATTTTGCACTATTTACTTATCTTGTACCTTATAGCAATTTTTATGTCTTGCACTGTACTGTTGCTGCAAAACAACAAATTTCACGACATATGTCAGTGATAATAAACCTGATTCTGATTCTGATTAAAACTGCTAACTATTCATCAGACACTTAATTCATGATAAATTAGTCTTGTCTTTGCATATGCCAGTCTGGTTCTTCCTGTATTGTGTTTTCTGTGCTTTCAAGTAGCAGAACTGTCCGCTCTCATAAGGCTTGCAGATCTCAAATCATAGTAACCCCAGCAAATATTTTTAAAATGCTCTCAAATATCTCTTCGTAATCCCCTGGGAAGTCAAGCTTTGGTGGAAATATACAGTAGCTCATTGAAAACAGGAGAGAAAGGTTAGAGTTGTGCCAACTTTAAAGAAAAGGCTGAAATCACAGGCTGGTTAGCTCAGTCATAAAAGTAGTTGAGAAGATTATAAGGAACATAATTCAGGATCGTTTATCGAAAGTAAATATCACTACGGAAAACCAATATGAATTTATAAGTAGAGGATCGTGCCTAATAAATCCACTGAGGTTGCGACGGACGGGAGCACGCCAGAAGATATTTTTCATCTCAGTTTTCAAAAAGCACTCGATGAAATAATTCACAAGAGAGTGGTACCAAAGGTGAGAGCTTGGGGAATAAAGTGGAAGCAGCAAAACCGACCCAGATGATAAGAAACAGATGGTCATTGTAAATGGGAAGCATTCAAGCCTGGAAGAGGTGCCACACGCCTCCTGGGGTCAGGTCCTGTTCTTCATACAATAACAACTGTAAACTTCCATGGAGAGAGCTGAGACTTTCCCAAATGGTTTCAGCAATTAGCAGATGAAAGGACATAAATCTAGAAGCAAGTAAACATGTCCTTGACATCAGTACATCAATGGTGTTTCCCTTTCTAATTTCAGAACTGGAATTGTTTTATTATTGTCACTGATAAAGTGAAAAACTTTTGTTTTGCATGCCATCCAGACAGATCATGCCTTACGTAAGTACATTGAGGTAGTAAAAGAAAACAGAATGCAGAATAAAGTGTAGCGGCTACAGAGAAGATGCAGTGTAAGTAAACAAATAAAGTGCAAGGGCCATGATGAGGTAGAACGGAAGATCAAGAGTTCATCCTTAGCATTTGTGAGGTCCGTTAGAGAGTCTGATAACAGCGGGAAAGAAGTTGTCCTTGAGCCCGGTGGTGCACGCTTTCAAGCTTTTGTATCTTCTGCCCGATGGGAGAGGGATGAGAACATGACCGGGGTGGGAGGGGTCTTTGATTATGCATTGTAAATGAGTAATTCTACCACAGAACACAGGCCAAGCAGCATCTGTGGAGGGAAATGGAGAGTCAACCTTCATCTGGACTAGAGGGGAGATAGGCAGTGTAAAGAGGTGAGGGGAAGAGGTAGGGTAAGAGCTAGCAAGCGATAGGTGGTTCCAGGTGAGGAGGGGTGAGTGGCGGATGAAGGAGGCTGGGAGGTGATAAGGTGGAGGCAACAAAAGGCTGCAGATTATGGAGAACCTGATAAGAAAGAAGGTGGAGCATGGAACCCAAAAGGGAGGTGGGTTGGGCAGATGGGAGCAGGAGGGGAAGGAGATACAGTGTGAGCAGTGTGTGGGTAATGGGCACACGGAGTAGGCGGAGGAAGGTGCAGAAACAGGCTGGTGGGGGGCTGCAGGGGGTGGGTTAGCTATTTCTTCAAGCTTGGTCAAGAGCCTGGTTTATTACTGGGACCCTGCTCCCAGTGCATCAGCCAGGCCCTGGGCAGTGTGGGACCTCCCTCAGTGCAGGTGACCAGCTATCTCTGGCGTTCACTGACACTGAAACTCACTCAGGACTTGTTAATGAATGGAAAGAATGTTAAATAGAAAAGTTAAAAGTTGAAAGGCCAAAAATCTAATAAACTTCCATAGATGTACTGTTGAAAGTATCCTGACTGGTTGCATCATGGTCTGGTAAGCCAATTCGAGTGCACAGAAATGTAAGAAGCTGCAGAGAGTAGTGGTCTCAGCACAATACATCACGGGCACATCCCTCCCCATCATTGAAAGTATCTACATGAAGTGCTGTGTCAAAAAGGCAACATTTATCATCAAAGATCCCCACCTTCTGGGCTGTGCTATCTTCTCACAGCTACAATCAGGCAAGAGGTACAGAAGCCTGAAGTCCCACACCACCAGGTTCATGAATAGCTACTTCCCTTCAACCATTCACTTCTTGAACCAACCTGAACAACCCTAATCACTACCTCAGTGTTGTAACACTATGACCATTTTGACAACTTTGCACTACAATGGACTTTGATTTTTTTGGTTCTAATTGTGTCCTTTCTTGCATATTTACATATAATTTATGCGTAATTTATCTTTTCTCTATTGAATGTTATGTCTAATGATGAGTGCCTGTGATGCTGCTGCAAGTAAGTTTATCAATGCACCTGTGCGTACATGTACTTGTGCAGATGACGATAAACTTGACTTGAAATGCACTTCTTTATTTTTCAGGGTCTGAGACCCCTTCTTGATATGAACTTCCATTCTACCTCGTAATGGCCCTTGTACTTTATTTGTTTACTTGCACTGCATTTTCTCTGTAGCTGCTACACTATATTCACAGGGACTTCAGTAAGGTCTTTGACAAGCACTGCAAGGGATACTGGTTTAAAAAGTAAGAGCTCTTGGGATCCACAGCAATTTGGTAAACTGGGTCCAAAATTGGCTTGGTGATTGGAGGCAAAGGGTGACAGTCAAAGGTTTATGTGAATGGAAGCCTGTGACCAATGACAAACTGCAGGGATCGATTCCAGGACCCTTGCTGTTTATTATGTACATTCATGATCTGGATGTGAACATGGGAGATATGATTAGCAGGTTTTCAGATCAGCGAGTAACTGCAGTGCATTTTGTAGACAATAGGCACTGCAGCCACAGTGCACAGATCGTGCACTTGATGTTCCAGGTGGCTGGTAGAATGGCAAACAAACTGTTTTGTCCTGGATAGTGTCAAAAGTTTTTGGAGCTGCACTCATCCGGGTAAGTGGAGAGTGTTCTATCATATTTCTGACATGCCTTGTGAATGGTGGAAGGGTTTTGGGGTGTCAGGAGGTACCCAGCCTCTGACCTGTTCTGGTAGACATGGTACTTATGTGGCTCGTCAGTTGAGTTTCTGATCAATGGTGATGCCCTGGATGTTGATTGTGTGGGGCACAGAGATGCTTATGTGAATATATAGTGGTTAGACTCTCTTATGTTGGAGATGATCTTGCCTGGCACTTCTGTGGCGGGAATGTTACTTACCACTTATCAGCCCATGCCTGAATGTTGTTAAGGTCTTGCTGCATGCAGGTGTGGGCTGTTTCATTTGCTAAGGACTTGTGAGTGGTATTGAACATTTTTCAATTACCAGAAAACATCCTGACCCTGTAATGCAAGGAAGGTCATTGATGAGGCAGCTGAAGATGATTGGGTCTAGTGCACCGTCCTGAGGAACTTCTGATGAACTGGAGCTAGAGTAATTAACAATCACAACCATCTTTCTTTGTGCACACACATGCACACACACCCACACTGCCACATACACAGATACATAGACATGTGTGCACATGCACATGTACACACTCGCGCGAACACACACACACCACATGCATTCACTTAAAAGCAATTAAAGTAACCAAATCAAACAATAAGCTGATTTCTCCCATTCCTTTCCTAGGTGTGCTATGTTTGTGCCATTTTATCCTGAAGTGGGTTCAGTGGGCTGTTTTCCCAACCTGTGAGTGGGAATTCTGCAGAAGTCCACGAGGAATCCACCAGCACTGTGAGGAAGACTGTGCTCCAGTCTCTCCTTGGTGTGAGCCCCTCTAAGATAAGATATCTTTATTAGTCACATGTACATAGAGACACATAGTGAAATGCATCTTTTGCGTAGAGTGTTCTGGGGGCAGCCTGCAAGTGTCTCCATGCTTCTGGCACCAACATAGCATGCCCACAACTTCCTAACCTGTATGTCTTTAGAATGTGGGAGGAAACCGGAGCATCCGGAGGAAACCCACGCAGACACAGGGAGAACCTACAAACTCCTTACAGACAGTGGCCGGAATTGAACCCGGGTCGCTGGCGCTGTAATAGCGTTACGCTAAATGCCACACTACCATGTATCTACACGTTTATCTTACAGAAAATCCATCCTAATCTTGGCAGAGGTTCAGCCCCATGAATTCTATGTTCAAGGTATGAGGCATGTACAAGAAATTTTATGCAGAATGAAATGGTCTTCAAACCTGCCAAAATTTTGAGGGTTTGATAATATAATTACATTTGGCAGCTAACATTGATTTAACTGAAAATTCAAATGACCACCTGTTCCCATAAAAGTCTTCTGAAGCAGAATGTCTTTGACCTTCCTTGTGGATCTCAGACAACAGGCAATTTCAACGCTTTTTGTCTTCTCTCAGTTGGAATGTCCATGCTTCCCTGGCACAAGGAAATACTCTCAGAAGTGGCAAACAGATGGTCCATCTCAGCTCCATCTTGAGATCCCCACCGTCAGAGAAGCCAAGCTCCAAACAGTTTGATTCACTCCATGTGGTATCAGGAAACAACGGAAGGCACTGAGTACAGCAAAGGTTACAAACCAGACAACACCCTGCCTGTAGATGACCCACACTCCAGAAAAAGCTGCTCCTACAACCAACCGGTTCCAGTACAGTTATGATATTGGCATTTCCTTGACTGTGTGGAAAATTGCCCTAGACGTCCTGTTCACCAAAGCAGGGCAAAACCAAACCTACTAATTACCACCAAATCAGTTTACTCTCAATCAGTTTACTCTCAATCACTCTCAATGTGGGCTGTCATTGACATTGCTGTCAGATAGAAAACAATTATCCAAATTGCAAACAGCCCTCACTCTGTTTCCCCTGCCTCCCTTGCACACCCCTCCCACATACTTTTCCCATGGTCACTCTTACCTGCTGCTGCTCCATGGGACTGATTGTTTTTATCTATAATACTTACTTCCACTAGATTCCGTTTTGAAATCCATCAACTCATCTGTTCCCTTAGCATCTTCATTGTATCATCCGCTGTTCCTTCAGCAATCTCAATGATTGTCATGTCTCAATTCCTCAGCCATCCTGCAAGGAAGAACAGGCTAAGAGCAGGTATTGGCCTCAAGTGGTGGAACCTGCGCCAGAATGCCCAGACACTGCTTTGCCAGTTTGTTGCAGTCAAAGCCCTTTGCAAATGCCTCTGATTAGCAGAGACACTAAAAATAACTTAAATAGATTTAAATATTACATAAAATTTTAAAACTGTTGTAAAAGATTAAAAAGAAAGGAATAACAAATGTATTTCAAAATACTTAAAATGGCTAGAAATTAAAGACAAAGTCAAAGTGGAGTTTATTGTCACAAGAACATGTGTGCACAGGTGCAATGAAAAACTTACTTGCGGCAGCATCGCAGGCACATAGCATCAGATAAGCAGCATTCACAAGGAAAACATAAATTAGACATAAATTATGCACAATTTTTACAAGAAATAACACAAGTAGAACAAAAAAAACTCCATGATAGTGCAAAATGATCAAAGTGTTCATGGTGTTGTTAAACTGTAGTGATTAGGGTTGTGCCGGTTGGTTCAAGATGTGAATGGTTGGAGGGAAGTAGCTGGCCTTGAACCTGGTGGTGTGGGACTTCAGGCTTCTGTACCTCCTGCCCGATGGTAGCTGTGAGAAGATGGCATGGGCCAGATGGTGGGGATCTTTGATGATGGATGTTGCCTTCCTGAGGCAGCGCCTCCTGTAGATACCCCTGATGGTGGGGACCGATGTGCCCGTGATGTATTGGGCTGAGTCCACTACCCTCTGCAGCTTCTTACGTTCCTGCACATTCGAATTGCTGTACCAGACCACGATGCAACCAGTCAGGATACTTTCAACAGTAAATCTGTAGAAGTCTGTTTGGTGACAAGCAGAACCTCCTTAACCTCCTAAGAAAGTAAAGAAAGTATAAACTTGAAATAAAAGAATTAAAAAATAAACAAACCACTCACTTTTTTAATGGAAGCTTGTCAGATGAATGGGGTCAAGCTTCTTACACCAGCCCTGGTTGTTGGAAAGCTGAGGGGTGAGATATGAAGTGTGTTTCATCCTCTGATCAGTGTGCTCATGTTTCGCTGGTGGATCCAGTGGTGTCCAGTCGTGGAACGGGAGCCCAGGTGTGCTGGACCTGACCTCTGCCACCTCTGTGTTACAACATGCAGGGCCTAAGACAGTTCCAAGCTGACCCATGCACAGCAGTTACCTTGCAAGGAACCACCAGCTAAAAATTAATTCATGCCGACCCAGTTGCACAGGGATTTTCCCAGTCATCTGAGGAGGATGTAATAATCCAGGAACCCACTAAAGACACGACAGTGAGGAACAGGGAAAATCCTGTGGAACTTCAGAGCCAATATCAGAAGGAACCTCAGAAGCAATGAGACAGGACAGTTAAAGAAGAAAATGAATACTCACCGAGAGCATGACATGAACAGTAAACAATCCGAAACCTCCAAGCAAATAGAATGAGAAAGGATATTCAGAGAAGTATTCCATGCTGTTCCATTTTCCACACTATCATATACAAACAGAATGTGTGCAAGGTTCCTCAGGACAGCAGAGGGGGAATGCCTGGATTGACCATGAGGCACATTTAATGAGAATACACTGCCTGACATCAGACTCCCTAAACAGACACTTTGTTCCAAACGGTATCACCAGAAGAGATTGTCAGACAGGCAGAGGACGTGCTCAGAACTTCCTTGAATAAATACAACATTCCCACTAACTCCTGGGAACTTCAGGCCCTTGACTGCTCAAAGTGGAGAAAGAGGATTTGAAAACCCTAAGTCTATGCATCAGGAGCACACAAAAGCCCTGCATAAGCATCAGAAGGTACCCACCATCTCACACACTCCCTGCCCGTCCCAGAAGGAACCTCCGACCCCATCGGTGGAAGAGCCTGCAGTTTCCACATTGGCCTCACCAGCCACCTTGGAATCCACAAAACTGGAGTGGAAGCAAGTCATCTTCAACCCTAAGAAGGAGAAGAAACAATGGTCAAAGCAGATTGGTATTGGTATTGGTTTGTTATTGTCACTTGTACTGAGGTACAGTGAAAAACTTGTCTTGCGTACCATTTGTACAGATCAATTCATGACACAGTACATTGAGGTAGTACAGGGTGAAAACAATAACAGAATACAGAGTAAAGTGTCACAGCTACAGAGGAAGCACATTGCAGGTAGACAATAAGGTGCAAGGTCGTTACAAGGTAGATTGTGAGGTCAAGAGTCCATCTCATCGTATACGGGAACCGTTCAATAGTCTTATCACAGTAGGATAGAAGCTGTCCTTGAGCCTGGTGGTATGTTCCCTCAGCAAATTGGTAAGTTGATTTATTTTTGTCACATGCACTGAGCTACAGTGAAAAACTTTGTTTTGCATGCCACCCATACAGGTCATTACATTACAATTGTGCTTTGAGATAGTACAAAGGAAAGCAATAACAGAATGCAGAATAAAGCGTGACGGTTAGAGAAAGTGCAGCACAGGCAGACAATAAGCTGCAAGCCATAATGAGGTAGATTGTGAGGTCAAGAGCCAACCTTGCTTTCAAAATAGAATTGAATAATACTTAAAACGATAACAGTTGTAGAGATATGTGGTTGAGAGCAGGAACGTGGGCTTAATTAGACAGTTCTTTCAAAGAGTGACGTATGTTCTGTTGAGAACTGCAGGTTCAAGAGGTAGTCACTGTAACAAGTGGGGATTCAACCAGAACTGTTTCTGTGTTAACAAACTGGTAGGTAGATGTTCTGTTTCATTACATAGAGCAAAATATGGGATTGGTCCATGTCCAAACAAGAATTCAGCACATTACAATTAAAGGGAAATCAAAATAAAATGGGAAATTTGAAATAGAGAAAGAATAAGGTGAAAGTCTATAACAGGTGAGAGAAAAGGCAAGCTGCAGTTGTTTGATCTTCATTAGGAAGATTTCATCAGTTGGCAAATCATAGCTTAGTAGAAGATGAGCTTCACTGGGACACCAGGGAATTCTACCTTCATTGGAAGATTGATGAGTGGTGGAACAAAACTGAGTCCTCATTCCACAGGCCAAGAACAGAGGTATAATCTCACAGGGAGAGAGAGAAAGGAGCCTCTCTTGTGCTGGAAAGACTTGGTGAGCATTAGTGTTTAATATTTCAGTCTTCCATCCTGTGTCAGTGGAGCTGCCAACCCCGTGGTTCTCAACCCACACTCCACGAACCACACTCTGCCCACTGGGCACACTGCCATGGCCCAGACTTACTTTAACAGTTAATACACTTTTACTTAGTTTGCTCATAAAACTTGTGTTCAGTAACACATGCTTGAGAAGTAGAAACGAAACGTATAAGAGAACATTGATTGGTAATGCATCCCATTGTCAACTGACAGATACAAAGCACAGCGACACAGCAGTTAGTGCTGCTTCCTCACAGCTTTAATGATCCGGGTTCGATTCTGACCCTGGGTGCGAACATTGTGGAATTTGTATGTTCTCTCCAAGAACTGTGTGTTTCCCCCCCCCCCTCACCTCCCCACTGCATGCTCCAGTTTCCTCCCACATCCCAAAGAAGTGCTGGTGGATTAATTGGCCACTGTAAATTACCCCTTAGTGTAGGTGGGAAGGGAATCAAAGGGGAGTTGATGGGCATGTGAGAGAGAAAAAGTTCAAAGGCTACAGAGGAAGGTAGGGGGAATGGGACTCACAGGGTTGCTTGCTGGGAGCTGGCATGGGCCCAATTGATCGAATGGCCTCTTTCCGTGCTGTAATAAGTACAGAAGAGAAAGCATTAGTTAAATGGAGCAACAGACAATTTGTTGGAGGAATTCAGCCAGTCAAGCAGCATCTGTGGGAGGAAAGGAATTGTTAACATTTGGGTCGAAAACCTGAATCAGGACCACTTGCATTCACTTGTTAAATGGACATTGGGGAGGAGGTACAGGAGCCTGAAGACCCACACTCAATGATTCAGGAACAGCTTCTTCCCCTCCACCATCAGATTTCTGAACGGTCCATGAACCCATGAACACTACCTCGTTATTCCTTTTTTTTTGCACTTTTTATTTATTTTGTAATTTATACCGATTTTATGCCTTCACACTGTACTGCTGCTGCAAAACAATAAATTTCATGACATATAAGTCAGTGACAATAAACCTGATTCTGATTCGGACAGATGGGGAGAAACTTGGGTATGGACCTTGGACAGTGAGCTAAAAGTGTGGCCCATAATGGTAAATAGTTTGAGAACCATCACACACTTAAATGCATAGATGAAGTGTTTGGTTAAACCAGCCATGATAGACTTCAGATGAAGGCATTATGCTTTTGCATCCTAATAATAGTACAGTTATGTTTTTGAGCCTATATCTTCCTCAGTACTTGGTCAGTGTATTGGGCATGATGAAGGGGTGGAGATCATCGCAAGCAATTGTCCTGCTGAAGATGAAGATGAGCAATTAGGTTATGTTTATGGCTGAGTACAAATTCTTTGAATGTTGCTTGTAAGATTTCTTTCTGATTAGGAGTCAGAGAATTTTTATGGGGTTGCATTATTGGGCCAGAGTTAGTGGTAGCCCTTGGCGTTCACCTATATTAAGGAGTAAATCAGAAAGTAACTTCCACACTTGTGTAGTTAAACTCAGAAATCACAATGTTTTCTGTTTAAATTGCCCTGCTCCTCCACAAGCTATGGTTTACTGGTAGTTCACTAAGAGACTTGAGTCTAGAAACTGGATTAGAAACAAAATGTTCCTCTTCTTATGCCCAAACCATGCATTAAAAGTGTTTTGCAATGTTTGTGCCTATTTCTAGCAGAAGTCTTACCCATTGTAAAACTGGATTGGTCACTTCCTGTTGCGATTCACCTTGATGCTGCTGTCATTTCCCAGGAGAAATTTTCATTAATGATGACGTATGTCTGAAATTGGTCAAAGATTCATGAGTTGGGTTCTAATGATTTCCACTGGGCCGACATCATGATAGTAATCTATAAAAGCAAGGACATTCCAAGCTGGCAATATTTTTTGGTGTCTATGGATTTGGCACTAGGGTAAAATGCAGCAGTTGCTTAGTGCACCAGAAACAGGTGATTTCCAATTCTTAGCCTTTGGCACTTCAATACATAAAGGTGTGAGATGCACTGATACGTACCCACTAAACAAGTCTTAAAGTGTCAGGGTATATTCATTCCTCTGTGAGTTGATTTTAACAGAGGTCTGAATCTGCATTACTGCAAAACAATCTGTGAGGAATTAGAAAAAATAATCTTCAGAAAGAGGCTTCCCATTGTTTCAGACTTTAATCCTCAGGGTGAACTGTTTCCCAGGATTGGTTGAGCGACACATGGGAAGAAATGTCCCCTTGGCTGCATACACAAAATACGCTGGTGTATTCATAATGTGTTGTCATAAGGAGGTGCATTGACATTGTACAATATGATGGTCTCTTGTCACTGCACAATATAAAATCATAAGACCACAGGATATAGGAGCAGAATTAGGCCATTCAGCCCATCGAGTCTGCTCCACCATGCAATATTGGCTGATATTTTTATTCCTCAATCCATTCCCCTGCCTTCTTCCTGTAACCCTTAACCCCCTTACCAATCACGGACCTATCAATCTCTACCTTAAATACACCCAATGACTTGGCTTTCACAGATTCACCACCCTCTGGCTGAAGAAGTTCCTCCTCATCTCAGTTCTAAAGGACGTCCCTTTATTCTGAGGCTGTGCCCTCAGATCCTAGACTCTCCTACTAATGGAAACATCCTCTCCACATCCACTCTATCCAGGCCTTTCAGTATTCGGTAGGTTTCCACGAGTTCCTCCCTCATCCTTCTGAAACTCTACTCATACGTTGAACCTTTCATTCCTGGGATCATCCTCACGAACATCCTCTGGACCCTCTCCAGGGCCAGCAAATCTTTCCCTGGATATTGGGCCCAAAATTGCTCACAATATGGTGACGGATTTCCACTGTACAACATGATGGTCTATTGTCACTGAATGTATGATATTTTTTCTTACTGTACAATATGGTGGTATTTTGTCACTCTAAAATGGGGTGGTATATTGTCAACGTTCAATATGATGATGGATTGTCTCTCTACAACAGGGTGGTATATTGTCACTGAACAATATGGAGCCATTTTCTTATAATTCTCCACCTCTGCAACGAATTCCACAGAGTTCAATGGAACGGCGTTTCCAGTGTGGAGTACAGCACACATGCACTGCTCCTTTGAATGTTTATTGTGGGCAACTGGAGAAGGATTTGTACCTGTCTCGCAGGATCCAGATCCCCTGTAGAGGGGGCTGTGCTCTTTTAGTTTTCTAATTACTGCAGTTTCCAATGTAAAAGCCAATAGAAAGTTTGCGGTCAGCTGTAAGTGTAATGGATATTGGCACCGCTCGCTCACCACTGACCACACAATCCAGTCTGTGTTTGTTGCTGGTATTGCAGAGAACAATTTCAGTCTGCTCCAGTTGGCCAATGTTTGTGTAAACTTTATATTAAGCACTGATATCAAAGGAAACTAAGCTGCTTAACCAAATGCATGTCTTAAGCTTTTAAATTAAATAATCAATTTTAATATTCTAAATATTAAGCTGCATTGTGACCTCTTTGATTGAAAATACCAAGTTTATTTCCTTGTCTGAACTTCTCTGACATAGGAGTTGAGATTCTATATCCACGTGCTTCCATCAAGTTATTACCTTTGCCATTTTAAAACGATCTTTAAAATGGTTAAACTAATAGACTAACACTTATTTGAAACAGCCCATTAAGAATTCGATGAAAACCTGTTCAAAAATAGCACAAAAACTGACCTTGAATGAGTGAACAGTTCTTTGTTTAAGGATATTTAAAATTGACGTTAGACACATGTCCAAAAGAAATATAAACGCATGTTGTTTTATTAAATGCAGCAGTAACAATAGTAGCAGCACCAGCAGTAACAGTGGAAACACTGGAGCTGCAGCCAGAAGTGTCAATAAATGATAATTGGGTGGCAGAGGCAGGAACAGTGGCTCAATGGTCCAACTCCTGTTTCTATTTCTTATGGACTTATTAAAGTTTTGAGAAGGGTCAGGTGTAACCGCACAAAGCCATGAACAATGGGACGTGATCAGCTCAAACCACAAATGATTTGTGGGGTTATCCTCCCTCCTCTTTTTCAGGGCAAGGACTTCACTGACAGTCACTCCACCTGCATTCATACAAGCCTTTGAATGTTCTTTCACATTTCGTTCATGCATTGTGAGCAAGACTGGGATCTATTGCCCATTCTTAGTTGCTTCTTGAACAGCTGTAGCCCATGTGCTTTTTGATACACTATCTTAAAAGGAAAATACGAAGCATCTACATGGGTATGGGTCAGGAGTCACATATAGGCCACACTGGGTAACACCTGTGAGTTTGCTTTCAAAGGATAAACCCAATGGTTTTAAAGATAATCCAGTAATTTCTTAATAATATGACTTTTAATTCCATATTTGTTAAGTTAATTGAGTATAAATTCTCCAGCAGTTGATCTCTCAACTTGAGATCACTGGTCCAGGCTTTGCAGTTCTGGTCCACTAACAACCACTCATCTACCCATCCAAGGAAAACTAAGTTACTTCACTGAGGCATGAGACAGAAACTGTCATCACAAGCTTAACCCGAGATGTAGATTTAAAGGAGCCTCCTTAAAACAAGAGAGGGGAATAGTTAAAGCTGTTAGCTTCGTAAGTAGAACATCTGTAACACATTGGAGTAAGCAGCTGGCTAAATGAGGGAGAGTCTTAGAATATGAATCCCACTTGCCACAGTTGTTTCAAAATATGTTTTTCCTAATCTCTTTATCCACACTGTAAACTCAGTTGTGTACTGTTTTTGGATTTTATCATCTTTAATTTCTCAATTTAAGTAGCAGGTGGCCAGACTCGACAATCTACAAGATTATTTCCTTAAGAATATAATGTCCACATTTTAACTTGCAGTTTTCATTTTTATTAAAAGACTTGAACATTTTAGGTGGCAAAGATGTGAATTTAACCATGAAACTGAAGTTCAAATTTAAATAAACCAGGCATTAATATGATACAGCCCGATTAATGAAAAAAACATTTCTAAGCAGAAATATTTCAAAATACTTTGATATTTTTGTTAATGTTTGCTTTTCGATGTGTGGACTTTGACAAATGGCATTTTAAGCAGCGGGTGGTCAGAGGGTGCTACAAAAATATGAATTATTCCTTTGTAGGACACTGGACCCAGAGACAAAGAAGGCAAGAGTGGATTATGTATGCCTATGTTCATCGTGCGGTCTTTTCTGGAATCATAGCAATGACGTCCAGTTATACCATCGGAATATTACAAAACCAGAGTGACTGAAGAATGTTTCAATCATATCATTCTCCCCCCACTTCTGGCGCCTGCTTCTGTGAAGGTAAAATAATATCCGACAGGGTCTGGTAATGTGTGTGTGGTACACTTATATGCTACAGTTTGTGGACCACCTTTGTGAGGCTCACATTTTTTGTTGATAAAAAGTCTAAAAGCTAGATGTCACAGAAGGCCAATCCCTCTCTGTCAGTTTCTTGTTAAACATTGGAAAGCTGTAAGCTACACAAACGTTCACTTCCTTTTACCCCCCTGCTGTCAGATGATGGAGCAATGCTTTTGATCTGGCGTCTCATTGAATTAGGTACAGCCTAAGCCTTCTTTGCTTTTCAAACAAACAGGACCTTCAGTTTAGATTGGTCCACAGTGTATTATTTTACTAATCAAACTCCATTGGCTTTCACTCTCAGAGTCACAGAGCCATACAGCACTGAAACAAGCCCTTTGGCCCACTGTGTCCATGCCAACCATAGCACCCATCTATAATAATCCCATTTACCTGCTATAGGTCCATAGCCTTCTATACCTTGGCAATTCAATTGCTTGTCTGGATGCTTCTTAAATGTTGTGAGAGTACCTGCCACAGTCATCAGGCAGAACATTCAAGATTCCAACCACTGTCTGTGTGAGAAAATTGCCCCTCAGATCCCCTCTAAACCTCCTTCCTCCTACCTTGACCTTTGCTTATGGGATAGGGGATGGAAGTTGTACAGTTCACAAGAACAGGCACAACAATGCCAGTGTACAAGAGACCTGTGGCAGGTCTTTCCAGGACCTTTCAAAACATTTGAGGCATCAGAGGAAACTAGGAAACGTAGGAGTTTGAGGAGATTTGGTATATCACCAAGGACTCTTGCAAATTTCTACAGATGTATGGTGGAGAGCATTCTGATTGGTTGCATCACTGCCTGGATGCTCCATGGAGGCTCCGATGCACAGGATCGAAAGAGGCTGCAAAAGGTGGTCAACTTAGCCAGCTCCATCACAGGCACAACCCTCCCCACCATCGAGAACATCTTCAAGACCTGATGCCTCAAGAAGGCGGCATCCATCATTAAGGACCCTCACCATCTGGGACATGGCCTCTTCACGTTACTACCAGGAGGTACAGGAGCCTGAAGACCCACACACAACATTTCAGGAACAGCTTCTTTCCCTCCGCCATCAGATCTCTGAACGGTCCATGCAGGCACGGTAGTGTAGCGGTTAGCGTAACGCTATTACAGCGCCAGCGACCCGGGTTCAATTCCCGGGGCTATCTGTAAGGAGTCTGTACATTCTCCCCGTGACTGCGTGGGTTTCCTCCGGGTGCTCCAGTTTCCTCCCACATTCCAAAGACGTACAGGTTAGGAAGTTGTGGACATGCTATGTTGGTGCCGGAACTGTGGTGACACTTGCAGGCTGCCCCCAGAACACTCTACGCAAAAGGTGCATTTCACTGTGTGTTTTGATGTACATGTGACTAATAAAGGTATCCTTATCCTTATCACCTCCTCATTATTCCTCTTTTGCACTATTTATTTATTTTTGTAACTTATAGTAATCTTTATGTCTTGCACTGTACTGCTGCTGCAAAACAACAAATTTTGTGACATATGTCAGTGATAATAAACCTGATTCTGATTGGTATAAATAATTTCAAGTTTGGTCCTTCAAGAAATCATGTGACGTTTCAGGGGTTGCAATGTATCTCCCATCACGGTAGGGGCTCGCAATGCAAAGGTCCACTACAGGAACTTCTGTTGCAAATTGTTTGGCGGATTGGTGGGCGGGGGGGTCATGTAACACTAAGAGAAGCTGAATGGAATGGGAAGCAGGCATCTTGGTTTGCTGATACTTAGCCGGAAGTGGAGCGGTGGTGATGTGCAAATGGAATAAGGATCTGGATCTGGCACTCCCAACCCATCCGAGCTAAAGAAAGTAGAAGTTTTACTGCTAAGATATGGGTAGATCTGGTCCTCTGGTTCATCCTTTCTTCTCTTCTGTAGCAGATTCCCCAACAGAAGCTTGGATAAGAACTGACCGGCTAAGGGTTGAGTAAGCCGCATCCTTCCATCAAGGCTAACTGGTCAAGGCCAACCCTGTTTCTTCATCATGTTTGTGTGCATTAGGATTAAAGCAGCAACATCAAACTGGTGTTGCACAGTGACTGGTGTCACTGCAGTATGCTCAGTGTTTCCTTACGTAGATACATTATATGCACAGAAGCCTCCCGCATTGTCTGTTATGCAGGATTAAGCACATCTTCAGGTTCAACAATGGATTTCATACTTCTATTGTTTAGATTGGCCCAAAACGTATTGCTGCACTGATCAAACTCTTTTGGGTTTGAGTCTTATTCATAGAGTCGTACAACACAGAAACAGATCTTTTGGCCTACCACGTCCATGCCAACTATTGCATCCATCCATAATGATCTCACTTACCTGCATCAGGTCCTCATTGCAGAAAATACATGTGATTTGTGATTGAATTTTTAGGCCAGGGCACTAAGACCAGGTGTAATCTTCAGGTTAAGCAAGATTTAGGGGTAGGTGTAATTGGACAAGGTAAATGCAATTGTACTCGAATTCTCTCCTTATATTTATATCACGTGTGTTACACTATTCAGATAACACTGCCGTTGGTGGTGTGATAAGCAGGGCATTAGGATTGGTTGAAGCGTAACAACATCAAGTGCAGGTGAAGGAGCTTCAACTGCAACACATACTGTATATTGCAACACCTCTCAACAGTGGAGTGTTACATTCACATAGACAGGTTCCATTATTCATGTAAGCATTGCAATTTGTAATAGAGAAAAAATAACCTAAAAGCATGACAATACTCAATATGAGTTTGAAGGAATTATGTATTCATGGAAGTTTTTTTAAATGTATTAAAGATATTGGGATTTAGTTCAGCGATATGCCACACTCCTGTACAAAAGTAGGAAACTGTAGGTGCTCTAAATCTAAAATGCTGTAGGCATTCAGCATGTTAGGCAGTATCTGTGGAGAAAGAAACATGGTCAATAACTTTTCATAAGAATCTTTTTTAAAGGTCAATCATTCTGAAAAAAAGGATTTTTTTAACCTCAATTTAGAATGCCATCCCGATTTTAATTTCAAATAGAGTGTAGAACTACATTTGTTAATTAAATTATGCACATGGAAAACATTATTTTAATGTTGGCATTTGATTTAAAACTATATCGACAAGTCAGAAAGTCATACAACATGGATAAGGTCCCTTTGGACAACGGAGTCGCACTGACCATCACATGCCCATCGACAATTCTCTCAAGTAACATCTGGCCTTTGAGAAGTTTGGGTCCTGCAAGCGTAAATGGGCAATAAGCCAATACAAAATGTCCAGGTATTTGTAGGAATCTAAAATATACGCTTCATATTAATAGCTCCAACTATTCAGGATTGTTTCTTTCAATGGGGCCATCTATTATTTTTCTATGACAAAGGGTTTTTCAATACCACAACTAGTTACATGTTAGTTTTTATGTACAGCATGGTGCTTCTTTGATAATGTTTAATGGTGACAATTTCTGGAAACATACTGTGGTGTGTTTATTTTTGGAGAGGGAACATGCATCCATGTAGAACCAAAACCAGCTGAATTTTTCTTTCTTTGTTGGGAGTGGGGTTCTCTTGAGGTAGGGAGCATAAATGTAAAATAACAAGAGAAAATGTTGGATGCAGTCAGCAGGTCAAGCCACATCTGTGGGAAGAGAAAAAGAGTTATAGCTTCAGGTTGGAGACCCTTTGTCAGAACTGGAAAGGAGAACAAAGAAACTCAGTAAATTGCAGGGAGGGGAAGGGGAGATGTCTCTGATAGGGTAAAACTAGGATAACAATGGGGATAAACTAACCATTATCTGGGCAGTGAGTGAATAGGAGCAGTGAAAGGGTGAGAACGTGGACAAAAGAATGTGGGAATTGCGAAATGCAGAGCAGGAGGACAAGTTTGGAAGGTGTAAACATAAGGTAGTTATGATGGTTATGAGATCTGGGGTAATGCATTTAATTCTGGTCGCCTCATTATAGGAAGGATGTGGAGGTTTTAGAGAGGGTGCAAAAAAGTTTACCAGGATGCTGCCTGGATTAGAGGGCATGTGTATGAGGGGAGGTTGGAAAAAGTAGAGTTGTTTTCTCTAGAGCAGCAGGGGCTGAAGGGAGACCTGATAGAAGTTTATAAAATTATGAGGCATAGATAGAGTAGACAGCCAATACCTTTTTCCCAGGGTCGAAATGTCTAATACTAGAGGGCATGCATTTAAGGTGAGAGGCGGAAACTTCAAATGAGAGGTGCAGGGCAAGTTTTTTACACAGCAAGTGGTGGGTGTTTGGAAGGCACTTCCAGGGGTGGTGGTGGAGGCAGATACAATAGAGACATTTAAGAGGCTCTTAGATAGGCACATGAATATGCAGATAGTGGAGGAAGATGGACCATGTGCAGGCAGAAGAGGTTAATTTAGTTAGGCATCATTAATTAGTTCGGCACAACATCATAGGCAGAAGGGCCTGTTCCTGTGCTGTACTGTTCTATGTTATCAATAGATTCAGTAAGGAGTTCAGACTCCAAGTGTGACAAGCAGCAACCTGCTACTTCATGGAGCACATGAGGCAAATTGCATGAATATGATTAAGAGACAGTCATCTAAGTGGAAGGTGGGAAAAAGCTACAGAAAGAGACATTGATTAGATGAGATAGAGTTCGGAGGAGATTTCCAAGAATCAGGAACACTGCATAACCTTCTTAGGCTGAACAGCTTGTTAACATGGTGTTAATTCCATGCGAGCATCTTTTGTTCATCAAATTGTGAGAGTGCATCATTTTCTGAATTATGGACTCTCAAGCTGTGCAGGTAACTGAGGTTTTGCTGAGGTTTAGAAAGGATGTTTCTTTGGTTGTTATACGTTTGCAATATTATAAGAATGGCAGAAATATTGTCTGGTTGTAATTTCTGGTCAAATGGTAACTGGTCATTGTGAAACCCCACTGCAGTATCACTAGAAATATTTGCATGGATTTTCCAGTCAGTGGCAAATTAACCATGCTTGATGGTGAGCTTGCAACCCAGCCCATAATGATTAAGTGGGTTCTGTGGTGTCAATCTCCTTGTCCCAACAAGACTCAAAACTGGGTCACATCGATAGGGGATCCATGTAGTTGAGCACTAATGATGTCATCAAACTGGTTGAGTGGATAATTAGATCGAAGAATTCTCTTGACCGTAAACCAGGAAATATAAAACATTAATTTCATTTAGTTTTATTTTACAGAAAGTAAAATAATGTTTGGTGTACATAATCAGAATAATGTTGAAGCTGAAATATATACAAACTTTAAAAAATACTGTAGAATGTGCAATTAATAACTTGTGGGAGTCCAAATGCAGAGAGTCACAGAGTAACACAACATGGAAACAGGTCCTTCGGTCCAACTCGTCCATGCCGACCAAGTTGCCCACCTAAGCTAATCTCATTTGTCTACATTTGGCCCACGTCCCTCTAAACCTTTCCTATCCACGTACCTGTCCAAGTGTCCTTTAAATGTTGTTATTGCATTTGCCTCAAACCACATCCTCTGGCAGCTCGTTCCATAGACGCGCCTCTGCATGAAGAAGCTGTTCCTCAGGTCTCTTATAAATCATTCCCCTCTCACCTTATAGTTTTTGATTCCATTTCCTTGGGAAAATGACTGTGTGCATTAATATATATTCATCTAAAATTAGTTTCTCCAGAGTCAGAGAGTTACTATGTCTTAGAATGCCTGTAAAAATATAATTATATGTACTGGAAATATCGAGCTTCTTTGAGCAGTGAATAAATGAAATTTTAAGAATACAAGAACAGTCCATAATAAGTTGCTGTTCATGTCAATTTACTGATTTCATATCAACTGCATTAAGAGAAGACTGCAATAGTGCACCCTATGGAAGATCAAGGTGCCACTGACTGAAACGTCCACATTTCTATGTTTACCACATGCATACGAACACATCAAAAGTTATTAGAATATTGACATTATCTTCCTCATATTTTTTATGACATAGGAGGAGGCTATTCGGTCCATTGAGTCTATGTTGGCTATGTTGACAGATTTAATCATAGAGTCATGGAGACATACAACACAGAAACAGGTCCTTCACCTACTGAGTTCATACTGACCATCAACCACCCATTTACACTAATCTCACATTAATCCTGTTTTTTTATTCTCTCCACATGCTCATTCCCCCACCCCTCCCCAGATTCTACCACTCATCTACATACTAGGGGCAATTTATAATGGGCAAATAACCTACCTACGCACACCCTTAGGATGTGGGAGGAAACTGGAGCACCCGGAGGAAACCCATGTGTTCATAGGGAGAACATGCAAACTCCACACATACAGAACACCAGGTTAGGACTGAAGCCGTGTCTCTGATGCAGTGAGACAGCAGCTGTACCAGCTGTGCCCTTGTTTTGCAGGCAATTAAATCAAAATCCTCGACCTTTGCAGAATCTGCAGGCATCTGTTTAATGTCCTGACTGAACTTTGCCAGAAGTTGGCCCAGTGTTTGGAATACAAATGCAGTGAGATAATTATGCCAATGCCTAAAGTTTCCACTGCAACTTTGATGGGAGATAAGAACTCCCACGGAAATTCTACTCCAGGAAGTCTTCTATCTACAGTGCAGAGTGGTCAAAGGAAGTTCCCCCCCCCCCCCCAATGATGTATTAGATTGATATCCAAATCCCAAGCTGCCTCAAAATTACGACTAATAACAATTGGTGGTCGAGTAAATATCTGTCCTCTTACATGTCAAACATGCTGTCCTCCCTCCCTGCACATGACTGTATAGTTCAGAAGTTCTGCAACAATTTACAGTGGGGATCCATTCTTCACATTTATGAGCGCCTTTTGTCTCCTTCCCAGTTCTGATGACTGATCTTCAACTTGAAACGTTAACTCTGCTCCTTTTCCCTCAGATGCGGCCAAATCTGTTGAGTATTTCCAGCACTTTTGTTCTTAATTTGATTTTAACATTTATCTTGCTGCATATCAAACAATGCACCATTGATGTGGGGAATGGTTAATATTAATTTAACATCTTCTCACTCTGCCTACCCACAACATTGTTGCTTGCTCTTAACAGCTACTGAACTTTACTTCTTTCTGTCTCTTTAAAGAAAAAAAGTGTACATCTATGGAAAAATAAAGAGCTCTCTTGTTCAACTTTTTATTTTCCAGTAAAACACCCACGTCTCTTGTAAAAGAGGAAAAGAAACCAAACCAACTAAAGTCTCTTGTAAAGAAAACTGATCAGACTAGCGAAATGGTCCCCTGTGTAAAAATAAAAATGAAAAAGCTCCTGACAAACAGAAAGGTCTTGGGTTCATTATTTTTTAAAGACTTTTTATTTTTGGCATTTTACAACACAGACTTTTTTTTCAAAAGGTTCCAACTGTGTCTGTGGAGTCCACATTGTTACTTAGGTTTGTGCAGTCTTTTCTTACAGATATTTGTGTACAGACTTGCAAAGAGAACTGTGCACCACTGGGAGGTTTTCTGTTCCTGTGAAATAATGGCCCTCTTGTTGCTTCTTGTGCCAAGTTGAGCTGAGATTAGCATCCACTTGGAGGATGTAACTGAGCACTTTCCTTGCCCCATTGCCACTTATGGTTAGAACCAGCTACTGAATCAAGACCACCTACTCATTTCAGGCTGAGACACCTCAAGGCATCAGAAGCATCAATTCCCAACAACTGATTGGGGAAATGAGCAAGTAAATGAAATAATAAAAGACAAGAAGAAAGGATATTTATTTATATAGTGCATTTTACATCCTTTTCAGAATGTCCCAGTGAAGTGCCTTTAAAGTGTGGCTATTTCTGTATTGCAAGAAAGTATCTGGTCTGTTAGTAGCTTGGTCTGACAGTCCTTTCTCTCTCTCTCTAAATACATGGGATGTGACCAGACCACTGCTGGTATGAAAATGAATGGAAGGTGTTCACGAAAGTGTCTGATATTATGTAAAAAGCTACATATAAACAAGGATTACCTATCACAATGAATCTGAAACAAAAAAAGAAAAGCTTGCTGCTGACCACACAGCAGATTGTATTCCAACACAGTAACACATATCAGATTTCAGTCTTCATGGCTGTGAATCTGGGCTCTGTGGTGTTGGTTTCTCACTGCTACTGGTGCCAATTTGCCTTCAGTTTTAATCATGAATTAGAAAATACATGTTTTTGGTGGGGGCATGTGCCATGCAGTAACTGATGGCACATGTAGACGAGGCATCAATTCCCCTGCAACAATAATCTAATGGCTGCCTTGCTCAGTTGGGCTGTGACAGAACAGTTAAAGGCACGGGCTAATTGTGCATGAGATACTTGACCAAGTGCATTACTTAAAGGGATCATCAATGGATTGTGGAGAGTAAAACTGTAGGATTAATAAATCCCATTAGTAAATGGACGTTTGATGGTTGGTGTGGAAAGTGAGCTGATGGGAGTGGTTCTATGCTCCTCTGTGTCTCATTTGGGAGGTTCCAGGGGATGGAGGCTCCTCTCCACTAGTCCACTAAATCATGCAGAACTGTAGCAGGAAATCGAGGCGCCCAATCTCTGCAGCGTATGTTCCAAAGCTCTGGAATCACTTCCAACAGTGGTGGGAGTCAGTGACCACTTCCCTTATGTCCCTTCAATAAGACTGAGGCAATTCCAATGGAAAATACCGACCAGCATTTTCTGTTTTACTGCTGATTTCCAGCCTCTGCGGTATTTTACATTTTGCTCTAACTCATGCAAGTCACTCTTGAAATTGACCTTGGGGATGAGCAAGAAGCAGCCCAATTTCCCAACATGTTGGCACTGCACAGCAGACATTTGCTGGAACAACAATCTTGTTAGTGAAAAAACAAACTACTGGAGGACCTCAGCAGGTCAGGCAGCATCTGCAGTGGGAAGTGGTCAATCAACATTTTGGGTCGAGACCCTTCATCTGGTCCACTTCCCTCATCAGATGCTGCTTGACCAGTTGAGTTCCACGGACAGTTTGTTTGTTGCTCCAGATTCCAGCATCTGCAGTCTCTTGTGTCTCTGATCTTATTAGTGAGAATGGTGAGAACCACTTCACTTGATGCCGTGATAATGTTCAGATGAGAAACCCCTGTGGATGGAGGCTAAAGTGAGTCTGCAAGGTCATGTTCTGCAATGATTCAGCTCCAATCGGAAGTCTTTGAACATTAAAGCAGCCCATGTAAAACTATAAGGGGGCTTGGATACATTAGGAGGCAGCTAATATTTATTCCGCAAGCAATGACAAACACATACAAAAGGAAACCCCCTGCCATCTCCCCAAATCTTAACACCATTTGCTGTGCTGAGTGCCTCAGGATTCACATCTGATAGTCACCACTGTCAGATACAGAACTGGATGTTACCATGGCTACAAGAGGTAGAGACTGTTCTTCCAAGATCAATGTTTGAACATCAGAAACTCTCGAGTGAAGTTCTCCCTTCTCTTTAAAAGCATTGACCAACTGGGCTATGATATCTGTTTGAGGGTGCCTTGGACAACAGTGAAGAGGTCAAAAGGTTGGACATCGTGCTTGTGAAATATTATGAAAGGGTAATATTTGTTGTCAGTGAAAATGCAGCAGGAATTGAATCCACAAGGAATCCATTATGTCTTGGAAACACAAAACTAGATGATAAGTATCTCTCTGGACTTTTTTCATTACAGAAGCCCTTACAGATGTCTAAACAAGGGGCCAACACTTAATATGCAACAGATCTTGTCCTTTGGTGAAAAAGTTCAGAGAGAAATCAGTGAAGAGCACAAAGTTCACTAGGATATTCGAGAATCAATAAAAGGATGAAAAAGCATTTGGCAAACCTTTTCTCTTTCACAGAGGAAGGAGCGTCCAACCAACAAGGACAGTGGGGACACAGTGGAGAGTAGATTGGTGCAATTGTGCAGAACTCCATCAGCCTGGGTGTAATCCTGACCTATGATGGTGTGTAGGTGAGGTTTGTATGTTTCCCTGTGACTGTGTGTGTCTATCCTGGGATATCCAGCTTCCTCACTTGATCCCAAAGACGTGCTTGTTGATAGATTAATTGGCCGCTGTAAATTGCTCCCCCCCCCCCTCCCCAGTGTGGATAGATGGCAAGCTGATGGACATGTGAGAAAGAATAGGTTATAGGGTAATATATAGGGATTGGAATGGGGCTGTCATGGACTCAATGGGCTGAATCGCCTCCTTCTATGTGGTAAGGAAATATGAGAAATATAAAATATCAGTCATAGAGTTGTGCAGCACAGAAATCTGCCCTTTAGCCCACCATGTCAGTGCCAACCTTTTTGCCTGCATTAGATCCATATCCTTCTATGCCTCGCTTTTTAAGGGTCTATTTAATGTCTCTTAAATGCAGTGACTCCACCATCTCCTCTGGCAGCAAGTTCCAGATATCAACCACTCTGGTGTAAAAGTCTGTCCCATCAAATCCCTTTTAAGACCCCTTCCTCTCACCTTAAACCAATGCCGTCTTGTTTCTGATACCTCTGCTTTGGAAAAAAGACTCTAACCACATGACGGTGTCTCTTATAATTTTATATACCTCTGTCAGATCACCCCTTAGCCTCCTTCACTCCTGGGAACCAAGCCCAGCCTGTCCAATCTCTCCCCATAACTGAAGTCCTCTGATCCAGGCAACATCCTGGTGAACCTCTCTGGTGCAACCACACCCTTCCTATAGTGTGGCGATCGAAACTGCACACAGTACTCCAAGTGCGGTCTGACCAGTATTTTGTAAAGTTGCCAAGGTCCCTCTGTTCATCAGCATTCCTTAGCACACTACCGTTTACTGTGCATGTCCTCCCCCAATTTGACGCCCCAAAATTCCTTACCTTTCAGTGCAAAGATAATGTAAAGAAATGATTTTGAAATCCCACTTTGTTGCAGGTAAATTTCACAAGTCACTAAGAATATCATTATTTTAAAATTGCATATTAAGAATTTAAAGTATAATATTTCTGCAATATTGTTCCGCATTTTATCTCCCAATTATCCACAGGCTATTGAGTTGTGCTCATGAGGATTTCTAGTTTACAACTTACATTTCTACACCAGCAGGGGGCTGCCATTCCTGCTTCCCTACGCAATGTCTTCTGGGAAGAATGACGTCAACTTATTCAGCTTAATGTTCCTTTGATGTCATGTTATAAAACGTTCCACCTAGGTCTAGAACACCATAAAATTAAAAAACAATTAAGTATCAGGTTTGCCAAGAATCCAAAAATCTTTGTAAGAACATAGAACAATACAGTGCAGGAACAGGCCCTTTGGCCTACAATGTCTGCACTGAACACAATGCCAAATTAAACTAAATCTCTTCTACCCGTACATGATCCATATCCTTCCATTCCCAGCTCTGAAACACCACTATCGTATCGCTTTCACTACTACCTCTGGCAGCTCACTCTAGGCACCTACCACTCTCTGCATAAAAATCTTGCCCCACACATCTCCTTTCATCTTTCTCCCTCTCACTTTAAATGCATGTCCTCTAATATTTGACATTGCTACCCTGGGGGGAAAATATTCTGGCTGTCTACCCTGCCTATTCCTGTCATAATTTTATAAACTTCTATCAGGTCTCCCCTCAGCCTCTAACGCTCCAGAGAAAACAACCCAAGTTTGTCCAACCTCTCCTTATAGTTCATGCCCTCTAATCCAGGCAGCATCCTGGTAAACCTCTTCTGCACCCTTTCCAAAGCCTCCACATCCTCACTGTAATGGGGTGACCAGAACTGCACACAATACTCCAAGTGCAGACTAACCAAAGTTTTATAGAACTGCAACGTGACTTCCTTACTCTTATACTCAATGCCCCAACCAATGAAGGCAAGCATACCATATGCCTTCTTTACCACCCTATCTACTTGCGAGGCCAATTTCAGTGAGCTATAGACTTGGACCCCAAAAGGGGAAGCTTTTGTAAAACAGGAGAATGTGATCTGCCCAGAATGCACAAGCAATCAGAGAAGCAATGGGGTTGCTTGGTGAAAAAACAATGAACAATGCAACAGTGACAAGTAAAGAAAGGCCAGCCTTCCCCACATGCACAAAGGCAAAGTCGAAGGACTCAGCTCTACTTCCTCCACGCTGGTCACCACTGCCATTTTATCTCTGCAGAAGGCAAACAAAAAGCCCAATAAGGGAAAAAGTACTGAAGCTCTGCACTTCTTCTAAACCCAAGTGCACACGGCTCATAATACTTGGCAAAGAAATGACATTCATTACAAGGAAAAAAGTGGGGTTCTATATTTAAAACTCTTGCCCTTACAGCAATATTTTGCAGTTGTCCTTTGCTGGGGAATCAACAATTCACATTTAACATCAAAGAACATAGCAGCCAAGAAAGTCTGGAGTGTGGCCACAGCCTTCTTGTTGAGACACAGATTAGCCGAGGAAATAATAGGGGGCAAAATGAGGTCAATTTACATATTGGTAACAGTGTGCAGAAATATTTATGATGATTTTTTTTGCATGTACACATATGTACTTGAGAATTGCAGCTAAATAAATCATAAAATATAGCTTTAGACTGAATAGCATCCTGTAACTAAATGCCAGGGCTTCATTGATAATTAAATGTGGCAATAAGCGTTGGATAAGAAAGTACAGATACAACCATATTTTTTAAATTACAACTTCTGCTATAAATGCGACATTGTTTTAACCTCTTTGGAATTGACTTTAATTTGGCAAGTTTTGGGACTGAGGTCTTCTCAGCTGTGCTTGTATGCGTGCATAGGACTCCACTTCCCGCCCTCCTCACATAACCTATTAAACAGCAAGAGCAGCAGTGTTGGAGGGTATAGTTCCTTGGGTCTGTGATATACAGAATCCTGTCGTGACTCCATACAGGGCTTCGTTCTGTCTCGGAACAATGAATCGCTGTTCATTTCATATTATCATGCACTAAACTAACAGTGCGAACCAGTCATTAGCAAGCTAATAAAATATTTTTCTTCCTTGCCAGAAGCTGTCACAATAAATAGATACATTTCTTTCTCTTCCCCCCCAAACCCACTGCCAATTTCACATGACCAGTGTTACTGGCCACAAAGTGCAGGTGGTCGTGAAGTCTGGAATGGGTCTTGTTTGTGAAGTGATAGGCAATACTGGTGAGGAGACTGAACTAATTTGCACCAATGATTACCCTGGCTTATGCATGTGGAAAAACACACCAAGTAGCACAGCAGCCCTTTATTTTGTTAATTGCTACGTGACATTTTAATATTACACTTTAATTATGTTCCACTGCTGTGTACAGAAAGCAACGAGGCCAATAAAACAATAAAGGCCTGTTTTGTAGAATTTCCTGTGAAAAAAAGTCCTGGAAGAGGTGGTTGAAGTGATTTCTATTTCCTTGAGCATTTGGGCTATTAGATTAAAGCACTTAAGAATCCGCAATATTAATGGTGAGTGCATATCATTACGGCTGAGATGGCAACCATTCTCATGGCTCACCAATGGCAGTGGCTTCCACCCTTCATCTCTCAATGGCTACTTTATATCTGACAGAATGTCAATATTTATGTTGGGACGTATTGCCCTCAAAACCTGATGGCTGATTTCTTTTTGCAATTTATGCTCATCAAGTTTCAAGGAAAATGAGGTTTTCTTTCCTAAGCACATAGTTTCAGGTGGCTAAAATGACTGGCAAAGGGTTGATGAGATCGTAAAGGTTACTAGGCCATGGCAGGATTTTGTTGGACACCTAAAATGTGGAATGAAAATGGTTCCTAATGAGACATCTTTATGGCAGGGTGAACCAATGGAGTCTCTCTCCAATTTACTTGAAAGGCTCTGGCCTATAACGTCCAGTTACATGGATCTTGGCAATAACTTACAGTAGAAGGCTGATATATTAGGTAATTAATTTGATTGCACATTGTGGAAATGACTTGTAGTGCACATAGGTTGCACAAAACTCTTTATGAGAATACAATTTGTAGCTGTTTCATGAAGGACTTACAATTAACAGTGGGCCAGTAAAGCTTTATAGTTACATCATTTGGGAGCATTAAAGTGCAGGACATAGAAATATGATACTTGCACTCACTTACGGTTGTGCGAGTATATGCATTCCTTCTACAATTTTGAACTGCATGAAGGGTAATAAATGCAACATTAGATCGTGCTTGCTGTTTAATATTTGCTCAGTTAATATTCAATAGTTATCTTTATTTGATTTGACTTAATTGGAAGCAGATGCAGCTTGATCGATAAAATTGCATTTCATCATTAGGACCAACAGTGGCAAGAGAATAACATTTTTTCTGTTCATTGTTAGCACAAGAACATCTTGTTAAGGCATCACACCTTGGAAATGGGATCAAGGTTCCTTGTGTATTATTCATTAGTTTATTGAGGTGTAAACGCATTGCTTCAGAAGTGTGGGCATATATTGGCATGTAAGACTACAATTTCAACATAGAGGGAGTTTATTTGAGTTGACAGGCAACCTTGAGTAATAATCCTGAGATGAACCACTTGTTACAAGAGTACAAATACTGATCAGCATAGAGCAAAGAGCTCACACTTGCACAGAAACACCAGACCTATCCAACACAAAATCTCCACTGGTCAGCATGGGTTACTGAGGCAGTAAGAGGTTGTGATCTGATAACAACTTGACTGTTTAATTCCAGATATGAAGGGCTTTGCACCTCATATAAAACCTGAGATCTGTCCAAACAACTTCATTGCTTTTGTCTTGAAGGTAATTATTCTATCCTCCTGTCAAACATCATTGCTGTTAGCACCAATCGATAGCCAGGACATTACAGATAAAATTTTGTATTCAGCAAAGTCCCAGGCATTTATAATTCAGTAGATATTTCAGATCCCCTTTCTAATATGGTGCTTGGAGACAATTATAGCACCTACAGTTAGCACCAAGATCCAAACAGATAGACAACTGAAAACTCTGCATCTTCATCAGCTCAGTAGTGACACCACTGTCTCCAAACCGCTGCAAGAGATCACATTTCTGCACCTTAATTGCTAATTAGATGAGTGTTTGAATATCCCTGAGCACTGATAGACTTTTTAAAAACTTAAAATGCTTCTAAATTTTACATAACATTGGCAAGCGATGTTTTTATTTTTCCATTAGCAATGTTATAACTTCAGGCAAGATACAATTTCATGGCAGTTTTCTGCCTTCTTATCCATTCCTCATTCGTGAGTCTGGTCAATGAGTCTTGACAGACTGCTGAACATAATCAGATCTGACCCCAACTTCACCCACACATCTAAACACTTGATCAACTGGATGCAAATGAACAATCAGAAGCAGGAGCTAACTCTGATTCTTCCCCCTCCGGTTCCAAGGGATCTGAAGTCAATTGTTGCATCAACTGCTCGTGCAAGTTCAGTGGGGAGCAAGGAATTGATCCCGTGACTGATCTGCACTGTGTTGGCTGGTTATCACCCCAGGCAGTATATTTATCTTTATTTACTTCCCATGATGGATGGGATCAAGTAGAAACGAGGAAATATACGGCGCCGTAAAATTTGTTTGCATCCAGGGGACCCGCTGCAGTGTAAATCAAAGACGGATTGCAACCTGTCTGCTGCAGCAGGAGGTTCAAATTCAATTCAAGTGATCCAAGTATAAATAGCAATATTTATCTGATTCATATAATTGGAATGGACGCCAGTGTGTCTCAGAATATTCTACAAGAAGAATTTATCCTGGTCCTGTGCCCAATCTGGTCCCATGTATTCACTCTATGTACCTTGGAAAGACATCAATATACATTCCAGTTGGGGTAAATAGGTAACAGCACCACTCTGTTCCCCATCGACAGGCTACACAGTCACAGAGAGCAAAGGCTTTCCCAACCCTGACTTGTGCCTTTACTTTGATGTGCTGATATGCACAAAGAAAGGCCTGAATTTATATAGAGCCTCTGGATGTCCCCAAACACTTGATAGCCAATTATTTCTTTTGAACTGTAGGCAAGGCAATAATGTGGGAAACGAAGCTGCCAAGTTGTGTGCAGCAGGTCTCAAAGACCAGAGAATCAGTTCTAGGTATGAAGGTGAGGATCACAGTCAAGCTCTTCCTCACTCTCGTGTTTACGTTACTATGACTACAGTGCCGAGCCAGGTCTTGGTACATGTGAATAGGCGAGATCGTTCAGCTCCCAAAGCCATTTCCCCCTTTCATGCAGATCCTACACCCATCCACCTGATGTAGCTTCATATCTCTGAATAGGCAGAGCCAGAAAAAATTTATTGGTTTCAAATGTAAGCTTTTTAAAATTACTTGCTGAATTCTACAACCTTTTGTGTGAAGAAGAGTCCTCTAGCCTGGCTTTTAAAGTTATGTCCCATTTTCCGAGACTCCTTACCAAGAGATTAAACCTATGTCTATTAACCTTATCAATCCCACTGAAAACGCTTTAAATAGCAATTATTGAAGCTTAATCCAATATATTAAAAGGAATCCAACTTGTTTATGTGATCTCTTCTCTTCATTTAATCCCTGGAGCCCTGCTAACGTTTGAGTGAATCTGTACTGCACTTCCCCTAAAACAAACATATTTACTTTAAGGTGCAGTGTACAGAATGGAACACCAGACACTCGAGCTTTGCTTATTTGAGGCAAGACTTCCTTTCTTTATGTTCTAGCCCTTCAGCCTTAAAGACTAACATTCCATTAGACCTTATGAAGATTTTTTAAGCTGACCACCATATTTTAATGATTTGTATGCACAGGCCCCTAAATCTCTTTGGACCTCCGCTATTCCTAAACTTTCACCAGCTCAAATTTCTCCCTGCACAGTCACTCTGTCCGAGTTACACAATCCAACATTTTCTCCACAACAGATGTTTGACTGCAGGTTTATAATATCCTTGTTTCCTCTCTCTCTCTCTCTCTCTTGCCTTTCTAAAGTAGTTGCATTTTTTGTCATTTTCCAATCTAAACCAACAATGTCTAACTCAAAAGCTTTGCAAGATTATGGCTAAAGCATCTGAAGTTTCCTCACCAACTTCCTTTTAAACCATGGAGTTAAAACCATCACTCTTTGGGGAATGTTCTTGTGCTTTTGATTACTCCAATCCTGTTTCTTTAATGGTAGTGAGTTCCAATTCCCAATTCATTTTTTCGTTCCCCTAAGGTATCAGGTACATTACTTAATTGTTCAAGTGTGAAGACTGACAGCAAATCTTGGAAGCACTTCCTGTCTTCTGCTGCCTTCCTTTGCAGTTCTACATCTTTCTATCTCCTGAATCTTCTCTGTACTTGCATAGGTACTTTCCTTTCGTGGTCTTGCAGCTCTCCTGCAGAATGAAGCTGTAAACAGGATCTTTGCCCTGGGATACCTACTGGTCCAGTATTAAGCTAAGCTGTTTTATTGAACACCTTCCATCTGTGAACACGGTAGTGTAGCGGTTAGCGTAACGCTATTACAGCACCGGCGACCCAGGTTCAATTCCGGCTGCTGTCTGTAAGGAGTTTGTACGTTTTCCCCGTGTCTGCGTGGGTTTCCTCTGGGTGCTCCGGTTTCCTCCCACATTCTAAAGTCGTACGGGTTAGGAAGTTGTAGGCATGCTGTATTGGCGCCGGAAGAACGGCGACACTTGCGGGCTGCCCCCAGAACACTATGCAAAAGATGCATTTCACTGTGTGTTTCAATGTACATGTGACTAATAAAGAGATCTTATCTTATCAACTGATGTAGTATCTCCTTTTACGGTTTTCACCAGTTTGCTGTCATCAGCCTTTATGTCCCATCCAGGTAAGGTCACCTGAATTAAATGCAGGAATCTCTGTCACTGTGTACAGTTTCTCCTTTTTGAAACCTGACACAGAAATTGGAGAGAATGAGGGTAAAGTCAGTGATAGGGTGGAGACAAGGCTGTTCACTGTAAGATAGATGATGCCTTACTGCTAAATATTTCTCAGTTGTTACCACTAAATCTAAAATGTCAATTGTTGATAATGCACTGGAGACATTATAAATTCACAATTCCACAAGGTGATTTTCTAGCTGCAATGAATTTCCACACTTCTCATGGTGAGGAATATTGGTAGTGAGCACAGAAATGTTTCACGCTTTGGTGCATTACCCCTTGTCAATCAGGCCAAGCCCATCTAGCTGCAAAATCACCAAAACAATGTGCCTCAGTGCCAAGCCTGAAACATATCTATATTTCTGCAACATCATCCCAGTGGGCCCAGAGTAAACAGCGACACTGGAATAGAATTTCTCAAGTCCTTCTGTCATTATGTTGTTCCAAGGTGCAGAGAACATGTTTGTACCAGTTCCCTATGATATCTACTGATGTTTTCTCAGGAGATTTAGAGATCTCTGGTACAACTATTGCTCAATTTCTTTGAGCTATCTGCAAAGGAAATAGCTTGAGCCCATTGAAGTGTCTCTCGTGCTGGGCTTTTACAGGGTTTTCCAGCTCATTGGTTCACAACCCAATCAAAGCTCACGATGTTGACAGCAATTGCTTGAAATCTGAAGGTGTCAGAATTGGATCCATTTGCTTCAGCTGAATTAATTTGTAGTCCCAGAATTAAATGGGGTAAGCAATTGTTCAATCACATTCTCCATAATATGGCTTATGACACTTTGTCTTTGGAGATTAAATAACAAAGGGGTCAGTCTAACCTAAAGCAGCTGCCAGAAAACTCACAGGAGCAGGTGGCTTGAACACCTTGCCCTCTTCATTGTTTTTATAAGGTGGGAACTGCTTTGGTCGGCCCGAAACTCATTGGTCTTCCAGCACTGCAAGATGTCTGTAGGGGAATGCTGCCGGCTGGCACATTCCAGGCTGCAGGAGTACGTGCTGAGGGACACACTGAAACTGGGCGCAGCCAACGGAAAGGCTCGGTGGGGAAGGACTACAGTTTAGGGTTCTTCTGCCACTGGAGAGGGAGGGGCGGGGACAGGGAGAAAGCCCCTAAATATTGTAAATACGGGACCGGGTAGCTTCCAGGGAGCCACACGTGTTGCATCGGTGCTGTTTTCTATATAAAAAGGTAACACTAATGAATGATCTGTACAAGAATGTAAAGGTTTGCATTGTTTTGTAATTGTATATAGTTTGTCTTTTATTATGAATAAAGTTTATTTTGTAAAAAAAATTGGAAAGTAAAACCAGCCCACCCGTTCCCTGACAAGGTGGTTGGGGCTGGGATTTTGCCCAGGGGGCATTTATTGGATCATTTGATTGGGATGGAAAACGACAGTGTGCCATGTGGACTGCAGTTTGACAGTCACCTCAGTTTGATAACGCCCAGATCCAAGCAGATTTGAATTATTCAAAACGGGATTAAAAGACGGCAGAAGTAACTTTAGATCTCAAATTCTACAAGGAGCAAATCACGAATTTGGAAGTGACATTTCCCAGCATTTAGAACTATGGAGCAACATTGGGTAGAGCCAATAAAACGTTCAGAAATTGATGCTGGCAAGTAAATATGGGCTGATGCGTTCATCTACATTTCGCTCTGTGTACTGCAGTAATGGCTGAACCAACTTAAATAGGTAAACCCATATTGTAAAATTGCAGAGAGGATTGACATAAAAATGTGTCGATGCCGGTTTGGGTCAGGTATAGCTTTTTGAGCAGAACTCTTACCTTTCAAAGGCTGAGCTGGTGTAAGTGCAACTCTAGTGGCATAATGTCACCTGATGTTTCCTTGCAGTACTGAGGGATTACTGCACTGTTGGAGGTGCTCCTTCTTGGACAAGATGTTTTGTATGAGACCTTTGAGGTAAGTATATATGATCCCATGGTAGCATACAAAGAAGAGAGGAGCTCCCCACAGAGTACTGGCCTCTATTAATTTCTCAATCAAAAAAACTGTAATGTTGTTCTTTGTGGGATCTTGTCGTACGCCATGTTCAGGAGTACTTCATCTGCTGTTAAGCACTTTGGAAAGTTGTGACATAATGAAAGCTGCTACATATGCAGTTCTTAACTCTCTAACTGCTACAGTTAGTGGGCCCATATCAATTCATAACACATGTTAGTGATGCCGTTTTAAACTGACACCCTAAGACATTACACTATCAGTGGGTAAATATGGCAAAGTGAAGTCCCAGTGACCCAGGAGATTTAACTCTCTGCTTCCTGTCTATGCTCATGAAATAGAACTCCAGAAACCTTTCTTCCGAAAATTACCAAGAGATATACAATGCACCAGTTAAATCACTTTTTAAATCACCTTTTAGAATTTGAATTATAACTCATGATTCTCTTTAGCAACCACCCACCAAAAGAGAGTTGAATTTAGCAATGTCTGTGCATGGAGAAGCTAGGGTTGTTCTCCCAGGAGCAGAGAAGGTCAAGGTGGGAATTTGATTGGTGTTTGCAGGATTATAAATAAAAACAGAAATGCTGGAAGCACACTTGAGGCAAAAAGCATTGGAAGAGAAATAGAGTTAATGCTTCAGGTTAGTGATCTTTCTTTAGGACCAATTTATCATGCCCGGTTTGATCAGCTATAGTTAACAAGTATTCACTTCCCTTTCTTAGACGACACTGAAAGCAATGATTCACCTGGACGTCCTTTGTCTCCATCCTATCACAGACATCCCCTTTGTTCTCTCCAAATCCCACCCCCCTCTCTACAGCTTAAACACACATTTGTTTTCTCACTTTTCCAGTTCTGATGACCCAAAAGGTTAACTTTATTTCTCTCCCCATGGACACTGCCTGATTTGCAGGGTATTTCCAGCAGTTGCTGTTTTTATTTCAGGTTTCCAACATCTGCAGGTTTTTATTTTTCAATAACTGGATGCGACAGCTAGAGGGCTGACTCTATGGTCTTGGTCTGGAGCCATCACAACCTTTACTTCAGAGTTCAGACCTGTGAAGTATAACGGCAGGGATGAAAATGCTTCTGTCTACGTTAAACAGAACTCTCTTGAAATTGTCAAATAAATTAAGATTCCAAATAGGTTAGACTGAAACAACTGGAAGACATTGAGCCCTTCCATCCTGTTCTGCTTTCCAATTAGTTCATGGCTACTGTCTACCCTAACTTTATCTACTCCCTTGGTCTCACAAAATTTAATACCTTCCCAGTTATAAAATTCAGATTCAGATTAGTTTATTGCCGTGCACACCAGGATACAATGAAATTCCTTGCTCTCTGAAGCTCACAGAGTAAACAGTATACACGATGATAATAAATACAACAATAAATAGAGCAATGAGTGCAAAAGAACAGAATGGTGCAAAGACAGTAGTGCAATCTGAAGCCATGCAAAACGAAATACGAAAGTGACAATATCGAAGAGATAGAATTAAGGGTTCAAGAACGTGGCAGCACCATGAGGAAAAGGATGTGAAAGAGGTGCTTAGTTCAAAAGTCTTCACCTCTGGGGAAGAAGCTGCCCTTGAGTCTGGTTGTCCGGGCTTTCAAGCTCTTGTATCTTCTCCCGGAAAGTAGAAGAGAGAAAAGGGAATGGCCAGAGTGGCAGGCATCCTTGACGGTACCGTTGGCCTTCCTGAGGCAATGCACCATGAAGATGGACTGGATGGAAAGAAGTGAGAAGCCTGTGATGGATTGGGCTGTGTTTACTGCTCTCTGCAGGTTCTGTCGGTCCAGAACAGAGCAGTTACCATAACAGGCTGAACTGTAACCCATCAGGTTACTTTCTGTAGCGCATCTGTAAAAGTTGGAGAGAATCCTTGTTGACAAGCCGAATCTTCTCAGACGCCTAAGAGAGTGTATGCACTGACATGCTTTCTTGATCACCACATCAGTATGGATGGACCAGGAGAGGTTGTTGGTGATATGGTTGCCTAGGAACTTGAAGCTGTTGACCATCTGTACAGCAGCTACATTGACGAGGACAGGACCACCCTGCTTCCTTAGGTCAATAACCAGCTTTTTCACCTTGCTGACAAGTAAGGGCAAGGTTGTTGTTGTGACACCATGACACAACTGATTAGTCTTAGTTTTCGAATTTTCATTCATGAGAAAACCAGAAGACCATGGAAGCAGGAGTTTGCCATTGTGCCCCTCAAGCCTGCTCCAGCATCCAATAAGGTCATGGCTGATCTGATTTGCACCTTCCTGCCTGTTCCCCACAACCTTTGACTCCACTGCTGCATGCCCCAAAAGCAATGGTATGGTGGTCACTGGATTTGGTATCCAGCTTCCAAAATTCAGTTCTACTAATGTGACTAGGATTGAACTTCCAGAGCAGGGTTTCACATACAGATGCTCCCATACATCCACATTTGGCAGGTGCTATTGAGGATGGATTTCTACCTGTATGCTCCATTTGTTGAGCAGAGCCTTCCAGTCCAATCCTGTGTTGACTCCATTTCATCTAAATTCTCCTGGGTGTTGCTGTGGATGGAATCTAAACCAACATTCAGCAGGGTAAGCTGCAAACCACTGCAAACAGGCAAACAACTGGATGTCAGTGGAAGTGCACGCATACAGTTGTTAGTTGCTTTTATTTTTGGGAAGGATCCATTTGCAACATTGGGAACGTCAGCCTAATATGAACGTGTCGGCCGGGAACACAAATTAAATTGGCTGTCAGCGTGGGCCAAACCTTCAGTGGCAGCAGCAGGAAACAATACCTCTCAGAGTCATGATGGATGAGGATAAGGAGATCATTCACTGACAGCTTTGGTGCAGAGCCTTGCCGATACTTATAGGAACATTGTGGGCACACTCCCTGGGAATTTGTATCAATCAAGATCTCCACTCCTGCCCTGGAGGTGTTGACATGCTTAATTACTCTGGGACAGACAGCAGTGGTTTGCGTGTGAACGCAGGCAATGAGTGTTGGTGGGCCATTCAACACTGACCACAGTGGTTAGAGCTGATTCTGTTCCTGGCCGTCTTTTCAGCCCCTACACGTCCCCTTGCCCAACAAGCCACATCTTTATCCAGGAAATTTATCCTAATCCTGCTTCCCTCTCTTTCTCGGTCTCTCTTTCTCACATGCTCTCTCTCTCTCTCTCTTTCTGCCTTTTGTTTCTCTCTTATCTTCATTTTCCCTCAACCATGCTCTCTCCAAGTTTTTGTTTCCAAAAATATGCTTTATTCATAAACTGTACTATTATACAATTATACATTCTTCATTCACATACTGAGCATGTCAATACATCATCAAATTTTCAGTTCCAAATATTGCATCAGTGAAATGTTTGAGAGGTATTACACAGGGGCCAGCCCCTCAGTGTTAGGTGGTGGCAGGACCGTAGACTCTGTTCCTTCTCCACAGAGCCTTTGCAGTAGCTGTAACAAGCTTCTGTGCATCCCTCAACACATATTTCCACATGTTGGAATGTGTCAGTCAGCAGTATTCTGATGCAGGCAACTCAATCCATTGGAAGACCAACAAGGTTTGGGCAGACCAAATCGTGTCCTTCACCAAACTGATGACCTTCCAGAAGCAGTTGATGTTTGTCTCAGTCTGCATACTTGGCAACAGCCTGTAGAATGCAGCTGATTAGATGGACATGTTATGCAACTGATAGGGATGAATCTCGACAAAGACCACCGCAGCCATTTCCAGATCTTCTTAGCAAATGGACAGTCCACAAGGAGGTGGATGATGGACTCAGTGTGTGAGGGCGGCGTGTGGTGGGATCTCTCCATCCCAAACTGCAAGACCCCCAACTTCCTCTCCCAGCTAATTTCCCATACGTGAGTTTTTTTTTGTCTTTTCCTCCAAGTATCCAGATATTCCCTCAACCAATGTCTTTTCCACTTCTTCAAAAACATCTGCCATTTAAAATTTATTCCTACTGCCTGCAGGCCACTAATGATTTTCCTGGATTCTTCCCATATGAATCTTTCTGATCTGGATCTCACATTCCCCACAACTCTGAAAACCGCCATCCACATGGATGATATTCCCTATGACAGTGACCATGGAGTCATAGAGTCTTAGAGTTATAGAGTTATACAGCACAGAAACAGGCCCTTCGGCCCAACTTGTCTATGCCAACCAAGATGTCCATCTAAGTTTGTTCCGTTTGCCTGTATTTGGCCCATATCCCTCCAAACCTTTCCTATCCATGTACCTGTCCAAGTGTCTTTTAAATGTTGTTATTGCACCTGCCCTAACCATATTCTGTGGCAGCTCGTTCCACATATGCACCATCCTCTATGTGAAGAAGTTGCCTCTCAGGTCCCTTTTAAATGTTTCCCCTCTCACTTTAAACTTATGCCCTCTAGTTTTTGATTCCCTTTCCCTGGGAAAAAGACGTGTGTATTCCCGTTATCTATGTCTCTCATGATTTTATACTCCCCTATAAGGTCACCCCTCAATCTCCTACACTCCAATGAATAAAGTCTTAGCCTGACCAACTTCTCCCGATAACTCAGGCCCTCAAGCCCTGGAGTATTGTCATCGATCATCTCCTCAGTCTCTCAGTTGGGATTGTAGCCATCCTCTCCATCTTTCTCCAATACCCTCCTCCATTGTCCAGCTTTTTGGGACTTAATTTCCCTGGGTTTCCTAAAACTGTCCAATTGTACCCATAGCATTATCTCCCTTTCCTATCTCTCCACTGTAACCCACATAAGGTCCTAAATGACCTACCTTTGGCCCACCCTCTCCCACAGGTATATACTGTCTTTTCATAATATTGCCTTACATACAAGATACTGAATTGAATTGCTAAACATATCAGATTTTACGAACCATTGAAAAAAATGGGAAAAGGTGGCCTTAAGAAATAAGGATGACATCACGTCAGTGATAGAGAGGATACAACAAACAGGAAATGAAGACTTTACGAGTCAAATTAAGGAGTAGAAAATAGTTTAAGACAGTAAAGGAAATTGTGTGGAGGCCCCCTGTTAGCAATTGTGATGTTGTTGGATGTACAATGCAGAGATTAAGCAAGCATATGGCAAAAAGATTTTAACTTTCTTATAGACTGGGAAGTAGACTCATTCATGCCCAAAAGGCAGTGAATTTCTTGAGTCTATCCAGGGTATTTTCCTGCAACATTGTATACAGCAATACGACCCACAAGAGGCCAGCCATTTTAGATCTGGCAATGAGTCACGTGGCAGATTTAGTTAACAGCTTAACAGTGTGTGAATATTAAATGTTATCCTGTACTGGCAATCAGTAAGGAAATAAGACAGTCATTAAAATACTTTGTCAAGTTTAAAGTGTTCAGTTCTCAGTGTTCAATGTTTAGTGTTTCTAAGGGAGCATTGTGAAACAGCTACAAAAACTCTAGTATTGTTTCTGGCTTCCATGTGCAGTAAATTGAACAAATCTTTTAATGGATGGAACACTGTAAATCAGTGGGAGCTGGTGAAAAAAAATAACAACATGAAACCCCTAACTTGAGTTTACTAACCTCACCCTCCAAAAACAGCTATGGATATCAAAGGAATTAAGAGACAATATGAAACTAAATGAAGGAGCATACATACCTCATGTCAAAACAGGTCCTGGTGACTGGAAAGGTACAAAGAAAACCAAAAGATGGCATCGTTATTAGATCAACCAAAAGGGAGTTAGTAAGGAAATTTGCAATCATTGTCAAACTCAACACAGAAACATTTACAAGTACAGCAAGGAAAAGAAGCAAAGTGGCTCCCTTGAAAACTGATAAAATAAAACAATGCAGCATACTGGTTAAATATTTTGTGGCAGTATTTCAAGAAGAGAGAAGTGCTAACATGGTGGACATGCACTGGAAATGGAGATTGGAGCAAGGACATTTACTCACTATAGTTAATGTAAGCCTGTCGCAGGAAGAAAGTGAAGAGCAATAAATCCCATGGTCTCATCCCTCCCCATCTCTTCTTTATTCCAGCTATCTTCCCTCTCTCCACTCTCAGTCCAGAGGCAGGGTCTTGATCAGAATCGTTTCTCCCCACAGATGCTGCTCAACCCATTGAGTTCCTCCAGCAGATTGTTTGTTGTTCCAAATCTCATGGTCAGATAGTTTGTATTTCAAGATTTTATGGGTGAAATTTTGTAGATATTTTGACTATAATCTTCTGAATTCCTCTTGATTGAAGTGACAAGAGCACATCTTTACCTCCCTCAGGGGGGGTTCCAGTAAAAAGGTTACTACAACCTAAACGACCACCCAGGTGTACCTAACAGTGAGATGCTAGCCTAGAGAAGCTCCAACACAGAGCAAAAACAGCATGTTATTAAAAAAACCCTAAATGATATCACAACCAATGGATCAGAGCAAAGCATTGCAGTCCAACTACATCTAGTTATAACTGCTGGAGGACTTTTAAACAGGGAATGGAAGGAGTCTCCAAGGACATCCCCAACCACCGTGATGGGCGGACTCAGCACGTGAGTGGCTGAAGCATTGACAGCCATATTCAGACAGAAATGCCAAGCAGATGATCTGCCTCAACTTCCTCCTGAGATCTCCCCCAGCAGAGAAACCAGTCTCCAGCCAACTTGATTCACTGTGTGTAATATCCAGAAACATGGATAGCACAGAACACAGCAAAGGCTATGGAGCCAGACAACTTTCCAGGTGTAATACTAAAGACCTGCACTCTAGAACTACCTGTACCTCCAGCCCAACAGTTCTAGCATCTACTTGACAGCTTGGAAAATTGTCCAGTGTCTTGTTCATATAAGGCAGGACCAATCCAATCCAGCTAATTACTGCCCAATCGGTCTATGCCGAACCATCAGCAATGCATCCATGGTGCTATCAACAGGTATTTACTCACAAATAACCTGCTCATTGATGCCAGTGTGGATTTTACCAGGACCACTCAGCTCCAGAATTCACCACAACCATGGTCCAAACATAAGATAAATAAGGTATCTTTGTTAGTCACATGTACATCAAAACACACGGTGAAATGCATCTTTTGTCCAGTCTGTTCTGGGGCAGCCCGCAAGTGTTGCCACGCTTCCGGCACCAACATAGCACGCCCACAACTTCCTAACCCGTACGTCTTTGGAATGTGGGAGGAAACCGGAGCACCCGGAGGAAACCCACACAGACAAGGGGAGAACGTACAAACTCCTTACAGACAGTGGCTGGAATTGAACCCAGGTCGCTGGCGCTGTAATAGCATTACGCTAACCACTACACTACCGTACCGTACATAGACCAAAGAGCTCATTCCAGAGGTGACGTAAGAGTAGACTATGATTGACATCAAGGCAGCCTTTGTCTGAAATTGATATCAAGGAGTCCAGGTAAGACCAAAGGCAATGGGCCTGTGGCTGGAGTCCTACCCTCAACAGATGGTTGTGGTTGTTGTAGCAATCATCCCAGCCCCAGGACATCACTGCGGAAATTCCTCAGAGCAATGTCCTAGTCCCAAACAACTTCAGCTGCTTCATTAGTGACATGGATAGGGTAAAAAGTCAGGATAATTACTGACAATTGCACAACGTTCAATTCTATTCGTTACTGCCCATAGCTGCATGCAACAAAACATTGGCAGTGTTCAGTCATGGACATACCTCTGAAGCCTCCTCATCCCCTGCACACCTCAAAACTCTTCCACAATTCCAGACCTCTCCACCTTCCTAAACCATCCCTAACCCCAATCCTTCCACTTCCCCTACTCTTCCATTCAGCCTAACTTGTAATGCTTCAGAGTGCACCTCTCTGTCATCACTGATTTTTTTCCAGCCCACAGCATTGCTGATCCTGCCCATATTCTAGTTTACACCCTTCCATTCACCCAACATCTCATGGTCACTGACTCCATTTGGAACTACCATGAGTTATCCTGGTTTTCAACCTCTCATCATTCCCTAAGTCTGCCATCTACCCCAACTTTATTACCCTCTGAGATAACTAAGCTCCTCCAATTCTGGGTTCTTGACTCCCAATTTTATTCCATCCACCAATGGAACCTGTTTCTTCAGCTGTCACAACCTAATCTCTGGAATTCCTTCCCTAAACACCCCTTCTCCATCTTTCCCACTCTGCCAAGACAATCCTTGAAATCTATTTCTTTGACTGAACATTGGTTCGCTTGCCCTAATGTCCTGTTATGGTGCTCAGTGTCAAATTTTGTTTGGTAATGCTCCTGCAAAGTGCATTCACTACCTTACAATGTTAAGTGCACAATAGAAATACAAGTTATAAACACAGAAAATATTGAAAGTGATTGTCGTGTTGGACAGCCTCCATGCGTAGAGATGCAGAAACTGTTTTGGGTCAATCACTTCTCATCAGAGATTTGTGATTCAACACCCAGAGTATTTTGCTTCTTCTCTACTGTTGTTGATGCTGCTGAAGGCCTTTTTGAAGGCAGAAGCTGAGTGAACTGAAAGGCCAAAGGATAGGTAAATCACGAGGTCAGAAGTGAACAGAGGATTTCATTATTGTTTTTAGTGAGCCAATAACATCCAAAAGTGACATGGTCACTTTTTTTAAAAGCTTCTCTAAGCAAATTTTTAAACTGAATTTCAAGTGAGTTCAATCCCCTGAAGATCCTCCTGTAATGTAAGCATTATGTTATAACACTCCATGTTTCAGATCAAGCACTGAGATCTCCAGAAACATTGCTGCTGTCACCATAGGAACTGACCTCGCAAAATATATTTTATATTCAAAAAAAAGAAGAAAAAATCTGCTGCCTGGAATTTGAAAGGAAAACACATTTTTGTGTTGGATGGAGTGAGGTGTACCACATTGAAATAACTTGTGAATTATAATGTTGTTGTCAGCAGATTGTCATGACTTGCTAAGGAGCCCTGCATGGAAGTTATTGCTTTACAGCTTGCTGGCTTGTGCCAATCTGTCACATATGGTTTGAATCATTTCTCATGATACCCAAGTGTGGTTTTATTTTGAGGGGGGTGGTGGTGAGTGTGGAGTGGATGTAGCTTAAAGTTACATTTTTCAACCACTGTTTAGAATGGGAGTGTTTACAACTCCCCGTTGGCCCAGTTACTGAGTATGTGTCCTCACTGGGAGCTGAATCATTACAGAGCAGCTATAGCTCAGCATCTGGTTGTATTACCTGAACTCAGGTGCTGTGTCAGTTTTAAAATGGAGACACAAGAGACTGCAGATGCTGGAATCTGGAGCAACACACAATCTGTTGGAGGAACTCAGTGGGTTGAACAGCATCTGTGGGGCGGAAAGGAATTGTCAACATTTTGAGTCGAAACCCTGCATCAAGACTAAGAGTAGACTAGCTATTTCTGCTCTCCACTAGTCCTGATGCAGGGTTTTGACCGGAAACATAAGATAAGATAAGATATCTTTATTAGTCACATGTACGTCGAAACGCACAGTAAAATGCATCTTTACATAGAATGTGCTGGTGGCAGCCCGCAAGTGTTGCCACACTTCCGGTGCCAACATAGCATGCCCACAACTTCCTAACCCTACGTCTTTGGAATGTGGGAGGAAACTGGAGCACCCGGAGGAAACCCACGCAGACACAGGGAGAACGTACAAACTCCTTACAGGCAGTGGCCGGAATTGAACCCGGGTCGCTGGCGATGTAATAGCGTTACGCTAACCACTATGCTACAATTCCTTTTCCCCCCAAAGTTGCTGCTCGACCTGCTCAGTTCCTCCAACAGATTGTTTGTTGCAGTGCCAGTACAACCCTGAACAATATGTCCCAGGGACATCCTGCACCCTCCCACCATCTTCACTCTGGCAACCACCTGCCTCCCAGGACCTATTCCAATGCCTACAAGCACAAACCACCATCCCAGCCAACCACACCAAGTCCAGGAATTATACATGTGTGTGGACAATTACCTTGGGCTCAGCTGTAAAGTGCCCCACACTCAAGTAGCTTGAACACAATGCTTATGTACAACAAATGGTCGCTAGGATGCATCACGAAGAAGACGGGTGGTGCCAATGCATCAATGCATGAAGGCATCAAGGTACAAGCAAGACAGGAAGAGAAACTGCTTTCATTTAATTTGTTCTCTGAATATTTGTGCCAGAACACAGTCGCTTCAGTGTACTGGTGTGGTTTGCTCCCACCTTGTTAGACGAGCGGTCCATCAAATGATGAATGCCCATACAGCGCACTATGGCCACACGGACTGTTCACTGGATCACCACCCATGTTCATTCCAGGAAGGCGTCATTCAGTTACAGTGAGAAAAGAGGAGCAACCCACAGCAGACTGTTCACCTCTCAACCTCAGGGTCACTGAGATCAGTTGCAATTTGCAGATGACACAAAATTTGGTGGAGCTGTGAGTAGTGGAGAAGGTTGCCAAAGGATACATCAGGATATTGATCAGTGGCAGATATGGGTGGAGAAATGGTAGATGGAGTTTAATCCAGACAAGTGTGAGGTGTTGCACTTTGGGAGGTCAAATGTAAGGGGAAAGTATACAGTAAATAGCTCTATGTAAGTGGCAACACATGCAGATAGAGCGTTAAAGAAGCCATATGGCACGTTTACCTTCATTGGTTGAGGCACTGAGTATTAAAGTCAAGAAGTCGTGTTGTAGCTGTATAAAACTTTGGTTAGGTTGCACTCAGAGTATTGTGTGCACTTCTGGTTGTCCCATTACAGGAAGGCTGTGGAGACTTTGGAAAGGGTGCAGAAGGGGTTCAGCAGGACGCTGCCTGGATTAGAGAGCATTAGCAGTAAGGAGAGGTTGGACAAACTTTGATTGTCTTCTCTGGAGCATCGGAGACTGAGGGGAGACCTGATAGAATTTTATAAAATTATGAGAGACATAGATAGGGTAGATACTCAGTCTTTTTCCCGGGGTAGAAATGTCAAATACCAGAGGGCATAGCTTTAAAGTGAGAGGGGGAAAGTTCAAAGGAGATTTCTGAGGCAAGTTTTTTCACACAGAGGGTAGCAGGTGACTGGAATGTGCTGCCAGGGGTAATGGTGGTGGAAGCAGACACAAGAGTGGCATTTAAGAGCATTTAGACAGGCACATGAGCATGCAGGGAATGGAGAGATATGGATCATATGCAGACAGATGGGTTTAGCTTAATTTGGCATCATGGTCGGCATGGATATTGTGGGCCGAAGGGCCTGTTCCTGTGCTGTACTGTTCTATGTTCCCTATTCTAATTAACAACTATCTGGAAAGGCCGAGAATCAAATCAAGGACCCTTCAATTTAATCTATTTCTCATAATTTCCCGCGATGAAGAAGGAAGCCATTCAGCCCATCAGGTCTATGCCAACATTTGGAGGTAGTCCCATTTAGTCCAACATTAGTCCCATTTTCCCTCTTTTTCCCGTAACCTACTCTCTCTCAGAAACCCATCAAAATTATGAGGGGCATGGATGCAGCAGATAGCCAGAGTCTTTGCTCCCAGGGCGGAGAAATCTAAAAATCAAGAGCATAGGTTTAAGGCGAGAGGGGAGAAGTTTAAAGGGGATCTGAGGAGCAAGTTTTTCACACAAAGAGTGATGGGTATATGGAACGAGCTGCCAGAGGAAGTGGTAGAAGTGGCTATAATTGCATTGTTTAAAAGGACAGGTACTTAGATAGGAAGAGTAGAATGGAACTAGTGGAGATAGGCATCACGGTAGCAAGGATGAGGTGGACTGAGAGGTCCCTTTCAGTGCTGTACGATTCTATAACTCTAAGACTCTAACTTCTTCTGATTCCTCTGTCACCCACCCATGGAAGACTAATCACCTATCAACCTGTCAGCCCAGACATCTTGGGGATGTGGAATGAAAGCGGAAAACCTGGATATAGCCCGCAAGATCACAGGGAGAACATGCAAACTACACACAGGCACCTCTGGAAGTCAGGATTGAACCTAGGTCATTGGAGCTGGGACATATCAGCACTACCCGCTGCACTGCTGTGCTACCCTTTCAGATTACACCAGGAGCTCCCTTTATTTACTGAATCACTTCTGGAATTCCACTTTCTTTCAATTGTTATCACTTTTATCAGCAATTACAATTGAATATATCACTGTGTTTCCAACTGTATGCAGCTTGATGCAATATATGAAGTATTCTTAAGTGCCAAAGCAATTGTCCCTTTAAATCTTCGTCAAATTCCTTGCATCAAGATTTCTTGGTGGAAAAAGTTTAGACTTTCTGTCTTGTATTCTTTGTAAGATTATCTCCTGGAATTTCAACACCACCGTTCATCAGTGCTGTTGGACAGACCAGGGCTGGAGCTGCTCAGCTTACACAGAAACAGTGTGATCATTGAAATGATTATCCAATAATTTGCTGGGTTGCAAAAAGTATCAGTGAGCACGAATGAGCACAAAGATCCGTGAACGTTCGCCACATTAGAGCTCGAAGCCACAATTGTTTTGGCAAAAGGCAAAGCCAAGTGTTGAAGCAGACACTGGTATGTTAAAAATTCCAATAGGCGCGTGCTTTCAATTCTGTCACTACAACGTGAGTGCAAGGCTTTTAAAAATATGTCTTTGCAATAGTAATATATTGTTATAAGTTAAGCAGATATTTACTGAAAAATTGTTCCCCCTCAGGCAATGACAGTTTTTTGGAATTACAGACAGCTCTGGCCATTGTTATTAGTTTTATGTAATATTTTCTGATCTCCCTACTTGCTCTCCATTTATTTACCTCAATGTCTATCATTGCATTTACCTAGTGCCTTGAATGTAGTAAAACCTGCCAAGGTGTTTCACAGAAACAAGTTTGACATTGAGCCACATAAAGCAGGAGTTGGCCATGTGTCCTGAAAGCTTATTCAATAAACCTCTTAAAAGAGGGGAAGGGTAGAGAGACAGAGAGGTGCAGAGAGGAAATTCCAAGGCTTAGGGCCATGGCAGCTGAAGGAATGGCTGCTAACGATGGAACAATGAATTCAAGGACATGCATGAGGCTTGAGTTGGAGAGCGGTATAGGGCTGCAGAGTGGTATAGCCATGAAGGAATTTGAAAATAAGAACGAGAATTTTAAGATTGTGGTATTGACAGGCCAGGTTCCAGGTCAGGGAGAATGGGGGCAATGGGAGAATGGGACTTGGCCCAGACAGAATTTTGGAAGAGCTCTGGTTTAGGGAAGGTGGATGCGTGGCCACAGTCAGGAAAGCATCTTAATGGTGGAGTGCAGAGTTTTCAGACCTAACTGTGAAACCATTTGCCAACATATGGAATTTGTTAAACTTTCTAACTTTAAATCGGTAGTTCCTTATGATAGAGAGAGGTACCAAATGTTATGGGAGAGTCAGTGACCTTTTGATAATACTGAGGTTATTTAGTTAGAAAGTTCACAGAAAAGGTAAGTAGAAATAAAAAATGCATTTAGCTTATGAACTATCCTTGCTGAAGGACTGCAGGACTCCCTAGCTCTTAAAAGAAGTGACCAGTGGCATCATTGGGCATTTGTTGGAATGGGGCGTATTTACTCTGTGTGAATGATTGGGGGTTTCATTTGAAAAGATTGGGATTCTTTGCTTTAGAAAATGCCTGCTGATTTCTAAATTCCTTCTGGAATTGAGGGATATATGACCCAGATACAGAGACAAAGGCAACAGAATATTTAAATGCAGCAAACACCAGGGACTCCAAGAATCAAATCACGTTCCAACCAAACTAAATGAGAAGGGAGATTGCTTCAATGCATGAAGTTTACTCATGCCTTATGGTGCACCAGGAGTCGGGGTGTGCATCTTTAGGATTTTCAAGACATTCACACACAAAGCAGTCATTACATTGGTTACAACAAACATGTGACGATGGGATGGTGAGGGTTAATTTTAATGATTACCAAAGGCCAAAGGACAGCCTGGGGAGATGTCTTTGGCCAGTTTGATGACATTTCTTTCCAGCAACATTTAAGAATATAAGAAGATGAGGTAAAGGCTGATCCTCTACCTCAACACCGTTTTCTTAAACCATCCTGATATCCCTTGACTCCTCTAATATCTCAACATCTATAAATCTATTGACCTCTACAATCAATGACCAGCCTGCATGGCATTCAGGGAAAGAGTGAAGAAGTTTCTCCTCATCTTAGTCCTAAACAGCCTACGCCTTATTCTGAGACTGTGAGCCTTAGTTCTGGACTCCTTAACCAGGTGAAGCATCCTTCCCACATGCTATCTTGTTGAATCCTCTAAATATTTCATATGGTTCAATAAGGTCACCTGTCATTCTTCTCTAGGATACAGGCCTAACACACTCATATCCCATTATAAGACCCACCTGCCATCCCAGGAACCAGCCTGTTGAATCTTCGCTACTTACTCAATGCCAAGTATATCTTTCTTTAATTCAGGAGAAAGAAATTGAAAACCCCAAAGCCCTATTTAATTGGAGTAAGGCATTTTCATTCCTGCACTCAAACAATGAAGGCCAATATATCATTCACCTTTCTAATTGTTGTCCCCACTTATCACCTCTCAGCCTCTGTCACTATCTCCACCCTTCCCTCCCCAGCTTGACTCCATCTGCCAATCACCACTCCTCACCTCGATCCACCTTTTGCTTACCATCTCTTGCCCCATCCCTCCCCCTCACTTCATTATATCTCCCCTCTATCCTTTGAGTCCAGTTAAAGGAGCTTAACCCAAAACATTCAGTATTTCCCTCCACAGATGCTGCCTGATCTCAGCAGTTCATTTTATGATCCCAATTCCAATGTCTGCAGTCTCTTCTGTCTCCCTTGTTTATGGTGTTCATGCTGGAGTAATCCATCATTAATTTAACTTCTCCTTTCTCTGGACATTCTTCCCTGCTTCAACTATAAACCAAATCTTACCACGGTAAGTCGTATTTTGTAATCGCTGAAGGTCGATTTTCTGACATGCCACCTTGTTTTCACAGAAATAGTCTGGATGTCAGTGGAACAGATCCTCTGATGACCAGCAAGCAGTTTGAGATCACCGGTCACCTCTCCTTGAAGTCCCTTCTTACTTGACAGGTCTCTGGGCACAGTCTGCCTCCCAGCTCACCTCCCAGCTCACCTCCCTGAGCTCCACCTCCCCGGATCACCTCCAGACCCCACCCTCAGCCTGATCAGCTGTCAAACCTTTGAGTTTGTAGATGTCTCTGACATTCAAAAATTGCTGAATATTGAAGTTCTATATGACATGTTTAAATTATTAATTTCCTTACATTTAAACACAAACTAAAATTCACTAGAAAACAATAAAAAACTCAATTAAATCTACCAAATTAAATTAAAAACAGAAATTGCCTTGTGGTGATTTCACCCCCCTCCCCCCCCCCAACCCAAAGCCATTTCTTACCCATTGAAATCCATGGATATGCTGGGCTTGCGCCAGCTTATCTTGGAGCAGGCTCAGTGGGCAGTTTTCCCAGCTTAAGTGCTGGGAAATTTGTGGAAGTTTGCATTCCCCCACTGGACTCCATGAGGAGCACAGGTGTCCTGGACTCAGCCATCGCTTCAGAGGAAGCCTGGGAGTCCTGCCTTTGCTCGGGAGCTCTGGGTAGTTCGGTGGGTGAACTGGCAGTGACAAGGGGAACTGTCTGGTTTTAAGTGGAAGATCCAGGCCGATAAACTAGAAAACTTGAAATGAAGTCAGGGACACTGCAGCCTCCTTTATTGGCTGGCTGGCTGGTTAAATGTGGATCTAAATCTTAAACATTTCCTGAAAGATGATATATTTGTCACAGAGGGAGTGCAGCAAAGATTCACCAACCTGGATCCAGGGATGTCATATGAGGAAATATTGGGAAGACTAGATCTATATTCTTCAGACTAATGAGCAGTGGTGTTATTAAAACCAGCATACCTACTCCTCTCCCTCTATGTGACTGTGTGTTCTTATAGAAAGCTATGAAAATCCATATTTAGTAAGGTATTTAAAATGAAGAGGGGGGAGGTCATCATTGACCAGAAACTCAACTGGACTAGCTATACAAATCCCATGGAGACACAAGAGGCTGCAGCTGCTGGAATCTGGAGCAACAAATAATCTGCTGGAAGAATTCAATGGGTCAGACAGCATCTGTGGAAGGAAAGGAATTGTTGATGTCTTGGGTCAAACCCCTGCATCAGGACTGGTACAGGCTGGTATAAATACCATGCCTACAAGAGCAGATCAGAGGCTGTGTGTCCAGTGGCGAATGATGGATCTCCTGACATCACAAGCCCTTCTCATCACCTACAGGGCACGAGGTTCCACTTGCCTGAATAGAGTGTAGCTCCATCAACACTCAAGAAGTTCAACATCATCTCGGACAATGCAGCTCGCTTGATTGGCACCCCATCAAGCATCCTAAACCTTCGTTCTCTCCAGCAGTGGAACACAACAGCTGCAATGCAAACCTTCTACAAAATGCACTGCTATTACATACCTGGTTATGCAACAGACCGAACAATGTCTAACACCCAGAGGCACAAGGAGAGCAGACACATGCCCCAACTGTAGGTTCCCCTCCCTGTCTCCCACTGTTTGTACATCGCTATCTCGTTGTCGTTGCTGAGTCTAAATCCTGGAACTCCCAAGCCAACAACAGGTTGGAGCATCTTCACTACAGTTACTGCAACAGTTTAAGAACATGACTCACCACCACTTTCCCATGGGTGATTGGAGAAGACAAGGTAAACTGACCTTGCCAGAAACACCCACATCCTGAGAAATAAATACAGCAGAAATAAGCTCTGTTGGATTAAATATTGGGGGTGGATGCAGGCATTCTCTATTATAAAGCAGATGACAAGCACTCCTCCTTCCCAGCTTGATGAACAATTCCCCACAACCATTCATACCAGCATTAAAAACTCAACGCCTGCCTTTAATACCCTCAGGTTGATTGGTCCTTCCAGGAGTGGTCCTTGCCACTTAGGTTCCAGAGAGCATCTGTACTGTCCAATATCTCATCTATATAGTGCAACCAGTCATGTAACATTAGCACCCCCTTGTGATCTGAACTGGATGCTGTTGTGATCACACGTGCACTCTTTCACCCTGCAGCAGGTCAACTGCAAATTGAAGTGGCGTCTAAATTTGAAATTTCATCGATTTTGACTGATTTTCACTCGTGTCATGTACAAAGGTTGGTGATCAGGCATGGCACTCTGCCTCAGGTTAGCCCATCAGCTCAACTGTTTCTGGTCAAGCCTTCTGGATTAGAGTCCTACACTACCAAAATGGGTGAGTTTTCCTTTTCTAGTGCAAGCCCTCTTCCCAAAACTAACAGAGCTTCCTGACTTTATGTATGTATCTTGTTCCCTTCCCTACCTATGTGCTCAGGAGGCAGGAACACCAACTCTCTCCAGTATTTTCCCATTCAAATATTCATCCAGGTTTGTTAATGAAAGGGGCCTAATCTTTCCAGAGCTTTATTCCCATTAGAGGGTTCCCCGTTGGATGTCCAAGGAGGCTATCTCACCTCCTGGGATATGGTGGTAGCCTGCATCAAGTTAAAACAACACAACGTGGACCCTGGACATCAGTAAATGTAGTTGGTTCACAGAATGCCAGTCCTATCTTCATCTCCTGTCAGCAGTGTTTGCTTCCGAGCAGTTTCAGTTCATTCCAAAGCACAGCACTTGAACGTAAATCCTTCCCAAAGCCTTTCCACAGAAAAATAGTCAAAAGATTTTCAAATGAGACAACGTGAATTCTTTAGACTACTGCCAAGTATTGGAAAATTATAGTAACAGAATCTCTAAATAAATGTTAATAAGAAGCACAATCTGTGGGGTTCGCTGGGACTGAAGGTGAACCAACAAAAACAGACTACACAAAACTGAATCTGTGTCCCATCTTATTGCTTTTATTTTTTTTCAGTTGCAGTTTTAAATGTCATACTAAATATGGAATTTATCCCTTCCTCTCAGAACAGAGTTCTATAGAAACATGGGGGTTAGATAAGATAAGATAAGATCTTTATTACTCACATGTACATCGAAACACACAGTGAAATACATCTTCTGCGTAGTGATTTTTGGGGGGCAGCCCGCAAATGTCGCCGCGCTTCCGGCGCCAACATAGCACGCCCACAACTTCCTAACCCGTATGACATTTTTTGGAATGTGGGAGGAAACCAGAGCACCCGGAGGAAACCCACACAGACACGAGGAGAACGTACAAACTCCTTACAGACAGTGGCCGGATTTGAACCTGGGTCGCTGGCGCTGTAAAGCATTGTGCTAACCACTATGCTACTGTGCCAGTACACCATTGCTATAGTCTTAAACACAGAGATTTCTACCTATTCATTTTATTCAAGTTCATTTTTTGTCCATTACAATCCTATGATGGTATGTTTCTATATCTTCCCGAGATGTGACCATCATTGGCAAGACTGACATTTATTATCCATCCCTAACAACCCACTGAGCTGAGTGGTTTGCAAAGCCATTTAGAATCAGAGAATCATTGCACTGAGGTGGCACAGAAGGAGGTCTCCCAGCCCGGTATATGCCAGCTGTTAGTTGAGCAATCCCATCATTTACATTCACCTGCTCGTTCTCCACACAGGTATCCATCTGATCTCTCTGCTGACTGATTCTGTTGCAACCACCCCTGCAGGCAATGAACTCTGGATCATAACTGAGCTCTGAGCAAAATTTCCCTCACATCTCTCTTATACTTGTTCCCAAAATGTTAAATCTATTTCTCTTGGTGCTTGAACCATCTGTTAATGGGAATGAACATCCTCTGTTTACCCTGTCTGAAACCATGATCTTAAAATAAGATGTAAGATATTTATTTATTAGTCACTTGTACGTACATCAAAACACACAGTGAAATGCATCTCTTTCCGTTACTGAGAATGTGCTGGGGGCAGCCTGCAAGTGTCGCCACTCTTTTGGCGCCAACATAGCATGCCCAGAACTTCCTAACGTCTTTGGAATGTGGGAGGAAGACGGAGACCCTGGAGGAAACCCACGCAGATACGTGGAGAACGTACAAAGTCCTTACAGACAGAGGCAGGAATTGAACCCGAGTCACTGGCGCTGTAATAGTGTAACATTAACCGCTACACCACTGTGCCGCCCTATATGCCTCTTTCAAATTGATCGACCTTCTATTCTCCAAGGAAACCAACCCAACTTATCATGTCTAACCTTGTCCCAGAACCTTTCTAACAAATCCTTTCAGGTCCCTTTCTAGGACCTTCACATTCTTCCTGAAGTGCAGTGAACAGAACTGGAATCAATGTTCCATTTGCGTGGAACCAGTGTTTTCTCAAGAGTCAACATAACCTTCCAGTCTATGTGCCAATACTTGAAGTCAATGCTTTATTAACTGCTCTCTCAGCATCCTGTCACCTTACAAGATGAACGTACATTGACATCTAGAACCCATTGCTCCTGCACACTCACACACTGTCCCATTTAATCTATATTGTTCCTCCTTGCTGTTCAGACAAAATGAATCACCTCATGTTTCTCTGTATTAAACTACATCAACACTTTGTGTACATTCTGGCGGCCAATGCCCTTCCTCAGAGACCAGTTAAAAGACAACCATATTGCTGTCGGAATGGAGTAATATGCAGGCCAAGGATGGAAGATTTCCTTCCCAAAAGATCAATAGTAGACCAAGTGGTCTTTTAGCAACATTACAGTAGTTTCTTTGTCACCTCTTCCATTAGCAGCTTTATTTTACAAATTTATGTTGGAATTACCCAGCTCCAATGATGGGATTGGAACTCATGACCTAAATTTCCCTGAAAAATGTCAGTAGTTCCATGTGTAATCTCCAGAGTTTCCCCACATACCAGTCAGGAGGCTTATGAGTCCTGTGCAAAGGCAAAACTTGCCAATGATTTGCCAAACATTCTCCAAAGCTGGATTTGTCATGGAACACAGTAGTAAATTTCCAGTTTCCCAGCACTTGCATCGGAACATTTGGCACTAAAGCTGGCAGCTTAAATCTGGTTCAGATTCAGTGGCTCCAGACATTTCAATGGAGAGGAGAGGCTGCAAGGAAGAATAGTATATCTTAAGGAACTTACATATGTTACTTAATTAATATAATTCATTTGGATATATGTTTTTTAAAGTTTTATGTTTTAGAAATCTACATATTTTTAACATGTAATTAATCTTTGAGATTATTTAACCCTTAACAATTTTTGAATATTTGAGGCAACATCTATCATCAAAGATCTCCACCATCCACCTCCTTGAAGCTAGCATCAGGCAGAAGGTACAGAAGCCTGAAGTCCCACACCACCAGGTTCAAGAGCAGCTACTTCCCTTCAACTACTTGGTTCTTGAACAAACCTGCATAACCCTAATCACTACCTCAATATAGCAAACCTATGACCACTTTGCACTCCAATGGACTTCGTTTTTTTTGTTCTAATTGTGTTCTTTCTTGTATAATTTTGTATAATTTATATTTAATTAATGTTTTTGTTGTGAATGCTGTGTATTAGATGCTATGTGCCTGTGCATACATGTACTTGTACATATGATAATAAACTCGACTTTGACTTTGACTATGACTTTGTGAATGTCCATAGCTTTGGCAGTCGATTCCTTCAGAAGCATGAGTTAACCAGGTGTCAACATATCTTATGGATGCTGCTTGTTCAGGCCCCAACTCTGGTATGTGTGATCAGATCAAAGGCAGCTTTGGGAATTGGAAATTCTGCTCCAGCTGCTGACCTAGCCGGACATGGAATGTCAGATGCAGGAAGTTGGTTACCCCCAGGACTTTCTGGATGATTGGTTCTGGATCAAAAGTCAAGACCACTGGATACCAGTTCCGTAAATTTACCACCATGCTGTCTACCAAAGACTCCAGAAACAGGCACTCTATTCTGAGCTCTGTCACAGGAAGAGAACAGCAGTCAGAGGAAATGATTCAAGGATGTGCTCGAAGATTCTTTGATGAAATGCATCATCCCAACTCACTCCTGGGAATCTCTGGCCCATGACCACTCAAAATGGAATGGTATTCAGAATCTCAAGTCCTTGCACCAGGAGCACGGAGAAGGCCTGTTTAAATGGGAGAAGGAGGACACTGCCTTACAAACTACTCAGCCAATCATCCCCTTCTTCCCTCTCTGTGCAAGAGTCTGCAAATCCCACACTCTCATCAGTCACCTCACAACCCCACACTACTGGAGGAGAAGAAAGTCATCTTCATTCCCAAGGGATTACCTGAGAAGAAGACCACACCAAGCATTGCTGTCACTCTTGCTGCGTGAGCGTCCTGTCTGACCGATTTGACTAACTTGTTGTGAACTATTTAATTCGTACTGTTGCTTTTGTCGGCAAGGTTACTTGAGAATAAATAGTGAAAAACAAGATGCTGGAGGAACTCAGCAGGTCAGGCAGCACTGTGGAGGGAAATGGACAGTCGATGTTTTGGGTCGAGACACTTCATCTGGGCTGAAAGATAAAGGGGCTGGCGATAGGTCAGGCGATAGGTGGATCCAGGTGAGGAGAGGTGATAGACAGATGGAGGAGGGGAGGGCGGAAATAGCAACAGAAGCTGGGAGGTGATAGGTGGAAGCCACAAAGCGCTGAAGATGATGCACTCTGACAGGAGAGGAAGTTGGAGCATGGTATCAAGACCAAATCTAGTAGTTAGCTTGGATCCTTCAGTCCCACTTGAACAGACCGATTAATGTCTCATCCAAAGTGGGCCGTGACTGCCCTTTCAGCATTACCCTAATACTGAATGGAAACTTCAGGCTAACAATCTGATTAAATCCTGTGGATTTAAGTTCAAACTCACAGGGGAAGGTAGTACTCGGTGGAGCTCGTTGCTGTTATAGCAGAAACATTTCAGAATCTAGGACACCAAACTTGTAGATTCTGGATACATGGAAAATTGGCCAAGTCCTTGCAAGTGCTCGTGCATAATTGGTATTGGTACTGGTTTATTATTGTCACATGTACTGAGATACAATGAAAATCTTTTGTTTTGCATGCCATCCAGACAGATCACACCATACATAATTACATCAAGGTAGTAAAAAGAAAACAGAATGCAGAATATCAGAACCAGAATCAGATTTATTATCACTGACTTATATGATGTGAAATTTGTTGTTTTGAAGCAGCAGTACAGTGCAAAGACATAAAATTACCATAAATTACAAAAATAAATAAATAGTGCAAAGAGAAGGAATAACGAGGTAGTGTCCATGGACTGTTCAGAAATCTGATGGCAGAGAGGAAGATGCTGTTTCTGAATATAGTGCTGCAGTTACAGAGAAAGTACAGTGCAGGTAGACAAATTAAGTGCAAGGGCCATGACGGGGTAGATTGGGAGGTCAAGAGTTCAAAAGTTCGTCTTTTAGCGTATGAGAGGACCGTTCAAGAGTCTGAGAACAGCGGGATAGAAGCTGTCCTTGAGTCTGGCAGTACCTGTTCTCAGGCTTTTGTACCTTGGCCTCCATTTGCAGGTGGAACTTCTATCTCCCCATCCTTCTAACTTCCACTGTAGTGAACCCAGACACAGACCCCGGAACGTCTTCTCAGCCATGTGGCCACAGCGCACAGGATGCTAAATATACAATACTGAGAACAGAAGAACATGAACAAGGGGATGGCCCGTCAGGAGCAGACCTTCTACTTCCACACCATTTTCCTGTACTACCCCTATATCCCTTTATATCGAAAAATCTAGTGACCTCTGTTCTGAATGAACACAATGAGCATTAACAGTGATCTGGGACAGAGAATTCCAAAGATCCACTATCCACTAAATGAAGGAAATTTGGTCCTAATCGACCTACCTCTTATTCTGAGACTGTGACCCCTGGATCCAGACTCGTCCTCCCTGCACCCACCCTGTAGAGCTCTGAAAGAATTTTGTAAGTTTCAATGACGTCACCTCTTTCTCCTAAACTCGAGAGAATACAGGTCTAGTCTACTCAGTCTCTCCCCCTACAGCAAACCTGCCCCCCCAGGAACCGGCCTGGTGAATCTTTGCTGCCCTCTGTGGCAGGTACGGTCTTTTCCTCCTGTCAGCTTCAGGCAAGTTCCCTTCCCCATACCAAGGCCAAAGACACACAAAACAGGAGGGACATTGACAGACAGAGACACAAAACAAGAAATGCATTGGATACCTGCAAAGGAGATATGCAATTCCACTGAAGTCAATGTGTTATTAGATGGGACATAACATAGGTAAACATGGACATCTTTGTCCAATTTCACTCCATTGTGTGTGAACTTTCCTAATCATAGTTAGCACCTCATGCTGACTTTATCGAGCTAAAAGAGATCAAGGACATCTACAAGAGGCGATATCTCAGGAAGGCAATATCCATCATCAGGGACCCCCACCATCCGGGCCGGGCACTCTTCTCAATGCTGCCATCAACCAGGTGGTACATGAGCCTGAAGACCCACACCTCAAGGTTCAACAACAGCTTTTTCCCCATTGCCATCAAGTTCTTGAACCCATCAAATAACCTTAACACTACCTCAGTCTAATCTTGCACTCATGTTGTTGTTTATTTTGCACACATGTAAGTTATGTATAATATATGTTAATTTAAGTTTATGTTAACTTATGTTTGTCCTCATCTTGTAATGTACTATGCTGCTGCTGCAAATAGCAAATCTTCATGGAATTTAAATCTTGTGTATATATGTATGCCTATGACAATAATAAACTTGAATATGAGAATTAGTCTGGACATCTAACCTGTGCAAAGAGAGCTGGGAATGGAAGAGCAACTTATCCTGCAACAGCGGGAAGTTTGCATCCCAGCCCATCCACTTGCAGGTTCTATGGCCTCACTGAGCCCTCAGAAATGAGGAAGTAAACATCACAAGCCAGTTAGAGCGGTGGAGCAGATGTTGCCAGACATCTGGCAGCTATAACTCATATCGCACCTTGAGCACTCGTGTTATGCTGATACTTCTGGTAAGTTGGTGTTAAAGGAGAATGTCAAGCTGTCCATTATAGACTGAGAATGTGGCAAATAAAGTCGGCTCTGAATGGTGCTTCTATATTATTGCATTCCCTCCCAAAGGCAAAGAGCCCACCTCTTATTATCAAACAAACATAGAACTTCGAACAGTACAGCACAGGAACAGAGCCTTCCGCCCACGATATTTGTGCCGACCATGATGCCAGTCGAAACTAATCCCATCTGCCTGCGTGTGGTCTGTATCCCTCCATTCCCTGCCTGTTCACATGCCTGTCTATATGCCTCTTAAACCTTGCTGTCATACAGTATCTGCTTCCACCACTTCCGCTGGCAACCCGTTCCAGGCAACTTCCACTCCCTGTGTAAAAAAACTTTCCTTGCACATCTCTTTTAAACTTCAACTTAAAGCTATGCCCTCTAGTATTCGACATTTCTACCCTGGGAAAAAGACTCTTCCTACCTGATCTATGCCCTTCTTAAGCAAAGAAAGATGTTTTAAGCTTCAGTCATCGATTGTAACCAAATTAAACTTTGAAGCTGCTGGAAAGAAATAACTCTCAGTTCAGTAATGGATAGAAGTGAGTAATCTGGTGAAGGACACTTGGGAACGGGCTTTGGGATCTGTGTTGTCTGTACTTACATGCCTGTGATGCTGCTGCAAGCAGGTTTTTCATTGTGCCTGTACCTCACTGCGCCTGTGCACATGACAATAAACTTGACTTGACACGATGAATGTGTGACAAAGCAAAGGAAACTCTCTCCCCAAACGCCTCTACTTCTGATTGGGCCAGGGTATCGCCGTGGTGAAATTATTGAACTAATGATCCTCAGTCCAGCACTGACGATTCAATCACGTGAACTCATCACCACAGCTGGAGAAGTTCTATGCATGGAAATTTACAGTACAGAAGAAGTCCATCAGCGTGCCATGTTAGTGCCAGGTGTTCACATTCTCTCAGCTGCACAAAGTAGAACAGGAATAAAGACCCTGTTTCAGCAGGGAAAGTATAGACTTGTCGAATCTGGTTCACTCCCAGTCGTCACTAACCTGGACTGGTATCCATGTGACTCCAGACTCAGACAGGTTTGGCTTAATTTTCATTGTGCTAAAATCTTTGAAAGCATGCAACATCCCCACTGACTCCGGGGACGTCCTGACACATGACCTCTCAAAGTGGAGAAGGAGCATTTGGGATGCACTGAGCACACAGAAGCCCAGCATAAACTGCAGAAGGAGTGCATCACTTCACAAGGAACCCAGCCGGTCACCCTGTCAGATACATCCTGCCCCATCTGTGGAAGAATCTGTGGTTCCTACATTGGCCTCATCAGAACCCACAAATGGAATAGAAGCAACTCATCCTCAATCCAGAAGGAACTGCCTAAGAAGGACAATAGTCAGGACTGCAAGGTTTTAGCAGAAGAAATCAGAAATTGTGATGGTTCAATCACATCAACAAGAGCATTACCAGATGATGACAAGATGCACCAGGAGATATTGGGACATGGGATCAAGAGTTTGATCAGATTGGTGGTCTTAAAGTTGAAGAAAATCAGGAAGATTTATTTAGGGAGAAAATTCTAAAGCTGAGGGTCCAGGCCAGTGAAGGTACAGGCTTCAGTGGAGGAAGAATGGGAATCAAATCTGGGAATGTCTATGCTCCAGTTTGGAGATTTGTCAGTGTACCAATATGTCCTTGAAACATTCACCATTAAAGATTTGATACCAACTCAATAGAGCCAGACTTTTCACAAGCTTCTTCTTCATGTATTGCCTTTAGCCAGGCAAGAAAACACGAGGCAACAAATAAATGGAATCTCTCCTCATGTCACTGAGATTAAATCCGAAGATAAACTGCAAAGTAACAAAATTGAAAATTTGATCTTGAGGTCTGTTTGTCAAATCATATATTACTACCTTTTTTTTCTAGAATGTAATGTAAAAATCATTAACCTTAATTCCTGTAAAAAGCTTGGTGTCACTTACATCATCAAAGGAGAGCCAGAGAAGGCATCATCACACAGGGCTGGTGTGAAGTAATATTTACAGGATGCACAGGAAGAATTTAATGACGAGTTTCCTAACACCTCACTCACTACTTGAAATGACTTTAGGTTAATTTAGTAAAGGGTTGTACAACCTCTTCTGGGGTCGGAGAGTTCTGGAGTAGCCATTCATAGTGGATGGTGCCATAATGTGAGTGTTAGAGATTTGGTCACAGATTATCAAGAGAACTGTTAGATAGACTGCAGGTTCAGTACCATCCCTGTGCTCTACCACCTAAGTCAAATTACTGCTCTCCCTCCCATTCGCCAATTACAGAACTGGCACTAAACCTGCATGTTTGCTGCATTGCTGTGCCAGTGACAGAGCAGAAGCTGCATTGTGTCAGTAAAATGTCAGCAGAGAAGGGACACTGCAATGGCTATACTTGTGGATTGTAACGTTGTCATTATCTTGAGCCGGATCTCCCACCCTGCTGGACAGAAGTATAAGCAAGAACTTGCCTTTAACTGGCACCATTCATTGAACCATGATGATTCAGTGTGCTCTACAGACAACTAAGATTAAATACTTTCGCTGTGTAGTCACTGCAGTCTGAAACACAGCGATCAGCAAAATCTCACAAACAGAATACAATAATAGACAGACAATAATAATCATCATCAGTCAGGGCATTGAGTATAGAAGTTGGGATATAATGTTGAGGTTGTACAGGACATTGGTGAGGCCGTATATGGAATATTGTTTTCAGTTTTGGTCACCCTGCTACAGGAAAGATGCCGTTAAGCTTTAAAGAGTGCAGAAAAGATTTACAAGGATGTTGCCAGGACTCGAAGGACTGAGTTATATGGAGAGGTAGTAACAATATTTAAAAGATATTTGGACAGATACATGGTTAAGAAAATGTTAGTAGGACATGGGCCAAATGTGGGCAAATGGGATGAGCTTAGATGGGAATCTTGGTCAGGATAGACCAGTTAAGCGGAAGGACCTGTTTCCGTGCTGTATGACTCTATGACTCTTGTGACTTTATAAAAAACAGATAATATTTTCAGTGAGAGTAAAATTCTAAGGAAATAATCTCCTTGCTCTCATTAGTCCCATGGAATCTTTCATATCCCCCGAGAAAGAAGACTGCTCCTTGGTTTAACATCTAGGTGACATCTCCGACTTACATTGGCCACACTACATATCAGCCCAGGTTATGTGTTCTGAAATAGGACTTGTACCCACAGCTCTCTGTCCCAAAAGTGAGACTGCTACCATTGAGTTGTGGCTGGCACTGGACAACTGAAGGTCCTTACTCGAGGGAACCTGTCACAGGGCTCCATACCTAATGGACAAAGGACAAACAGTAGCAATAAGCAGATCTTCCTCAGGTCATCAGACTATGACTGGTTGGGAACCATGGGGATCAGTGCTTGGGCCTCAACCTTTAACAATCCACATCAACGTTTGGCTGAGGGGAGTAAATGTCATATTCCTTAATTTCTGAACTGCATGGGATTGTGAGAATGGAGGATATTTCGCTATATCTTTATGTTTTCAGTTACTTAACAACAGCTTAACATGCATTAAAGGAATGTTATGTTTTAATTAGAGTTATAGAGTTGTACAGCATGGAAAAAGGTCCTTCAGCCCATACTTGTCCATGCCGACCAAGATGTATATTCAAGCTAATCCCATTTCCCTGCACTTGGCCCATATCCCTCTAAACTCTTGTCATTCATATACCTGTCCACATACTTCTCTAATGTCTCTGCCTCAACCACTTTCTCTGGCAGCTGGTTCCATATATCTACCACCCAATGTGTAAAATAGTTGCCCCTCAGGGTCTTATTAAAACTTTAACCTTAAAACTATATCCTCTAGTTTTCTATTCCCCAACCCTAGAAAAAAGACTGGTCACCCTGTCTCTGCTCCTCATGATTTTATATACCTCTATGAGATCACCCCTCCTACACTCCAAGGAGTAAAGGCCTAGCCTGTTTAACCTCTCCTCTTCAGTCCCCCAAGTCCTGGCAGCATCCTTGTAAAACTTTTTTTTGCATTCTTTCCAGTTTAATCACATCCTTCCTATAACAGGGTGACCAAAGCTGAACACAATACTCCAAGTGCGGCCTTACCAACATCTTGTACGATTGCAACATAACCTCCCAATGTCCTGAAGATGAAGGCCAGCTTCCCAAAAGCCTTCTTCACCACCCTACTTATTAAACATTTTTCAGCTGCTTCCAAATCGGCGATGTTTGGGAAGAGTGACCACATGACCCATGAGCCATCTGAAGGCCCAGGCCGAGTTGCTAGGAGACCGAGGGACAGTACGAACTATTACAAAGTTGAGTGGGACCACGAGCTGATGGAGAGTTGTTACCTGTGGTGGATGGGAGAGCCATGAGTTGGATGGCCTGAGGTAGACTCACTGCTCACAGCCTGCTCAGGCTGACAGAGGCGGCCTTGAGGTCATTGAGGAGCTCTCTAGTGCAGGGAAGGGTGAGGGAGTGGTGGATGGGAGGGGTGTGGGGAAAACATGAGAGGGGTTGTGGAAGGGAGGGATGTGGGTACAACATGAGGGGGTTATGGAGGGGAGGGATGTGGCCTCAATATGAGGTGCAGACAGGGTCCAGTGCGATCTGGCCCAGTAGCTGCTACAGCCAATCCTTACGTAGGGAAGTAACATTAGGAACCATCTCCTGAGTCCTACTCCTTCACTAAGTACCACAAATCCTCATGAATTCTACAACTCTTCTCTCTCATTCTTTAACCCACACCCCCAAGCAAGCATTTCAACTTCCTGTTCTAACGTACCCTTCTTTGGTTGGGTTGTTAGTTAGCGGGCGGTGGGAAAATTATCCCTGTTAGTGCTTTGTCCATTTTAGTACCCTGAATTAGATTGGGAATCTCCATTAAGTTAAACGTGCAAGTGATATAGAACTGACAGTTCAGAACCACCCATTAATGCTGACTGGGTTCCTCGTAAGTTCCTTCCTGGCTTCATCTTGACACCTCCACATGTCCTTCTACACATCCCCCTCATGTGCTTTCTTTTAAAATCTTCAACACTTTTCCCTTGATCTCTCAATCTACCTCATGGAGGCCCTTGCACTTTATTGTCTATCTGCACTGCACTTTCCCTCTAACTGTAAAACTATATTCTGCATTCTTTTACTGCTTTTCCCTTGTACTACATCAATGTACTTATGTTTTCAAATGATCTGTATGAGCAGCATGCAAAACAATGTTTTTCACTGTATCTCGGCACATGTGACAATAATAAACCAATTACTAATTCCTTTGACTGCTCCATGTACTCTGAACTCTCCAGTCTCAGCCCTCTGAGTAAAGCAGTTTCTCCGAAATGGATTCATCAGGATCTATCTAATCCTTGGATTTCCCCATGCTGTTGTCGATCACAGTCCCCCACTAATCACTGCACAAGCGGTGTTAGCATTTTTCTGTTGTATTACTGGCAGGAGCAACATCCCATAAAATATTTTCTTTTTCCCTCCTTGGCTTCCCAAAGGTATTCCTGTAAAAGTCCCATGCATTCTCATGAATTTTATTCAATAGTTCATAAGTCTTAATCTCCCAAAAGTAAAGAAGCAAATGTCTAGACTATTTTTCCATGCCTAAGTTACTATTACTTAATGCAATCTTTAGTTAATGTCTAGCACAGACATTACCTGCAGCCCCCAACTCTCCTCACCCCAATCCCTCACATTCCAGCTTTCACTAAGAGCCTTTGTATCCTTGGGGGTTTTGATTAACTCACTCTACACCTTTTCCAATACATTCCAATCCTTCCTTGAGATTCCTGTCGAAGCCACCCATTCCAATCATTTGGGTTAACAAGCCAAAAAAATAATGGTTGTTTAGCTTTACCTATCACTATGTTACTGTACTCCAAGAAACAAGAATCTGCTTGATTGAGTGGATGTAGCTTATAGCGTGCCAGAGAAACAAAGCTTGTTAACTTTTACAACTCCATCAGGAGAACGTGAAAGCCAAAGTCTTGATTTGTAATTATTGCATCTCCTATAAGTGAGCCATAGATATTAACAGGACCTTGATTTAGTCTTGTGCTCATAGTGGCCATGGGGGATAATTAAACCAAGCCTGCCATATCCATGCATGTTAATCTTCCTGAACACTTTAGATTTCTTTGGAGCTTATTTCATCATTTTTCCTATTTGGCCTTCCATTCTCATTCCTTTCTGAGTCTTATTTTTCTTTCCATTTCCTTCTTATCCCCAACTGTGGGTTTGCAGAGCCCTTGTGAATTGTGTGAAGTTGCAAGTTGATGGAGCAGCATTTCATTGGAATGATTTCAGAAGGCTTGAGGGCTTCCATCCTGACTTGATGGGTAAGTGCGATGTGCATGGTGGTACTGAGCCATGGAAGCAAGGGCTTTGCTCCATGTTGAGTCAGCTGGTGCTACAGCTGATGAGAATAGTGCCAGTGATGGTTACCAGCTGGTATTCTCATCTCTAAGTCAGGAGATATGGGTACAAGTTCTGCAACAACGTCTTGAGTATGACTTCTAGGTTGATGCTTCAGTGCATTACCAAATGAGGCTGGTCTGCCTTCTCGATGAGTTATTAAACCAAGGCACCTGTCCGCAAACTCATAGCTCACAACTGCTATTGAAAGAAATTTACTTCATTAGCTGAAGAGACCTTAGAGATCCTTCAACATGCTATATAAATGCAAGGTTTGGAAGGAAAACAAGATAAGCAGACTGGAATACTGTTCCTGATCTATTGAGAGGTGTTCTGGATGATCTGATGTCTGGTGCTTCCCGAAATGGCCGCTGCTCACTATCCAAGTTCACCTGTTTGAAAGGAAGTGGTTTGGTGCCAAAAGGTTCCCAACCAAGACTGAGTGCGAGGAGAAACACGGATGATATGGAGGAGTCCATAACCAGGGGTTTTGCATCATAGAGTCATACAGCACGGAAACAGGACCTTCAATCCAAGACATTCATGCCGACCAAGATGCCCATCTAAGCTTGTCCCATTTGCCCATGTTTGACCCATATCCCTCTCTCTTTTAAATGTTGTCATTGTACCTGCCTCAACCACTTCCTCTGGCTCATTCCAATAGATGTACCACCCTCTGCGTGAAAAAGTTGCCCTCAGGTTCCCATTAAATCTCCCCCCTCTCACTTTAAACCTGTACCCTATGGTTGTTGATTCCCAAACCCTGTGAAAATGACTCTGTGCAGGACATGCAAAAAGCAGTTTGGAAAATCCAATTCAAAGTAACTTGATTCTTGAACCAACCAGCAAAACCCCAATCACTACAGTTTAACAACACTGTGACCACTTTGATCACTTTGCATGAAAATGAACTTTGATTTTTTGTTCTAATTGTGTTCTTTCTTGTAAAAATTGTGTATAATCTATTTATGTTTTTCTTGTGAATGCTGCTTATCTGATGCTATGTGCCTGTGATGCTGCTGCAAGTAAGTTTTTCATTGTACCTGTGCATACATGTACTTGTGCATATGACGATAAACTCGACTTTCACATTGTGCACCTTACCTTCTTTCTCTCTGCCATGTCAAGAGGTTTCTAAGAAGTCGGTAATTGAATTCTCAATAAAAGCAATAGAAGCATTCAAATTTTGAATAATTTAATGGAATCGCATATAGTCAAAAAGCAACATGCAGACAATCCATTGATAATGATGAAACAACGACCAAAGGATAATTAGAAACATCACAGAGGACATTTATCCATTTCTTATGTTACTATTGACAGCTTTATGGTTGGCTGCATCACCGCCTGGTATGGAGGCTCTGATGCACAGCATCACAAGAGGCTGCAGACGATTGTGGACTCAGCCAACTCCATCACAGGCACAACACTTCCCAGCACCAAGGACAACTTCAAGAAGTGGTGCCTCAAGAAGACGGCATGCATCACAAAGGGCCTTCACCATCCCAGACATGCCCTCTTCTCGTTACTAGCATCGGGGAGGAGGTACAGGAGCCTAAAGACTCACACTCAACGATTCAGATACAGCTTCTTCCCCTCCGCTATCAGATTTCTGAACAGTCCATGAACCCATGAACACTACCTTGTTATTCCTTTTTTTTCTGCTCTATTTATTTATTTTGTAATTTATGGTAACTTTATGTCTTTGCACTGTACTGCTGCCGCAAAACATCAAATTTCATGTCACCCAAGTCAGTGATGATAAATCTGATTCTGATTCTTTAAATGCTCACTTCTGGCCTAGAAGAGAAGCCATTGTCCTAATGGTTTACAACAATGATGGGTGATGAAGCATCACCAGCTCTGTGAGACCAAAGCATTGTTGAACATTTCCCTGCTACAGGCAACCAACACCTTTCCCCTCCTATAAGAATGGAATCCCCTGGGATGGGCGAAAGAAAAAACAAGTACAAAACCTATAGGGGAAATAACACCCTGGAAATTCTCCTCAAGCACCATCTGATGACAGTTGAGGAGATCACATGGTGCAAGTAAATGTGGACAGAGAGATCAAATGTAAAAGTCAAGTTTATTGTCACATGCACAAGTACATGTACGCACAGGTGCAATGAAAAACTTACTTGCAGCAGCATCTCAGGCGCGTAGCATCTTATAAGCAGCATTCACAAGAAAAACATGAATTAAATATAAATTATACACAATTTTTTACAAGAAAGAACACAATTAGAACAAAACTAAACAAAGTCCATTTTAGTGCAAAGTGATCAAAGTGGTCATAGTGTTGCCAAACTGTAGTGATTAGTGCTGTGCCGGTTGGTTCACAAACTGAATGGTTGAAGGGAAGAAGCTGTTCTTGAACCTGGTGGTGTGGGACTTCAGGCTTCTGTACCTCCTGCCTGATGGTAGTTGCGAGAAGATGGCATGGGCCAGATGGTGAGGATCTTTGATGATGGATGTTGCCCTCTTGAGGCAGCACTACTGATGGTGGAGAGGGATGTGTCTGTGATGTATTGGGCAGAGTCCACTACTCTCTGCAGCTTCTTTCATTCCTGCACATTCAAGTTGCAACCAGTCAGGATACTTTCAACAGGACATCTGTAGAAGTTTGTTCAAGTGTTCAGTGACAAGCCGAACCTCCTAAGAAAGTCAAAGCGCTCTCACGCTTTGTCTGGTGGCTGGATAAATACTTCATTCACTTCTGACTCAGATAAATGTCAACCTTTGATCTTGAAACTGAGTTGGAATTTTTCCTGATTCACCTGTTGAATTCGTACTGAGCATTTCATGTAGCAAAGAAAATGATAGTTGAAATATTTAAATAAGCATGTTGGTCAACATCCACAGTGAAGGAGCAAAAGGGGCCTGATGCCAAGGCCATCTGGCTGATGCAGGTGTTATAATGAGCAACACTTACCAGAGAAAAACATATGAGCAACAGGTACTGGAAATGTTCAGCAAGTCAGGCTGCATCTGTGGAGAGAGAAGCAGAGTTAATGTTTCAAGTCAATGACACTTCATCAGAACTAGAAAAGATGAGATATTTTTATTAGTCACATGTATATTGAAACACACAGTGAAATACATCTTTTGCATAGACTGTTCTGGGGGCAGCCCGCAAGTGTCGCCACGTTTCCGGCACCAACATGGCATGCCCACAACTTCCTAACCCGTACATCTTTGGAATGTGGGAGGAAACCAGAGCACCCGGAGGAAACCCACGCAGACACGGGGAGAACATTCAAACTTCTCACAGTGGCCGGAATGGAACCTGGGTCACTGGCGCTGTAATAGCGTTACGCTAACCGCTACACTACCGTGCCTGCTCCCTACACTACGGTGCCTGCCAAAATATTGGCGATATTATATCATTGTTTACTTTTCTGCCACCTCTTGCAGGAATAACTGTAGCTTATAGTCTCCAGAGAAGGAGGGTTGGAGGGAGCGGGGAGAGTCGTGGGGGAGCGTGGTTTGTGGGGGCAGTGATGTGAATGAAAGGAAAGCTCAGTGAGAGGTAGAAAACGATATGCTCAGGGGCAAATGAGAATGGTCCTGAGACAAAAAGCAAAAAGCAGATCTGTTAGCAGGTGGAGGTGAAGATAAGCACCTCAAATTCCCAAATGACACACTGGGTGCTGGAAATCAGAGAAAAATGCTGATTGTCTGAAATTCGACAATTTCTCTAAGAACTGGAGTAAACGGCTTTACACAATTTTTGCCCATGATTATCACTAATCTTTCCCTGAATCAATGGCATTAAATTGCCAAAAGTGTGTCCGTATCATCCTCAGTGCTATCTCACTACACCCCATCATGTTCTATGGCTTCATGGTTACCACTGAAGCACAGTAACTCCTGTTCACAATCAGATTCTTGCTTTCGCCAGTTAGCAACACATAGGTTTTGGAAGTCTAGACAGAGTCCTGCTGGAACTACACAGCAGGCCAGGCAGCACCTGTAGAGAGAGAAACATATCCAACAATGCAGGCAATTAACTGCCTCCCCCCCATCACCATGAGAAGTCATCAATCTGAAATGCCAACCCTGTATCCCCCACTCCCCCAGATGATGGCCCATCCACCGAGAACCCTCAGCATTCCCTACTCTTACACCAGGACCAGCTAGTTCTCTCACAAACTGGAGAGGCTGATTATCTGAAATTGTGGAATTTAATATCAAGTCCCAAGGGCTGCAATGTGCATGGACAGATGATGAGATGCTGTTCCTTGAGCTTACAACATTCCTGATTCACCTGTTGAACTCATACTGAGCATTTCATCTAGAAAAGAAAATGGTAGCAGAGATCTTTACATCTCCAAATAATCATGTTGTTTAACATCCACAGGGAAGGAGCAGTAAAGAGCCCTGATGCAAAGACCATCAAGCTGATGCAGATGTTGTTAGAATGAGCTACAGTTACACTTACCTTACAGTGTAAGAGGCCAAAGACGAGAGAGGTCAGAATTGGATTGGGATAGGTAAGTAATGTGCCAGGTAATTGGAAGCTCACGATCATACTTGTGGACTGAATAGAGGTGTTCTGCAAAGTGACCACCCAATCTATGTTTGGTTTCTCCAATGTAGAGGAGACCTCATTGTCAGCACTGAGTGCACACAGTAAATTGGAGGAAATGCAAGTACATTGTTGCTTCAGCTGGAAATAGCTTTCTGGTCCCGAGATGATGGGAAGAAAAGAGGTAAAAAGGCTAGTAGGACGGAGGTTGAGGACAAGGTGATCCCTATCCTTGCTCTTGGTTGGAAAGGATGAGAGGGAATTGGAACAGACACAGTTGAGAGCCCTGTACAGTAAGGTGAAGGGAAATCCACTGTTGAGGAAAGAGGAAGTCTGATGTGGAAAGTCTCATCATCAGAACAGATACGACGGAGATGGAGAAACTAGGAGAATGGAATGGAGTCCTTACTGGAAGTAGCATGGGAGGAGATGTGGTCAACATAACTTTGGGAGTCAGTGGGCTTATAAAGGATATTGGCAGCAAACCTATCCCATAAAAGGAGATAGGGAAGTTGAGAAAAAGAAGGGACAAGTGAGAGATGGACAACGTGGAGGTGGGTGCTGAAATTGGTAGCTAAAATTCCAAAGTTTTTGAGTTCTGTATGTGATCAGGAAGCAGAACCAATTCATTATCAATGTCCTTGAAGAATAAGTGAGGAAGGTGACTTGAGTAGGATGAAAAAAGAACTGTTCTAGGTGTCCCACAAAGAGACTTGGCCTGGGTTCGTGTGAGCTCCTAAAGCCATACCTTTGATTTGGGGAAAGCGAGTGGATTTAAGGGAGATGTTATTCAATGCAAGAATAGGTTCAGCTGGGTGAAGCAGGTGGTGAACGGGACAGCTTGGGCCTCTGTTCATGGAAGAAGCAAAGGACCCTCAGGCCTTGAGGAAAGTGAGGTGCTTGGTACACAGAGACAGGAAACTGTTGAAGTTGCAGAGGGGGTCAGAGGTGTATGTGGGAAAGGAAGAAGTAACAGGTGGGTTGAAGCAAGATGTCTTCCAGCAGATTTCTGCCTGTGAGTCTTGGGTGGGAGGTAGAAGTGGGTGGTATGGGGGTGGAGAACTATGGGGCTGAGTCATGGGACATCTTCTCCAGTATAGAGACAAGATCTCTCAAAGAAGTGAGATCAGTGACTATCTGGGAGATAATGGGAGGGAGATGTCATCGAGTCATAAAGCACGGAGACAGGCCTTTCAATCCACCATGTCCCTGCCAACCATTACATTCCTATCCCAATCCCATCATCCAGAACTCAATGTGCAGCCTTCCGTACCATGGCGTTTCAGATGCTCATCTGAATTCTTCTTAGATGTTGTGAGAATCTCTGCCTCCACCACCCTTCCTGCAGTGCACTTCAGATTTCAACGACCTTCTAGATGAAAAAAATTCTTCCTCAAATCCTTTCCAAAACTCCTATCCCTTACCTCAAACTATGCCCTCTGGTTATGGACACACTTGCTAAGGGGTAAAATTGCTCACTATCTACTGTATCTGTGCCCCTAGTGTCTCATTAGATATGGGCAGTCAGCTTCCACATGGCAGAGGTCAGCTTATTAAACAACAGCAACACCACCCATAATGGGATGTTTGATGACAAGAGACAGTTCAGATGTAACTCTGTGTTTCTCTCTCCACAGATACTGACTGACCTGTTGGGCATTCCCAGAGTTGTCCTTTAGATCAGATTTCTAGCAGCCGTTGGTCTATAAGCTCGTTGTTCAGGCAGATTGCTTTGTTTCTCGCTCCTCTATTTCCACCTCCTCCAGATAGATTTGCTGCCATTGGCAACTCTTCAGCACCCTCTCCCAGTCAACACCAAAAGTTTCCATCCAGATCCTTTCAACCTGCACCTGTCACAAACATTGCTCACTCCATCCTGCTCTGCAGGTTTAAATATGCCTATTTTCCAAATTTTCTCAGTGCTCAAGAAAAGTCCTTGACCTTGTATTTCTTTCGCTATCCGTCCTGCCCGACCTGCTGAGTATTTCCAGCATTTTCTGATTTTTAGTAAGGCCATGGAGGGAGATGTTAAAAAGACCCGCATTGCCTTGTTTACGGAATTTGAGCCATCATTGTGACACAGGGACAGTATCACACAGATGCTAAAACTATTGTATGGAATGTACAATTTGTACTATTCAGAAGTCAGAACAGTTAGTCAAAGATGCAGTCTCATCTCTGACTCTCAACTGGACACCAGCAAAAGCTGAAAAAACTGCCTACTCTTCCATCTCCAACAACTTCAGCTTGAATTAAAGGTTTTACATTTAGTGCTAATTCTTTGATAGAACTTCTGATGCTATGCAATTCAATTTGACAGATTGCATTCATGCCATGTCATGAACAGCACTATCTCATTTCAAGCAGAAATTCAATGGAGAAAAAAGCCTACAGTTTTGATTATTGCATTGTCACCATGTTTTACTGAGACATCCAGGCTCCCTTTTTATTACTGGGCTCAATGAAGAGATTACCATAACGGCCCCTCCAGGGTTCAACTAACCATCTGAATGCAAATTAATATCACGTTGTTTTTCAATTGTTAATCTTGATGTCTTTATTTTCAGTTTGACCCTAGCAGTTAATGTATGTAATTCACATCATGACTTGTTAAGATCACATCAGCTACCCCTTTTATAAAAAGCTCTCAAATGTTCCCAAACTGGTTTCCAACATGAATTTTATTTTAAAGTGTGAAGTTTTAACTCTAGAGGGATTGCTAGGAATGGCAAGTATCTTGCAGCTAGTTCATTCCAGTATATTTATACAATTCCTCAACAAAATAATTTCTGAAAGGTTAGAAAATATGTTCTTTGTGACAAAGGTGGGTGGAATGTAGAGTTTCCTTTTGTAAAGGGTTGTTCAAACAAAATCCATGAACGAGGATATTGGGTGAAATTGAGTTGGACTGACCTTTCCTCCTGGGTCAGAATTAAGAGACCAAACAACCAGCCTCTGCATCATGCTGACTGAGACCTGAGATTGAACTTGGTGTAGCTGGAGGGGTTCCGTGACGTAGTTCCTCCGCATCCAGGTCTGGTAAGTGTGGGAGCAAGGGGGATCACTGGGCACTATTTCTTGCAGGTGGCACAGTGCCAGCACAGTCCAGTCTATTGCAGCATGCAGGGAGTGGGCAACAGAGTGGCAGTACCGTCAACCTCAACTCTGCCAATCGCAGACACTGCCAATCTACCTCGTTGTGTCCCTAGCACTTTATTTGTCTACCTGCACAGGACTTTCTCTGTAACTGCAACACGATATTCTGCATTCTGTTTTCTTTTTACTACCTCAATGTAATGGTGTATGGCATGCCCTGTCTGGATGGCACGCAAAGTAAAGCTTTTCACTGTATCTTGGTACGTGTGACAATAATAAACCAATAACAAAACCATTGCCATACCTCCCAAGAGGTTTTGAAGACTGTAATAGATGTTACTTGAAGAAGGCTCCTGAGGCAAGGAGATCCAAATGTCTGCAGGATTCCAATATCCAAAAAAAAACCTCTGGACAGTAATCACCAGGTAAAATGTCATTTTTGGCCATATTGTTTGGGCAGTTGTTCCCCATGGCATTTACAGTATCTAATCCTCTCATTTACATTGATATTAGTACAGTACAATTTTACTGACATTTATTTATATTAATACTCTTCATCATTCTTCTTCTTTAAAATACCTTAATAAATAGAGTCATAGAGTAACACAGCATGGAAACAGGCCCTTCGGCCTAACACGTCCATGCTGATCAATGTGCTCACCTAAAACAGTCCCATTTGCCTGCATTTAGCCCATATCCCTCTGAACTTTTCCTATCCGTGTACTTATCCAAATGTCTTCTGAATATTGTTATTGCACCTGCCACAACTACTTTCCCTGGCAGCTTGTTCCATATACGCACCACCCTCTGCATGAAGAAGTTGCCCCTCAGGTCCTTTTTAAATCTTTCCCCTCTCACCTTAAGACAATGCCCTCTAGTTTTTGTTTCCTGCATAAAAGAACACCCTTCCTTCAGTTCAAGACAGACATTGCTTTCATCTGTATCAGAACAAATGTTGTAATGCAGCAAGTTAATAAAAAGGGATCCAGGGGTTGAAATCCAGTCTCTTTAATTTGCACTAAAATTGACCACAAAGTGTAAACAAAGTTCAACTATGCACATAATCAGGAACTCAAGTTATTTATAATCATGATTGAGTAATTCACAATTAAAGCCTAATTGTTCCCAATCAGATCCTCCAGTTTTATTTTAAATCCACGTATGTTCTTTACATTGGTCAAGCTACTTTTTATATATATTTTTGACACTGTGACCCTTTTATCTTGAATGAAATCAGACTGATTGCCAAATCCCCTCACTCCATGCTATTTGTTATTCAGGAAAAATAAACCTCATACATCACTTCGTAAACACGAAAGAAAGAATCAGTTGTTTACTGGCAATGGTCCCAAATGAAACATTTCCCACTTCATCTTTTGTAATAAGCAACATACTTTAGGTTTCTAGAATCCCAGGACATACGCTCTCCAGATAATTTCCTTAACTTTTTAAATGAACCCAAGTACGTTATCCAAGTTGTACTTGTGTTCCACCCCAGTGGATTGTCTATGGTAAATGTCATTTGGATTGACGTGATTGTGTGATTCTGCAGCTGGGGAGTTTAAGGTTGAAAATGCCTTGTATGGATCACATTGCTGCCTCCAGAAGATCCCTTTATATACCCTATATAAACATTTTCATCATTCTGAATCCTCTTTGAGGCTACATCTTAAATTGTTATACAGGAGAACACAACCATAGTTGATGCAAGTCTGATTGGAACTCTGTACCACTGTGACACAACTTTCTTTTTAACATATAAATGCCAACGATGGCCAAAACAGAGGCCTGGAAAGTATTACTTAAATACCCACCATCAAATGCCACCTCACGATGGTGTGGAAGTGGAGATAATCATCTTGTTTTCGTGACTTTACACAGTTTCAACTTGTCAAAGGCCGATACGTATATGAAAGATCCTCTTGAGATTCAGTAACACTAAGTGGGCAGGAAGGAAATCATAAAAAGTAAAACAAGGTCACCGCAGGATAATTAAAGTGCATTTCTACCAGGTTTTTCGGACTGTTCGTTCCACATTTTGCTTCTCCATCCTCTTGCTTACACTTTTCTGGTGAAGAGGAGTTTGGTGGGACTTCTGCCTGTTCTTGGACTGATCTGCGAACGCAGAAGGAAAGATACAGGTACGCCCACCTCCATCTTCCAGCACAGCTCAATGAGTGGCAATTTTGATATATCGGAACAACTCTAGTCAAGTATAGTGCCTGAAATACCTCAGGTGTGGTTGCATCTAACATCACCACTTCCTGACCATAAGGGTTCACTGCAGATGATACAAACATCTCAGATACAAAGAGAGACAGAACCGTATTTATATATAAGATATCTTTATTAGTCACATGTACATAGAAACACACAGTGAAATACATCTTTTGCGCAGTGTGTTCTGGGGGCAGCCCGCAAGTGTCGCCACGCTTCTGGAGCCAACATAGCATGCCCACAACTTCCTAACCCGCATGTCTTTGGAATGTGGGAGGAAACCGGAGCACCCGGAGGAAACCCACGCAGACACGGGGAGAACGTACAAACTCCTTACAGACAGTTGCCGGAATTGAACTCAGGTCACTGGTGCTGTAAAGGGTTACGCTAACCGCTACACTACCATACCTGCCCATTTTTGTTGTGCCATATTTTTGTGCACTACACCATGGTGGTGGTGCAGTGGTTAAATTACTGACTTTTGACCCAAGGGTGTGGACTAACAACTGGAGATCAAAACCCACTATGGCACTTGTGAAATTTAATTCAGATCATAATTTGGAAACACAGCAACAAATGATTATAGTAGCAGTAGATTGTTGTAAAAATCCTTCTGGTTCACTAACATCACTCATGGAAAGAAATCTACTGTCCTTACAAAGTCTGGGCTAAATGTGACTTCAGACCCACACAATGCAGTTGACTTTTAAACAGTATAACAAACGCTGTACTGCTGCTGCAAAACATGTCAGATAAGTCAGTGATAATAAATCTGATTCTGATTCCGATCAGTTGTATGGAGCTCTCCACCACCTTCCCAAGGACAATTAGGGATGGCAATAAATGTCAGCCGGTGATGCCAGATCATGAAAAATGAATGAATAAATTTCAACAAAGGAATGTCAGTGGAAAATGAAACATTGTGGAAAATCAAGGATGAGCTCGGGATTTTTGTCCCAGACTTTCCATGCGGCTGATGCACTAGGAACACAGCAGGGACTCTCCTCCACACTCCTTACAAACAGCAGGCAAAGACATGAGAGCACAGTGGGGTCTCTCCTCCACACCCCATGCTAGCACCAGGCAAAGACATGAGAGCATCGCTGACAATCCCAATATTTCTTTTCCATCCCCATTTGCCCCTAACCTTCGGCAGCTAAGAGTCAACCACATTGATGATCTGGAATTCCAAATAGGCCAGAGCAGGTGAGGATGGCAGATTTCCTTCCCTGAAGGACATTAGTGAATAAGATTGGGGTTTTATAACAATCTAGTAATTACTCTCAATTACTTTTTATTGCAGACCTTTCTAGTTACTTGAATTTAAGTTCTCCATTTGCCATGGTGGGATTTGAACTAATGTCTCCGAATCAGTGGTCCATCACTCTGACTGCTAGTCCAGTAAATCAATCACTACTTGAGCACCACTGAATTTCACAGCAGAAGACTCTCAAGATGTCCAGTGCCCTACTATAAACTAAGAGCTCAAAATAGTTCATTAACTACTTTTAGAAGTTTGGATTTCAGATTCAATGCACCTTGAATCATGTGTGGGCTGTGACTTTCTGTGGGAAATGGTACCTTGTTGACCTATAAAAGGAAAGGTAGAACTTCCATTTATAGCAGCCATTTCCAGGACTTCAGGACATCCCAAGCTCTACACAGCTGATGAAATACTTCTGAAATGTAGTCGCTGTGGAAGTGCAGAATGCAAGGCAGTTAATCCTGACCCCAGATTGCCAGCATGATCTCCAGCTGAAGAATGCTAGCCATGAACATAATCCCATAGGATGACATTGTTGTAACAACGTTTTATTTTTCATTGGCATTTCCTGAATCTCAGTGCACACCAACAGTTGAACAACCAATGGCAAGTGAGGACAGTTTGACAATCACAGCAGTCTGAGTTGGAGAAATGCAACACACTCCTGAACCATTATCGACAGCCAGGAAAGTCATACAGCGGAAGTAATAAACAATTACACCGAGGCGTGTCCAAGTTGTGTGCTCAGTCCCTGGAGTGGGTTTGAACCTTCAACCTTCTGACTCAGAGGTGAGAATGCTTCCATTGAGCCAAGGCCCTAAATTGTGGAAAGATCACACATTCCCATTTAGATAACATAACCACACATGTTAGTCATTAAACACACCTCACAGCTCTGAAATACTCCAAATCTCTTTGTCAGCTCCATATCCAGGGTGTTAAGGAATGCTGGCCAAGTTATCCGAGCTTGTACCGAATCCGTGCACCCAGCACCCTTGGGCAGAGCCATGCTTTTTCAAGGATTTCAGACTGGTAATTGAGTGGACTCATGTTGCAGGCGCACCAGCACCAATGGCTTACAGTGCTGTTTCTCTCACTATTTCTAATAGGCAACTGACACATGTAAAACATGCCCTGGGAACTTGGCCTGTAGCACAGTTGGCTGAGGGCTGCAAAAATTCCATCAAGGAGAGCTGCTCTCAAAAGGGCCACCGACAAATGTGGTCGCAACATGGCTTTTGATGGGTTAGCCACAGTAGAGATGTGGGCCTTGGTGCATCCCCTGTGCTGAAAAGCCAGGAGTTCTGCTGTAGGAGCTTCCCCAAAAGGAAAGTGACCTGTCTGGAACCCAGCACTATCCTGCATTAACTGCACTGTATTCTCACAAGCTCCAGTCAGTCAACAGCTCTATCACAGTGGACGCAAAGGAAGAGGTTGTTTATATCAGGAGGGGGACAAATAAAGATGTACCAGACATGTATCCTATGGGATAAATGGCAAGGGGACACACACCTAAATTGTGAACTAGCATTAACTGTTGTCACGTGACGTCATACATACTACTTCTTGAAGGTGGAGATTGCAAATATGAAGGAATAACCATCAGCCTGAGTTGCTCTCCTGTTGTTGAAATAAGATAAGATATCTTTATTAGTCACATGTACATCGAAACATACAGTGAAATGCATCTTTTGCCTGGAGCGTTCTGGGGGCAGCCCCGCAAGTGTTGCCACGCTTCCGGCGCCAACATAGCATGCCCACAACTTCCTAACCCGTACATCTTTGGAATGTGGGAGGAAACCGGAGCACCCAGAGGAAAACCACGCGCTCTGGGGGTTGGGGATAATCCCAATCTCCTAAAGACCCACAATCCACAGAACGCAGCACTCTATTCTGCATTCTGTGTTCTTTTTAATACCTCAATATAACTACGTTGGGCATGATCTGTCTGGGTGGTACACAAAACAAGAAGCTTTCACTGTATCTCAGTACATGTGAAAGTAATAAAACAATTCCAATTTCATTACGTGTTCTTCTTCGTATAATGTAAAGACTCTGCAAAATAAAAGCACTTACTGAATAAAGGCAATGTCCATCAGTGTACTAACGCTTCTGAGCCCTGAGTGAATGTGAACTCTTTGTGTTCAGGCACAGAGTGGAGCTGATATGAGAAGTCTTGATTCATATATGGATCTCATCCAAGATGCCTTAAGCCTGGTTCTCTGCCATCTAGTGAAAGGTTTACAATATTTCCAAGCAACAGCTCCTTTCCACAGGGGCATGGTGAAGGAGCTTTGATGCACATGTATAGTGCATGTACTATTGTTTGAATAATGATTATTACTTAATGTTGTCACCCTGTTAAGGATTATGTCATGAGCAGACAGCAATTACATTTTGCAGGACATTCGGGAGATGCAGTCTCTGAGGGGCTTTTGAATAAATCACACACTTCAAGTTCTGCATCTCTTATGTATGTAAGTTGGCAAATTCTGCAATGGACCTTGGAGAGCTGTGGAATCAGTTGAACGTACGTACCTTATAATGTGTGCACAGGAGACAAACAGTTGTAGTGTTCATTTGATTCTTGGAAAGATCAACTAATATTAAAGTTTAATGTTATGTTGTATTATGGGCTGTCACAGGAAGAGGACCCTGTTCAACATTTTGTCATTATTAGTCATGCAATAGATGGCACAATTTAGGGCTATGGAAGTCTAATGGGTGCATTTCTGGGCCACATTAATCCGGAGCCATAAACGAGAGTCAAAGAGTCACAGAGTCATACCACATGGAAACAGACCCTTTGGCCCAACTGCTCCATGCTGACCAAGATTCCCATCTAAGCTAGTCCCATTTGCCCATGTTTGGCCCATATCCGTCAAAAGCTTTGTTATCCATGTACCTGTCCAAGTACCTTTTAAATGTTGTTAATGTACCTGCTTCAACCACTTCTTCTGGCAGCTCATTCCATATACTGAACACTCTCTGGGGGAAAATGTTGCCCTTCAGGTTCCTATTACATCTTTCCCCTCTCAAACCTCTGCCCTCTCATTCTTGCTTCCCCAACCTGGGGAGAAAGACTGTAAGCATTCACCCTATCTATGCCTCTCAAAGTTTTACACACCTCTATGTTCACCCCTCATTCTCCTACGCTCCAATGAAAAAAGTCCCAACCTGGCTCAACTTCTCTTCATAACTCAATCCCTCCAGTCCTGGCAACGTCCTTGTAAATCTCCTTTGCACTCTTTCCAGCTTAATGGCATCTTTCCTACAACAGGATGACCAAAACTGAACACAATATTCCAGATGCAGTGTCACCAACATCATGTACAACTGCAACATAACATCCCAACATCTATACTCAATGCCCTGACTGATGAAGGCCAGTGTGACAAAAGCCTTCTTCACCACCCTGTCTACCTGTGATGATACTTTCAGGGAACAATGTACTCCTAGGTCTCACTGTTCTACAACACTCCCCAGGGCTCCACTGTTCACTGTGAAAGTCCTGCCCTCACTTGTCTTCCCAAAATGCAACACCTTGCACTTATCCGAATTAAACTCCATTTGCCATTCCTCGGCCCACTTACCCAGCTGATCAAGATCCCTCAGTAAACCCTGATAACCATCTTCACTGTCAATGACACCACCTATTTTAGTGTAATCTAACCATGCCTACTGATAGCAGTGGATGGGGATTGATTGCACATTGACTGTGGTGAACCTTATTTGTTTCACCGTACCATTGTGTGAACAATTTATCTCAGTCCTTCCAATGCAATTCCACAGCATCCTCGAGAATCAAAGACCAAAGGGCAGTGAGAAGCATGGGTGGTGGGATGGAATTTCAAGTTATGCAATTTTAAATAAAAATCCACTTTCAGAAATGATGCTTATCTGACAATCGTGACAGTATTTTGGGTCCATTAACACCCTTCAGTGAAGAATATCTGTCATCCTTAGCCATTCTGGCCTACTTACGACTCCATACCCACCAACCTGATTGACTCTCAGCTGTCTCTTCATTCAAGGGCAACTGGGAATGGACAATAAATGCTGGCCATGCCAAAAGTAAATGAATACATTAAAGAAATGATGAAATAAATCATCTGGTTTCCTACAGGCCTTCAGATAAGGAAGTCTGCCATCCCTACCCAGTCAGACGTTTATGTGACTCCAGACCCACATGTCAATAACTCTAATCTCCACTTTAAACTGGCCCAAAGTATTGATTATGTCAAAGTGCTACACCACCACCTACAGATTCCCCTCCAAGTCACACACCATCCTGGCTTGGAAATATATTGTCAGTTCTTCATTGCTATTGGGTCTACATGCTGGAACGTGCCCAACGACACTGTGGGAGCACCCTTACTAGAAGGATGACATCAGCTCGAGAAGGCAGCTCACCATCATCTTCTCAATGAGAAGAGGCCAATAAATGTTGACTTTGCCAGCAGCTCCAGATCCTGAAAACGAACATAAAACAAAACATTCAAGAAGATCTCCCACCGCCACCTTCTCTAGGGTAACTCAGGAGTCCTGAGAATGTACAAAGATGAAGATCTTGCACCCATTGCAAGATCCTCGAAGGTATTACATTGACAGCTAGTACCAGTCTCAGCAGGGTGAGGGGAGCAGGAACTGAAGAGGATAATCCTCCTTCTTTGTGGTCCCTGAACTGAACACTGACCCAAACTACCTGTTAAAAAGGGAAATCGAACACCTGATATGTACCTATTCCGAAAGGTGAGCAAAGTACACATTGACTACACAATTCTTTAACTGATGTTGTCTCCTGGGCTGCCTCACACAGCAGCTAAACTGTGACCTCTGGTACTTGGGGTTCCTCGGTTCAAAGCGTTAACTGCTGAGGGAACTGTAGAATAACATTAGTGGCGATATTTTATATATTTTTTTACATCTCTGACAATGTTCAAATTGATCAATGTTAACAAATGTTCGTAGAAGGTATGCAATGGGAGAATTAAATTCTTTACATAGGTGGCAGAAGGCAAATATTTCTCTTAAGTAACCAGTTAAGGAGTTACAAATAACATCTATTAATCACAGATGTGACTCAATGATCCATCAATCAGAAATATAAACCATGCTACTGCAGCAGGATGCTCACTGGGCATCCAGTGCATGTAGACCATTGGTTGTGCACCAGACACACCATCTCACAGTCCCACCTTAGGTTCGTGGTCAACAACTGCAATATTTACATCATGCTTTAAACAAGGTGCTTCATGTGAAGATAATCAAATTTTTTTTTTGGTCAAAGAGAGTAGGACATGTGCTCAATGGGGCAAGGGTATCTTAAGGGAGGAGAGGTGTGGTGTTGATGATAGGGATGTTGTTCCAGAGTTGAGGCCCTTGGCAGCTGGAGGCCTCACTACCAGTGGAAGGCCAATCAGAGAAGCTCACAGGCTCAACATAGCTGGCCCCAGAAACTTGAGGGCTATAGGACTAGAGGAGGCCTCAGAGATGGAGCAGAGCAAAGCCAAAACAAGACTGGGGATCTTAAATGTATAGGCTAGAGAAAAGACAAGAGCTAGATGAGGAATTCTTGAGTCCTGGGGTTAGAACATTCAGAAATCCTCTCCAATTTCAACCATTATAACACGGTGCAATACCAAGGGTATTTATAGTAAATTATTGTATTTATAGTAATGAGAATGTTAGTCCATCGCTCCCACAATTCGCTGGCATGTTAATTCATGGGTGGGGTAAAGAAGTCACAGATCAGTAAATGCTGCTTGCACCATCCTGCCAGGGTTTCCGCCTTAGTGCGAGCATGGAAAGCTCACCGGAAATCCACTCCCCGGACCCAATGTACTTAAGGAGTTAAAGGCTATGATCAGTTGATTCATAATTCTCTGCACAGCACACAAGCCCAATGGCAATGCTGTGAGGAATCATGCAAATGAGCCAACCCCAGAGAATTGAGCTCTATTAGTGCATCTTGCAACACTTGCTCGAGTTTTTAACTATTTGGAACTGGTTTATAACAGTGCCCAGGTTATCAGCCCCATTGCTTCATTAAAGTTTTCCTTGCTGAAGGCAATGCTGCAGGAGGGAAACTGTAAACAACAGCTTACTGAGCCTGGAGATGAGAGCAGCACTTCACAAAGCCGGGGAAGGACAAGTGTCAGCACTCCAGGGGAATACAGCCAGCTTACAGTTCCCCCAGCAGCTGTGTCAGAATATGTGCTATCACTGAGCTCTGGCCAACGGGTCCAGGGGTGGTGGTTGGGTAACACAGCAGAATTGGACTAACAAATCCAGAGATCTGTGTTCAGATCCCACCATGGTAACCATGGAGTTGAAATTCAATTAATAATCTGGAATTTTAAAAGACCCAGCTTTCAGTGTTACAACTGACAGCTACAAAACTGCTGTCTTATAACTAAAACACTTGGTTCACTAACAACTTTCGGGGATGGGTGTTGGAGTGAATGTGAGCGTGGGGGTAGGGCGAGTGGGTGTGGGTGGGGTGGTCAGGGTGGGGGTGGGTTGAGTGTGGGTGGATGGGGTGGTCAGGGTGGGGGTGGGGTGAGTGGGTGTGGGTTCAGTGGTCAGGGTGGGAGGTGGTCAGAGTGGGGGCGGGGTGAGTGGGTGTGGGTGGGGTGGGGTGAGTGAGTGTGGGTGGGGTGGGGCTGGGATGGGAGTGGGGTGGAGTTGAGGTTAGGGGTGGGGTGGGTGTGGGGATGGGAGTGGGGTGAAGGTGGGTTGGGGTGGTAGTGATGGTGGGAGAGAACAAGATCACAAGACAAGGAAGCAGAAGCAGGCCATTCGGCCCATCGAGTCTGCTCCAAGGAAAGGGAAATAGAAATGAGAAATGGGGAATGGGGGAAGAAAAAAAAATTCTAATCCCAATTTCCGGCCTTATCCCCATATCCCTTGATATCCTGACTATTTAGATATCTATCTATCTCCTCCTTGAACGCCCCCACTGATCTGGCCTCCACTGCTGTACGTGGCAAGGAGTTCCACAAATTCACCACCCTCTGGCTAAAGAAATTTTTCCTCATCTCTGTTTTGAAACTGTACCCTCTAATTCTAAGATTGTGCCCTCTGGTCCTGGACTCACCCACCAAGGGAAACAGCCTAGCCACATCTACTCTGTCCTTTCCTATCAATATTTTAAATGTCACTATGAGGTCCCCTCTCATTCTTCTGTACTCCAGTGAGTACAGTCCAAGAGCCGACAAACGCTCCTCATACGTAAGCCCTTTCACTCCTGGAATCATCCTCGTAAATCTCCTCAGAAGGTGAAGGTGTGGGCTGGGTCGGGGTGTGTGGAGGTGGGTCGAGAGGTGCCGTGTTTCAGCTGGGCTTTAAGTGCTCACTGGAGAGGAGATGCCCAGGTGTGAAGCCATTAAACTTCACCCAGCTCTGTGCTCAGGTCCGGTGGGAAACACCACTGGGGCTGAGCCCAGCGAAGATCTCCTGCCAACAATGGCTACAGTCAATGAGTACCCAAGTGTTGCAGAAGTACAGGCAGAGAAACAGAAAACAGGAGCACCCTGCCTCTCCAGTATATTCATGGTTTATGATCTATCTCAAAACCACATTCCAAGTCACTCCCCAGACTGCTGTTGATGCCTTTTGTGTCCAGAAATATATGTGTTTATCCTTTTTAAATCTATTCAGTGACTTGGCCTCCACAGGTCTCTGTGGTAAGAAATCCCACAAGTTCACCACCCATTGCCCCAACCCATACTGATGAGCTGTGGCCTGTGAATGGGCTCCGATGCATAAAGAAGGGCTTGGTCCTGGCTGAACGCTGCAACTATGATCACGAAGTGGGAGTATAGATATCAGCCATGAACAGCACTGGGTAAAATCAAGACACAGGAGACTGCAGATGCTGCAATCTGGAGCAAAAAACAAACTGCTGGAAAATCTCAGCGCGTCGAGCAGCAGCTACGGAGGCAAAGGGATGATCGAAGTTTTGGGACAAGACCCCCGTCTTGATGCAGGGTCTCAACCCAAAACGTCGACCACACCCTTGCCTCCACAGATGCTGCTCGACCTATTGAGTTCCTCCAGCAATTTGTTCTTTGCTGGGTAAAATCAGAATGGATTATTTCCCTACAGTAATCTCTGCATACGTTTTCTGGCACTCACCAATTTCTCTCTGCTTTTCCTGGAAGATGACGTTACAGAGGTTTGAAAGGTGGTGAACGTTCTGGGAAGCATTAGTTTGGAATATTGGGGCAGACTTTCCCCGGACCGTGTGCTTCTGTCTGACTTGTGTTTCTTTAAGCAAATGCTGAAACCAGCAGTGGCATTCTCCTGCTGTGCTTCCTGTGTCAGCCTCACGAGCTGCACTGGTTGACTCCCCGTGGAGTCCAATGGGGCAGCTTGAACTTCCCAGATTTCCGTTCTCATGCTGGGAATTCTGCCCATTGCACCTGTTCCTGGGATTAGACCTGGGACAAGCACAGCTGCCCGAATGGAACCAGTGTTTGTAATTTTAAAAATATACTTCATTCATAATATATACAGGAAGTACAATCAACACACGTTCTTCTCTATACTCATTGTACCATCAAGTTCCCATGCAAGGCATCAATGCCGCTATGTTACCTCCTTAGGCTTCACACCACGTAGTGTTTGAGAGGGTGTTACACAGGGCCCAGCCCCTCAGTGTCCAGTGGTGAGAGGACCTTACACTGTGGTGGCTGTGCCAAGCTTCAGTGCAGGGCTCACTTTGTGCTGCCATGCACTGGATTGTGTCAGTCAGCAGCATTCACTTGTGGACATCTCCTCACAATGGAAGACCAAGTTTTGGGCAGATCAAAGTCTGTCATTAACTGAGTTAGAACATAGAACAGTAAAGCACAGGAACAGACCCTTTGACCCACGATGTTGAGCTGAACTAATTAAGCTAATGACACCTAATCCCTTCTGTCTGCACATAGTCCACATCCCTCCATTCTCTGCACACTCATGTGCCTCTAAGAGCCTCTTAACCACCACTACTGTATCTGCTCCACCACCAGCCCTGGCAGCACATTCCAGGCACACACCACTCTGTGTAAAGACCTTGCCCCTGACATCTCCTTTGAACTTTCCCTCTCTCACTTTAAATGCATGCCCTCTAGTGTTAGACATTTCAGCCTTGGGAAAAAGATACCGGCTGTCTACTCTGTCTATGTCTCTCATAATTTTATAAACTTCTACCAGAGTTGATGACCTTCCAGCAGCAGTTGACGTTTGTCTCAGTGTGTTGCCCCTGGAAACATCCCCTAGATCACAAAAGAGTCATGTTACACAGATGCTTGGGATGAACCTCAATAGGGACTACTGCATTCATTTCCAGACCTCATTGGCAAACACACAGTCCACAGGGAGGATGAGACAATAATCTCATCCTCATTGCAGCCATCTCGAGAGCATCATGCAGTGGGGCAAAACTTCAGCTGTGCAGGAAGGATCTGACAGGGATTGGAACCAAGGGGAAGAAGCCCAAGGAGTGACGACTGGCAAACAAACTTCTGTTTGGAGACACAAGACACCTTTCCGTCTGATTTAAATCAGACTGTTTAAATGTACTGAATTGCTTTTTAAGTAGAATCACTGAATCATACAGCACGGAAACAGGCCATTCGGTCCAACAGTCCATGCCAATGTATTAGACCCATGGCCTGTAGACCTTTATGCTTAAACGATTCAATTGCTGTGTGTGTGTGTTTTTAGTGTTTTAAATAGTTTTTAAAAGTGTTTTATTTTTAATGATGATGGTTTCTGGGCATTTCTGAAAACGTGTGGGTAACACAAACACTGACAGATATAGCCATTCTATGAGTGCAGCTGACCACTTGCCCAGGGAGATGCCCATACTGCACTGGGACATGAGATGGGAGCCAGCCTCCCAATGGATGATCACCCCTGGACCAAACTAGAAGAACAGCTGTTGGCTCAGGAGGCAAGCAGTCGGCAATCTTTGGACCTGTCCCATTAATTCAAATTCTCTTTGGATCATGTCATGAGGACAAAGATTTAAATGAGTAAAAGGCTAAATTCAGAAAGCTCCATGCAGATTATAAACTCCTAAAACAGACTTCCCAACAGAAGAATTCCGGGAAAATTTCTGGAGTCATTTAAGAAACAATTGAGGGAAGATGTTGGATGATAAAGTACGGGCCAGTGAGACCGGTTCCCAGGAATATACCAGGTATTGCCACCAGTGGGCTATGGAGAGGTGCTGCTACACTTCTAAAGAGGTGTCAATAAGGTTATTGCATCTGGTGGGACTGTTGTGGGTATCATGTGTGCACCTGTTCTAACTGTAGAGAAAAGGAGGAAGAGCTGGAAGAAAGCTCTTTAGCAAGAAAATGTGATGCCAATGAGACAACATTGAATTGATATTTTCTTTGGCAAAGTCAAGTTAGCTGTGTCTAAATATTGGTTGCTATAGGTGTCACGTGACTCAAATGTGGGTCATGTGGGGCAGTTCTGGAGACACTAGACATGCAGGGAGGGAGAAGGTGTCAGGAGGGTTCAATAACAGAGGTAGACGGTAAGGCTTGTGCAGGACATAAATAGAAGCTTCGATTTGCAGGGCTGAATGGCCTGTTTTTGTGGTGAGTATTTGTACTTTATATCAGACCCACTAACACAGAGCATTCACATATGCATACCCAGACTAAGGGTAACTGGTACTGCTGGGCATACTCACATAAGGCTCACACCTTTCCTGACAAACAACATGCTTGCATACAGTGAACATTACAGTCCACAAACTATGTAACTTCATGACATTTTTCTCCACCTTCAAAAAGAAAATTGATCTCCAGAAAACACTGGGTTGCCATTGATACCAGGACAGGGGTCAAATCCCTGCAAAGTGCTCCCACAAATTATCCTAGTGATTGATTACTCAGCAACCTGACTTCCAAAATTAAAATTAAAATGTTGATTTTGAAGGAAATGGGATAAGTAAACACCACCATTCAGCCTCCCCCTGCTGAAGATTGCAACAGAGAAATGGAGCTGAGGGTTCACCGCAGGTAAGAGAGAGAGAAAATCTAAACAATAATACAGGGACTTCTGTCTTCAAAGAGAGATACAGGAGATTGAAAGTCTAGACAGCCAGACTTAAGAACAGATTCTTCCCCTTCTGAACTAATCACCTCTTTCACATCCCCTTCCGGTTGTGCTGCCATGTTCTCAGACTCTTAATTCTACCTGAAGTTAATGTCACTTCAGCATTTCTTTTTGCACTACTTCAGATTGCACTACAATCTTTGCACCATTCTGTTGTTTACTGCTCGTCGCTGTATTTATTGTTGTGTTTATCATCACTATGTACACTGTTTACTCTGTGAGCTGCACATGAACAAGGAAGTCCATAGCACTCTGGTGTATCTGACAAACTAATCTGAATCTGAATCTGAAGGGACTCTGCTTACAGCCTCTTGTGGGAATGGTGAGGAAGATTTGCAATGATAAAGCACCTTCTATTCCCTCAGGATGTTGAACATTTCAGAACCATATGGTGAATTGGTTTATTACTGTCAAATGCATCGAGGTACAGTGAAAAATGTTGCTTTGCATGCCATCTATACAGATCATTTCATCACATCAGCACATTGCGGTAGTACAAAGGGAAAAGCAATAACAGAATGCAGAATATAATGTTACAGTTACGGAGAAAGTGCAGTGCAGGCAGACAATAAGGTGCAAGGCCATGACCAGGTAAATTGTGAGGTCAAGAGTCCATCTTATCATACAGGGGGACAGTTCAATAGTCTTACAACAGCGGGATAGGAGCTGTCTTTGAGCCTGGTGGTACGTGCTTTCAGGCTTTTGTGTCTTCTGCCCAGTGGGAGGGGGGAAAAGAGAGGATGTCCAGGGTGGGTGGTGTCTTTGATTATGCTGGTGGTTTTACCGAGGAAGTGAGGTGTAAACAGAGTCTATTCAGGGGAAACTGGTTTTCACTGGGCAGTCACTCTTGTAATGTAAGAAACCAGGTAGCCAGTTCGTGAATAGCAAGATCCCGCAACTGGTCCAGTGATTATATTCAGTTCGTTTTTTGGTAATGTTGATTGAAGGATTTGTATTGCCCAGGGCACCTGGAATAATTTAAATGAGTGGTACAGGATGATTTCAGTCTACCTGAGGGAGCAGAGAAGGCCTCAGTTTAATGTATCTTCTAAACAACGGTGTGTCTGACAATGCAGCCCTCTCTCAGTACCCTACAGCCTGGATTATATGTGCTCAATTAGGCCATTGTTCCAATACTGCATACGTTCGGGTCACTGAAGAGAATGCAGAGGAGACTTACGAAGATTTTTGCAAGAGTGGAAAACTGCAGCTCTAGAGAAAGCTTGAATAAGCTAAGACTTCTTCCTTTGGAAGAGAGTGATATATCAACAGGAAGAACTCATTTTCCTTAGCAAAAATATAAAAACCAGGGAACATGGATTTAAAATACTTGGGGAAATAATTAGAGTGGAGATGAGGACTTTTTTTTTATCCAGGGGTTGGTGGGGTCTTGAACTCACTGCGTGGAACGGTGGAAGAGGCAGAAACCCTCACCAGGTTTATACTGTACGTGGATGTGCACCTGAAGAGATGTGGCCTGCATGGCTGCAGACCCAGTGCTGGAAGGTGGGATTAATTTGGTTAATTCTTTTGTCAACCAGCACAAACACAATGGCCTTCTTCTGTGTGGTAAATATTCTATAATATTCTGAGTGCCAAATGCTCAACGTGCTGCTTAAATGTAAAGGATTTGCCAAACACTTAACCTGAAGGAGCTGCCCCAATTATGCACTCGCTGTGGCCACTTATATAACTTACATCACAGGTAGCTACAGGACTAATGTTTCAAACCATCATTTTCATATTGCTCAATTCTTTTGAAGCAAGAGGCAACTTCTCCCCAGTGTCGTGGGACTAACATTATCTTTATAACAATATCACTAGAATATTATTACATTGTGGTTTGAGTGAGCTTGCAGTTTACAAGTTGGCTGCTCTGTTCCTATGTTACAAGAATTATTATACTCCAAGCAAAGATTGAGCCAGGCTGTAAAGAGCTTTGGGACATCCCAGAAGTTGCTATATAAATTCAGGCCTCTTTTCTTCCATTGTCTCAGTCTGTACTTTACGTCAGTTTCTTGGCAGTGAGAGATGATTATATTTATTATTGACTGAGGGAAGAGTAAGGAGCAACAATGGTGCAGCCGTTAGTGCTACTGTCTCACTGCTCCAGAGACCTAGGTTCGATCCTAACCTCAGCTGTTGTCAGTGCAGAGTTTGCACATTCTCTCCGAGATCATATGAGTTTATTCCCACATCCACAAGACAGGCTGGTTGGTTAATTATTTCCTGAAGATTACCCCTTGGTGTAGGTTAACGGCAAAAAGAATGAAAGGGATGAGAGTATGAGAGAGAATATTGCAGGAGTACAAGGAAATATGGGGCTATGGTATTGATGGGATTGTTCCCCTGGGAGCTGGCACAGCCATGATAGGCTGAATGGCCTCCCTCAATGTTGTTATAAGCATAAAATAAACCATTGCCATAAGATGTAAGAAATGCCACTGTCTCTGTCGCTCTATTCACCTTATTTTAATAGACATGAACAAGATTAGATGAGTGGCTGTCGGTATATAAGCAGATATAAAAGGTCAAGGGAAAAGGCTGGTGAGAATTAGCAGAAGGCAGGAATTTTACCATCAGGAAGAGCCCAGGGTGGAGGGATCAGCAAGGCTCCAGGAGAACCTGCTCCTCGGAGGAGTTACATCTGTTGGTATGGTGCAGAATAAAGTTAAAGTTGCTTCATGCTAAACTCGAACAATCGGGGGCAGGGAGAGACAAAGAGAGGAGAGGGGCTGGGTGAGGGGAGAGGGAGATGGAGGAAGAAAGAAGTTATATTAGAGGGTTAGAGAAAATGCTCTGAAAGGCATGAGCATGTGAGAGGGAATCAGCTCAAACAGCAGGGCCGATCTGAATAGAGCCAATGTAAGCTCAGTGCCTGACTAACGGGATTTTATCCATTCTATCCTCCATTTCCCAAAGCACCAGTACTGTTGGATAAACAGAATACTAAATACAGTTACGGTAGTTGGGGTAACAGAAATTCACCCTTAGCGAGTTCACAAATCACCACCAAAAAATTTGAGATATGGATAAAAAATTCGTCCTTATGTATTTTATGTGTAAAAAAAACAAAATAAACACAAAATGCAAAAGAAGCAACACATTTTGTCAAGTTCTGTCAAGGGTTTGCATTACAGAAAGTCACAATACAGACAGTTTTCTAGGAACACATCCTCTGCATAACACAGGGATGAACTATATCCATTAAAATTAAGACATTATAATATGATGGTGAGCACAGGACATTACCTCACCACGATCACCCCCATCCGCATTCACCCACAGTCAAAGCTTCCTCCTTGACAATGTACTCAACATCTCCAGCTAACGTTTATTGCTTTTCTCCCCTACCCTTTGGAAGAGCTGCCCTTTAGCAAGATATAGATTCAGAGCAGCTATCCTCTCCTGCACACCCGATACCAAGTGTATTTTTCATGCACATTACACAAACAGCGATAGGCTATTTGTCAGAAGTCACACAGTCAAGTCTGTGAGCAATAAAGGAAATAGGGAGCGGGTTTACCAGGAATGCTGCCTGGATTAGAGGGCATGTGCTATAAGAAGAGCTTGGACAAACTTGGATTGTTTTCTCTGGAGCAGCAGAGGCTGAGGGGAGACCCGATAGAAGTTTATAAGATTATGAGAGACATAGATATAGTAGACAGCAAGTATCTTTTTCCCACAATCGAAATGTCTAATACTGGAGGGCATGCATTCAAGATGCAAGTGGGTATATTCATAGGAGATGTGCAGGGCAGGGTTTTTACACAGAGAGTGGTGGGTGCCTGGAACGTGCTGTCAGGGGTGGTAGTGGAGGCAAATGCAATAAAGAGGCTCTTAGACAGGCACATGAATTGGCAGAGAATGGAGGGATATGGACCTTGTGTAGCCAAAGGGATTGGTTTAGCTAAGCACTTAATTACTAGTTTAATTAGTTCAGCACAATATCATGGGCTGAAGGGCCTGTTCCTATGCTGTACTGTTCTATGTTCTTTGTTCTATGATGCCAACCAAGCCAAACAGGCAGACTTTGCAGGAGAATCGGAGATTAGGAGCAGGAAGTCTGGATGTTTTATTTCTCTGCTGTAACCTGGTTTCTGCTCCACCTAAAGTCAGCAAACTCAGCTCAGAACCTCTTAGCATTTTGAACGTACACTTTCCCATTTTAGTTGGGAAAGGGCAACACCTGAAGATAGAACAAACCTGATTAATTGCACAGAAACTCAAATCAGTGAACAACGTGCATTTATTTCAGAACAGGCTCCAGTGCTGGACCTAGTGACAGTCGAGGAAATTGGAAACTGGGACTATAACCTGGAAAAGGATAAGGAAAAACACCTCATAAAGGATTGCTTGTGAGCTGGGAGAGACCAACCTTTGAGATAAGTTTTTACACATATTGAAAATCAATTAAATTATATTAGATATTGAATTTCAGCTCAATTCACAATGTCGCCCATTATTCAAGATGTTTTCTTCTTAAACAAAATTGGCAGCAGATCAAAGGTTACGGAGGCACATTTTAGAGTCTCCAGTAATTTGAGGTAGTGATGTAATATGTTTCGTTTACTTGGAAGCCATTAATACTTACAATAACCAATTTATTGCACTGTGGAATTGTGGTTATGTCTTAAAATGATATACACGTGAACAAAGGTGTTCTTGTTTCATCCACAATGAGTATTGTGAATGGAGCACAAATGTCAATTGTGCTATCAATTGAAGCTTGAAAATATACAACCCGTTCTATAAGATTTTGTGCTGTTGCATTTGAGCAGCTCGTTTCAGCACTTCTGAAGAAAATGGCTACATGCTTGTGGCTGAAGCCCAAGAACTTGCACTAACAACTGTATTTTTATAGCGGACAAGCTATCCAACTAGAAACCTGATATAAAAGACAGGCAACACTTAAAGGGCACTATACTCCCTACAAGATCGTTATTGTTGCGCCAAAACAATGAGGCCAACAGTGCTATTGTTGGTTCGACAATAACTCTCTGAAGAGAGTTGGGTGTATGTTTGCAAAGCAGAAAATCACAAAGCTTAGGGGAAAAGGAGAGTGGAAAATTTTTCAAAAACTGGCACAAGGCTGATGGACCAAATGGCCTCCTTGGCTGCTGTTGGAGAAATGTAAGAACAGAAGAACATTTGGAGCAGGAGTAGGCCACTCAGCCCCTCAAGCCTACCCTACCATTCAATCTCGGTTAATCTGCCCCAGGCCTCATCTCCTATTCTGTGCCATTTCTCGATAGCCCTCAATTCTCTGATCTTTCAAAAAATTATCTACTTCATCTTTAAATATCCCCACTATCCTCCACAACCTTCTGGGGTTAGAGAATTCCAGGGATTCACCACCCTCTGTAAGAAGGGTAGCAAGGATAAGCCAGGGAACTGCAGGCTGGTCAGCCTGACATCAGTGGTGGGGAAGTTACTGGAAGGAGCTCTGAGGGACAGGATCTACCAATATTTGCATAGGCAGAGTCTAGTTAGGAGGAGTCAGCATGGCTTTGTGTGAGAAGTTGTGCTTGACACATCTTTTAGTGTTTTTTGAAGAGGGTAGATGAGGGTAGGGTAGTGGGTGTTGTCTATTTGGACTTCAACAAGAATGGCAGGCTGGTCTGGAAGTTCAGGACCCATGGAATCCAGAGAGAGCTAGTTAGGTGGATTCAAAATTGGCTCAGAGGTAGGAAGCAGAGGGTAGTGATTGAAGGTTGTTTCTCGGAATGGAGGCCAGTGACTAGTGGTGTGCCGCAGGGGTTGGTGTTGGGACCCTTGTTATTCATTATTTATAAAAATGATTTGGATGCAAGTGCACAAGGTTTGATCAGTAAGTTTGGTGATGACACAAAATTAGGAGGTGTTGTTGATAGTGAAGCAGGTTATCGTAGATTACAGGGGATCTTGATCAATTAGGGAAGTGAGCCGAGGAGTGGCAAATGGATTTCAATGCAGATAAGTGTGTGATGCATTTTGGAAAGTCAAACCAGTGTAGGACTTAGAGACTTTGGTAGGGAACTAGGCAGTGTAATGGAACAGGGGGACCCGGGAGCACAAGTGCATAGATTGTTGAAAGCGGCGTCACAGGTAGACAGGGTGGTGAAGAAGGCGTTTAGCACACTGGCCTTCATCAGTCACGGCATTGAGTATAGGAGTTAGGACATTATGTTGCAGTTGTACAAGTCATTGGTGAGGCCGCACTTGGAGTACTGTGTACAGTTTTGGTCACCCTGTTATAGGAAAGACGTGGTTAAACTGGAAAGTGTGCAGAAAAGATTTACAAGGATATTTCCAGAACTGGAGGGAGAGGTTGTCCAGGCTAGGTCTTTATTTTTTGTAATATTGGAGAATAAGGGGCAATCTTATAGAAATGTTTAAATTATGAGAGGCATCAATAAGGTGGATGGTAACAGTCTTTTCCCCAGGGCAGGGGAGTCCAAAACTAGGGGACATAGATTTAGGGTGAGAGGGGAAAGATTTAAAAGGGACCTGAGGGGCAACTTTTTCATGCTGAGGGTGGTGAGTATATGAAATGAGCTACCAGAGGAAATGACTCTGCAAGAAGTTCTTACCCCACTCAGTTTTAAATGACCGCCCCCTAATCTTGTAACCATGTCCCCTCATTTGATAAGATAAGATATCTTTATTAGTCACATGTACATCAAAACACACAGTGAAATGCATCTTTTGCGTCGAGTGTTCTGGGGGCAGCCTGCAAGTGTTGCCACGCTTCTGGCGCCAACATAGCGTGCCCACAACTTCCTAAACCATACTTTGGAATGTGGGAGGAAACCGGAGCACCTGGAGGAAACCCACACAGACGTGGGGAGAACGTACAAACTCATTATAGATAGTGGCCGGAATTGAACCTGGGTCGCTGGCGCTGTAATAGCGTTACGTTAACCGCTACACTACCGTGCCTGCTTAATTTGAGATTCTCCCACTAGTGGAAACATGTCGACATCTACCCTGTGAGCGAGAAACAAACTGCTGGAGGAAATCAGCAGGTCAGGCAGCATCTGTAGAGGGACAGGAATTGTCAATCTTTCGGGTCAAGACCCTGCATCTGGACTGAAAGATATAGGGGAGATAAGCCAGTATAATGAGGTGAGGAGGAGGGGCGGAGCAAGAGCTGGCAAGAACTAGGTGGATCCAGGTGAGGAGGATTGATCAACAGATGGAGGAGGGAAGGGTGGAGATAGTGACAGCGGCTGGGAGGTGACGGGTGGAGGCGACAGAGGGCTGCAGATGATGGAATCTGATAGGAGAGGAAGGCAGAGAATGGAACCAAATAATGAAAGTGGGCTGGGCAGGTGGGAACGGTAGGAGGGGAGGGGAACCAGTGGGAGGAGAGTGTGGGTGATGGGCAGATGAAATGGCTGGAGCAGGAGAAAGAGGGTAATGGGGTCTAGGGAAGTGTTATGCCCCCTGAGGATCTTATATGTTTCAGTAAAAGTTATGCTAGAACTCCAAAGGATATAGATTTAATTACTATAGCTGCTTGTGTTAGGGCGACTATCTCATCCCAGAAATTAGCCCAATGAATCACTTTTGGATTGTCTTCATTGCCAGTATATCCTTTCTTAAATACAGGGACCAAAAGTCTGCCCAGTACTCCGGGTGTGGCCTCACTGTTACCCGAAATATAGGGCTGAGCTGTGAGCACAAAATTTGCGATGACTTTAAGTGGCTTTTGCCTCATTTCTCAGAAATTCAGCCAATATAATGGAGCAATATAATGGAGCATGCTGGATTGTTGCATAGCAGAATCATGCCAAGGAATAAGCCTGGATGTAAAAGGCTCACTGAGGTGATAAAATCTCCATAAACAGCATTGTTTATGCAATGCGCAGCAAATTAGTCAACTACTTCATTGGCTTCAAACATTTTTGTTCTGCAACAAAACCTGACTTGAACTTTCTGTCAGAGGCATTCTTGATCAAATAAAGATTTCCATATTTCTAGGTGACATAGGAGGAGGACATTTCGGCCCATCGAGTCTATGCTGGATAACAAAGCATTCCCAATTAATTTCCTGAGTAACCTATCCTCCTCTCATTCCCATCAACTCCCCCACATTCACCTGCACATTCAGGGTAATTTACAGCAGCTAATTAATCTCACACACCTTTGGGATGTGGCAGGAAACCAGAGCAGCGAGGAGCACAGGTGCAAACTCCACACGGACTGCAGCGGAGGTCAGAATCGAACTCAGATTGCTGGCGCTGTTAGGCAGCAGCTCTACCAGCTCACCACCGTGCCCCCTGCATCTCAAGGTCTACCAGCTCAGCTTAAAAGAAATTGGCTGATAAGTTTATAATTTTTTTCATTTCCAGGTTAAAAGAATATTGATTGTTTCAGAACTTTAAGTGGATTATGATGGATAACAAGTGGATAATTTAGACTGGTAGCTCATGAAAAATACTCTCAAAACAAAATACTCTATACAAAGGAATAGGTGAATCTTGACTGAGCTTCACTGGAGCAGTCTAGTTATAGAGAAAGCTGGGAGTACTCATTAGGGGTTGAACTACCAATTTAATCCCATGCTACATGTACTATTAGAAGAGGTCAGGAACTTTAGCAGCCATATATTACAGTGGAGGTGTTGTTGCCATGGGGCAGCACCACAAGTGAATTAAAGGAATGTCAATTATTTGGTAATTGTCCTTCATCTCCTCAGTGCCACGATGGACTCTTGCTGCTCCGCTTCTGAGCTTTGATCAGTAACTGTGTGATTGGAGCCTGACCGACCATAATTCTTTGCTCCTTCCAAAAGGAGAGGAGTGCCCAAAGCTGAACGGACACCTCGAAACAAAGACACAAAGTTCCTTAATCAGTGGGGAAGGGAGTAAATTTTTCACAGCCTTTGTCCGGCTGGCGACATTTTATTAGATCCAGCGCCCTGTAAATCAGCTTGCTAAGAAACTGCCTACTGGACAAAGTCCTGCATGCAGTGTTCACATGGAACACTTCCCCCTGTAGGGTAATGCACCATGAAGATTCTTTCTCCGGTGACTTGCTAAACTGGGCTCAAGGGGATGGTCAACATGTTGTGTCTGCTTTCTGCTTTAGGACATTTTTAATCCATGTTACCTTATGTTTCTTCCTGCCCAGTTTTGGAAGTTTGTTCATTTTCTTTTCTCAGAGAGTAAGATCCATGTCACGGGTTCCAAATGAAACATTTTAATCATCCATTTTTACACGTGGAATATTTATGCTTGACACCCACATTAAATGGTTATAATGTTCACACAATACACCTGCTGTTACACACAGGAGGATGTCCCTCTCCTTCTTGTTCTTCTGCAAGCATATCAAAGAAGGTTCTCTCTTGAATTTATACCCTGCTGCAGGAAGCCATTATGAATAGCAAAGAAAATAAGGCTCTTTGTTGTTTTTCTTTCTTTTTGTTTAAACTGTAAGTCACTCTCGACTCCCACTGCATGTGCAAACCATATGCCCATATGCCACTTGAGTCTTAATTAAATATTATGTAATAGGATTGGTCTTAATTAAGAAAATGTAATTAGGACTAACCCTGATTGCATCCAATTTTGCTTAAAGGAATCCTCCAGGAAAACACTTGTAATAATCTCTGCAACCTGTTGCTTCTGAAATTCTTGACCTTCTTGTATAATTTAGGATTAAAAGGTGAGAAACTAGCACCCGCACTGAAGTCAAAGGACCGTAACTTTAAGCACTTGTCTGAAAATATTTGGTTTATGGAAGAGATATTTTTTTATATCTGAAGCATTTGTTCTTGCTATTCTGGTGTTCCTGGGGGTAGCAATGATCAAACTTTGTTGAAATGAACTCAAGTTGCTTCAGTGTAACCCCTCACACATGCCAGTTACTCTTTACCGGAGATCTATCTGTGAGGAATGCCAGCATATTCAGCCACAGAATTCTTGCGCTGAGGGCAGGCGTAATGAGAATGAAGGAGGCATAATATGGATTTGGACCCAGATTCAATTAATTTCTTACCCCTTTATTTTCCTAAAAGTGTTTCGAACTTCTCATAGGAGCAATCTTTCCAGCTGCCCACCCCTTTGAAACACCACTTTCTCACAGCGCCATCCAATGAGGCAGGAATACTGGGGGTGGGTGCATGGGATGGAGAAAGTAACTTGACTTTCCTACAAGAAGGTAAAAACATATTGCTGGAGACAGTATTGGATGGGGGATTCCAATAGCACAGATTCCTGAAGGCAAGAGATTCTGGGTTTATAGACTGCTGTTCACAAAGCAGTTCCTCACAATCTACCTTGTTATGGCCTTGCACCTTATTGTCTGCCTGCACTGCACTTTCTCTGTAACTGCAACAAGATATTCTGCCTTCTGTTATTGCTCTCCCCTTTGAACGACCTCGGTGCACCGATGTGATGAAATGATCTGTATGGATGGCATGTAAAACAAAGTTTTCCACTGTACCTCGGTACATGTGACAACAATAAACCAATTACCCTGCCCTTTTTGCAGTGCCCCCACCCTAACCTGCTGCTCATCCATAACTAACCCTGCTTCATTCCGAGTTCCAGACAGGGCCATCAATAGAACCTGCCCCCTTTATGTAAGTGGTTTGTAAATGGCCCTGTTGGGGCCGGGGTCATCATTGGGTCAGATCTGGCTGCAGAGAATAGGGAGTGGAGTGAGGACAACCTAATCCCAGTGCACTACTGGCAATGAAATGCGGCTGCAGAAATTGTCAGGTCAAGAGGTTTCATGTAACATAGACGCCCACGTTGACTGGAAGGTATGAGGTAGTTAAACAAAATTGAAGTACACAAGTCATGAACAGAGGTACAGAATATCAGGCTTGGGGTCATTCCAAACTGCTCTAGGACAGGACCTTTCTAGAAGTATCGCCAACCAAAGGTGCTCACAGCCCTCGATAGAAGCGAGCTGACTGCAAGAGTAGGTTCACGTTCTGCTTTACCCTCCCTTCACTGGAAATTACACGCACACCTCCTACCCCAACCTCAGAATCCAATACGTGAGTAGACTCACTTCCTCTGCATGTGCAATGATAGCTCAGGTACACAACCACCCAAGAGAATTTGTCCAGCATTGTCATTCCTCTAAAAGATGGATGGTGTATTGGGGACTAAGGGAAAGTTTCCTCTTCAGCAACAGAGGACAGGTTAAGCATCTCTTTTAATTATTTGGTCTTACAGTGTCGGTTTTGCCGGAAAGGCTGGCATTTATTATGAAGGCCTAATTGCACTAAGCACTTTCTTACAACTCAGAGGCTCAGAAGGCTGTAACGTAGGGCTGTAAAGGATCAGTTACATCAGGTCAGACTGGGGAACACAAAAGCCGAGAAACTGAAACCATTCATGCATTTTTCAACGCGTGTAAGAGTGTACTCGTAATCATGTCCAGGTGAAATTGTGCCCATCAGTTAATTGGCATAAATTGCCACACTGCATCAAAGGCGGCACCCATTCAACCCTTTGGGTACATGCCAGCTCCCAGTAGATCAATTCCATCAGTCCCACTTCTCTTCTTTTCCCCAGTACGCCTGCAGCTCATTCTTTATCACATTCCTATCAACTCCTCTTTACTGATTGTTTTGACACTTACCCACCCTAGGGGTAATTAATGATGGGCAATTAACCTATCAGCGCATTTTTGGGTGTGGAAGGAAACCAGAACATCCAGTCAAAACTCATACAACATGGAAAGGACGTGCAAACTCCACCTAGTCAGGATCAAACTCAGGTCCCTGGAGCCGTGGGAAAACAGTATTTACTACTGTACCACTGTGCCGACCATATGGCGATTGCTTGGCATTAGTCGCACACCTGATGATTTCACAGATCGAGCAGCGTGCATTTCCTCCAACGTCAGCAGAAATTGGAACTGTTTGCAATCTACGACCTTCACTCTTCAGTCACAGGTAAACAAGGGGCATGGCACACGGTGTCAGGGAGTGAGATGGGAAGTACAGGGTCTGCACTATGACCAATGTTTTGGACACAACATCTCCCAGCCTCAGTTTCCAATGGTCAGCATTTGGAAATCTGTGGAACTCATATCACTGATCGCAGGTTATGTCGTGCATATCAACTCCGACTGGACCCTGTGATCATCGGCCTCTCGATCAGCCTGCAGAGTGCAGTGACACAGGAGCATTCGTAGCTCAGGAGTCAGTCAGACCAGACACAAAGGAAAGCACCATGCCCCCTTACCCAGCTTTTCCCTACCGTCAAAGTTTGTGTGTTAAAGACCTTAAAGAACCCTCCCCATGGCAGCCTTTTCTGCTGCTGGTGTGTAGCTGTGATGGGGAGGGTTCTTTCAGGAATGACTCACTTCCCAGTGTTCAGTGCAATAGTGATAGTGAGGTGAGCTCTGTGGATGGGAACTCTACAGGTCGTGTGTTAGCACGAGATTCTGTGCGCAAAACGCAGAGTGCTGCTTTAAACAGATTTCTGACCAATTTCACCATATTTTCCAGTGTTCCTAATGGATGCCATAAAATCATAGATTCATACAGCATAGAAACAGGCCCTTTGACCCACCGAGTCCATACTGACCGTTAAGCACCCATTTAGACAAATCCTACACCAATTCCATTTTATTCTCTCCACACCTGTCAAATCCCTCCCCCCTCCCTCTCCCCCTCCCCCCACTTCCCCCAGATTCTACCACTCACCTACATACTGGGGGCAATTTACAGCGACCAATTAACCCACCCACCTGCAAGTCTTTGGGATGTGGGAAGGAAATTGGAACACCCGGAGGAAAGCCACACAGTCACAGAGAGAACGTACAAACTCCACACAGACAAGAGGTCAGGATTGGACCTGAATCTTTGGAGCTGTGAGGCAGCTGTGCTACCGTGTCACCCATTAACATGTGTTCAGCACACCAAATGAGTGCGAACCCCAGTTTCCAGGGAGAAAAGGGCTGTTTCGAGGAGACTTACCTGGATGTTGCCTGGGATGGAACATTTCAGCCATTAGAAGAGACTGGGTAGGTTGCATTTGTTTTCCCTGTGGTGGAGGAGACTAAGAGGAGATCTGACGGAGGTATGTAAAATTAGGAAGAGCATAAATAGGGTAGATGGTGAGAATCATTTCCTCATAACGGAGACATCTAAAACCAGAGGGCACAGGCTAAAGGTGAGGTTTAGAGGGGACCTGAGGAAAAAAATTCTTTACACAGAGGGTGGCTGCAATCTGGAATGTACTGCCCAAGAAGGTGATGGAGGGAGAAACTCTAACAAGATTTAAAAAGTATCTGGGCAAGCATTTGAATTGCCAAGGCATAGAAGCCTACGGACCAAGTGCTGGTAAATAGATTGGTATGGATGGGTACTGATGGTCAGCATAGACACAGTGGGACGAAAGGCCTGTTTCTGTGCTGTATGACTCTATGACTTGATGAATGTTAGTTATGAGGAGATGTCTTTCACTGGACTGCGATAAAAGAAGCTGTGCAGGTACTTAAAAGTTGTGGGCATGCTATGTTGGCGCCAGAAGCGTGGCGACACCTGTGGGCTGCCCCCAGAACACTCTACGCAAAAGATGCATTTCACTGTGTGTTTCGATGTACACGTGACTAATAAAGATATCTTAATCACGATGTCTTCAATGATGAACAGCTCAAACAGGGTGAGCAAGAAAGAACTAATCACCCTAGAAGAGTGGTTGATAAGTAGGGGATTTATGGTAACAGGTAGAAGAATCAGAGGGTGGTTCTCCTCCAGTGAGTGGCGGGCATGTGGAACTGAAAGAGTGGGAGAGGCAGAAACAGCCATTACCTGGATGAACACCTGAAGAGCTGTGATCCCCAGGCCTACAGACTGGGCAGGGAGGTCCGATTAACCAGCCGCTTTAGCCAGCTTGGACAAAATGGGCTGAATGTCCTCCTTCTGTATTCATTTCAATGGTTCTATACGTCGCTTGGAGGGGGTCCTGCACGAATCAGAGACTGGTGGGTAATTGGTACACCCTGGGTGGCAGGTGATGTGTCTGTAGCAGGAATGGCTGCAGCAAGAGCACTGTATTGTGTTGCTCAGGCCTGAGGTCGATCTGTGGGTCACACAGTGGCATTCGCTGTCTCTCAGTGTGAGAGATAGCGTGAGGGTGTGAGCACATTAGGTATATGAGTGGATGCCAGGACTCTGTCTCTGTTTGTCTCTCTGTCACTGTCTCTCACTGTTGCTCCATCTGGGCCTCTGTCACATTTTCATTGTCTTTATCAATCACTCTCACTCTCTCTGGGTCATGTTTTCTTTCTCCGCCTCCTGGTCTGCTTCTTTCTCACTTTCACTGTTTCTCATTCTGTCAAATTTACCCTCTCTTTCATTCAATCACCATTTCTGCCATCTCTCAGTGCCTCTCCTCAAGCCTCTGTGCCTTCTTCCTCCTTGTCTCTGTATAATCCTGACCCTCTTTTTCCACCTCACTTTCACTCCCCACCTCTCATTCTGTCTATATCTCTCTTTGCCTCTTTACCTCTCTTTCTGCCCCTTTCTGATCTTCTGCCTCTCTGTCTCTGTGCCCTTGTCTCTCGGTCCCTTTCTCTCTCTGTCTCTCCCACCTCATTATCCCGGTCTCAGTACACAGCCAACACTAACTGTGCTGTTGGCTTGGTGTCTTTCCATGGGCTCAATATCAGGGAGCTGCTCATTGCCTGTGAGTACTGGTAGAAGTCATCCAACTAGGTTTGATTCTTGGGCCAGGGTGGAAAGGCACAGGAGACAGCAGCTGTGCCAATTTTCAGATACAGTGTTGGTTGCATTGGTGGATGATGCTGGAGGTGGGGAGGGAACCTTCTTAGTCACAACCACCCAGGAACTCCTCGAATGAAGCTGTGGTGGGAGGAGAGCCCAGCCAAGGTCAATATCTGAAACAACGATGAGTCGGAGTACAGGAAGGAGATAGAGAGAGTAACATGATGTCATGACACAACCTTTCCCTCGATGTCAGCAAATCAAAAGAATTGGTCATTTGACTTCAGGAAGGGGGTGGTACACGTGCTCCCGTCTACATCAACGATGCTGAGGTTGAGAGGGTTGAGACCTTCAAGTTCCTAGGAGTAAACATCACTGGTAGCCTATCCTGGTCCAACCACGTAGACGCCGTGGCCATGAAAGCTCACCAGCACCTCTACTTCTTCGGGAGGCTAAAGAAATTTGGCATGTCCCCATTGACACTTACCAATTTTTATCAATGCCTCCCCTCCATGTCTACATTTCTCGCTGCCTCAATAAAGTAGCCAGCATAATCAAAGACCCCACCCACCCCAGTCAATCTCTCTTGTCCCCTCTCCCATCAGGCAGAAGATACAAAAACCTGAAAGCACATACCACCAGGCTCAAGGACAACTTCTACCCCATTGTTATAAGACTATTGAATGTTCCCTAGCACGATAAAATGGACACTTGACTTCATAATCTACCTCATTATGACCTTGCACCTTATTGTCTATCTGCACTGCACTTTCTCTGTACCTGTTACATGTTATTCTGCATTGTTTTAGCTTGTTCTGCCAAAATGCATTGTGTAATGAATTGATCTGTATGAACAGTATTGCAATACAAAACCTTTCACTGTACCTCGGTACATCGAACGATAATAAACCAATACCAATATCCCATTTTAGGAATTGTAGATAGTAAAAAAACTTTGGAGGGTCACATCTTGAATCTCTCACAGCAGCTCTGTAGTAATTTTCTGGCTGGTCCAGTTGATGATCCTGAGACGAGAGGGTTGAAGATTGTGAGTGACTTTGACTTGAAGCGTGAGAACAGTGCAGGCTCGGGTGTTAGTTTGTACTTGATGACTTGAGCAACACAGTGGTGCAGCTAACATTGTCTTTGCCTGACAGTGCCAGAGACCCGGGCTCAATCCTGACCTCTAGTGCTGTCTGTGTGGAGTTTGTACGTTCTCCCTGTGACAGCATGGGTTTCCTCCAGTTTCCTCGTGTAGCTCAAAGACGTGCGGGTTGGTAAGTTAATTGGCTGCTGTAAATTGCCCCTAGTGTGTAGATGAGTGGTAGGATCTGGGGGGATTGATGGAAATGTGGAAAGGATAATAAAATGGGATTAATGTAGGATTAGTGTGAACAGGTGACTGACAGTAGTCACAGACTCGGGGGATCAGAGAACCTGTTTCCAGCTCTCTCTCTCTCTCTCTCTCTCTCTATGACTCCATGTCATCATAGATGTCAGTAAGGGCTACTTTGTGGAAGTATATAGAACATAGAACATAGAAAACCTACAGCACATACATGCCCTTTGGCCCACAAAGTTGTGCCAAACATGTCCCTACCTTAGAAATGACTAGGCTTACCCATAGCCCTCTATTTTTCTAAGCTCCATGTACCTATCCAAAAGTCTCTTAAGAGACCCTATTGTATCCGCCTCCACTGCCATTGCCGGCAGCCCATTCCACGCACTCACCACTCTCTGAGTAAAAAACTTACCCCTGACATCTCCTCTGTACCTACTCCCCAGCACCTTAAACCTGTGTCCTCTTGTGGCAACCATTTCAGCCCTGGGGAAAAGCCTCTGACTATCCACACGATCAATGCCTCTCATCATCTTATACCTGTCCTGCCTCTGAGCCATCCAAGTCTCTGTAAGGGCCACCACATCATAGTTCCAAGTACTGATCCACGCTCTAAGCTCATCTGCTTTGTTTCCTGTGAAAATGTTGCTTCCTTGGGAAATACAGATAAGAGCATGACTCTGTGAACCCTGAGTGGAGAAGGTGTTGGCTGCTGAGCCCAAGGGTGTCTCCTGTGCTGTGGACCCTGTAACTAGCTCTGGAGCCTGGGGGACATCATTAGCACTCCCATGTCATTCACAAAGTAGTGCATTAGGTCTGGACAAATGGGCATCGGAAGACAGGTTTAGATGAAGCAAGGTGTTTGAGGGGTGCAATGAAGGGTCAGTCTTCAGTGCGAGAGTGTTGTGAAGCAAGCTGTGGGCTGTGACTGACACTTTTCACCACCACAACAGTTGCAAATCTTGCCAATGCCAAAGTTTGGGCATTGCACCTCTGTATGGCTGAGTTTAACATTGAAAATAACAGCAAACACAAAAACCACTCCCAAAAATAAGCAAACAAAACTGCCAGCTGTTGCCAAGAGACCAAGAAATGTGTGAAAAAATGTTTTGTTAATGGTGAGTTTCAACTTTGTAAAGTCATTTTTTTCAGTGTTACGTTAAAGATTTCTGGACCAATAACATTGTAAGTCTGGGGTCATTCACAGGCCAGACCAAGGAAGGATGGTAGGCTTCCTTCCCTGATGAACATTAATGAAACCAGTGAGCTTTTATGACTGCATTACTGAAAGTACATTTTTATTTCAGATTTTATTACTTAACTGTAAGTTCCTCTCTGATTCTTGGGGATATCATGGTCTTGCAACCCTGTGAATTTTCCTCAACTTGTGCCTTTAGGAGCACCTAAACCTAAACAATGAAGAGCAAAACCTTCTGCAATAATCCAAGGATGTATCTTTCAACCTGTTCCAAAAGATCCATTAGGGATTCTATAATGACTGGTAGCTGAAGAGCAGCATGAGAAGACAATAATTCAGATTGCCTGGGCCCATGGCCCGTGCTGTGTAATGGCATTGGGAAGACTAGGATGAACTGTTTACACAATGACCCTGAAACAAACAAGGCTCACCACTGTCAATGTGTAATCAACCCCCATATATAACATGCAACGCTGCTCTCCACCTCTGCGCCAGAGACCACTCTGGCTGACTACTGATAATTTCCTGGAGGACATAAGGAGACACAAGTCTCCTAGGAACCAGAGTGAGGGAGAGGAAGACTTACTTGTATTACAAGTGCAGTAACTGCATGGTGAGCTGAGTTGTTGCAGTGCCTAACTGGAGGAATAGTCAATCTCATACAAGGATACTGAATGCACTTACCACCACATCACAAGACATGTACAGATGAGGAAGGCTGGTCGACCCACCTTAACTCATCCAGTCAGATTCCTGACATTGTTCCATCAGCTGGTTCCTGAAATGATTCTCACATCCGCCACCCTCCTTGGAGTCCACCCCCGAGAATTCCTGAGTGTCCATGTGAGGAATAGCCTAATACCAATCTTAAAGTGACTCACTCTGACCTTGAACGTGACCCTGTATCTTCTGCCTGTTGTGTATTTTGTGGTGATCCTCTCACTGTGCCATTTGTACTTTGTATCCTCTCACACTCTTTCATTCCATGTTGAATGTCTGGGAGAAATTGGTCCTCGGATACTGATGCTAAACACAGTTTGGAATAGGTCTGTGGACACACTCAGCTCCTGAACACTCGCTCCCGTGGACTTCAGTGAAGCACCGGTGCAGGAGCTGTGTACGATCTGCAGCCCATGCTCTCTCAGGCATTCACTGCCAGCAGTCAAAGAGAAGTTTCTCCTCTCCAAGTCTGTGCAGTCTTCCTTCACCACACACGTACCGGAAACAAGCCTGTGGACTGCAGGTACCTGTATATCTCACGAGAACTGGACACAGCACTCAAGGTGCAGTTTCACTTATGTGCCTCAGACTTCTTTCTTTTTGACCATCTAATTCACCGCTCCACCAATTGCAAGTCAGTGCTCCTCAGGTGAGCTGGAATCTGGTGCAAAGAAATCAGCTGGAAAGTGATAGGTGGATCCGGTGAGGAGAGATGGAGGAGGGAAGGGTTGAAATAGGGACAGAGACTGGGAGGTGACAGGTGGAGGCGACAAAGGGCTGCAGATAATGGAATCTGATAGGAAAGGGAGGGTGGAGCACGGAACCAAATAGGGGAGGCGGGGCGGGCAGAGGGGAACAGTCGGGGAATGGGGTGCAGTGGGAGGATTGTGCGGGTCATGAGGACATGGAGTGGGTGGAAGAGGGGAAAGAAACAGGGTAATGGGGAGCTGGTGGGGTGGGTGTAGGCGGACCTGGGTGGACCAGGAGGAGAGAGAAAGGGGACAGGGTGAGCAGGTTACCTGAAACAGAACTCTTTGTTTTTTCTCCACTTTATTGCTGTTGAGTAACTACAAAACAACACTTAACAGAAGTGGAGTGGATCATCCAGGCAGAACCCATGGCCTAGTACCCTGACTCAGGAGAGATAAATCAGCACGGGCTACACGTCAGCTCTGGAGCCTACGTCTATTATGTCTGGTCCTATGCGAGATGGTGTCTTTAGCCTGCCGGTACCCTGGGCTCCAAACCTTTGACAGCGAGGCCACAGCCTGTGAGGGATTGCATGGCACAAATAAACTACAACCCCAAACCCTCTCCAGCGACTGGGAAACAACTGTCTCTAAAAAGAAAAAGGCTCGTACTTCTGTAACGCCATTCAGAAGTCGGGTCATCCCAAAGCATTCTACACCCAGTGAAGTACTATTTGGGGTGTAGTCCCTTTTGGAATGTAGGAAATGTGACAACCAACCTGTACACAAAAGATCCCACTTTCTGCATTGTGACAATAACCAGATACTCTTCTTGTCGTGATGTTGGTTGAAGGATAGTTAATAACCTGAACACTCCCCTATTCCAAAATAGGGTGATGGGTCTTCTGTGCCCACCTTGCTCTTTAAGGTGGGCACAGAAATGGTAGTAAGGAAGGTAAATGCAATGTTAGCATCTATTTCAAGAAGATTAGAATATAAAAGCAAGGATGTACTGCTGAGGCTTTATAAGGTGTTGGTCAGACATTTGGAATATTGAGAGCAATTTTGGACCCCGTATCTAAGGAAAGATGCACTGGTCCTGGAGAAGGTCCAGAGGAGGTTCACAAGGATGATCCTGGGAATGAAAGATTTAACGTATGAGGATCATTTGATAGCTCTGGGCCTGTACTCGATGGAGTTCAGAAGGATGAAGGGGATTTTATTGAAACCTTCTGGATACTGCAAGGCTTGGATAGAGTGGACATGGACAGGATGTTTCTATTAGTAGGATCTATTATTAGTCAAGGATCCAAGCGCACAGCCTCAGAATAAAGGGACATCTCTTTAGAACTGAGATGAGGAGGAATTTCTTCAGCCAGAGGGTGATGAATCCTTGCAATTTGATGCCACAGACGACTATGGAGGCTAAGTCATTGGGTGTATTTAAGGCAGAGATTGGTAGATTTGTGATTGGTAAGGGGGGGGGGGGTAAGGGTTACGGGAAGAAGGCAGCTTAATGAGGTTGAGTAAAAAAAACAGCCATGATTGAATGGCAAAGCAGACTCTGGGTGGAATGGCCTAATTCTGCTCCCAAATCTTGTGGTCTTAAGGTCCTAATAGTGATAGGATCTCACTGAGTCATCAAAAAACACACTTCTGATGGCACAGCACTCCCCACCTAGCTTTTAGGCTGAAGGTTCTGGAGGGGACTCCAACCTCCTGAGTCAAAGAATCACTGCCCACTGGCACAGCCAGCACTATCATAAGAAATGAAAATCAAAAAAACTGCAGATGCTGGAAATCTGAAATAAAAACTGATAATGCTGGAAACACTCAGCAGGTCAGGCAGCATCTGTGGGAAGAGAAACAGTTAATGCTTCAGGTCTGGGACACTTCATCATAACTGATGTCTCAGCTTAGTACACACATCATGTCCAAAGCAGCCACTCAGAAAGCAAAGGATTATTCTGACCAAGGTCTAAAAAAGTAACTGGTGGGGGGGGGGGAAGGGGGGCGGAGGTCAATAAAGCTCAGAACTAACAAGGACCTATGACCATCTCAGCTGACCACAGCTGAGGGAAAAGGTACCAGTGACAGCATAGTTCTGAAGCTCAAACCTTGTCACTATCACACCCTCCTCTCCAACCTGCCTGTCTAATTACACAGAATGTTCTTTGGTAACCATTGTGCTAAGGAGGAAATGGAAACTGAGCGGGAGAGTGAAGACAAACCCACATCCCCTGACAGAATTCACAAAAGTTACATCCAGGGACTCTTTGGATCTGGGGCACAACATACAGATTTGTATGGACCAGCACTCAGAACCAAAGGTAGCATCTTGAAATTTACGAGACACTTGTATATCGGATGAAAACATCCGATCCGGATGCATCACAGCTTGGTATGGCATCTTCTGTGTCTGAGACCACAAGAAACTGCAGAGAGTTGTGAACGCAGCCCAGTCCAACATGCAAACCAGCCTCCCCTCCATTGACCCTGCCGACACTGCCTGCTGCCTCAGGAAAGCAGCCAACATAATCAAGGATCCCTCCCACCCTGGTCATTCTCTCTTCTCCCCTCTCCCATTGGGCAGAAGATACAAAAGCTTGAGAAAATATACCATCAGACTTAAGGACAGCTTCTACCCCACTGTTATCAGGCTCTTGAATGGACCTTTCATACTCCAAAGTTGAACTCTTTATCTCCCAATCTACCTTGTCATAGATCTTGCACTTTATATATTTACTTGCACTGCACTTTCTCTGTAACTGCAACACTATATTCTGAATTCTGTTTTTCTTTTTACTACCGCAATGTACTTGCATATGGATGGCACGTAAACTGGAGCTTTTCACTGTGTCTTGGTATGTGTGACAATAATAAACCAATACCAATCCCACTTTCACATATTCTTGTTTGAACTGGGGCCCTTCCAGAGAGGCCAGATGTCTCCCTGATTCAGGAGGAAGCCTTTAAAGATGTTCTAACTGCAGTCCCATGACATACTCTGGACCCCAGTACTATTCAGAGATAACAATGACCCAGCCCACAGTGTGCATGTTCTAGCAGATAAGCAGGTGGGCCTATCAATCTGTCAGGTCACTTATAAATGTCTGTGTGTTTCAATGTTATTAAGTCATTAGCTCCACTGCTGACACATTGTGTAAAGCCACCTGTGATTAACTTCCCACCCACCCACTGCTCACCTACCCCCACGTTCCCCAAACTGGGAGCCCTTGCCAGAACTGCAATGAGGCTCTTCCTTCATAACAGAGAAGGGCATACAGCCTCTCAAGCATGTTGCAGCATTTAGACAGGTTCCAGCCGAACTGTGATCTAACCCCACCAGCCCCCACCTTGGTGTCTTTTCTTTTCATATTTGATCATTTGACAAATTTCCATCAATCTCATTTCTGAAACTTCCAGTCACTGGGAGAGTTCCGGATTCCACTGCCCTCAACATGAAGAAGTTTGTTCAGGCTTACAAAATGACATTTTTGATATCCAAAACTCTTCAGTCCAATTGGAGTGAGCAGCTTTCATATCTCAAGGGCCACATGGATTAAACTCAGACTTCAGCTCATAGTCATTCCAGCCATTGTCCCTATCCTCAACATCCGCAGTGTCCGGTGCTGCTCCATCCATTGATTCCAGTGGATAAGCAGCCTATCAGGCGGTTCTATCAGACCATCAGGTCAATCAGTATCATTGGATCTTTAGCCCTGCAGATCACTGTGTGGCTCCACCTGTGATTACCTCCCATACTGTAAGCTGTTGTGTGGATAGCATGTAAGGCAACAACATCTCAGCTTCACCGCAGCCCCACCACAGGAGCCTTTAAATATTGACTTGAAGGTAGTGCTATCTCAATGCAAGAAGAAACAGTGACAGGGCCATAAGGGAAGGGCTGGGGAAGAGAAACTGACAAGAAATGGCCCTGCAAAGCACCAGTGTGTGCTGAATGGGTAGTAGCTGACTTCCTTGCTATAACACTTCCATGACTGTATTTAATTTCAGAGCATGCTTTTACTTTACATTGACCACTTCCAGCCTCCATTTGGAGACCATTACATACTTTGCAGTCACACAGAAAATTGCCCAAAGTACAAACGGGAGTCTTACAAAGCAACGTTTGGCATGAAACGTTAGGAATAGTGACAAAAACATTGGCCAAGGTAACGTTTCAAAGTTTATCATTAAGAACAAGAAACCATAGATTGACGAAGGGAATTCCAGAGCTTAGGACCCAGAAAACTGAAGGCACGGCCAATGGTGGAGCAATTAAAATCAGTGGTGGACAAGAGGCCAGAACTGGAGGAACACAGGTATCTCAGACAGTGTTAGGCTGGAGGAGCTTTCAGAGAAAGGAAACCATACACTGACTCCAACGAGAATGTGTACTTTACATTCCAGTAGTTTCAGGAACAAGAGACTCTGTTAGCCAGTGACCCTGATGCTGAATTGGACTCCTGAGGATCTCTATGTTGTGTTGACCCTAAGATGAGCTTCTAACCACACTAAGTCATCAAGGCTACCTACTTCAACATCACCCTTCCAACCCTTCTTCAGTTCATCTGAAACCCTCATCCATGGCTAGACATGGTTGCCATGGTCTGGTTACGGCCAGCTTTCACAACCCCCCACCTGTTAACCTTCAAGTTATCTTCCTCTGTGTCATCTGTGTTCTCTCCTGTTCCATGTGCTCACTGGCACTTGATCTGCCAATGCCATTGTAAAATCCTTATTTTTCAAGGACTTTGCCCTTCCCCTTTCTGCCAACCCCACACGCATCTATGTCACCAAGCTCCTCCAAGTTTAGCCTCTCCACCTCCGACAGCTGAGCACATAAACACAAGAAAATAGGAGCAGGAGTAGGCCGCCAGGCTCCTCAAGCCTGCCCCGCCATTCATTATGACCATGGCTGATCTATGGTGGCCTCAATTCTTCTTCTGCGCCAGTTCCCCATAACCCTCAATTCACCAATCTTTCAAAAATATATCTACCTCCACCTTAAATATTTCTAATGAGCTGGTCACAACCCTCTGGGGTAGAAAATTCCAGAGATTCACTACCCTCTGTGGAAAGAAATTTCTACACACCTCACTTTAAGTGACTGGCTCTTTCTTGTAACAATGTTCTTTCATTTGAGATTCTCCCACAGGTGAAAACTTCTCAATACTTACCCTGTCCTACCTGCTCAGCATCTAATATGTTTCAATAATGTTACTCCTTTCTTCTAAACTCCAAAGAATACAGACCCAAAACTGTTAGCCTCTCCTGATAGGTCAACCTGCTCATCCCAGGAATCAGTCTGGTGAATCTCTGTTGGACTGCCTCCAAGGCTACAAGATGCTTTTTTAGGTAAGGGAACCAAAACTGTGCGCAATACTCCAGGTGAGGCCTTGCAATACCATGTACAACTTTAACAAAATTTCCCTATTTCTAAGCTCCAACCCCTTTGCAATAAAGGCCAATATGCCACTTGACCACTGAACCACTTGCTGCACCAGACTGCTAAATGTTTTGTGATTCATGCACTAGAACACCTAGATCCCTATGTACTTAATTCATTTGCAGTCTCTCTCCATTTAGACAATAATCTGTTTTTGACTCCTCTTGTTGTTTGTGATATCCGTGTATGATTTGGATGTGGATGTAGGAGGTATGGTGATTAAGTATGCAGACAACACAAGGTCTGGTGGAGTTGTTGACAGTGTGGAGGGTAGTCTTTGGCTACAGGGTGATATTGATGGTGAGATGGGCTGAGAAATGATAGATGGTTTAATCCTGATAATGGGATCCAATTGCCAAAGGATACATCAGGACACAGATCAGCTGGAATTATGGGCAGAGAAATGGCAGATGGAGTTTAATCCAGACAAGTGTGCGGTGTTGCATTTGAGAGGTCAAGTGTAAGAGGCAAATATTCAGTAAAGTAGGAGCATTGACGTACAGAGGGATTTCAGGGTCCAAGTCCATAGTTCCCTGAAAGTGACAACACAAGTAGATAGGGTAATAAAGAAGCATACGACATATATCGGTCGGGGCATTGAGTATAAAAGTTGAGAAGTCATGGTGCAGCTGTATAAAACTTTGGTTAGGCCGCAATGGGATATTGTGTGCAGTTCTGGTTGCCACACTGCAGGCTTTGGAGAGGGTGCAGAAGAGGTTCATCAGCATGTTGCCTGGATTGGAGAGTATTAGTCATAAGAAGAAATCGACAAACTTGGATTGTTTTTAATGGACTGCCAGAGGCTGAGGGATGACCTGAGAGAATTATGTAAAATTCTGAGGTATAAATAAGGTCAGAGTCTGTCTACCCAGAGTGGAAATGCCAAATACGAGAGGGTATAGATTTATGGTGAGAGGAGGAAAGTTTAAAGCAGATTTGCGAGGCAGTTTTTTTTACACAGAGTGTGGTAGGTGTCTGGAATTCACTACCGAGGTGGTGGTGGAAGCAGATACAATAGCAATGTTTAAGGGGCATTTAGACAGACATGTGAACAGGCAGGGGATGGAGCGATATAGACAAAGTACAGGCAGATGGGATTAGATTAAATTGGCATCATGGTCAGTACATCACACCATGTCCTCTGATGTACTGTTCTATGTTCTAAATATAAGGTGACACATTTTGGGATTACTAACGATGCTAGGACCGTGAATGGTAAGGTCTTAGGGAGTATTGAGGAATAGAGGCATCTTGGTTTGCAAGTCCAAAGATTCTTGAAGGTGGCGTGCAGGTAGGTTATAGGGATAAGGTCATATGGGATACTGGCCTTCATTAGTCAGGGCATTGAATACAAGAGCAGTGAGGTTATTCTCTGACTTTGTAAAACATTGGTTAGACCCCAGCTGGAGTAGTAGGTACTATTGTGGTCAGCACACTGCATGAAGTGTGTGACAGCGCTGGAGAGAATGCAGAGAAGGCTCTCCAGGATATTGCCTAGAAGGAATATTTTAGTTATGAAGAGAGACTGGAGACGTTGGGTCTGTTTTCCCTGGAGTGGAGGAGGTTGGGAGAAGATATGATTGAAGTATGTACAAACATGAGGGGTATAGATAGGGTGGACTGCAGGAATTTATTCCCCTTATCAGGTGTATACAAAACTAGAAGACATAGATTTAGGGTAAGGGGTAATAGATTTTGAGGGGGTCTGAGGGGGACCTTTCTCACCCAGAGAGTTGAGTACCTGAAATGCACCTCCTGAGAGTGGTAGAAGCAGAGTTGCTGACCTAGACAGAGAAGGCTTTGGGCCAAGTCCAAGAAGATGGGATTAATAGGAGTAATACAGACGAAATGCTGGATGAACTCAGCAGGTCAGGCTGGACTGAACAGGGATGGGTGTCCACTGGTCAGCATGGACATTGTGGGCCGAATGGCCTGTTTCCATGCTGTACAACCCCTTGTCTCTATGACCCCTTAAAATTCTTACCAAAGTGAAGTGCATGATCTCATACATTCCTACAGTGAATTTCACACACCAAGTTTTCATCCAATCACTCAGTCTATCTACATCCCACCGAAGGGTCACTTGGTACTGGTATTGGTATATTATTGTCACTTGTACCAAGGTATAGTGAAAAGCTTGTCTTACAAACCAATCTTACAGGTCAATTCATTACACAGTGCAGTTATATTGAGTCAGTACAGAGTGCATTGATGTAGTACAGGTAAAAACAATAACAGTACAAAGTGTCCCAGCGACAGAGAAAGTGCAGTGCAATAAAGTGCGAGGTCTTTATCCTCTACATTGAGCCTTTGCCTATCTTTTCCCTGAGCTCAGCAACCATTTCCCTAAATCTCCCTGCCTCTTTTCCTCTCTTCTCTCAGTAAGATCAAGCCCTTGTCCCAGAATCTCGCTATCAGTCCTGATATCTTCTTCTGTGACTCAGTAGTTATAGAGTCATGGAGTTGTATAGCATGGAAACAGGCCCTTCAGCCCAACTCGTCTATGCCGACCAAGGTGCCTTCTAAACTAGTCCTATTTGCCTGCATTTGGCCAGTATCTCTCTAAATCTTTCCGTATTGTGAACCTGTCCAAATGTCTTTTAAACATTGTAATTGTACCCACCTCGCCTGTTTCTTCTGGCAGCTCGTTCCATATACCCACCATCCTCTGCATGTAAAACTTGCTTCTTAGCTCCCCTTTAAATCTCTCCCCTCTCGCCTTAAACCTGTGACCTCTAGTTTTAGACTCCCCTACCCTGGGAAAAAGACTGTCACCATCCGCCTTATCTACTCCCCTGATGAGTTTATAAACATCGATAAGATTACCCCTCAGCCTCCTTCGCTCCAGAGGGAACAGTCCTAGCCTATCCAATCTCTCCTTAGAATTCAAGCCCTCCAGTCCCGGCAATCTCCTTTTTAATCTTTTCTGCACCCTCTCTAGCTTAATCACATCTGTCCTATAGAATGCTGACCAGACTATAGAATATATTCTGTGTCACTTTTAAATGCTACTTGTATGTTGCTTTTGTTTCAGAGTTCAGTGAAGGTGTCTCCAACTATAGGCTTCCAACTTTGGATTTTTGTTTCTTAAGACCCCTTTAACACAATGAATATATTGATGAGATGCCTGCCAATGCCAGAGCTGAGGGTACCTGATATTATGTTCACATTCTGAGTATCCCAACTTCAAGCAATGCTATTATTCAACAGAGATTCGTTGCACTTCTAAAATTAATGGAGGTTTGGATAATACACGGGGTATAACATTTTCAAGCCTCAAGCGACTTGCATAATATAAATGATTTTTTTCTTCTGCTCCAGAGCTATGGATGCGTAATATTTCTCACAGCCAAGTCTTTTTAAAAGGTGTCAATTAACACCCTTCAAGATGAGCCTGGTGAACTGTTTTATATATATAAATGACCTGGATGAAAATGTGGACAGGTGGGTTGGTAAGTTTGCAGATGACACAAAGATTGGTGGCATTGTGGATGGTGTAGAAGATTGCCAAATTATACAGTGGAATATAGATCAGTAGCAGATATGGACGGGGAAATGGTAGATGGAGTTTAATCCAGCCAAATGTGAGATGTTGCACTTTGGGAGATCAAATGTAAAGAGACAGTGCACTGTTTATTGCAAACCCTTAATGGTGTTGATGTACAGAGGGGTCTTGAGGTCCAAGTTAGCTCCCTGAAAGTGGCTGCACTGGTTTATAGGGTGGTAAAGAAGGCAATATGGCATGCTTGCCTTTATTAGTAAAGGCACTGAATTCAAGAGTCAGGAAGTTATGTTGCAGCATTATAAAACTCTAGTTAGGCTGCATCTGGAGTATTGCATTCAATTCTGGTGCCCCATTATAGGAAAGGATGTGGAGGCTTTGGAGACAGCATCCCGGTAAACCTCTTCTGCACTGTCTGGATTAGAGGGCATGTTCTATCAGGAGAGGTTGGACAAACTTGAGTTGTTTTCTCTGGAGCAGCAGAGGCTGACATAGATTTATAAGATTATGCAAAGCACAAATAGAGTAGCCAACTGCTATCTGGAGGGCACAAATTTAAGGTGAGAGGAGGTAAATTCAAAGGATATGAGGCAAGTTTTTTTTTTAAACACAAGAGGGTGGTGAGTGCCTGGAATGTGCTGCCAGGGGTGGTAGTAGATGCAAATATGATAGAGGCATTCAAGAGGCTCTGAGATAGGCACATGAATGTGCAGAGAAGGGAGGGATATGGACATTGTGTAGGCAGAAGGGATTAGTTTAGTTAGACACTTAATTGCTAGTTTAATTAGTTCAGCACATCATAGGGCCTGTTCCTGTGCTGTACTGCCCAATGCTTAACATTTTATAGGGTTTAGGAGGGTAGATGAGAGTTGGTGGTTCCCCTGGCCAGGATAACAATCTCAAAATAGGGGATTAGATATTCAGGGCAGAGATAAGGAGAAATTTCTTCAGCCAGAGGGTAGTGAATCATTGGAATTCTCCACCCAGGAGAGTTGTGGAGACAGAGGAGACTGCAGATGCTGGAATCTGGAGCAACAGACAAAATGCTGGAGGAACTCAATAGGTTATGCTGCTTGACCTGCTGTGTTGCTCTGGCACTTGGTGAGTTGTTGTCACAATGTCACACAAGATCACAGAGAACCCAAATGCAGAACCTCAGTACAAGATTGGAGTCAGGATGCTTCCTCAGAAGCAAAGACAGGCAGTGACCAGAAGGAATCTTGCCTCAGGGCTCTGAGACAGAGTCCCAACACAGAAACAGGATTTTCAAGGAGACACAGCAAAACCAGGACTGCTCTAGAGTTGCCAGCCCCAAACAATCAGGAGACACAGGATACCCTGAGGCAAACCAATACTCTGGCAACTAGAGCTAGTGAAACCAGGGTTCTTATGCTAGTCTCCTGATGGGACTCAGGTGTGTGTCATTATGCAATTAGTAGTGCATGGAAACCATGTGCTGCACAACAAGGCCCCATCAATGGGGCCGAATCGAGAGCCAGCACTTGGAACCATGACAGTTGTGGAGACAGTCACTCTGTGTATTCAAAGCAAAGATGGATGCATTTTCAGATATTAAGGGAATCAAAGGATAACAGGGGAGTGCAGGAGGGTGGCACTGAGATCCACGATCTTGTTGAATGGAAGAGCAGAGACAAGTGGCTGAATATCTAATTCTGTTATTATTTATTATGACAGTGTCAGACAGAGAGATACAGCACAGAAACAGGCCCTTCAGCCCATTGAGTCCATACTGACCATCACCCACCCACTTGCACTAATCCTGCATTAATCCCATTTTACTCTCCCCACATTCCCATCAGCTCACCCCAGATTCTACCACTCACCATCACACTAGGGAAAATTTACAGTGGCCAATTAATCTACCAAGCCACACGACTTTGGGATGTGGGTGGAAACCGGAGCACCCCAGGGGAAACCCACACAGGAAAAACATTCCACAGAGACAGCCCCTGAGGTCAGGATTGAACCCAGATCTCCAGCACTGCAAGACAGCGGCTCTACCTGCCGTGCCATTGTGCTGCCCTGTGAGTACCTGGTTTAGAATGGGATTGAGAGCTTGTCCAATGAACATAGACAGAGTTGAATAAATGCTGTGTAGAACAAGAACACAAGACCCAAGAAATATCAAGGAATGCAAGTGGTCAATGGTGAATAGTATAGGTTGGGGGGTTAGTTTGGAGTCTTTCCTGGTTTACCCCTGGCAGCAGAGGGAACCTATGCTGTAGGAAATGTAACGGGTTGAAGCAGAGTCTGTGAAAGAAAACAATATGTCCAGTGTAAGGACCCCAGTTTCATCAGCCAGATAACTTCCTCTTGCTCCAATCTTTCTTGGGTTCACATAAACTAGCCATCAATTGCAAACTGATTGCTGCTTATCTGATGCTCTGCGCCTGTGATGCTGCTGCAAGTAAGTTTTTCATTGCACCTGTGCACACATGTACTTGTGCATGTGACAATAAACTCGACTGACTTTGACTTTGACTTTGATTAGGGCTGTTTCCCTGTTCCTGTGCCTGACGATGTTGGTTCATCTAAACACAGTCATGCAGGAAAATCCAGTGGAAAGCACTGCAGGAAGAGGAGGGATCCCATCCAGTTTTCCATCTACTTAAATCGGTTGTTGGAAAATAAATAAAAGGGGTTCCATTGCACTGTGCGCTTCTCCACATTGAATGCTCCTGTATTCAAGTAATCCAGTCAACCCAGATGCAGAACAGAAAAATCTGCCCAGTTATGTTAATTAATTAATGTTAATTAATCCCACAGACCTGTACAGAGGAACATAGTGACCGAGAAATTGTTGGTGCCTGGAATAGGGCTTTCCTTTGGCGAAGGGAAAATGAACATTTATCTCAAGGGCTCAATCTCAATGAAGTTTAAGATCCAAGCATTGTGTTCCATAGAACAGGCCTCACCTCAGTAATGCAATAAAAGCCCTTTGCCTTGTGCAGAGCCATAGAGAGATATAGAATGGAAACAGGCCCACACTGAGCATCAACCACCCATTTAAACTAATCCTACACTAATCCCATTTGTTTTGTTTTCTCCACATGCTCGTCAACTCCCCCCAGATTCTACAACTCACCTGACACTGGGGAGAATTTACTGTGGCCAGTCAATTTACCAACATGCATGTCTTTGGGATGTGGGAGGAAACCAGATCCGCATAGCCACAGAGAGAACGTGCAAACTCCACACAGGCAGCACCCGAAGTCAGTATCGAACCTGGATCTCTTGGCACTGTGAGGCAATGGCTCTACTATCTGCCCCACTGTGCTGCCCAGAGTGTGCAAAGAAAACCAGGGAGATTATAGGTCCAAGCTGGAGGTCACATTGAGTGGTGGGAGGTTCATGGGGTAAAGATCATTGAGTGAAGGTAGTGGGCAGGGGAAGAAACTAGAAACTCAATTGGCAGTCTGAGGCATTGGATGGAGAGTCTTGCCATCAGCCTGGGGGCAACAAAACCCTGTGAAAACTTGCTTCTGCATGAGTCATCCTTCCCCCCCCCTCCACAGTCCCCAGCAACTGCAAGCTAAGAATATGTGAACCATCCATTGGAATCCACTGCACACGTCCAGATACCAACATACATTAAAAGGTCAGACATTCAAAGGTCCGAGAAGGAAATCAGCAAATGTCATGGACTTCACACCAAGTCCTGGGTGTTCCCTTGAAGGCTAAAGAGACTGCAGAAGCTGGAATCTGGAACAAGAAACAGAATGATGGAAGAACTCAACGGGTCAAGTAGCATCTGTGGAGGCAAAAGGTGTAAGTTGATGTTTCGTGTTAAGACCCTGCATCAGGACCGAGTGGGAAGGGGGAAAGATTGCCGGTATTGTAGTAGCATGGGGGGTGGTGGAGGTGGGGTAGAGGCCAGTAGAGGATAGTGGAGCCAGATGGGGAGGGGATAATAGGCAGATGGAGACAGGTGGGGAGAGGGGATGCATGAACAAAGTGAGAAGAAAACTAGGTGGACAGGTGAGTGTGTGTGGGAGGAGAACACGGGGCAGGTTACCTAAAATTGGAAAATTCAATGTTCATACCATTGGGTTGTAGACTACCCAAGTGGAATATGAGAAGGGTCTTCCTCTAATTTGCATCTGGCATCTCTGTAGCAATGGAGAAGGCTGAGGACAGACAGGTTGGTGTGGGAGTGGGAAAGAGAGTTAAAATGGCAGACAACAGGAGGCACGAGAGGGCTTTTGTTGATAGAACACAGGTGATCCGAGTTTAGGCTTGGATTCACCAGTGTAGAGGAGGCCACATCATGAGCACTGAATGCAGTGGAGCAGGTTGGAAGCAGTGCAGGTGAACCTCTGTCTCACCTGGAAGGGCTGTGTAGGTCCCTGGATGGAGCTGAGGGAGAAGGTGAAGGGACTGGTATTACACCCCTATGGTTGCAGAGGAAAGTTCCAGGGGATGGAGTGGGGAGGGATGAGCAGACCGGGGAATCATGAAGGGAATGTGGTCCCTGTGGAAAACAGGAAGTATGTGTGGGGAAGGGACAAAGGGCTGGCATACGGACAGGAAGCAGGGTGGGAGGAGGTATGGTTGGAGTGGTGGTGGGGTTCGATGAGTAATGGTTTATAAGAGGATATCAGTGGCGTCTGTCTCCTGAGATGAAGGCAGAGAGATCCAAAAAGGGAAGAGAAGTGTCAGAGGTAATCCAGGTGAGTCTGAGGGCAGGGTGGAAGTCAGAGGCAAAGGTGGTATTGATGAGTCAGCACATATGCAATTGTCATAGTAACAGAGAAGGAGTTGTTGGGGGGGTGGCGGTGGGGGTGTGTGAGAATAGGTTTGGAACAGGACTGTTCCATGCAGCCAACTAAAACACAGGCTACCTAGGGCCCATGTGAGTACCCGTGGCCACCCCTTTGATCTGCAAAAGGTGCAAGGAATCGAAAGAGGAGTTGCTGAGGGTAAAGACATGTTCTGCCATGAGGCTGAGGACATTGGTGGAGGGGAGATGGTTGGATCTTTGTTCAAGAAAAAAACAGAGTGTCCTAGGACCTTCCTGATGGCACATGGAGGTGTATAGAGACTGGACGTCCAAGGTGAAGATGAGCTAGGGTGGAGGGCAGGGAATTGGAAGTTATCAAAATGATGGAGGATATGAGAGGTATCCTGGATAGAAGTGGGAAGGGACAGGACAAGGGGAGTCAGGAAACAATGCAGGTATGAAGAAATGAGATCAGCGGGGAAGAGCAAGCAGAAACAATGGGCCTAGCAGGGCAGTCCTGTTTATGATCTGAGGTAAGAGTTAGAGGTGGGCAGTGACGGACTGGAGCACCATGAGGTTGGAGGCTGTGGAGGGGAGATCTGATTGATGGGACCTGTAAGCATTTGGGAGACAGTGGCCTAGTGTTCATTAGTGGGCTCTGATCCAGGGGGAGGTAAGATGAGGCATCAGAAATCTGGCATCTGCAAGATAGAAGTTAGAACACCAGACCACAATGGCACCACCCTTGTCTGCAGGGTTGGGGAGGAGGTCGAGATCGGTCTGAGGTGAGTGGAGAGCTGCGTGTTCGGAGGAGGTGAGGTTGGAATAGGCAAAGGTAGTGGAAAGTCAATTTGCTGTCGGTAATTGGAAATAGAAAGATAAAGAGAGGGCAAAAGGCCAGAAGGGGAGTGCTGGAGGTAGGAAATAGGGTCATCGCTGGGAGTGGTGGGGGGGGGGGGGGTGAAGATTCCTTGCCAAACAGATACGTGGGGAGGTAGAGGAGGTGGAAGAAGAGCTCGACATTGTGTTGGGCCTGGAACTCAATGAGGTGTAGGCATAGGGGTACTGAGGTGAATTTTCTGCTGAGGACTGACTGCTCAGCACCAGGGTGGGGAGGTGGGATAGGGGAGTCAGAATGGGTGTTAAAGATACAGGAGGGGTTGGAGCTGGGATGAGGCGTGGGATCAGTAGAGGGGGATGGAAGAGAAAGCTCATGGGGGAGTATCGGAGTGGGGGGAGCGAGGTAACGAGAGGAGAGTGAGGGGTGTGAAGGGATGGGGCTATTATTGGGGGTGGGATATGTGACCAGAGGAAGGTGGGAGGTCGAGATGGGGTCAACAAGGGGGCAGGGGAGGGGGGATGAGGTAGGGTCGGAGAGTTGGGCAGGAGTGGTCCCATCAAGTGTTAGGGGCCTGGAAACAGGCAAGTTTGCACTCCTCAGTGGCCAACAGAAACACAAAGAACTATTGGTTGCAAACACTGAGTGTTCCCTTTTTTAGAATTGTGTTGCTACTCAAAGCTATGTCCAGTGACTGCCCACGAAACTACATCAGCAGCTGTGATGTGGTTCAGTACATTTGGTTTAATATCTTTGAGCAGGGTGGATGTGTAAATAAATGCAGGTTCTTTCTTTAGTGGACCATAATGAATGTCACACACTGAGCTTTGTTTCTCCAGCAGCTGAGGCATTGTGAAGCAGGTGATGTTGATGGTGAGTTCTTTAAGAACATGATAGGTGTGGGAATAATGTTGGAAGGTAAGAGGCAGCTGATTATATCAGCAGGCAGGTGCTCAATAAAGGGAAGTCAGATAGTCAAGAGAGGCCATGGCATGTAACGGTGAGCTTCAGGGTGAAAATAAGACAGATGAGAGTTAAGAGAATTGCGAAGGAGAGGCAGCTGTGAGGGGAAAAGAAAGAGCAGCAGGAGAAAGAGATACAAAAGGAAGCTCCACCTTCCCCACACAAACTGTTTCTCTGCCAAATACTGAACCTGTTATTTAGGGGTTCATGAGCTGTGATTGGTGATGGGAGTCACAGAGGGGGTGTGAAGTGAAAGGAGGAGCTGGGTTATGGCCTTAACTTTAAATCAATGAGCATCTGATGTCAGAGAGCAGGCTAAAGTCTGTGAGGGGAAGGGTTTGTCACTGGACCACGCCGAGCAGAGCATCAGAATCAGATTTATTATCGCTGACATATGACATGAAGTTTGTTGTTTTATGGCAGCAGTACAGTGCAAAGACATGAAAATCTATAAATAACAAAAATAAATAAATAGTGCAAAAAAAGAGGAATAACAAGGTAGTGTTCATGGACTGTTCAGGAATCTGATGGCAGAGGGGAAGAAGCTGTTCCTGAATCATTGAATTTGGGTCTTCAGGCTCCTGTACCTCCTCCCCGATGGTAGTAACGAGAAGAGGGCATATCCTGGATGGTGAGGGTCCTTAATGATGGATGCCGCCTTCTTGAGGCGCTGCCTCTTGAAGATGTCCTTGATGGTGGAGAGCATTGTGCCCGTGATGGAGCAGGCTGAGCCGACAACCCTCTGCAGCCCCTTGCAATCCTGTGCATTGGATCCTCCATACCAGGCTGTGATGCAGCCAGTCAGAATGCTCTCCACCGTACACCTGAAGAAATGTTACCTCTTGCAGTGATTGGACCTAAGATCTTGTTAAAAGCTTGTGATTAGTTCTTGAAAAGAAGTACATTTAATAAAGTCTGATAACTCATCAGAGTTGGAAATGTCAAAACAATTTGATGCTGGGAGCCAAGCAGGCAGGGACCAGATGAAAGGTAAGAGTGCGTACCCTTTAACTAACACCGGGACCGACATGTCATCTCTGTATTTTGCATAATGGAAAAGAAAGGCTTGAATTTACATAGCCCTTTTTACATCCCTCTTAGATCCCCCAATGTGTTTTTTCAGCCAAAGAAGTGCTTTTGAAATGAAGTCACTAGTTCAATGTAGGAATCCCAGCTGCCAAATTATGCATGGCAAGCTCCCACAAACAGCAACGTGATATTGGCTGGGGTTATTTTTTGGTGATGTTAATAGAGGGAGAAACATTGATGACACTGAGGTCAAGGTTAGGGTCATGGGGTTTTCACAGAGAAGGTAGTTAGGGCCTCAATTTATCATCAAGAAACCCCCTAGCCACTATGCTGAATCATCTAGATTATAATGCACATTTTTTGATCTGCACCGACATCCTACTTTGGATGAATTAGGACCTCCAGCTGACACTGAAAATATAGGTGTATAGTTTACAAATTGGGTTTGTATTTCATTCAGTAAAGTACAGACAATTCCTCTTTTTGAAGTCTTGGAGCTTCAATCACCCCAGTGTCCACAGCTGAGGTGAAAGTTGGCAGCAAGCATCAACCATGGCGGAGAGCACAAGAAGCTGAATCAGATCCTGTCAGTCCGAATATAAGATCTTTATTAGTCACATGTACATCGAAACACACAGTGAAATGCATCTTTTGCGTAGAGTGTTCTGGGGGCAGCCCGCAAGTGTTGCCACGCTTTTGGCACCAGCATAGCATGCCCACAACTTCCTAACCTGTACATCTTTGGAATGTGGGAGGAAACCGGAGCACCCAGAGGAAACCCACGCAGACATGGGGAGAACGTACAAACTCCTTACAGACAGCGGCAGAAATTGAACCCAGGTCGCTGGTGCTGTAATAACGTTACACTAACCGCTACACTACTCACCCACCAGTCATTGAAAGCAGGGACACCTGATGATCTCCCCCGAGGTTCCTTTGTCTATCAAGACCACTGTACCATCCCACCTCTCCTCTCTTCACCTCAGCTGCATTGAACATGACATTATACTTCAGGAGTACAGGAAGTCCCCGACTTACGAATGCCCGACTTACGAACGCCCGTACATACGAACCGACCTTCATGGTCTTAACAACCTCCGGTTCGTAAGCGGGCCCGGCCCCCGATCCTACCACGGCGGCAGTACACCTTCTTTGGCCCAACTCCAGGTCAAGTGCACATGTGTGGCCAGGGAATCCCAGGTCAAGTGCGTATGTGCGGCCGGGGAACCCCGGGCCAAGTGCGCACGTGCGGCTGGGGCCATGTGCGGCCGCGATCCCCAGGCCAAGTGTGCATGTGCGGCCGCGATCCCCAGGCCAAGTGCGCATGCGCAGACACTGTTCTGAGTTACATACAAAATCAGATTACGAACAGTCTCAAAAACGGAACTCGTTCATAACCTGGGGACTTCCTGTAGTTTTTTTGTTTGAGACATTTAAGAAAGCAAAGAATTACAGAATCGATACAACACAGAGGCAGACCATTTGGCCCAACAAGTCCATGCAAGTGTTTATGCTCCACTCAAGTCTCCTCTCATACCGGTTCCTTTCTCCATCCTGTGTTCATCGGCCTTCACCTGAAGCCGTCTCTGCTAATGGCCTCATCTGCCTCCTCTGGAAGCAAGTTTCACATTTTAAGCACTCTCTGGGTAAAGGTGTTTCTCCTGAATTTCCTATCGGATCTATCAGTGATTACTTTACATTTACGGTTCTGATTCTATTCTTGCCTGCAAGGAGAAACATCTTCCCTACTTCTAACCGATCAAACACTTTCTTAATTTTGAAGAACTCTGTCAGTTCCCCTCCATTTTTTTTTCCAAGAGCTAAGAGCCCCTGTATATTCCCAAAGTTAAAGTTTATTGTAGATGTGAATAATATTATATTTGCTTTTGATTACCTGATTCAGCACAGGCTTGGGATTCTATTGTAAGTTATATGATGGGCACTGAGGTAGATGCCATTGAGATGGAGTTTCACCATTGATCAATGGGTGAGACAGCAAGATTGAGGACTCAATGGCCTCTCCCGTGTCCTTATGTTGTGAATCAAGCATGAAGCACAGCTTCTTGGTATAAAGATAGGCTGTTAGCACATGTGGAATTTCACTTCACATTTAGTCGTTAATCTTAAAGTGGAGGACGAGAATTCTAGGAGGTAAGGACACTGCAGAATGGTGACACTAATGCCTTGTGCTTAATCTACCAACACAATAGACCAAGTATCAACACCTTCACTCAAAAGGAATGAATAGAGCATTAAAATAATGTCATGTTAACATTTGAAAATTTGATAATGGTCAGTTATTCTCCTGAAGGGATAGAATGACACACATTCTCCTTCGTATAGGAGAAATATAATAGACTCTGCAACAATGAGCCATCCAGGTGTTACACACCATTAAACAATTCAACAATGGGTCAGTTTTCTCTTTCACTAATAACAGATGGTTGCAGGGACAAGAGTGTGATTAGAACCATATATGATTCAAAGGTAATAGAATGGATCATTGCAAGTGCCCCAAGGCTAACTTGTGAATGCAAGCGTAATCACTGAATGAAACAAAATTACTGATGCCAGTCATTGCTTGTGATAATTCTATCTGCAATGTTCGTTAATTGGATAGTCTCAATGCTGCAATTTTCCTTTCTCAGTTAACTGCTGTAATCATGGACAATGGTCGATTTGCAGGGTTCCAATGACAAGAAAAATGTTTCAGATCTGTGTCTTTTATAGCAGTCAAAATGATAACAGGATAACCACAAAAATTGCCACTATTACGAGAATATTCGTAATCCAATCATTCAGATGTTAAACCACCGAACAAAATCTTCTCAGTCTTCCTCCATTCACTGGAGCTCACAGTCCAGGTTTAAGAATATGCAGGATATTCCTCTATCAGATACTTGTAACATTCCTTATTTTATTCAAGGACTAAACCCAAAACAATTAGCCCAATGGTAATGTTTTCATTGAAAGTTATTGAGAAAGTTTATTGAATGCCAAAGACCCAAATTTGTACCAACAACAGCAATTTTCATGTATATACTGCCTTTAACAGAGCACAAATATACTGAGACATTTCACAGGAGTTTCACTGAACAATGAAATGGGCCAAGCCACATTTGGCCAGGTGAACAACCGTTTTGCCATTGAGATTAGGTTTTCAGGAGTATGTTAAAGAAGGAAGGAAAGTTGGGAGGTGGAGAGATATAGGGGGAGAATTCCACAGCTTAGGGCCTTGGAACTGAGGTTTCAGCCACCAATGGGTGAGAGATTAAATTCAGCCTGATCAAGTGGTCAGAATTAGAGTGTAGATACCCCAGAGGGTTATAGGTCTGAACGCGGTTATAGAGAGGGGGAAGAGTGAGCCACAGAGGACTTTATAACAAGGGTGAGAATTTTGAAAGTGAGTTGCTAACCAGGAAACAATTAAAAAATTCTCATCCTTGTTTTCAAGGCCCTTGAGAGGTGTTCATAAATGATGGGAGACAGGATGGTGCAAGTCAGGATGTGGACAGTGGAATTTTGAATGTCCTTATGTTTATAGAGATTTGAACAAGGGGAGCCAAACAGGAGAGTTTTGGGGTTATTGAGTCTTGAGATAAAAAGGCATGGATGAAGGTCTCAGCAACACATGAGCTTCGGTGGTGAGAGGAGGGATGAAACTGATGCTCTGTGAATGTAGCATAATGCCACCTGGGTCTAAACTTGTCAAAAAAGGCAGCAAGGTTGACTTCATCCACTGTTAAATGCCATAAAAACAGCCTGACAAGGTAGAGATCACTGGATACAGTGGGATGGGGATTAGGCAGCTGGGGGATGGGAGGGAGTTTGTTGGTGGTAGGTGGGAGCGAGATGATGATGTGAGGGGGAGCTGGTGATGTGAGCGGGAGCTGGTGGTATGAGGGGGAGGTGATGATGTGAGAAGGGTGGTGGAGGGATTGTTAGTGGTGGGCAGCAAGGAGGTGGTGGTGTAAGAGGGAGGTGATAGTGTAAGGGGGAGGTGGTGGTGTAAGAGGGAGGTGATAGTGTAAGGGGGAGGTGGTGGTGTAAGGGGGAGGTGATGGTGTCAGGGGGAGGTGGTGGTGTAAGAGCAGTGGTGCTGATGTGGGGAGGGAGGTGGTGGTGTGAGGAAGATGTGGAAAGAGTTTTTCAAAAAAGGAAACTGTATGAAAATTGCAGCTGGACTTGGTTGTGGTTAATTGGACAGTCTGAGTGACCAGGTTATGAGTTCAGGTCCCACTCCAGAGACCTAAGGACAAATATCCAGACTAATGTTCTGCGGCAACAGTGGGAATGGTGGAGAGTTTTCAGGAGAAAATTCCAGGCCTCAGGTCACCATAAATAATTTCATTGTGCACTTTTGAAGATGCAGAGTTATACTCCGTGACCTCACCAGTGTCCCTCAATCAGCACTGGTGAGAACAGCTGCCTGGTCGGAGTGGCTTCAGTTGATTGGAGTTACTGTGTGTAAATTGGCCTCTCTGCTCCCTGCATTCTCACAGTGACTGTGCTTCAAAGAGGCAACTCATTAGTTGTAATGTTCTTTGAGGTGTTGGATGCAATATTTTGTTCATTTTATTGAAGACTGCAAACGCTTGGGAAAGGTATATGAAACCAAGATAAAACCAAACTGTCTGGATGCCACTTTGAAACTTTGTAGGAGGCAGATGGGAGGGAGTGGGGGATAATTTTTTGGGAGAACTGTTGGCAGCATGGAGCTGCATTTAATATGAATGCATGTAAAGGTTCGATCTGAAAGATCCTCATCTGATTCACAGTGCACATTACTGATCAGGAAGATTCTGATCACAACATGAACCCACACCTGGATACAGAATGAATAGCATGTTCCATGTTTAAAGATGCATTAATCAGGCCATGAACTGGCTATAACCAAGCACATTGACCTCCATATCTGAAACATTCTTCCACTGAGCAAGCACACAGCTTGGAGTAGGCATCTTTGAATTACGTGATTTCTATGTGGAAACTGTATTTATGAAATTAATGACATCAGTAGTGTGTAGTCTGGCCGATGTGCCTGTCAGGGTTGATTCTTTGCCAGTGTGGTCAGGCTGTGAGGAGTAGGTGGTACCTCTGAGTTCTGGGGTGGGGTTGGTAGTAGATCAGGGTGTGAATTGATCAGTCTCTGGTAACGTTGGAAACATTGGTTTATTATTGTCACGTGTACCGAGATACAGAGAAAAGCTTTTATTTGCTGTCATCGAGGCAGATTATTCCAAACATTAGTATATCAAGGTAGCAAAAAGAAAACAGAATGCAAAATATAGAATGTAGTGTAGCAGCTACAGAGAAGGTGCAGTGCAGATAAAGAGAAGAAAAGCAAGTGAGGTCAGTGCCTCAGCTGGTGAGGGATGGCGTTGGAAGGAGTGTTCATTGACCTTGAGATCATTGATCTTCTTACAGCAATATGTCCAGCTACACTCCTGACATTGCCCTCCATGGCTATCTACTCCCACTGCCTTCTCAGTATGTCTGCCTACTGGAACCACGTCCCCCACCCTCACACCATTCCTCACTCACACACCCAGGGATACAGGGCACCTACACCTTTCCACCTCGGACGCTTGTAGACCCACTCTCTCACAGTGACCCATTATCCCCTCTTCTCCAAGTCCATTTCAGTTGTGGAATGACTGGCTGCACCTGGTCCATGCACAATGCACCTCCCCTTTAAGAGCTTCAGGCAATCTTTGAGCAATCTGGATTAGTTGTTCAGTGGAAGTGCAAGTTACTGACAATACTGGGCCCCCTGTGATATATACAACCAGTGAATAGCACACAAAACTCATTAAACTAATCAGGCAACACAAAGGTAATAAATTATTGTTTAAGATCCTTTACACTGTCTCAACCCCATATACAGAAGACCTCACCTGTGAGCAGATGTTGTGTGGTTCAGCTTTGTTCACCTGTCACACTCTGGGCTATAATTACAGAACTGGACCAAGGTTATTCATTGAATTATTTCAGTGCCTGTCTCACAAGATCAGAATATAAATCTATTGCATGGGTCTAAATGACATTGCTTCTTCAGTCCAGTATTGTAATGTCCTGTTTGATTGTCACCTCCAATTAAAACCATGGTTTACTATAATATCCTGCTGTGTTTTCTTTTAGTTTAGTCTGCTTTCCAACTGGACTGTCCACCAATTATCCCAGTTTGCTTCACAATAGAGGAGATGCTTAGCTCAGGGTGTAATGCAATGTGGTAAATAGTCCATCCAACCGAGCTGGAAACAGCAGTGTCATGGTTAAGTTGACCTCCTCGTGATCCAGCTACTTAGATCTGGAGACGTGCACTGTCTAGCAGCTAGGGAATTTAAATTCAGTTCATTAGTAATCTGGAATTTAAAAAGAAGAGAGGGGCTCGGTAATTTGCAAGCAGGAAGCTTCCAAAAACAGTGAAACGATGAAATCGAAATGAAATGATGACTGAAGGGCAAGTATTGACCAGACCACCATGGGACCTCTTCTGTTCTTTCAGTTGTATAATTGGATCAGAAGGGGATTTAGTTTAATGTCTCAGCTGAAATACAATACCTCAGAAAGACCAGGATTCCTTCCACAATGCACTGGAATGTTTTGTGTTTCATATAAAGTCATAGAAAGAACAGCAAACAATCTGCTGGAGGAAGTCAGCAGGCCAAGCAGCATCTGTGGGAGAAAGGACGTTTTGCATCAAAACCCTGCATTAGGACCAACATCAGCAAGAACTCCTCTCCCCCCCATCCCCAACAGATGCTGCTCGACCCACTGAGTGCCTCCAGCACATTGTTTGTTGTTCCAGATTGCAGCATCTGCAGTCTAAGACATAGAAGGAGGCCATTCTCTTGGGAGTTTATGCCAACTCTTAGGGTATTCCCATCTATCTCATTCCCCAACACCTTACACCACTTTTTGTCCCATGTAACCCATTCTTCCTTACATGCCATCATCTTCATGCTGAGCCACTAGCAGCCACCTGCATTAGAGGCAATTTACAGTCTCCACTCAGCCTACCGTCCCGTCTTTGGGACATGGGAGGAAAGTGGAGCAATCTGAGGGAAACCCACACTGTCACAGACAGAAGTGCCAACTCCATACAAATGGCACTAGAGTGAACCAGGTCACTGGAGATGCTGCATCACTGTCTCAGGAGCAGGCCTTGAATTTACAACCTTCTGACTCAGAGGTAAGAAGGATAATAACCAAGTCACATACTGACACAGATCATGACACCAGGAGAGTTCCATGCTCCAGTTATGCAGCTTCATCCCCTGCTTCCTCCTGGGCATTGCTCTCAGTTACAGATCCCTGTATTGAACACCAAGCTGTGGGCTCACAGATCTGACCAATGAGGGGAGGCTCCAGAGGTAGAAGATATGAACCAGCACCCTCAGGTAAGCAGAGCGGAAAAAAAATCAGGTAGTAAATAAATGGAAATAACTCCAAGAAAGAGGAATTTCTCAGGAGCCACAATATTGTGGGGAGATATTGGAATGTGCTGGAAAATAGAGTCAGAGAGATATACCACAGGAACAGGCCCTTCAGCCCACCATGTCCATGTTGACCATTGTAATTATCTCTACTAATCCCATTCACCTGCATTTGTTCCATAGCCTTCTGTGCCTTGGATGTAGTTGGGATCACAGTGCTCCAATAACAGGAACCTATGTAATCCGATGCAGGCTGCACATAATGTTCCTGCTCCCACACTGCTATCAGGGTCCAGCAACTGACCTGGAACATAGAAGATTCCAGCATGGGAACAGGCCCTTTGGCCCATGGTATTTGTGCTGAACACGATGCCAAATCAAACTAACTCTCTTCTACCTGCACATGACCTGCATGTTCATGTGTCCATCTAACAGCCTCTTAAACGCCACTATTGTATCTGCTTCCACCACTCCCCCAGCAGCCTGTTCGAGGCACCCACCACTCTGTGTGTAAAAAAAATCTGCCCCACACATCTCCTTTAAACTTTCCCCCTCTCACCTTAAATACATGTCCTCCAGTATTTGATATTTCTACCCTGGGGGAAAGATTCTGACTGTCTATACTATCTATGTTTCTCATAATTTTATAAACTTCTATCAGGTCTCCCTCAGCCTCTGACACTCCAGAGAAAACAGCTCAAGTTTGTCCCAACTTCTCCTTATAGCTCATACTCTCTAATCCAGGCAGCATCCTGGTAACCTCTTCTGTATCCTTTCCAAAGCTTCTACATCCTTCTTGTAATAGGACAACCAGAATTGCACGCTCTTTCTACCATTTGCTATGTAAGCCATTAGCATCAGCTGCACTTACTGAGCACCGACTAAAGCTGTGCCTTTGCCTCTGGAAGGGGAAGGTATCCATTATATCCAGCAGCTGCTGGAAGTCATTCCAAAGATTTGGGATAGTTGCTGAAAGTGATGGCAGGACAGGGCAAAGGGTAATGCCCTGATTTTCCACCCACACATGCCACCGAGCTCACCAACTAGGCAACGATCCGCAAGTTGTGCTAAAGTTCCACAGTCACGATTTGCAATCAAAGCTGAAGCAAATGACGGTAGCACCGACAGAAGCCACGCTGCACAGACCATTCTCACAGCAGTGGAGCTCTCTGTATCGCGGGCACTGATCTTAAACCGCTACAAGAGGCCCAGTTGTTTTGCTATCCTAGAATTGGCACCATTTGTAAACAATTCTTGGCTCTTTATTTTGATCATTTCAGGTCTATCTGTCACTATGGATGGATGCTTGGCCCCTCACTAGCACAGGCCTCTAATTAAGATTGGAACAGGATGCAGCTTAACAGTCTGGATTTGTGGTTCTAGCTGCACTGTGCCGTTTGTTGAGATGGGCTAAACAATTTGAAATCTACAAGTGTGCTGTGAGCTGACTTTACAGCTGTTTCTTTCCCAACTTGTAAGATCGCAAGAGGCTTGTACTTATTTTTAAAGGCACACATAAACAATATCTGCCTTCTGAGCCTCGGTTTTTCCTGTCATTTACAGCAAAGTAAAACATACCTAAAAATAACCACTGACTGAAAAGTTTCCAGATCATTTAAGATCTGAACTACCTTGACCCACAGTTATAATTACTGCCCCTCCACCTCTCTACTCCACATCACCACTACCCAAAGGCAAAGGAGAAAGCAGGTGAGTGCCAGATGTATTGCCAAGATCCAGCAACTCTTGCCCTGATCTGCCTCCATTCAAACCCACTTAAATGTGAACAGAGAGGTCAGGCCATTGGCAAATGCCAACTCCTTGGTGTTGCTGAGGTAACAGAGGTGGCACTACCAACAAAACATCCTTATTAAAGACAGTTAACTCATAGCTAACAGCAGTAGAGTCAAAACTCACACCATCTTAGATGGTCCCTTGGGATTGAGAATGACTTGTTTCCACTCTTAGAACATAGAACAGAACAGCGCAATACAGGCCCTTTGGCCAACAATGTTGTGCCGAGCTTTAAACCTCACATAAGACTATCTAATCCCTTCCCCCCACATATCTCTCTATTTTAAATTCCTCCATATGCTTATCTAGTAGTCTCTTGAATTTGACCAATGTACCTGCCTCCACCACCACCCCAGGCAACACATTCCATGCCCCAACCACTCTCTGGGTAAAAAACCTCCCTTGAACTTCTCTTGTTCTGTGGGTTCTAAGGTGACAGATGAATCTGATGTGGGACCTGCAGACTTTGCCACAGGTGAGGCAGGAGGTGCTTGACGGGACGGACAGGTAGTTAATTTGGAAAATGCTGCACTCCTACCACTGCTTACACTGGCCTTTCTTTTGCTCCTGACACATGGACTGCACGTCCTCTATGACATCCTGAAACTTCCTTCCCTTATTTGAGTGGTCGTGGGCCAGGGATTCCCAGGGGTCAGTGGGGATGCTGCACTTTTTTCCAAGGGGGCTTTGAGCACATTCTCCCTCTTTCCGACTGTAGTCTCTTCTTGTGATGGAGCTCAGAACAGGGTGTTGGATTCAGGAGTCTGTTGTCATGGAAACAGTGTGGTTGGCCAATGCTGGGCAGGGTACAGTGGCATTGATTCACTGAATCTACCAGTGGATTTGGAGGACTTTGCAGAGATGATGTGGGTGATACTCTCCAGTGTTTTAAGGTGAGTGCTGTTGATAGCTGAGCCTCAGAAACATATATTGGTATTGATTTATTATTGGTTTATTGGTATTGGTTTATTATTGTCACTTGTACCGAGGTACAGTGAAAAACTTGTCTTACAAACCGATCTTACAGGTCAATTCATTACACAGTGCAGTTACATTAAGTTAGTACAGAGTGCATTGAAGTAGTACAGGTAAAAACAATAACAGTACAGAGTAAAGTGTCACAGCTACAGAGAAAGTGCAGTGCAATAAGGTGCAAGGTCACAACAAGGTAGATTGTGAGGTCATGAGGTCATTGGTCATAGTCCATCTCATTGTATAAGGGAACTGTTCAATAGTCTTATAACTGTGGGGTAGAAGCTGTCCTTAAGTCTGGTGTACGTTCCTTAGGCTCCTGTATCTTCTACCCGATGGAAGAGGAGAGAAGAGAGAATGTACCCGGGTGGGTGGGGTCTTTGATTATGCTGGCTGCTTCACCAAGACAACCAGAAGTAAAGACAGAGTCCAAGGAGGGGTCGTAATGCGCTGGGCTGTGTCCACAACTCTCCGCAGCTTCTTGCGGTCTTGGGCAGAGCAGTTGCCATACCAAGCCGTGATACGTCCAGATAGGATGCTTTCTATAGTGCATCAGTAAAAGTTGGTGGGAGTCAAAGGGGACAAACCAAATTTCTTTAGCCTCCTGAGGAAGTAGAGGCACTGGTGAGCTTTCTTGGCAATGGCATCCACGTGGTTTGTCCAGGACAGGTTGTTGGTGATGTTCACTCCCAGGAACTTGAAGCTATCAACCCTCTCGACCTCAGCACCATTGATGTAGACAGGAGCATGTACACAGCCCCCTTTCCTGAAGTCAATGACCAGCTCTTTAGTTTTGTTGACATTGAGGGAAAGGTTGTTGTCATGACACCATTCCACTAAGCTCTCTATCTCCTTCCTGTAGTCTTACTCATCACTGTTTGAGATACGGCCTACAACGGTGGTATCATCTGCAAATTTGTATATGGAGTTAGAGCAGAATCTGGCCACACAGTCGTGAGTGTATAGGGAGTAGAGTAGAGGGCTGAGGATGTAGCCTTGTAGGGCACCAGTGTTGAGAATAATCGTGCTGGAGGTATTGCTACCTATCCTCACTGATTGCGGTCTGTTTGTTAGAAAGTCAAGGATCCAGTTACAGAGGGAGATGTTGAGTCCTAGGTCTCGGGAGTCTGTTGACAAGCTTGCTTGGTATTATTGTACTGAAGGCAAAGCTGTAGTCAATAAACAATAGTCTAACGTAGGTGTCTTTACTGTCCAGATTGCTCCAGAGCTGAGTGAAGGGCCAGGAGATGGCATCCGCTGTAGAGTTGTTTCGGCGATAGCCAAATTGCAATGGGTCCAGGTTGTCTGGTAGGCTGGAGTTGATGCGTGCCATGACCAACCTCTCAAAGCACTTCATGATGGTGGATGTCAGAGCCACTGGTCGGTGGTCATTGAGGCATATATAGGAACACAGGGATCACTACTGCATAGTGGGTCATGTGCATTGTGCCAGGTTCAAGGTCTTGATCTTCAGACACCTTTATCCTCAGACAGTCAAAGGCTCTGCTGGTTCATTGAAGGCAATTGGTGAATTTGCCATCACTGAGAGTCAGCTTCCAAGATGTGGGAAGTGATCCGTGTTTTCCTGGGTCTCACAGCTGACCTTTATTGTTGGAGTGTGGTGTTGCACAGAAGGGGGCATGTTGGTAGAACAGATATTGACCAAAAGGTCCATCCTCTTGAATGCTTCAGTGAGTGAGTCAACAGTGACTTAGTGACTGGCCTCAGACCACATGCAAATACAAACATGACCTGCACACCACACTTGCCTACTGAGGATGGGCTGAAGGTGGCAGGGTTGGACAGGCTTCCAGTAGTTCTATAGACTAGCTCCACTGCAGCGGGAAGCCCGTTGGAGGTGAGGTGCAGCATTTCTGCATGATAGATTTAAGGGAGAGTTGAGGCAATGACACAGCCTGGCTTTGACACCAGTCTGCCCTGAGACTGGGTCTGTTAAGGTCCCATTACTTAGGATTGCAGCTCCCATGCCATCATGACACAAATATAAGACGGAGGTGATTTTCTGCAGGCAGACAAATTGAAGGAGGGTGCTCCCCAGTCTGTTTCCATTGACAAAGTCAAGGTTTTTGTGAGGTCGACAACATCCATATACAGCGGTTGTTCCAGCTCCCTGCGATTCCCCGGGAGTTGTGTTGCAGCGACAACTGTGTCCATTGCACCTCAGATGGACGGACCCACACTAAGATTCAGAGAGTAACTCCAGCCATGGCAAGGAGACCACTGAGGAGGTCCCTGGTGACACCCTCCCACTGCCAGGGGATTCCATCAATACTTATAGCAGTTGGTGTTCTCTCCTTTCTTGATGATGGTCATGGTTATGGTGGTGTCTGAGGTCCCCTGGCAGATATGAGATTTGTCACTGAGATTCCTCTCTGCCGTGGGTAGAATGAAGGGCACTCACATCAAGGACAGAGATTGGTTGAGAAGTCTTTGAATTGTTCCTTCCAGTGGGCTGACTGTCTCTCTATCCTTGATAAGTTCACCCCCATTCTTAGCTATCAGTGGGACGTGGCCTTGGATATTTGGGCCATAAATGGTCTTAACATCACTAAAGAACTCACTAAGGTCGCAGTTATCGGTGAATTACTGGATCTCCTGTGCTCCTTCCACCCACTGCCTAGTCTTTAGAATACAGGATTGCTGTTGGACCTCTGTCTTACTGGTCCCTGTGGAGCTGTTTCTCTCGAGGCATGGTGGAGTTTCCAATCCTGACCACCTTGTGTTTGTTGTTAATTAGCTCATGGATTCACTGTTCATTATCATCAAATCACTCGAGTCAGAGTCAAACAGGGACTACGATCTTTACTAGAAGTATGCCTCACTGGGACAATTGTCGATCACGCCCACATTGAATGTGCATTGTGAAGCTGGGTGACTCCCATGATGTCCCTTGCAAACCCTCCCTGTTCTACTGATTACCCACTGCACCCACATGTAAAGACCATCTCTGTAGGCTTATTCCGTACATATAATTCTAAAAAATCCCACGAGCAAAACAGCTTTATATTTTGAAGCACCATTTCCATATCAGCAGCTCTTCTTGCACTCTCCTCAAATGTTCAGTCATGTGTTGAAAGGCCTGAGCTGAATTCTCCAATTTGCCAGTCTGCACATTCTGCAATCCCTGATCAAAAAACACGGAATTTGCATTCTTTTGCCGGTGTCTTCAGTCTGAGCTCTACTCACTAATTGTTTCCTCAGCCTTCAGAAATCTCGGAAGGTTCGGGATTAAAATGTCCCTTGTAAGAGAGCTGAGTTGGCCAAGTCCCCGTCCCTCTGTACACAACCAAGGCACAATCACTCCTCCCTGCCAATCACAAACACAACCCCCACTCCTGCTCTCTCAAGTCTCACCTCCACCCACCACTGTCTCCATCATCAGCCTCCTCCCACCCTCTCTCTATGATGTCCGTCCCACCCCTCTCCCAATCACAAGCCCCCACCTCACCCCTCTACCAATCAAAACCTTCCTGGATCTCTCTCCCAATCACAAGCTTCCCTGATTCCTCTTCCAATCACAAGTCTCCCACACCTAATCATAAACCTCTCTCCAACCCCTTCTCCAATCACATGCCTCCCAGCACCTCTCTCCCAATCACAAACCTTTCTATACACCTCACCCAATCACAAGCCTCTCTCTATCCCTCTCACAATCACAAGCATGGAGCCGATACCTTCTTCTGAGTGGCCACTTTCCCTGTGTGTGTCTGGATGACTTCCTTGCCCCTGGAGATATAGGACATTTCCCCACTTCCCATTTGCTCCAACACAGTCTTTAGCATAGCACCGGCAGACCTTGAAGCCCACGCTTTCACACATTGATCCATTATTTTCAAATGTTCCCAGATCAGACTGTCCATCAGAATACCTGCCAATGCCTGTTCCTTCAGCCCTGACTCACTTTAACCAGTGCAGCCGAGCTTCGATTGGAGCTAATCATCAAGCATCCATCTCATCATCCAGGCTACCTATCAACCTTGCATTCATTATAATTGACCTACTGCGTGAAGTTTTAGGCCATTGAGTTTAATTTTCCTTACCCCTCTCTCTGTAGTAAAACAATTAATAAACCTAGAGCTCTCCTCTTGTATCATTTATGTTTTGTTTGTCCTCATAGATGACAAAAACACCACAGGAAAGCTGGATCATAATGAGGATAAATATCAGGAAGCCAAGAGGTTCAGGAAAAATCCCAGTGGAGTCTCAGACAGCCCCAGAGAAGTGCTACATATGTGTTGCAACACAAGAAATTCTTTTCAATTTCAATATATCCCAACACGTTGACTATTTATTCCACATGTTACTGCGGTTGACATATTGTGCATTATGGAATAATTGTTACTTGCAATGGGTTCAGTGCTATGGTTTGGATTGAATTTAATGATATGGTTGGTAATCTGGATGGTAAAACTGCTCATTTTCCAATATAACGTGCCAGGAGGCATAGCGAAAGTCAATTTCCAGAGTATCGCTGCCAAAATCAGAGTAACCTTGAGGAAATGCAAGGCAAGGAAAACTTACATTTATATAGTACCTTTCACAACCTCAGGATGTGCCAGTTTCTATACTTCCATATGGTTAGCTTAAGAAAGAGGGACAGGATTACTGCTGGTGCTTATCAGCCTTTACCAATGAAACTATGAAACCCAACAGCTGTGGAACAGGGATAGACAGCGAGGACTGAGAGAGAGGTTTGACACCAGGTTTGAGGTCATCCTGCAAGAATGTATGCAGATTCCAACTGCCTTTCACTGGCTGTACTGTTCAATTTCCAAGCCGCACTGTGTTTGAAATGGATTGACTCCTATTGTAGTTTCTGTGGCCAAGTAACTGGGAGCTTCCCCTCTCTCTGTCTTCACAGGCCACCTAACCACCAGGGCTTCCTCTACCCCCCTTGACATCCGCAGAGGCCCACCTCTGATCTCCCCCTTGTGGTTTGTGTCCTCTTCTGCAGCAGGGAATACTCCTCGGGCAGTTCCTCAGGTCAAGGATGAATTGCTTCCACTCCAGTTCAGTGGGGGTCCAAAGTGGCTGAAGAGGCCAGTGTGAGACCAGCAGTCTCTGGCCCTGGTGGGACAGGTCAACAGGTGGGTAGTTTGGGAGGTTCCTCCAATAACATTGGGCTTCGGTGTATTGCCATTGCATGGACTCAGGGCAGCACACACTTTGAGCAGGCATGGGCCAGGGATTCAAATGAGTCGCTGGACCTGCTACACTTTCGAAAGTCAAAAGTCGAGTTTATTATCAGAATCAGATTTATTATCACTGACATATGACGTGAAATTCGATGTGAAATAAGGGCGGCACGGTAGTGTAGCGGTTAGCATAACGCTATTACAGCACCAGCGACCTGAGTTCAATTCCCGCTGCTGCCAGTAAGGAGTTTGTACATTCTCCTCGTGTCTGCGTGGATTTCCTCTGGGTGATCCGGTTTCCTCCCACATTCCAAAGACATACTGGCATGCTACGTTGGCACCGGAAGCATGGCGACACTTGCGGGCTGCCCCCAGCACATTCTTAGCAACAAATAAAGACGTATTTCACTGTGTGTTTCTACGTACATGTGACTAATAAATAAATATGTATATTGTTTTGCAGCAGTAGTACAGTGCAAAGACATAAAAACCTATAAATTACAAAAATAAATAAATAATCCAAAAATAGGAATAATGAGATAGTGTTCATGGGTTCCTGGATCATTCAGAAATCTGATGGCAGAGGGGAAGAAGCTGACTCTCAATTGTTGAGTTGGTACTCCTCCCTGATGGTAGTAACAAGAGGAAGCATGTCCCGCATGGTGAGGGTCCTTAATGATAGATGCCACCTTCTTGAGGCAACCGCCTCTTGAAGGTGTCCTTGATGGTGGGGAGGATTGTGTCTGTGATGGATGTATAAGTCCATGTGTGCACAGGTGCAATGTAAAACTTACTTGCATCAGCATCACAGGCACACAGTATTAGAGACACAGCGTTCACATGAAAAACATAAATTGAACATAAATTATGCAAAATTATTCAAGAAAGAACACAATTAGAATAAAAAAAATCAAAGTTTATTGCAGTGCAAAGTGGTCTAAGTGGTCATAGTGTTGCTATACTAAGGTAATGATTAGTGTTGTGCTGGTTGGTTCAAGAAACAAATGATTGAAGGGAAGTAGCTGTTCTTTAACGTGGTGGTGTGGGACTTCAGGCTTCTGTACCTCCTGCCCGATGGTAGCTGCAAGAAAATGGTGGGGATTTTTGATGATAGATGTTGCCTTCTTGAGGCAGTGCCCCAAGTAGATACTTTTGATGGTGGGAAGGAATGTGCCCGTGATGTACTGGGCAGAATCCACTACTCTGCAGCTTCTTATGTTTATGCACATTCGAACTGCTGTACCAGATCATGATGCAACCAGTCAGGATACTTTCAACAGTACATCTGTAGAAGTTTCAGTGACACACCGAACCTCCTCAACCTTCTAAGAAAGTAAAGATGCTTGTGTGCCTTCCTTGTGATTGCATCTATGTGCAGGGCCCAGGGCAGGTGCTCAGGGAAGAGTGTATGTTTCTGGGGTCTGGTATTGAGCACGTCAACAATGTGGACTGTCCAAAGTAGCCAACTGCATGTAGAACAGCTAGGGATACAGGCCTGGGAGAGGACACTGGTACAGGTTGGATTATCCCTCCACCAGAGGTGAAAAAAAGCCAGAACAGGCAGAAAATGTTTGGCACAATCAGTAAAAATGGGTTAAATCAGCAACATTAGCAATTGTACCAGTCAGAAACTCAAGTTACTTTTACACCTGCCGGCCACTGAGTTTGAGAGATCTTGTGGAGACAATGTTGGTGATATCTCTCCAGTGCTTTAAGGTGTCTGCTGTATGCAGTCCATGTCTCAAAAACATACAGGTGGACAGGGATTGCTGCTGCCAGCAGACCATGGGCTTTGAACCTGGTGGTGTGGAACTTCAGGCTTCTGTACTTCCTACCCAATGGAAGCTGTGAGAAGATTTTATCACCCAGATGGTGGGGATTTTTGATGAATGATGTTGCCTTCTTGAGGCAGCGTCTCAAGTAGATACTTTCAGTGGTGGGAAGTAATGCATTCGAGGTCTTGATCTTCAAACACTCACAGCTTCAGACAGACAAACCACTGAAGGTGATGGTGAATCTCATCATTATTGTCTGCCTTCATTGTATGGTGCCACCCAACATAAATGAGGCAGTCCACGTTTCCCAGGGTCTGGTTTGTGGACATTTATTGTCAGAAGCTGTTGTTCTACACCAGGGGTGGGTCAGAAGAGGACCTATGTTTAGCGGTCAGTAACTGTGAGGCCCATGCTCTCGTACGCTCCAGTGAATAAGTTGTCAATGACATGGAGCTCGGTCTCTGAATGTGCATGTGGAAAGGTTCATCTGTGTACCAAAGCTCGGTGACTGAGGTTCTGGCATGTGTGGAAGACCGAGGTCCAACAGAAAACACATGCCCTGAAGAACAGGTGGACAGAGCACAGGAAACCCAACAACTCACTGATAACCATGCAGGCACCTGTTCTTCAGCCCTGTCAAGATCATCTATGGCTCAAACACACAAGGGCTTACCCAGCTGAGAGCCAAGAAACATCAACCATAACTCCACCCTTGACTCCATCCCATAACAAATTATCCAGCAATCTATGACCGACACAGTCGACGAGGCTGTATGCCAAAAGAAAACAAGGAAGGCTCCAGCAGCAGACAGTATCCCTGCAAAAAGTTTAAAGCTTGGCAAAGAGGAACTTCTGTCACAAATCTGAATCTTCTCCCACATCTGGGAAGAGGAGGACAGGCCAGGAGTCCACAGTCATGAACACCTTCAAGGAAAGAGAAGTCTGACTGTGGTAACTACAAAAGAGTCTCCCTGCGGTCTGCCACAGGAGGAGTCATTGCCAGAGTCCTTCTGAACCACCTCCTCTCAATGGCCAAAGAGATGCTCTCTGAATGGCAGCATGGATTCCCATCCATCTGGAGATGTTGGACAAGGTGTCTATCATACATCAATATAAGGGTAGGGAGCCACATCAACCACTATACATGGCCTTTCTTGACCTCACAAAAGCCTTTGACTCAGTTAATCAAGAGGAACTGTGGAGAATCCTTCCAAAATGGCTCCATTCAGAAACTCGTCTCCATCTTACATCTACGACATAATGGCATGCAAAGCTTCATCCTAACCATTAGGTCCACAACTGGCCCAATCTCAATGCAAACTGGAGTTAAGTAACATTCATCAGTGCCCCAGCATCTCAATCAATCTTTCACCTCACCTCCAACAAGCTTCACACTGGCATGGAGCTACTTGACTAACACAAAACTCCTCAACACGGACAGCAGCAGACCTGTGGGTGAATGTGTTCAAAGATGGATGCAATGCTTAAGATCAGCAAAAGAGGTCAGACTCAATAGGTTTCTTTCTACAGTTGTTGAATAAATGTTTCTCTCTCTAGAGCAGTTCGTTTTCCCCAGTACTACTGTACATCAAGGGAGGTGTTAAATACAGGAGTGACCTTTGACCGTCCTCCATCCATATCTTCCTCCCTTGCTAACAACTCCCAATGCCGTTTTCAGATGGTCCTTTAAATCCTGATGTTGAGCTCCAGTCAACCGTGGAAGTAAAATGAAAATGTGATAATGTGTCATTGCCAAGTGTGTGAACCGACTTCTGGGTTTTCTACATAACCTGAAACCTTCCACTCCCAAAGCACCTTGGAGTTAGGGCTAGGGTCAAACTCTCCATAGCCAGTTCAATTAACTTGGACTTTGAGTTAAATAGCCTTTCTTTCCACCTTCTCCGATATTTTTGTAAGTACTAAATGAAGTTTTCAAAATAAATATCCACAGCTGAAGCCTCAAACCTTGCTTCTCCTCCCCTCCAGCCTTGACTATGCCACACTCTCCTCTTTGGCCTCTGTTCTTCAGTCAATGTCATCCCCAACTCTGCTACCCTTTTCGTAATTTGTACCATCCAGTGTACCAATAAGCTCTCTGCTTGCAGACATTGGCTTTTTTTTAATTAATGCCTCAATTTGAAAATTCTTGTTTTCAGATTCCTCCTTGACCTCACCTCTCCCTACCTCTCTAACTCCTCCAGCGCTATGAGGGGACATGAACCTAAACCATTACCTGTTTCTCTCTCCATAGATGCTGAGTGTTTTTGGGATTCTCTGTCATTATTTCTATGACACACCCAGTTGGCTTTACATGAAATCCAGATAAATTCCTGGTCATTTTTTTCTTGGTGTTATTCCACAGATGAGCAGATATATTCAATTCAGTTGTATAACTTTCCGTTTTGGGACTTGAAACTTACTAGGTTGCCGGCAGAGTCACATCATCACCAACATGTTTTGTCACCACCAACAGTTTAATCAGAATTAAGTACATTGGCTCTACAACAGTACTAGGCACTGAATATTTTAATAAGTCAGAGCTCATTTTACTTCAACAAATTTCTCTTTCATTTCCTCACAGGATGTCTGGATATGGTCAGTCACATTTGTTTTCTTTCTAACTTTAGCTTAATTTGTTTCTGCTGGGCTGTGAAAACCTGCTTAATATCATTTCCAGCCAGATCGAGCTGCCAGTGTGATTTTCCACTGGCATTGTTTGCGGAGTATCTTAAAAATGCATGGATAAATCAGATTCGCTCCTTAGATAAAAAGCAACATTGCCTTTCTCAATCAGATTCAGTGAGAGAAAGTGGGTTTGGCAAAATAAACGAACTGTGAACATTTTTGCATATTCCACCCATAGGGTCTCATTAACTTATCATATTTGAATCTGCTATTTCAATTGGTTAAGTTTATCAAACGTAAAAATAGTACTGAATTATGATAAGGCTGTGAGATTAATATTTCAAAAATCTACAGAGGAATACTGTGTGGAGTTTGCACATTCTACCTGATATCTCGTGGATTTTCTCTGGGTCTCCATTTTCCTTCCACATCCCAAAGACATATGGGTCGGGAGGTTAATTTTGCCACTGTCAATTAATTGCCCCAAGTGTGTAGGTGAGTGGTAGAATCTGGGAGGAGCTGATGGGAGTGTGGAGGGAATAAAATGGGGTTAGTGTGGGACTGGTGTAAATGCATGGTTGATGGGCTGCACAGACTCTGTGGGCTGAAGGGCCTGTTTCCATGCTGCATGGATCTATGACTCCAAATAATACCACAGGTCTAAAGTCTCCCACTTGCCCAGATCTTTGCTGTGCTCATCATATCTGACATTACCCATGCACTATATCCCAAAATAGGTTTATCTCACAAGAAACAGTTCAAATTATTGATAAAACTACAGTAAATTTCGAACGGGTTCTAAATTGTTCAAGTTGAAGATTCTGAATACATTCTGATTGTTATATATAGTTGGCAGTGGAACCTTGTGAAGCTGCACAGAAAGGGAAGACGCTTTTCATATTTTTTGTTCTTCTCTATAAAAATTCATTCATAATTCAAATATAAAGCACTCCCCTTCACACACACCAGTATTACAACCCATTTATCTTCACAGCTGTAGTGACATAAGAATTAAATCTACCTGCAGTATCTAAGGACAGTGGGACTATATTTGGGTACAGTTGCTGTGCTATGTGTGAGCCTGTGCAATGAGTGCTTGCTACCATCTTCCAGACTTTCACTGTCCAGTTTACCTGTGCACTCTGTGCTCTCTGACTTATATTGGCTCCCAGTTAAGCAATTCTCAATTTAAAAATTCTGATCCTTATTTTTAAATCCCTCCATGACCTCACTCCTCTCTACCTCATCTAATCCAGTGTTACAAAGAGACTGAGTTCTGAAAAAATGTCATGAAGCTAACACGTTGACTGTGTTTGTCTCACCACAGATCCTGCCTGACCTGCTGAGTGTTTCCAGCATTTTCTGTTTTTATTTCCATGAGGGTCCACGTTTAGTTTTTCACAAAATATGTCTAAATTCCTGGTCATTTTTTTCTTCCATGATGGACAGCTTTGCTGAAGTCAGGTGCATATAGTTAACAATGACATCTAATGTCTACACAAACCTGTACTCTGAGTCAGGAGGTTAGGGATGTACACAACACACAAAATTTGGCCTGTGTTTCACCACACCCCCGCCCCTCTTCCTTATCAAGAACCTGTCTAGTTCTACCTTAAAAATAGTCAAAGATTCTGATTTCACCGCCCTTTGAAGAAGAGATTTCCAAACATTGAAAGAAATTTGCTTCATCTCTGACTAATTGATTGACCCCTTACTTTTAAGTGAGGGGTTTAAACCCTGCTCTGTACAGAGGCTGTTGTGCACTGCCAGAGCTGCTGTTAACTGGATCAGATGATGAACAGGCCCACGCTGTCCTCTCAGATGAAGACAAAGGATCCTCTGGCACTAGTCCCACAAGAGCAGGGGAATTTATCTTTAGGGTCCTAAATAGAGTTATAGACAGAGTCATACAGTACAGAAAGAGGACCCTGCCCAATGAGCTCGCAAAGGCCCATTCACACATTAATCCCGTTTTGTCCTCCCCCCATTCTCACCAATTGCCCCCAGATTTGACCACTCACCTGCACTCTAGGGCCAATTTACAGTGGCCGACTAACCTATCAATCCGCACAACCTTGGGATGTGGGAGGAAACCGGAGCACCCAGAGGAAACCTACACAGTCCAGGGAGAATGTGCAAACTCCACACAGACAGCACCCAAGGTCAGGATTGAACCCAGTTCTCTGGCGCTGCGAGGCATCCACTCCACAAGCTATGCCACTGTGCTGCCAAATAATCAATATCACCAAAAAATTATCTTGTCATTATCACACTTGTGTGTGAGAGCTTTCTCTGTGACAATTGGCTGTCATGTTTCTTGTCTACAACCGTGACTTCACTGACTGTCATATGCTTTGAGAGAACCTGGGTTTGTGAAAGGCGTTACAGAAAGCCAAGACTTAAAAACTTTCTTGGCATTTGGATATCAGTTGAGAAGATGCCCAAGCTCAAAGAAGGCTTTAGTATATCCTCTTCTCACTCCAGCTTAATCAAGCCTACTCAACACAGATGGGGAATTAAACCCGAAGCCTCTCTATCCCAAGTGTTACACCACGTGAAGGATGTATCACCAGACCCCTGAGTGAACAAGAAATCCTTCAGCAATCACTACGTTTCTTTCTTTCATTTCTTTCACTACTTTGGATTTTGCATTTGCAATAAACTTTTGTTTTTATTTTGCAATCATCAAATACTTTAGCCTGCAATCTGCCCTCAGCAACAGTGTTCCATGAGTGTACTCTGTATCAGATCTGTACCAAAGTCTTCACAGTTTAATTGTGGCATTGGTCTTTAGCACTGAAACAAATAGACTGTCAGCTCCATCCAAACAATGAATCAGCTTAATGGAATTGTCCAATGGTATCATACAATGCCGTTCATGACTCTTAATCATCAAAATAACAAAACGTATATCCACTCACATGATGGAGATAAATACAAATAAATGACTAAATGGCAGGTAATTCAGACAATTCAGTTTCTCTATCAATCTGGTTCATTCTGGTAACTTGATTCAAAAAGGATATTTTGCAAAGTTGTGTGAAGATCACCTGAGCAAAATTAAAATGTTCTGGTGGTTAGGTGTTGAGGTTGATAAGGTTTGTACAGGTAAGGCTCCCACTACGGCAATGCAGAAATGTTTCATGGTAATGAGATATCCTGAAGCAAGAATTGCCTGTGTGGTCTGACAGAACCTAAAGGCAAACTTTGCAAGATCATTTCAAGAAAGCAGCCAAAGAATTGAGGCAGCATAAAGGGAGCAGGTGGCAACAAACTGCTGGAGACAAGAAATGAGCATTTAGAGAGGGGGGAGGAAGAAGTCACCACCTTTTAATCAGAGGTAGCTTTTTTACGGCAAGTGAGGGATTTAGCCAGAAGCCAAGGGTGTTACTCTCATTAACAACAACAGAGGCACAGATCATTGTCCCACTCAGCTAATAAGTATTTGACTCACTCACTTACGTTGCTGGGGGAAGAAAAGATTGCAGCTATTTAATAATGTGCCTTTTGTGTCGTTTTTTTTGTCCTATTGTATGAAATCTTTGCTGGGTTTAGTGCGTGCATCTGGAATGTGTCCCTCAATCATACTCAGCATTTCCCAAGCCTGCTGTGATTTAAGATTGACTTAAGAATGTTTGTTTTGAACTACATCAGCAGAGCAAATTGCTCAAAATATGCCTTGATAAATGAGCACTACAGCAATATTCTTTCTGCAATAGGTTAGTGTGAATGTGCAGGAAGTTCTTCCTCTAGCAAAGAAAGGAATGTGATTAAACGTTCAGTAGAAGTGACTCTAGAGTTGACGTAATCAACCTTTACTATGAAGATTAATCAAACTGTCATAGAGTCACATATCACGGACACAGACCCTTCCGCCCACTGAGTTCATGCCGGCCATGAACCACCTATTTACACTAATCCTACATTCATCCTTATTTTTATTCTCCCCACATTCCCATCAACTCCACCCAGATTCTACCACTCACCTACACACTAGGGGCAATTTACAGCAGCCAATTAACCCGCCGACCTGCACATCTTTGGGATGTGGGAGGGAACGGAGCACCTGGGGGAAACCCACACAGTCACAGGGAGAAGGTGCAAACTTCACACAGACAGTACCCGAGGTCAAGATTGAAGCCTGGTCACTGGTGCTGTGAGACAGCAGCTCTACTAGCTGCATAATGGCGCTGCCCACTATGTTGACTGTAGTTAAGGGAACAGGTGGCATTAGGGTCATCGAGTAATATGGCATGGAAACAGGCCCTTTGGCCCAACTCGTCCATGCTGACCATAGTGCCCACCAAGTTAGTTGCCCATGTTGACTCATATACCTCTAAACCCCTCCTATCCATGTACATATCTAAACGTCTTTTAAATGTTATTATTGTACCTGCCTCAACTACTTCCTCTGGCAGCTCATTGCATACACACACCACCCTCTGTGTGACAAAGATGCCCCTCAGGTCTCTTTTAAATCTTTCACCTCTCTCCTTAAAACGATGCCCTCTAGTTTTAAGTTCCCTTTCCCTGGGAAAATAACTATGTGCATTCACCCTATCTATACCCCTTATAAATTTATACACCTCCATAAGGTCACCCCTCAGTGTCCTACGGCCCAAGGAATAAAGTCATTGCCTGCCCAACCTCTCCTCATTACTCAAGCCCTCGAGTCCTGGCAGCATCCTCGTAAATCTTCCCTGAACTCTTTCCAGTTTAATGATGTGTTTCCTAGAACAGGGCGACCAAAACTGTAGACAATACTCCAAATGTGGTCTCACCAACATCCTGTACAACTGCAACATAATGTTCAACTCCTATACTCAATGCCCTGACTGATGAAGGCCAGTGTGCCAAGCGCCTTCTTCACCACCCTATCTACCTATGACGCTACTTTCAGAGAACTATGTACTTGTACTCCTTGGTCTCTCTGTTCCACAACACTCCCCAGGGTCCAACCATTCACTGTACGAGTCCTACCCTGGTTTGACTTCCTAAAATGCAACATTGTGCACTTATCTGAATTGAAAGACATTTGCGAATCTTTGGCCCACTTACCCAGCTGATCAAGATCCCCCTGTAATTTTTGATAGCCTTCTTCACTGTCTACAATACCACCCATTTTAATATCACCTGTAAACTTACTAACCATGCCTTGTACATTCACATGCAAACCAATGAGATGGACTCTGACCTCGCAATCTACCTTGTTGTGACCTTGCACCTTATTGCACTGCACTTTCTCTGTAGCTGTGACACTTTACTCTGTACTGTTATTGTTTTTACCTGTACTACATCAACGAACTCTGTACTAACTCAATGTAACTGCACTGTGTAATGAATTGACCTGTACGATTGGTTTGTAAGACAAGCTTTTCACTGTACCTCAGTACAAGTGACAATAATAAACCAATACCAATACCCCACTGTGATAAGACTATTGAATGGTTCCCTTATACAATGAGATGAACTACGACCTCATGATCTACCTTGTTGTGACCTTGCACCTTATTGCACTGCACTTTCTCTGTCGCTGTGACACTTTACTCTGTACTGTTATTGTTTTTACCTGTACTACGTCAATGCACTCTGTACTAACTCAATGTAACTGCACTGTGTAATGAATTGACCTGTACGATCGGTTTGTAAGACAAGCTTTTCACTGTACCTCAGTACAAGTGACAATAATAAACCAATACCAATACCAATTTATATAACTAACAAACAACAAAGGTCCCAGCACCAACCCCTGTGGCACTCCACTAGTCACCGGCCTCCAATCTGAGAAACTGCCTTGTGCAGTAATAGAACAAACTGGGGTTTAACAAATGCATTTACACAGTTGAGACCACAGATACACTCCAACCACCAAACTGCCAGGTGCAAATGTTCTCCACTACTTCCATTAATATATTCCTCCCATGGTAGAGAAATGGGATTATTATAGATGGATACTTGATGGTCAGAATGAACAGAGTGGGCTGAAGGTCCTGTTTCTGTGCTGTATGACTCTATGACTAACTTGCAGGCAACAACATCAGGTGTGACCATTGATGAATATTATATCCCATGAGTCTCCAGCCTGCTTCATGGTTATACTAATAAGATTTGAATGTGGAGCCTGTAATGGCTTCAGAATGCTGAAGAGGAGTTGGGGTGAATTGAACAACAATATTCATGTGGTAGGCATAACTTTTAAAAGTTTGTAAGTAGAAGAAAGAAGACAAGGCTTCAATTCCATAATCTTGCCTTGAAGATGAATGATTTCTAAGTTCTGATTCGTACCTTGAGGAACTGAAGAATATCTTTTCATAATCGTTTGGTTTTCTTTGTCTGCACCTTCTGATCAACTGTGTCAAATGAAGTAGCTTCCCTTATTAGTGGCAGGTTATAGGTGGGGTACAAAGGACTTTAATGTTCTCCGGCTTCAGGTAGAACCATGTGAGGTATTGGTCAAACATGATTTCCCTTTTGCAGCCAGTTTCAATTTGGGAGGCTGTAACCAGTGGGTTACAGCTGTTCACAATCAATAACAACAGCTTGGATAACAGGATCAAGTATAATATATCCAATTTTGCAGAAGGTACAAAGCCAGGTGGCAGTCTGAGCTGTCAGAAGGAAGCAGAGAGGCTTCAGGAGGATATAGAAAGGCTAGGAATAGTGCAGATGAAACACAATGTGGAGAAAATGTGAGGTTAACCACTGTGGTAGAACAAAGTAAAAATGCAGAGTATTTTTAACTGGTGAGAAATTGAAATGTGTTAATACTTAAAAGGACAACACCAGAGGCTGCAGAATGTTGGAATCTGGAGCATAAAATAAACCGCAGACCCAAAGCATCAACCATCCCTTTGCCTCCACAGATGCTGCTTGACCCACTGAGTCCTTCCAGCAATTTATTTTTTGATGTTCTGAGGGACATGATGTCCTTGTACATGAGTCATACCACGTTTAAATACAGGCTCAGAAATCAATTAGTAAGGTCTATGGTATGTTGGCCTTTATTGCAACAAGATTTGAATGCAAGAGTAAAGAATCTTGCCCCAATTATATAAACCCCTGGTGAGACCTCACGTGGAACATTGTGAACAGCTCTGCTCTCTGCCTGAGGAAAGGTAAGTTTATGACAGAGGTTCACCAGATCATCTCCTGGGATGGCATGTTTGTTCTGTTTTGTGAGGAGAGGTTAAGCAGACTAATTCTGTATTCTCTTGAATTTTGAAGAATGAGAGGTAATCTCATTGAAATGTGCAGAATTCTTAGCTGGCTTGACTGGGGACGTGTGGGTCTGATATATCCCCTGACTGGAGTGTCCAGAACCAGGTCTCAGGTAATGAACTGGCCATTCAGGATAGGGATGAGAAAAGATCTCTTCACCCAGAGGGTGGTGAATGTTTGGAATTCACTACAAAGCGCTCAGTTGCGGAGTACATCCTAGGCTGAGATCAGTAGATTTTTTGGTATAAAGGGAATCAAGGAATACACAGTTAGTGAAGGAAAGTGCCCAGGAGATTAAAGGTCAGTCATGACCGTATTGAATGGCGGAGCAGGAATAATGTGCCCAATGGTCTGCTCTTATTTCTTTTTCTTACATCCCTAAGAGTTCTTTACACAAGTTCCAAGCCCACAATATCCAATGGCGGAAGGGCCCATACTGTGGGCTTCTCTGTGGAGCATCTGCAATGGCTGCACTGAGCTTCACTCCATTCCTTGGCACCTATCCCTGGCACGGTTGTGTGGCGGTTAGCGTAACATTATTACAGCACCAGTGATCCGGGTTCAAATCCGGCCGCTGTCTGTAAGGAGTTTGTATGTCCTCTCCGTGTCTGCGTGGGTTTCCTCCGGGTGCTCCGGCTTCCTCCCACATTCCAAAGACCTACAAGTTAGGAACTTGTGGGCATGCTATGTTGGCACCAGAAATGTGGCGACACTTGCGGGCTGCTCCCAGAACACTACGCAAAAAGATGCATTTCACTGTGCGTTTCGATGTACATGTGACTAATAAAGATATCTTATCTTATCTTACCTGGTAATGTGCCAGACAGCAGCATTTACTGGCAGACATCTCCTTGCAGCTAAGTTAGAAAGAAGTGCATTGTTCACACAGTTGATGACCTTCCAGCAGTTAATGTTTGCTTCTGTGTGTGTCCCTGGAAACAGCCGTAGAGCAAAGAGGATGAACCTCGACAAGAACCATTCCAGACCTTCTTGACTAACACACAGCGCACATGGAGGTGAATGTCCTTCTCATCTTCACTACAGCCACATTGGGGGCAGCATGTAGTGGAACTGAGAATCAGGCTGTAGAGAAAGGATCTGACCAGGAGGGCCCTACTCACCACCAGCCAAGCGAGGTCTTGGTGTTTGTTTCAGAGTTTTGGTGATGAGGCATTGCGCCAAATGACTCTTCAGCTGTGCTCAGGGAACCACTCCACGGTATCCACATCTCCTTCTGCAGGGCCTTCAGAACATTCCTTGGAGACAACTGCCCGATTGACTTGTGGTCAAAGGCATTTCGCTGCACAGACTTTTCTCCAGGGGACAGGTGGAATGTCCCGGTCCAACAGAGTGACCCTTGGTGTTTGGTTACCAGGACTCTAAGCAGAGCTTGATGCAGCCACACTCAAAGGTTGCTGTCAGGATGAGGGCCACATTGAGTACATTTCCCCCTCATTCTTCCTCTGGACATGTGTACATCAAATCCCTGCAGATACATTCCATCTTGGATCTCCAGATGCAGGAGAAGATGGCTGGAGTGACTGCCACAGATTGCCAGGAGTAATTTTCCTACCTAAAGCAAACTGATCTGAAACTGATCCCCACAGCTTAGTTCCTCAGGCAAGTTCCTTTAAGTTGAGCTGAAACAATTGCACCTTGGTTTGGCAGGGAATGATGACTTGATTTGTGTTGAACACCATTGGATGCTGTTGCATAAATCCATGCATCATTAGCTCATGCACACTGAGGTTCCAGAAGGAAAATCACCAGCCATGCTCCATGCAGATTTTGTTCACTATGAAATCCTGTCTTTTACGCATATAAATATTGTGCGTAACATTATTTCTAAGCAAGCATGCTTCTGATTAGGACAGCGGACATGGAGGCACTGGATCACTGGGGAATGTGGGAAGAATATTGAGGGGGAGAGTTAAAGGATAATAGCAATGTTTCCTGACAGAGTGTAGGGCCACTGCCTGCTCACCTGTTCACAAGGGACAGAGTAGCAGAGGCCGAGGATAGCTACTGGAATGATTCCATGGATGAAGGATTATTGCTCGTGGGGAAGACTAAGGGTTGAAGTTTGTAAAGTGGTGGTATGGTGGCGCATTGAGTAAAGCTGCTGCCTCACAGCTCCAGCAACATGAGTTCGATCTTGACCTCTGGTGTTGTCTGTGTGGAGTCTGCATGTTCTCCCTCTGACTGCATGGGTTGCCTCCAGGTGCTCCAGTTTCCTCCCACAGCCCAAAAGTATGCAGTTTAGTTCAAGAATTGGCCACGTAAAGTGCCCCTAATGTGTAGGTGAGGGGTCGACTGTGGCGGAGTTGAGAATGTGGGGAGAGCGGAGTGTGATTAGCCTAGAAGGGTGTTTGATGGTCGGCACAGACTTGGTGGGCTGAACGGCCTCCTTCTGTGATGTACGTCATTATGAGAAACAATTTCATGTGCCTCAAGAATCAGAATGAGCTGGGTCTGAGATGATTGTTAAAGGAACTAAGGCAATATAAGATAAACCTTTTCTGCAAGGGATGGATGGGATTTGAAAGGCACTGCTGCACCAGAGGCAGAGAGAAAATCAATGCAGCAACGGAAAAGGAACTGGGAAAATTACTTGGTGGAGAAATATGGAGATATGTGCAGAAAGAGGAGGGGAGTTGAACTCAAAGATTATTCTTCAAAAGTGCTAGCACAGTCTTGATGGGATGAATGGCCTCCTTGGATGCTCTAGTTTTCCACAATTCTATGATCCCAGTTAAAGCCCTGAAATATTTACCGTTTGTTCCACTGTCTGGGTGTTTAGATTTTGGGTTTCTATTCTCATACTTAGCTACAGGAATCATTAAAGCTGTCTTGACACACAAAACACATAATGAAAGCCTTTCGCACATTACCCCCACCCTCTTTTCCCCCACCCCTCTGTTCTCTACGGCAGCCTTTTAATAGTACCGACTCATTTCCATGGATTAGCCTGCAAGTGACATGATAGCTGCCTGCTTAATCAGTTTTTAAAGGGTTAAAAATGCAATACAGGTATTTGTTTTCAATGAAGGATGTCCCAGTTTCTCAATTAGTATTGGTTATTTGGATTTAGGGCAAAATGTAGCACCCATTTAGTGCACCAGAACTGGGTGGAATGCAGCATCTGGACAGCAATATCTCCAGTATTTTGTGTTTCAGTCTCCATGGGATATGTTTTGTTTGCTGGACCAAAACAACAGCAACTTGTATTTATACAGCTTCATCAATGCAGCCAAACTCCCCAGACGCAAACCACATGAGGAGGCATTGAGGCAAATGACCAAAACCTCAGTCAAAGAGCAAGGTTTCTGAAATATCACCGTCGAACAATGGGGACGCTTGTTTCTGTTTCATTTAGTTTACTGGATGTGGGCATCACTGGCAGTGCCAGCATTCATCGTACATCCCTAATGGACTTGGAACTGAAGAGACAGTTAACCATTGACCACATCAGTGGGGCTGGAGTCACGTGGAAGCCAGATTAGGGAAGCATTGCAGTGTATATAGAACATAGAACACTACAACACAGAACAGGCCCTTCGGCCCACAATGTTGTGCCGACATTTTATCTTGCTCTAAGATCTATCTAACCCTTCCCTTCCACGTAGCCCCCTATTTTCCTATCATTCATGTGTCTATCTAAGAGTCTCTCAAATGTCCCTAATGTATCTGCCCCCACAACCTCTGCCGGCAGTGTGTTCCACACACCCACCACTCTCTGTGTAAAGTACTTACCCCTGACATCCCCCTTATACCTTCCTCCAATCACCTTAAAATTATGTCCCCTTGTGTTAGCCATTGTCGCCCTGGGAAAAAGTCTCTGACTGCCCACTCGATCTATGCCTCTTATCATCTTGTTTCTGTTCACCTATGGGATATTAGTGAACCAGCTGGGACTTTACAACAAACTAGTAGCTTCATGGCTACCTTATATTCTGAAAATATACAGATTATTTAATAATATGAATTTAAATTCCCCTGTTTCTACAGTGGGATTATAACTCCTATCTCTGGTTTAATGGTCCAAGCCATTGGTCAGTAGTCCAGTAATTTAACCACTACAATGCCATAGTCAACACAGTATGTGATGCACATGAAATTAGTGCTCGTTGTGCTGTTAAATGCCATAACACATTAACTAAGGGAATGTTTCATGTAGCTAGCGCAGGTTCAAGCTAATACACTATTTCAAACCAGCTTGTGCCCCTTAACAGAGGAGTGGCTGAGCAGCATATCCGCATTCGGTGGTGGAATTATTGCAGAGGCAATTGCAACTTGTTTCCTGAAAGAGAGTGGGCTTCACGATTTTCCAACACAACGCAAGAAGCCTTGGAGGAAGAGAAGGGATGCCCTTGGAGTGCAGAAACCCTGTGGGCAAAGAGGAAAAGACAGTGGGAGGACCCAGTTATGGAGGCGAATGCAAGGAGTGCAACCCAAAGGCGTGGAAGGCTGCAATAACTTCAATGACCTCACATGTGCAGTGAAGATCAACATTCGCACCTTTAGATGTCATTTCCCACAAAAGCATCTGTAGCCTCGGCCTCTGCTTAATGCAGCACACCCCTCATCCAACACTCACCATTCCAACCAACAGTATCCAGCAAGCACCCCTCACACTTGACATCTATCACACCCTCACTGATCTACCAGACTTCTCCCTCACAGTCTGAACACACCACCAACAATTCAACCAGTACAAATCCATTGCCCAACACCAATGATATACTTCTCACAGGACAAGGTGACAGAACCCACACATAGCTCATACAGACACTCCATATATACACTAGATATATGTTAATTCAGAGGCAAAGAGTAAGTCACAGGTCATGTAGTCTACAAGCAGGTCAGGGTAGAAAGGTGGGGGGGGGGTGGGCAATGCCTACAACTAGGTCCACTGCACAGGTCTTGAGGACACAGAGGGGCAGCAAACAGGAGAAGGCTGTTGGGAAGCACAACAGGATGCTGGGTGCATTGGTTAGCTCACCAGTCAGCCCATGTGCATTGACAAGACACATGAAGGAACCCAGCACCAGTGCTGCTCAGGGCCTCGTGCAGTTTGGAACTCATCCTTGCCAGGGAGGAAGCTGTGACCACCTCCTGCACCATTTCCAGGTTCAGTATCACCCAGCATCTGATAGCTGGTGACTCAGCTCCTAGTGAACACAACACAACTCAGACTGGTGCCAACGATCTCAGTTTGCTCCCACAGTGGGCTAAGACAGGGACCAGATGCCTGTGTTCAAAGGACCTTGCAGGGTATTGCAGGAGTCCAGAAGCCCTACTGCAGCTTGCTCAGACTGCTGAGGTGCCAGCCAAGGGAGTGGGACAAATGATCCCACCATTGTCCTCACTGTCGCTCATTGGCAGCCCAGCCCAGGCAGCTGTTGCTCGCACTGAGGAGCTGCAGTCAACAGCCACACCTTACAGAGTTTAACATTATACCTTACAGTCCGTCACTCCACTTCACAGCTGGACAGCAGCTCTCCACAGCCATTGTGATGACCAGCACTGTGAATGCACTGTGATTATTCAACACGTGTTATTTTTCCCTTGTTTGTTTGAAGAGGTTTATTTTTCTGCTGTCTTTTATTGTGGTATTTTGGTCAGCCGCAGGCTGTGGTAACAGCAGCAGAGGGATGTCACGGAATACAAAATAGAACACAGTGTGATCTCTGGGTTGGGAAAGAAACCTCTGCTTCCTCCCACAACACGAAAGGCAGTAGAGGATCCCAGAAGGTCAGGTAGCATCTATGGAGGGACATGGACTGTCAAAGTTTTGGGTCAAGACCCTTCATCTGGATTGACCATTTCCCTCTGTCATGTACCAGCAACCAAAGAAACACACCAAGTCATGTATGTGTTAAAAACTATTTTATTAATAACTACTTATGATAATAAGAAAAATAAAAGTAAAAATGTTAGAATGTTAGAAGTAAAAATGCTAGATCTTAAACATTAACCCCAAAAACTAAACTCAAAGTGTGTGTGTGGCAAATTCCCAAACTCCAAGTCCAGGAATAGTTCTCAAGGTTCAGTTCAGCAAGCCGTAAGGTGAAACGTGAGCAAAGGCTTCTGCAAAGCCACCGTTGACTGAAGACAAGATGTAGAGAGAAAATAGAGAGTAATTACGAAATCCAAATGTTCCACGATGGAACCCATACGACACCTCAATCACTGATGATGTCCATTGCTTTGTTCCGAAGTATCTGCCGCACCGAAAGCACTCGAGACATGGCCGTCCACACAAATACCTGTTTCCCACTACAGGTTAACGACAAAGTGGACTCCACCGGATTATTCCAAAAATTCATACGTGGATTGTAGTGATAGGCGCAGTTATTGTTTTTCATCCATCAATCGAAACTGGCAGGCTGGTCTCTCTCTCTCTCTCTCTCTCTCTTCTCCTCTGACTGACTCCGACTGTCTGCTCCGAAAAAACGTCGTTACATCCTTATCTTCTGTTAACGTAAGCACGCACCCCCCCCCCCCCCACACACACACACACACACACACACACGGTGCTATGTCTTAAAGGGACATTCACCAATAGTAACCTAATCTGTAACACCTCCATAGATGCTGCCTGACCTGCTGAGTTCCTCCAGGGCCTTCTGTGTTGCACCAGATTCCAGCATCTGCAGAATCCTGTGTCTCCACTCTCCTTCCTCCTGCCTGACACCAGTCCCCAGAATGCTGGTGCAGGTGGCTGAGACTGTCTTGTGGCTTCATGGATCCTGAGACCCACACTATTGTTCAAGGCAGTGGAAGGGTTGCTTGTAGATGCCAATGTCGTGCTGTATCAGCAGGATGACCTGTATTGTACATAAGCTATCAGCCCACACACTGAAGTCGAGCTCTGTGGTAAGTGGATGAGTATTGCCAATCAGTAATTGCCAATCAGTTTAAAGCAGTGGTTCAGATGTACATGGCACGGCAGACTGATGTGGAATGATTACACTGTGATTAGCCCCTGCGTACTGAGCAATGACTTTAGTGTTGCATTGGCTGTGGCTGCATACAGGGAGTGAGAGCCCTTGAAGAACACCTCAGAGCCTAATGTGGCACCCACAATGTGACATGAGGACAGACATCCTGTACCATCAGGATTCCCTCGGTCCTTGAAAAGCTGCTGTTCTTCACTGATGGAGAATGAGACAAATTCTGCTCTGCTGGAGAAGCCCTTGGTGACCTCCACCTGTGTGCTGTGAACCAGGAAGTGTTTCCTCCTCTAGCCTGGGAAAGCTGACAGCCATCATGGCAACAAAACAGCTCGGTGCTCCTCTGTGGCAGTGGTTGGGGTTGTTACATTTAAGTCATGTGGTTCTTTGAGAAAAGAACTGAACAGACTCTCAGACTCAGAGCCCAAAGCAGAATAATTACTCCAGGGTTCTCTGAAAGGTTTGGCAAGCCCTGTAGATGATTGTCACATCCAAGATCACGTGACTTTGTACTTAGCAAGGAAGCAGTCTTTAATGGCCAATCCTAAACACAAATGAGATCCTGCAAAAGAATTGGAGTCATTATCCCTGATTGGGGTCCACATCAGAGGATGGGACCCTAAACCCCCTGACGTGCCAGAGACTTTTTATCTCTTGTCCTCTACCCTCATCCAGTAGATTTCACTAGTGTGCCCCTCATCTTCTGCACTCCTGGAACGTCAACTTAAGTAGCTGAACCCTTGACAAAGTGAAAATACAAGTGGCTTCCTTCTGCCACACCAGTCCCTGCAGATCTCCTGCAATGAGGTCAGCAAACACCAGTGGCTTACTCTGTAAAGGTCTAACCTGCAGGTAACAGACAGTTGCTTGAAACACTATAGGTGAGCAAGCTCACTTGCTGCTCAACATGATCCTCTGTGCAATGTTTGACGGTAGCTACACTACAGTTTGGCTATGCTGACTAAGATCATCTAGTGTTGTCACTGGTACCCTCTCTGAAACAAGGTGTGCCGCAAGTGTCCACACACACACACGCGTGCGCGCACACACACACACACACACACACACACTCACACTCACACACACACACACACACACACACTCACACACACACACTCACACTCACACACACACACTCACACTCACACACACACACTCACACACACACACTCACACACACACTCACACACACTCACACTCACACACACACACACTCACACACACACACACACACACACACACTCACACTCACACACACACACACTCACACACACACACACACACACACACACACACACACAGTGGACCAAATGGGAATGCAAGCACGCAACTGAATGTTAGTGCCAAAATGTCATATCATACTCCTACTTACTATTGAGTTCCTTGAGTTTAATAAACTTGAAGGAATGGGATTTTGCAGGTCAGAGAAATCCAGATAGTTAGTAAACTGAAATGTCTGATTTAGACACGAAGGGACTGATTTAACAGCAGTGAATGAAAAGCAATGAAAGGAACCAGAGCATGATTCTTGCCTTGCAGCAGAAGTTGTCGCCCGAAACCACTCCGGGTGGAAAGTTCTGTAAGGTTCATTAGGGTTATTTTCTTTCAAAGGTTTGCAGTACCAGTTAACTTCACAGAGGCTGAGATTCAATGCTGTGGGAGCCAAATGTGACTGCCAGTGCTTTTTAACACCACTCCCGCGGTAATTGATGGACCACAGTTGCACTCTTAGCCTGCAGCCGAGCTCTGGGGCTTTACGATGAAGACCTCTGGCCTTTTGCTCTTGCATTTCAAAGTCACCTCCTTACAATGATACACAACACATGACAGTGTTGCCCCTAAGAAGGAGTCAGGCTTTTTTTCTGGGAAGTTCTTAGGATCTGACAACACCCTGTTTCTGCAGCCTTTCATTCACAAAGGGTGTTGTCTTAGGAAGGGGGACTCCTTTTTTTGTGGTTTAAGAAACGGAGGATGCAGATTGCAATGTAAGTTCGAAGGTCAACCGAGTAGCCTGACCTATAGAGTAAAATGCATCTTAGGTGCAAGAAGTCAGTTACAGCAAGTCAATCAGATAGACTCCCTCAGTATGAACCAGCTTTCATCATCATCAATCAAGGGGCGTGACAATACGCAATATACTTCAGCTCTTTTCAACTCTTCATTTTCTTGTTTCCACCAAGGACCTGATTAAGAACATTATACACTCTGGTTGCTTCATCAAGGGAGCAGGTAAACACTGAGTACATATAAGTTTGCTCAGCGTTTACCTGCTCCCTGGATGAAGGAATCAGAGTGCATGCTGTTCTTATGCACTCTTGGTAGCTATCCAATGATCACAGATGCAGCTGGTTCTACACACAATGACAGCAAATTCAGCAAGCTGATACGTAGTCAAATTAAACATTTTTAATCCATTCCCTCACAAGGATTTCTGAGGAATTTCAAATCCGTCAGTAATAAAGCATATGTAGTCCTGATTTTTCATGTTCCAACCTATTTAGAAGCTTCAGTGTAAAACTTTTGTCTTTGATTTGTTCACATTGAAGAAGAAAGTTAGCAGGGAACTATGCAGCCTGTAAAAACAAGAATGATCAGCAGTTCTTAGTAATAAATATGCAAAGACGAAAGAGTTATAAGGCTCTTCACTGAGACATGGTACATTATCCAGTGATATAACCACAAAAGGCAGTCCCACACTGAGAGCGATAATTCAAATTGCCAGCAGTACAGAGACACGCAGCTAGTGGGAAGCTAATTATGATTGACAGATAACCAAAGATCAAAAGCCATGTTCCTCTGGGTGCCAAACTGCTCACAGTCCCAAAGAGTTAATGGAAACCCTATACAAGCATTCTTAAAAGTTTCATTTACGGTCAGACACAGGAATATTACATCAGCACTATTGTCAATATGTGTTTTGGCAAATTGTTCAGTACAGTGGAGCTTTAAGCCTGCAATGTGATTGAGATAAAGATAGATTTTCATGTGTCTGTGTGTGGTGTGTGGTATGTAGGGGGTGGGAGCATTTCAGAGGGATATGAAATGTTAAAATAATACTCTTTGGTTGCTGAATTTAATTAAATAAGTTGTTTTGATTGCTGCATTTTTAAAACAAAAAATTACTTAATTATTTGCATTTGTTGCATAAAGGATACTGCATTTAAATATATGCTGTAGAAGTATTGCATTGGTATTACATGCAAAATATTTTAATACTTACATTAACTTCTGACACCAGTAATTTTCTCACACAGGGAATGTGCTGAAATTTACAAGGATGACTTTCCCATTCAGTTACTTTGGGACAAGAGTTGGTAATGGGTCATAGGGTCATAGAGAGGTACAGCACAGAAAAAGGCCTTTCAACCCCTGAGTCCATGCAGATCATCAACCACCTATTTACACTAATTGTACATTAATCCCAGTTTTTTATTCTCCCCACATTCCCATCAATTCCCTCCAGATTCTACAACTCACCTACACACTAGGAACAATTTACAGTAGCCAATTAATCTACCAACCTGCACATCTTTGGGATGTGGGAGGAATCAGAGCAACTGGGGGAAACCCATGATGTCACAAGGAGAACATGTAAACTCAACACAGATAGCACCTGAGGTCAGGATTGAACCCGGGTCTCTAGTGTGTGAGGAAGCTGCAACACTGTGCTGCCCCAAATACTCAATTCTTTTGCCATCCATTTTCTTTGTGGGCAGAATTAAACTGGACCGCAAAGGGGGTCACAGTACGGATTCCATAGACTTGAGTGTAAACGATTGAGAGGTGTTTAAAATCATAAAAAGACCAGTGGAGTAGACAGAAAGAGACTAGTTCCTTTGTGTGTGTGTGTGTGTGTGTGTGTGTGTGTGTGTGTGTGTGTGTGTGTGTGTGTGTGTGTGTGTGTGTGTGTGTGTGTGTGTGTGTGTGTGTGTGGAGGGGTGGGAGGTGGGGGATGGATCCAGAAGAAGGCATAAGCTTAAAATTCAATGAAAATTTTTAAAGACTGCAGATGCTGGAAATCTGAAATAAAAAGACAGAAAACGTTGGAAACACTCAGTAGGTCAGGCAGCATCTGTGGAAGGAGAAACAGAGTTAACGTTTAATTCTGTTTCTCTTTCCACAGATGCTGCCTGACTTGATGAATGTTTCCAACATTTTCTGTTTATTTATAAATTAAAATAAAAGATAGTGAAATGTAAAACAATTTTGCCATACAAAAGATAATGCAGCCTGTGGTTTCAAAACCCTGCAGATGCCAGGAGTAACTTGAAGCTTTCAAGTCTGAGATGGGTGGATTTTAAACAGATAAAGGCAGCAACGGATAGGGAGCTACGGCAGGTGGATGTGGTTAAGGTACAGCTCAACTATGATTAAGCTTTGAAATGATAGCATAATGGCAAAGCTGCTGGCCTGATAACCAGCAGACAGGAGTTCAAATCCCACCCCTGCAGTGGAACTTTAAATGAATCTGAGACTGGAAGCTGGTATCGGAAATAATTACCATCTAATTCTTCAGAGAAGGGAAATCTCTTGGTTGCAACTCCAAATCTACAGCAATGCTCTCGGAAACAAATCCTGGTCTTGTAAGTGGCACCAACATCCCCTGAAAACAAAATTGAACACCAGAGTAGACAAGGGCTGAATAAGCCTGTCTCTACTCCTTCACTCTTAGCAGTCAAACATAAAGGGAAACTAACACTCAGGATTCAGCTATTACTGCACAACCATGTGCTGCTCTATGTAAAAAGCCACTTCTATTTGGTGTGCTCATCACTAAGCAGAGTTGACAATAATAGGACCACGACAGGTTCCAGGTGTCCTGATGGTTACCACACCTAGGATCACACGCCAGTCAAAATAATGTTGATCTGCCTCAGCCAGACCAGCAGGAGGTGCTATAATTGGTCTCAGGGCTCCTGGGCTACAAGGAATTGGTCAAGAGTCCTGTGCTGTTGGCTACTTGTGGAAAGCATACAGACATGGGCAATGGCCAACTGAGTTATGAAGCACGCCACTGTCAAATTTCTCAGCATTTGGGAAGAATGCTTTATGGCATAGTACTGAAACACAGCTGGGACTGCAGAACCAGAGTCTGGGAGTGTGCAGATGCTACCAGGTACACAGCGGCAAACATAGCTGTGTCTGGGTTTCATGTAGAGAATGCATTAGGTTCTGGTAAAGCCAGTACTCCTTGAATAGTTGTTGCCTGTATATCAGCTTCATAACCAGTACCTCATACAATGTACGATGTCGTACAAATAAAGGCCGGCTTGTCTACAGCAGTGTTTCTGCTCCACAGAAGCCTCCTCCTTTCATTTTCCAACAACAAATCCATCTACTCCTTTCTCCGTCATGCTAACCTGGCTTTTCTTGACTGAAAGCATCCAAGCACTGGATTACCAACAAATTTCACACTCCAACCATTCTCCAGGTGAAGATCAATCAGAGATTAAAATCTACTTATGGCCTCAAGATCTGATTTCCCCAACATGCAAACACCTCCTCCATGTCTAGCTTTTCAACCTCCACTTAATTTTAAAGAATTTTATAAATTCATTGCCCTTGAGAACAGAGACCCAACTCCTCACTTATAACCTTCCAGTTTTGGTACAATCTGCATAATTCTTTTTTTGATTCACCTTAAATTGATTGTAATTTTGAATAAAACAATCAGTTCTATAAGTGTTAGATCCTGGGAAGAATCAGTGCACTGAATAATCTATAAATATATTACTTCCCTTCAAAACACAGGATGCAATAGACTATGTGGAGAATTTAAATGCACCACTCTGAGTAATTTTACCACTTAAATATCCTCAGAAAAATTTACAGCTTAAAATTAGAGACCCATTTTAGGATGTGTTGGACTATTCTTACATTGCTCTTTGGATGCATTAACAAAGAAGCTGAAGAAATCAGCTCCTGCTCATGTTATGTCTGAGATGTATTTTATTTGCAGAGACTGTCTTCCATTGAGAGGGCAGGATTCAGTATTTTTCTATCAGCAGGAAACTCACCTACAGGCCAATAAGTAATGCTCAGTGAATGGGTTTGAAGTCAGGCTGCCGCGATCCAGAGAGGGGCCATAGGTGGTTGCTTCCTCCTCGGGCTGATGTTCAAATACCAACAGCAGATGCAGAGCTTAATTCTGAGCTCCACTTTTCCACTTACATGAATAGGGTGGGTGGCGTGCATTGAGGTCTTCGAGTCCCTGAGCTAGGATGGGGAAATCCTTGCCCATCCAGGATCGGTGCCACCATGTAACTGCTCATCTTACATCAACACCAAGTACAGCATAAATACTCCTCTGTGCCACAGTAGGATTTTTCTTCCTTCTTCAAAGGAGGTTTATTCAGTGATTACAGCATCACATTATTACATTAATTCAATATTTCACTATTCACACAATTTACAGTCAACAGCTTCAAATTACAACACAGTCACCTTTATCCAGAGCGCACTCGAGCCTCTGTGGCGCCCACCAGTCCCGGAAATCCCCCAGTATACTGGTGGATACTGCATGCTCTTTCTCCAGGAACACACGGGCACAGACGTAACCCCAGAAGAGGGGCAGGCGTTCGAGTTGGGAAGAACCCTCGACTGCCTGCTGCCTAGACCTGTGAATGGCCACCTTGGCCAGGCCCAAGAGCAAACCAAGAAGAAGATCCCCCGACTGACCCACCCCCTTACGTACCAGGTGATTGAAGATCAGGAGCATGGGGCTGAAGTGCAGCCTAACCTTGAGGAGCAGCCCCTTCAGATACTTGAACAGAGGCTGCGACCTCTCACACTCCATATATACATGATACATGACTCCTCCTGGCCACAGAAATGGCAGGCAGCTGGGGAGTCCATGCACCAACTTAGAAATCTGTTACACGGTACTGCTCTATGCAACACTCTCCACCCCAGGTCCGCAGGAGAATATTTGCCCTGCGTAACATCCAAACACCACTTGAGAATTGGCTGTCACAAGGCCTTTGTTCTAAAATACTGATGGTAAAACACTGCTCTCCCATTGAGGTAGCTCCAGTGACAGTGTGTTAAATAGGGACTATCACCTTGATGATAATATTCCCCTGCAAGCAGTAAACTCTAATCATTATGGCTTTGGAGAGGGTGCAGAAGAGGTTTGCCAGGATGCTGTCTGGATTAGAGGGCAGGTGCTATAAGGAAAGGTTGGACAAACTAGGGTTGTTTTCTCTGGAGTGGCAGAGGGTGAGGGGAGACCTGATAGAAGTTTATAAGATTATGAGAGGCATAGATAGAGTAGACAGGCTGTATCTTTTTCCCAGGGTCAAAATGTCTAATACCAGAGGCCATGCATTTAAGGTGAGAGGGGGAAAGTTTAAAGGAGATGTACGGAGAGTGGTAGGTGCCTGGAATGCGCTGCCAGGGGCAGTGGTGGAGGCAGATACAATAGAGATATTTAAGAGCCTCTTAGGCACATGAATATGCAGAGAATGGACCATGTGCAGGCAGAAGGGATTAGTTTAATTAGGTGTAATTAGCTTAATTAGTTCGGCACAACATCATAGGCTGAAGGGCCTGTTCCTGTCCTGTACTGTTCTATGTTCTATGGAATTAACTCTGGCAGGTTATCACCATTACATCCACCAGCACTGATAGTCAGAGGCAGGGAAGTTAAGGGGCATGTGAGACAGAACAGGTTACAGGGAAATAAATCAAGGAATGGGGCTAATGGGAATACTCCAAGGGCTAGCATAAACTTGAGGGGCTAAATAGCTTCCATCTCTGTCATGAGGAAAAACATGAGAATATAATCGGTTTGACCATTTTTCTGTAGGTGGTCACAGAGACTGATTCAGAATGCCATGTTTCAGAAAGTGATTCTATATTGCAATGTTTTCTAAAGGAACACCACTAAAAAATATAGACTATCCTTACTTTAACAGGAAGATTACACCATAATTTCTTAAGCCAGGGTAAATGATATGCTTGGCACAGGGCGTTGCCTGCCTCAGATTTCCCAGTATTTATTTTGTTATGCAAAAACTGAAATGACATTTGTGGTCACGAGAAGATATTCTCATATTGCTGTTTGTGGAATCTTCCTGTGTGCAGAGTGGTTGCTGCATTTCCTACATTACAACTGTGGTTACGCTTCAAAGTGTTTCGGGGCAATCCTGAGGTCTTTCTTTTCAGAAACTAGACTCCACAAATTGTCCTGAGGGCTTCTAGTTTAGTTGAGATTTCCCAGAATAACAAAGTTAAAAATCTGGAGTTTCAAGATTTTTTTAAAATTTGTGTACATTCTCATAAGGTTATATGGCTTTGGAGAGAGATCTGAGCAGTCGAGGGGCAGGGCCTATCATTGTGAATGAGAAGATCAAAAGGAAATATTCTTAAATATCAGACTCCAGTGTGTTGTGTGTGGGGGAATCACTGTGAGTTGTTTTAATTTCTGCTCCAAGATCCATCACAGAGTTGTACAGCACAGAAATGGGCTCTTTGGCCCAACACGTCCATGTCAGTGATTTTGCCTGATTACACTAATTCCATTTTCCCGCATTAAGTCCGTATCCTTCTATGCCCTGTCTATACAACTCTATGACTATGACTAATCTTTAAACAGAAATTAAAACAGCCCATAGTGATTCCCCCCTACTTGAAAGTGGAGTCTGATGCTTAAGAATAGTTCCTTTTTATTTTCTATGGCTTATCTATTTAAGTATCTGTCTCAATGTCTTTTAAGTGTTGTGATTGTATCTGATTCCACTACCTCCTCTGGCAGTGAGTTCCAGATATCAACCCCTCTCTGTGTAAGAAACTTACCCCTCTGATCTCCATTAAAACTCATTCCTCTCACCTTAAACCTGTGGCCTCTTGTTTTTGATACCCCTACCATGGGAAAAAGATTCTGACAATCTGAACTATCTATGCCTCTTATAATCTTCTATATCTCTATCAGGTCACCCCTCAGCCTACTTTGCTCCAGGGAAAACAAGCCAGCCTATCCAATCTCTCCCCATAGCTAAGGTCTTCCAATCCAGACAAATCCTGGTGAACCTCCTCTACACTCTCTCCAGTACAACCACATCCATAGAGAGGCAACCAGAACTGCACACAATACTCCAAGTGCAGTCCAACCAGTGTTTTGTAAAGTTGCAACACAATATCCCAACTATTATATTCTATGCCTCAACCTATGAAGGCAAGCATGCCATATCTTCACCACCCTATCTCCCTGTGTTGCCACTTTCAAAGAACTGCGGACTTGGACCCCGATGCCTCTCTGATCGTCAACATTCCTTGGGCCCTTCCATTTAATGTAGCTGTCCTACTCCTATCTAGCTTCCCAAACCACATCACTTCACACTCGTCAGGATTAAATTGCACCACTTCAGACTTATCTGATCTATACCCTTCTGTAGACTTTGAAAATCTTCTTTATGAAGCACATCACCACCAATTTCTATGTCATCAGTAAACTTACTAATCATACCTCCTACATTTGCCTCCAAGTTGTTAATATATATCACAAACAGCAAAGGTCCCAGCACCGATCTCTGTAGTACACCACTAGTCAGAGACTTCCAATCACAGGAACATCCTTTCACCCACCCTCTCTGCCTCCTATTACCAGCCAATTTGGATACAATTAGCCAGCTCACTGTGGATCCCATGTACCTTTACCTTCCAGACCAGCCTACTGCACAGGAAAATCATAAAATATAAATTCTCATGGTTCAAAAGCACACTGGAGACAGAGTTTTCCTCCTGGACATTGCCCAGAAAATGAACAGGCCAGCGGTAGAGAAGGAGGGAGAATTCTGGTGGTAACACCAACAGTGTATAAAGGATATTGTTTGCCAAGTTCGACTTTGCTGGCTTCTCCTTCCTCTATTCATTTCATGTTAATGATAGCACACACTCAGCCCACGTGGCCAGAGGCCAGACATCTTATGCTGGTGTTCTTGTGCTCTTCCAATGGAGCTGGAGAACTTTGTGGAAACTTTGGGTTAGAAATTCTTCAGTCCTACATGGGGAAACTGCACCATTTAGGTATGGGCCCCATTATCCAATTCTGCAAGAACCCCAAAGCTTCATGTATGATAGGAAAGGACTTCCACACACAATTGTCCACGCATTTCTTTTCTCCAGAATCACTGGCCACTGAAGAGAGTGGAAATCTTTGAAAGAGTGCTGGGAAGCAGAGGTGTTGGGGAGGATGGGAGGGTTCGGAGTGGGGATGGAGAGTGTGTGAGAGTGATCAATGTGGAGAGGATTAGGGACCTGGGAGGTGGGATGTCTTGCATGAGGGAGATCAGAGGTTGAGAGAAGATCAAGGGGGAAGAAGATTGTGAGGGAAGATCCCATGAGGCTTAACCTTCTGGACCAGCCTACCTTGTGGAATCTTGTCTAATGCCTTACTGAAGTCCAAATAGATAACGTCTACCACCCTGCCTTCATCAACCTCCTAAGTTACCTCCTCAAAATCAAATTATTGAAACAGGATTTCCCCCGCACAAACCTATGTTGGCCATCCCTGAACAGCCCCGCCTTTCCAAAGGTACGTAAATCCTATCCCTTGGGATTTTCTCTAATAATTTCCCAACAACAGTCATAAGGTGTATCAGCCTGTAGTTACCTGACTTATCGCTGCCGCCCTCCTCAAATAAAGGAACAACATTAACTATCCTCTAATCTTCTGGAACTTCACCTGCGGCTAACAAAGGTGTAAAATTCTCCATCAGCCCCCCAGCTATCTCTTTCCTTGTTTCCCATAGCAACCTAGGATAGATCTCATCCAGCCCTGGGGATTTTTCAACCCTTAGGCGACCCATGACATTTTTTTTTTCATATTCATTCAAGGGATTTGGGCTTCACAGGCTGAACCAACATTTAACTGCCCTTGAGAAGGTGGTGGTGGTGAGCTGCCTTCTTGAACCACTGTAGTCCTTGAGGTGTAGGTAAACCCACAAGGCTCTTTCCCTAGCTACCCTCTTGCTCCTGGTATAACTTATAGAATGTCTTGGGATTCTCCTTAATCTTACTTGTCAAGGACATTTCATGGCTCCTTTTTGCCCTCCCTTCTTTCCTAAGTTCTCTCCGACACATTCCTCAAACCCAGTTGCATATACCTGCCATGTGTTTCATTTTTTTCCCTCCATCAGATCTTCAATATCCTTTGTCATCCAAGGTTCCCTAATCTTGCCATCTTTGCTTTTCACTCTTACCAGAACATGTTGGACCTGAACTCTTACAGACTCTCTTTTTAAAGAGTCTCACTTGTCACCTGTCATTTTACCCTCAAGCATCTGCTCCCAATCTACTTTCACCAGTTCCTCTCTTATGGTACTGAAGTCAGCCATCCCCTGAGGACCAACCTTATCCTTTTCCATAACTACCTTGAAACTTCCAGAATGATAGTCACTCTTCCCCAAGTGTTCCCTCACCGACAGTTCCACACCTACTCAATTTCATTTCCTTAAGACATAAGAGCAGATTTAGGCCATTCAGCCCTTCGAGTCTGCTCCACCATTCGATCATGGTTGATTTATTTTTCCCTCTCAACCCCTTTCTCCTGCCTTCTCCCCGTAACTTTTGACGCCCTTACTAATCAAGAACCTATCAACCTCTGCTTTAACAATACCCAATGACTTGGCCTCCACATCCATCTGTGGCAATGAATTCCACAGATTCACCACCCTCTGGCTAAAGAAATTCCTCCTCATCTCTGTTCCAAAGGGACATCCTTCTATTCTGAGACTGTGCCTTCTGGTCTTAGACTCTTCCACTTCTGGAAACATCCTCTCCACGTCCACTCTAACCAGGCCTTTCAATATTTGGTCGATTTCAATGAGATCCCCCCTCATCCCTCTAAACTCCAGAGGGTACAGACCCTGAACCATCAAACGCTCCTCATACATTAACCCTTTTGTTCCCGGGATCATTCTTGTAAACCTCCTCTGGACCCTCTCCAATGCCAGCACATCCTTCCTTAGATATGGGGCCCAGAACTGCTCACAATGCACAAAGTGTGGTCTGATCAACACCTTATAAAGCCTCAGCACTGTATGCTTACTTTTATATTCTAGTCCTCTTGAAATGAATGCTAACATTGCATTTGCCTTCCTTACTACCAACTCAACCCGCAAGCTAACCTTTAGGGAATCCTGCACTATGACTCCCAAGTTCTTTTGCACATCCAATTTCTGATTCATTCCCAGTTTAGAAAATAGTCTACACCTTTGTTCCTTCTACCAAAGTGCATGACCGTACACTTCCCTACGCTGTATTCCATCTGCCACTTCTTTGCCCATTCTCCCAACCTGTCCAAGTCCTTCTGCAGACTCCCTGCTTCCTCAACACTACAAAGCCTTCAATTCTGTCATCCAGATCATTAACATATAATATGAAAAGTAGCGGACCCAACACCGACCCCTGGTGGTACGTGCTTTCGGACGTTTGTATCTTCTGCCCAATGGGAGAGGGAGAGAAGAGAGAACGTCCGGGGTGGGTGGGGACTTTGATTATGCTGGCTGCTTTACCGAGGCAGCGAGAAATATAGACAGAGTCCACAGAGGGGAGGCTGGGTTTTGTGATGTGCTGAGCTGTGTCCCCTACTCTCTGAACTTTCTTGTGGTCTTGAGCAGAGCAGTTGCCATACCAAACCATGTTGCATCCAGATAGGATGCTTTCTCTGGTGATCTATAAAAATTGGTGAGGGTCAACATGGACATGCCAAATTTCTTTAGCTCCTGAGGAAGTTGAGATGCTGGTGCACTTTCTTGGCCATGGCATCAGCGTGGTTGGACCCGGACAGGCTATTGGTGATGTTGATTCCTAGGAACTTGAATCATTTTCTACTCCTCAAGTGAAGGTCAGTGTAAAGTTTGAAACATCGGTATCAAACATTCCCCGGTAAAAGTGTCTCCATTTTGTACTCAGGCCATCTCAGAGAAGGTCCCCAGTGCTGTGGCAACACCATTTCTTTTCAGTTCCCAGATCAGGTATCCTGTGGCCTCCTTGAGCAAAACAATTTAAATTAAACTGATGGTCATTTCATACTTTCAATCCCTGGCCATTGGAAGCTGCTACAAGAAGAATTTGAACTCACACATCACCATTCTCAAACTCAGTACATCCCAAAACTCATTACAGCTAATTATATAAAGTAGGTTTATGAGGATGTTGCCAGGACTCAAGGGCCTGAGTTATAGGGAAGGTTGGACAGGCTAGGGGTTTATTCCTTGGAATGTAGAAGACTGTTGGGTGACGTTACAGAGGTGTATAAAATCATGAGGGACATAGGATGAATGCAAACAGTCTTGTTCCCAGAGTTGGGAATCAAGAACTAGAGGGCATAGGTTAAGGTGAAAGGGGAAAGATTTAAAAGGGACCTGAGGGGCAACTTCTTCATGAAGAGGATGGTGCGTACATGGAACAAGCTGCCAGAGAAAGTAGCTGAGGCAAGTACAGTAACAACATTTAAAAGGCATTTGGATATAAGTACATGGATAGGAAAAGTTTAGAGGGGATACGGGCCAAATGTGGGCAAATGGGACTAGCTTAGGTGGGGACTTTGGTCAGCATGGACGAGTTGGGTCAAAGGGCATGTTTCTGTGCTGTATTACTCTTTGACTCTATGAATGATGTGATTTTCAGATGTTGGAATGTTGGAATTGAGGCCAGTTGGTGCACAGCAAGCTCCCACAATCAGCTTCATGATAATGCACAGACAACATATTCTCTCTTCTCCCCTCTCCCATCGGGAAGAAGATACAAAAGCCTGAAAGCACGTACCACCAGGCTCAAGGACAGCTTGATAAGATGGACTCTTGACCTCACCATCTACCTCATTATGACCTTGCAACTTATTGTCTACTTGCACTGCACTTTCTCTGTAACTGTTATACTTTACTCTGCATTCTGTTATTGTTTTACCTTGTACTACCTCAATGCACTGTTGTAATGAATTGATCTGTATGAACAGTATGCAAGACTAGTTTTTCACTGTACCTCAGTACATGTGACAATAATAAACCAATTCCAATTCCAAAATGGGCAACTGCCCACTTCTCAATGGGGACTAGAGTTTTGCAGTGCTGTGCACATCCCAGGAATGTATTCTGATAAATGTTGCCATGGGGCAACATGACTGCCTTCAGTTTCTCCAAAACCTTTCAACTCACCCTGTGTTTGCTCAGCACTGCTCACTGTTGAAGTCTGGGATTCCTTATAACTTTCTTACAGTCACTTTCTGACTCTCTTCTTGACCACAGGATCCCTCTGCAACATTGCCCCTAATTCACCAGAGCCTCCCCAACCAGTACCACAAAGCTCAGAGTTCACCAGGTGACAGGGTATGGGGAAGAGAGGGTCTCGTAAGCTGGTTATGTTTTTGCTGGCTGTGCTACCTATCACATACTGTAGCTTTGGTTAGACTCCCAGATGAACTGAGCCCTCACTAAAATGACAGGCAGGAAATTAGTTCAAATACTTTGCTGTTTCAGTCAGTTAAAAATGAAACTATATTTATACAATAAAAACTCAGTGATGTAGCCCAACTCATTTTCCAGTGGGTAATACTCCATTATGCAGTAGCACTAACACAGGATCATTTCTGCATCTGCTTTGTTCTTGTTGACAACCACCTGTCACATTGCCCAAACATGTTGGATTATTCATTGCACTTATTTGTTGATTGCACATTTTATTTGTTGCTGGCGCCCAAGGCACACCAAGGTACATGTTTCCGCCCTGTGTGGAAGTGAAGCTGGGCTGCGAGTTATTTTGGGAATTGAACAGAACTGACTGCAATGTTTTACTTGTGCATCATTAGCCAGAAACCACTTCAGGGCCGTTTCAACAGCCAGTTTCATTGTCAATCATTTGGGCATAACTGGCTGGAATTTCAATCTTTCCACTCTCTGGTCCTAAGACCAGAATTGGAAAATATTATTTCAAGCCAAAAAGATCCGTCCAGCCTGTGAACATTGATGCCTTCAGGACAGGCATTTTGGTATCAAACGTTCAACTCTGTAAACAGTTGTCACCAGAAGTCTTCTCCCCAAGTCCCAGAATGATTATGGGTCAATTAGAGGTGGGCACATCCATGTGCTGAATGTTACACAAATTGTCCACAGATGTTCCATATTCCTGTAGTTTTGATAAGTGACAGGACAGACCTGCCAGAGAACCATTTTTAAGGTCCTTACCAGATGGTGAACTGATCTTCCAAGAACTGTAGGAAGTCCTCAAAGCTGGCAGATGAGTGAGATGGGGATGGCAGATGTTGTTGTAAGGGAGGTTCCAGATACTGTCTTGTTGATAGAGATGATCTGAAGCCCAAGATTAAAGGCAATATCCAGTTTGTGAGCAGTCTGGTTCCACCTGAGACCATAGACTATGCAAGACGAACAGCATCAGTGACAAGGTACGGAGATCGTGAGGAGAAATAAAGGTGGTAGCTTTGGTTACCCCAGTTTTTAATTGACAGACTTTGCATGTACTGCAAAGTTGGACATTGGATAAGCAGATTAACTTCATGGAGACATTAGAGTGGTGTTGGAGGAACTGTGTGTTGTTAGTTCCAATGTTGAAGGCAGCGAGGAGGCACCTTTATGAGTCTCCAGAGCTAATAGTGAAGGAAACACTAAGGCCCTGGAACATACTTATCCCGTGGGAGGGAGCAGGACACGGTGAGGGAAATTTTCTCAGAATTCTTTTCTCCTATGAATTGGTCCTTTTCCCTTTCATAGGTGATGATTGGTAGGTAGGAACCATAAGAGTCATGGCCTTTAGCTGCCCTTAGACAAGACAAGCCTGAGGGGCCACCTGATATTTTCTTACCTGTCAGTTTTCTTATTTTTGTAAACATCTCTGAATGAAGGATTTCATTAAACTTCATCTATGGCTCATACCCTGATTTGTATCAGTGCAATCCTGCTCAATGTATTGCTCGTCAACATAATCCTTGCCAGTGTAATCTCCATAGATTTAATCTTTGCCAATACAATCTTCATCAATATTAACCATACCAGTACAACCCTCATAAACATAATCTTCACCGATATGAACAACATAATATAAATAACAACATAATCCACAGAGATGTAACCAACACTATGTAACATTCACCTTTAGAATGTTCATTAAACTGGACCTTAAAAACGTAAACAATCCAAATATAGTGTTCTCCAATGGAAAATTCATCTAAATCATCTTCATCAATATGTAAACAACGTTAGCAGCACCAGCATAATCCCCATTACAATAACCCTCACCAATTAAACTGCACTAAACTAATTGTCAGCAAAGTAATATAGATAAATATATTGCACAACAATATAATTCTCATTAATATCAACAATGCCAATACAATACATGACTGCATAATATTCAAAATTATTATTAGGTTTTTTTTAGTTAAATTTCACATGATCACTTGACAGTGGCAAATAATGAGGCAGAGTTACTATGGGAACAACAGTGTTCTGATGTAGAAGTGTTCCAGGAGCTCTGGCACAATTGGCACAATCTGGTAAAATCCTCAGACGGCAACTCCATTGCACTCTGTGATTGGTTACAGCATCTTAACAAACCTGCGTAACTGGCATCACACTCGTGCAGCCTTTCACGAATGACTCTTAATATCAACAACACCAAAGTGGTCCCAAGGTTGCACTTCTGGGAGGTAAACCTTTTAGCTGGCAGAGATACAATGGACTGAATGGCCTTCCCTCAGCACAGTAGGCTTCAATGATTCTGGTAAGAGAAGAGTCAAGAATGGATTTGAAACAAGAATGAATATTTTGAAACTTGAGTTGTTACATAGTGGGAGAGCAGTGTAGGCCAGTGAGAGAGGTTGGAAACAGGCAACAGGGTTTTGATGACCTGATATTTACAGAGGGAAGAACGTAAACAGACAAGGACAGTGTTGGCTTCGTCAGTCTATGGCTGAGTATTGGGAAGGTGTGTGGCACTACAGGAATGCCATCTTTTGGGAAAGGTGTGGAACTGATGCCACATCTGCTCTCTCAGGTGGATGTAAAAGGTTTATCGGTTCCACTTCAAAGGTGACTAAGGGAGATATTTCCATTGTCATGGCCATTTTTTTATTCCTCACAAAATATAATGAAATGTTGGGCTGTCACATTAGTGGGTGCTGCTTTCTGTACTTCCTACATTATAACTCTGGTCATCATTCAACAGTCCCTCTGGGTCAAGGATGACTTGTAAGAGATGTAAGGTTTCATTATTAGTCACATGTACATTGAAACACACAGTGAAATGCATCTTTTGCGTAGAATGTTTTGGGGGCAGCCCGCAAGTGTCGCCACACTTCCGGCACCAACATAGCATGCCCACAACTTCTTTACAGCTCTATGGGTTCTCATGAATCCCATGTGGGATCCACAGACCATGACACAGGAGGGATAGATGGAGCTAGAGGGGGAAGCTGGGTGAGTTGGTTGGGTCCACACGAGCTCCGTCCACTGCTTGACCTCCACTTGCTCCCATCAGATGGGGATGAAATCCTTGGTGTCTTCCAGGATGCTTCTTCTGGAGTTTGTTTAGCTTCAGGTCAGGAATTCCCATGCATTGGAGTGTTGTTGAATTGAAGAGAAGCACAGTGGCACAGAAATGTGTACTGCTGCACAACACCAGCAATGCTGGCTCGATTCTGATCTCGAGCATTGTCTGTGTGGAGTTTGCATGTTCTCCTCGTGACTGTGGCCTTCCCCTGCAAGCTCTGGTTTCCTCCCACATTCCAAACACATGCTGATTGGCAGGTTAATTGGAATTGGAATTAGAAATGGAATTGGTTTATTGTCGCTTGTACCGAGGTACAGTGAAAAACTTGTCTTGCATACCATTCATACAGATCAATTCATCACACAGTGCATTGAGGTAGTACAAGGTAAAGCAATACAGAATGCAGAGTAAAGTGTCACAGCTACAGAGTAAGTGCAGTGCAGGTAGACAATAAGGTGCAAGGTCATAATGAGGTAGATTGTGAGGTCAAGAGTCCATCTTATTATACTAGGGAACTATTCAATAGTCTTATAAACAGCAGAATAGAAGCTGTCCTTGAACCTGGTGGTACGTGCTTTCAGGCTTTTGTATCTTCTGCCCGATGGAAGGGGGAGAAAAGAGAATGTCTTGGGCTGGGTGGGGTCTTTGGCTATACTGGCTGCTTTACCAACCAAGGCAGTGAGAAGTATAGACCGAGTCCATGAAGGGGAAGCTGGTTTCCGTGATGTGCTGGGCTGTGTCCACAACTCTCCAGAGTTTCTTGCGATCCTGGGCAGAGCAGTTGCCATACCAAGCCATGATGCATCCAGATAGGATGCTTTCTATGGTGCGTTTATAAAAGTTGGTGAGTAACAAAGGAGACATACCAAATTTCTTTAACCTTCTGAGGAAGTAGAGGCATTGGTGAGCTTTCTTGCCTGTGGGCATCTACGTGGTTGGACCAGGACAGGCTGTTGGTGATATTCACTCCCAGGAACTTGAAGTTCTCAACCCTCTCGACCTCAGCACCATTGATGTAGACAGGTGTATGTGCACCACCCTCTTCCTGAAGTCAATGACCAGCTCTTTTGTTTTGCTGACATTGAGGGAAAGGTTGTTGTCGTGACACCATGTCACCAAGCTCTCTATCTCCTTCCTGTACTCCAATGCACCGTTATTTGAGATCCAGCCCACTACGGTGGTCGCATCCGCAAACTTGTGGATGGAATTAGAGCAGAATCTGGCCATGCAGTCATGTGTATAGGGAGTAGAGTAGGGGGGGCTGAGGGTGCAGCCTTGTGGGGCACCAGTGTTGAGAATAATCATGCTTGAGGTGTTGCGGCCTACCCTTACTGATTGCAGTCTGTTGGTCTGGAAGTCAATACCAGGACCATCACAGACAGTAGGAGACCTGAACATCACTCTGCTACCAGAGCTTAGGACTCAGGCACTTCGGCTGACATCACCATTGTGAGTGACACAGGGTTGGCAGGAGATGGTCAGCTGAAAAGAACAAAGGGGTGAGTACACCTACTTCTGGTGAGTAAACCAGAAAAAGAAGGCCATCTTCACCAACAACAATGAATCAACTTGGTGTCCTGGTGACTTCCCCTCAGGTCAATCTATCATGGAACCAATGGGCTATGGTTATCTGTGCCTACACCTAGAGCCTGGAAGCAACTGTGAAAAGTACTTCATTGGCCATGAAATACATTAGGGAAAATAAAGTACTGTTGTCCCTTACTTCTTATGAATTCACTGTTAAATTTTATTGTCGATTTCCTTCTTTACAGATTCATGAACTTGTTACCTCACAACTCGAACAACCCGGGTTCAATCCTGACCTCCAGTGCTGTCTGTGTGGAGTTAGAACATAGAACACAGAACATTACAGCACAGTACAGGCCCTTTGGCCCACGATGTTGTGCCAACATTTCATCTGACCCTTCCCTCCCACACAGCCCTCCATTCTTCTATCATTCATGTGTCTATCTAAGAGTCTCTTAAATGTCCCTAATATATTTGCCACCACAACCTCTGCCGGCAGTGCATTCCACGCATCCACCACTCTCTGTGTAAAAAACTTACCTCTGACGTCCCCCTTATACCTTCCTCCAATCACCTTAAAGTTATGCCCTCTCATGTTAGCAACATTGGCCTAGCTGGCCTACCATTGCATTGGTTTTGTAAGGCTCTCATCTCCCGGTGTGATACTTTAAACTCTCCTATTGCAATGACTCCATCACAGTAGAACCATTGCATATAGTGGAGCTTGCACATACTCCCTTTGATTGCGGGAGTTCCCCCGGGTGCCAAAGACATGTTGGTAAATCAATTAACTTCTGTAAATTAACCCTCGTGTCGATGGATGATAGGAGAATCAGGGTGTAGTTGATGGGGATGTGAGAGAGAATACATTACAGGAAAGAAGTGGGGGAATGGGATTTTTCTATTTCAAAAATAAACTTTATTCATGAAAGTATATACAGAAAGTACAATGCAAACAGTCAATCAGTACAAGTGTTTCTTTACATTCATAATATTGTTGTCAATACATTCTATTTACAAGCCAGCCAGCACAGACTTGATGGGCCAAATGGCCTAGTTTGTAAATTATGAAATAAAAAAATACAGGCTCTTTACACCAGCCCTACCCAAAATGTCACAGATGCTTTAATTTCTCAGGAGTCTGTTGTCATAACATTACTGATGGAGATTCTTCACAGTAAACCAGCCTGAGGAGGGTGTTGCCAAGAGCAATGAGAATTGTTGGTTTACCTATTAATCAGCTTTGCTGGTAATCATTTCCCGTTTGTTATTCAATTCATTCCACCGAGGTTAGTGAGGCCAATCAAAGGATTCGCAAACTCCTTCCTCACGTGGGTGGACCATTATTTATTTTGCATTTCATTCTCCAAAGCATCGTCCTAGCTCAAGTGATACATTTTACATTTTTTTTGTCTTGCAAAGGCATTAGAGTTCAGACCCTCAATTACACTGCTGCCTTGAAGCCTGTTTGGAGAAAGAGAACTATTGATTAGGACCAGTTTCAATTACAAACAGCAACCACTAACTAAGTAATAAAAGAGTAAAGGAACCTTTATTATCCCCAGCAGACTGCCTATCAAGTCCAAGTAGTTAGCATTAAACAGGTTCATAACAGGAGCATCCAAAGAGCAGCATGAACCAAAACAGCATAAAGATGCTTGATATAAAAATGTTCAGGATTCAGAGCAGTACAGAGCTAAAATTGAATCAAATCTCTTCTTGCTGATCCTCTCTAAGCCTATTCAATCTTCAAAATTTCCCTTTCTGCTTGAAAATAATTCAGCTTGATAATAGCTGATATTTCAAATGGAGTTATTCTACATCCTGTGGCTTTCCACTGGTCCTGTAGAGATGCATGGACCATCATCCATATTTTTGCCTTCCCTTGTTATATTGTGGATTCTAACTATGAATACATTATTTTAAGAAGCTATAATTTTCTGACATTTCGTTGAAGACATTGAGTACTTTTCTCAGCTAAGATCCCACTCAAGCATATTCACACTCAACTCAATCATTCACACCTTTCAACATTTTAAGGTCTTGGGTCATATCACAGTAGTGTAGCAGTTCGCGTAACGCTATTACAGCACCAGCAACCCGGGTTCAATTCCGGCCACTGTCTGTAAGGAGTTTGCACGTTCTCCCCGTGTCTGTGTGTGTTTCCTCTGGGGTGCTCCAGTTTCCTCCCACATTCCAAAGATGTACAGGTTAGGAAGTTGTGGCATGCTATGTTGGCGCCAGAAGAGTGGCGACACTTGCGGGCTGTCCCTAGAACACTCTAATGCAAAAGATGCATTTCACTGTGTGTTTCGATGTACATGTGACCAATAAAGATATCTTATCTTATCTCCTTGTAACATCTTCTCCAGCTCAGATTTTGGGCAAGACATCCAGACAAATACCTTATTGTATCGAAATATTAAGGTAGGAGATATGATGACAATGCAATGTGTTGGGAAATGCTGTTGTATAGAAAGGGGTTTTGAAAAAGAGGCATTGAAAATTTTGTGCGTATTGCTGCAGATTCCAGCATCTGCAGAATCTCTTGAGTCTCTTTCTTTGGAAATGGTGACACCCAACTAATTTTAACTTCTCTCTTGAAAAACAAAAAAAGGTGCAGATTCTAGAAATCTGAAATAAAGAGCTCTGGAAATACTCAACAGGTCAGAACTGATGACAGGGCATTGACCTGAAACACTAACTCTATCTCTTCACAGATGCCTCCTGACCTTTGGATTATTTCTACCATTCTCTGCTGAAATAACGTCTCCCTTCTCAGTTAGTTAAGTCCGCCACACTCACCAGTTGGTTCTTATGCCTGTGTCATCCCAGTGAATATATCCTTTATTCAAATAAGGAGGGAGACAGAAAGCAGGAAACTGCAGTTTAACAACTATCATTGCAAAAGTTAGAAGTTCTTATTAAAGACCTTATAACAGGGCACTTAGAAAAATTCAACGTATTCAGCCAAAGTCAACACAGTTTTGGGAAAGGCAGATCATGACTATTTTAATGGAGCTCCCTGAAGAAATAACACATGCTATGGTTACGGGGGAACTCATGGATGTATTAAGAGTCCCATGACATATTTTGTAAGGTGCCATGACAAAGATTATTGCAGAAAATAAAGGTTCATGGTCCAGGAGGTATCATTTTGGTGAGGTTAGAGGACTGGCTAGTACTAATGAGTATTTATCTGGTCGGTGGTCACAACGATCAATGCTGGGGTCTCCATTTTACATTTGACAGAAATGAATTGGATGAAGGAACCAAAGGTATGGGTGTCAAATGCACCGATGACAGAAAGATTAGGGAAGTAAGTGGCGAAGATGATATAAGGGGCTGCAAAGGCATACAGATAGGGGTGAAGTGAGTGATGGATATTCACTGTTCAGGCCCAGGTCACTTATTGCTAATGTCAGCTTTTTAGCACAGAAGAAACTGTCCAGGGATTGAGGTGTTTAACGTTAAATAATTTAAATTCCTAACAAGTACTCTTTGCTAATTCTGTTTACCTAATCAGGAGAAATAACATCCCTTGCAGATGGGGTCATTACCAGATGACTGGTTAAAAAACGATATGGGTATCAGAAAGCAGTAAGGGTTGTTAGGAGTTGCAAAGGTGAAGACATAGAATCCACTCCTCAACCTCGGTCTAAGAAGGACCGCTTCCCAGATCCGTCTTTCTGCGAAGGACGACTTGTTCATTTGCAGCTCGTTGGTATGTTTTTCTAGTTTGTAAGAATTGTACTTGTGTTTTGGAAAGTCTTTGGTAGAATTTACTCCTCAAAATAATCATGTTCCATTTAAAGTAAAATATCTGTGTTTAATCTGCTTCGTTAACTGCAAGTACCTCCTCCTTGGTTGGGAGGGGAGACCCACCACTCGAAATAGTGATTATTGATACCTAGATCCCTTCAGAAAAGACTAAAGTAGTTAAATAAATTACTTTGAAATATAACTTAATACAGTATAATCTCCCTAAAGTGAGGGTATTAGTAAACACTTATAGCTGATAAGACCTAAAGTCTTGACTTAAGTTTAGGACTCTAGAACGGGTACACTCAATATCATCACAAATGAGTGGGTGAAGATTTGATAAGTGGAGCATAATATGGAAAGATTTGAAATTGCCTATTTTGGCAGAAAAGATAAAAAATAAAGAAACATTTCATCTGGATGGTGGGAGATAGCTTCTGAGATGCAAAGGGTGACTTTGTGCGTGATTCACAATAGAGCTCGTATGCGGTTACAGCAAGTAGACAGGAAAAGTAACAGCACATTATGGTTTCTTTGAGAGGAACTGAATAGAAAATTGTGGAGGTTATGCTTCCATTACATAGGCCATTGGCGAGACCACATCTGGACTTCCATATACAGTATTGGTCTCCTTATTTAAGGAAGGATATTAATATATTGGAAGCATTTCAGAACTAATAGATGGAATGGATGGGTTGTGTTTTGAGGAAAGGTTTGGAAGGCTACTCTTGTATCTGCTGGAGATTCGAAGAATGAGAGATCCCTTGACTGAAGGGGTCTGAAGGGTCTTGACAGGATGGTTATGGAGAGGATGTTTCTTCTTATGGGAGAATCTGGAACAAGAGTCACGTCTTAAGAAAGAGATGTGGTGAATTTTTTTCCTCTCAAAGTCTCATGAATCTTTGGAATTCTCTTCCTCAAAAGGCAATGGAAGCAGAGTTTTTGAATATTTTTAAAACAGAAGTTGATAGATTCTTAGTAAGCAAAAGATTACAGGGGTAGGTGGGAATGTGGATGTCAGATAGCAGAGCAGGTATGAGGGGATGGCTGGCCTTCTCTGGCCCTTGATTCATATGTTTGCATGTTCATAGAATCTTTACTGTTGTCTTTACGTGGAGAGCCAGCTGCCTGATAACACATGTTTTTCATTAAAGTCTGCCCAACATTTTGACATGCAGGGGATGGCATTGATAAAGATTCTGTAAACAAGCATCAGGACTTAAGAAATAGGAACAGAGTAAGCAACTTGAGTCTCTTCTTTCAGTCAATGAGATTATCAGTGAAAAACACGATGATGCTGGAGGAACGCAGCAGGCCAGGCAGCATCCATGGAGAAAAGCAGGCGGTCAACATTTCGGGTCAGGGCCCTTCTTCAGGACTGAAGATAGGAAAAGGGGAAGCCCAATGTATAGGAGGGAAAAGCAGAGCAGTGATAGGTGGACAAAAGAGGGGAGGTGGGGGGGGGCACAGGGTGGTGATAGGTAGATACAGGTAAAAGAGATAGTGATAGGCAAGTGCAGGGGAGGAGGGGAGAGCAGAGCCACCATGGGCTGGGTCAAAGGTAAGAAGAGAGAGGAAAAAAGAGGCTAGGAGAGGGAAGAAGAGAAGAAGCATGGTTTGGGGGTTGTTGTGTGGGGAAGGGGGATTGGGGATTACCTAAAGTGGGAGAATTCAACATTCATGCCATTAGGCTGCAAGGTTCCAAGATGGAAAATGAGGTGCTGTTCCTCCAGTTTGCGCTTGGAATTCTCCTGGCTGTGGAGGAGGCCGAGGACTGACATATCAGTGATAATGTGGGAGAGGAAGTTGAAGTGACTGGCAACGGGGAGATGCAGGTCGCGGTTACGGATGGAGTGTGAAGAGTTGGAGAGCATGTGATGTGTCACGGACGTAGGTGGGAAGGGATTGGACCGGGGGACAGGATAGTGTCCAGGAACTGTCTGGCCTGCTGAGCTCCTCCAGCAGCATCGTGTTTTTCATCTAGATTCCAGTATCTGTAGTCCTTTATTTCTCTGAGATTATCAGTGATCTGCCCACCATCATTTAAGGGCATGCATTTAAGGTAAGAGGGGTTAGGTTCAGAACAGACGAGGGGTGGATGCCTGGAATGCATTGCCTGATAGGGTGGTGGAGGAAAATTCGTTGGGGGCTTTCAAGAAGGGCTTGGATAGGCACATGAATGAGAGGAGAATGGAGGGATATGGGCATTCTGTAGGCAGGAGGGAATAGCTATGTCAGCACAACATTGTGGGCTGAAGGGCCTGTTCTGTGCTGTACTGTTCTATGTTCTATCTCCTTTTGCCTATACTCCTTAATACCATTGGTTATCAAAAATGTGTCAACCTCAGAGTTAAAATGAACAACTATCCTGGAATCATCCACTGTTTGTGGAAGAGAATTTCAAATTCTCACTGTCCTTCAGGTGCTTTCATGTTTCTTAACGTTGCTCCTGAATGGCTCTTGATTTTCAGACTGTGTTTTCTAATCCTGATATCCCATCCAGCAAAGGTACCCAGTCCCACCCCCAGCACTGCCTCTTTCCCACCTCCAGTACTCCCTCTTAATATTTGAAAAGTGCAATCAAACCTCTCCTTTGGAATACAAACTTGAACCCACGATTGACTGACTAGGATAGGAGAAACTTTCCATGATGCCAACACAAACCACCAACTGAAGGGTTATTTTGGTAATAAAGGACACATTATAAGATTGATTTAGGAAAGGTGGTCAAGGACTTGCTTATGAATTTGCTCCAGCTTATCACTTTAATCTAAAGGTAGGAATCTCCAAGTCCATGCATGCCTTAAATGACAAAAATTGCTATTCTTAACTCAGTCAGAACAGATGACTTGTATGTAAAACTCTGATAACCTGGAAATCTCAGGATTTTAGTGGCGCCAGACTGGCAGACTTTCTGGAATATTGGATGTTACTCTGTGCTACACACTTTTAATTCATCTTTTTTCAGATGTTATATGACAGTACAATAAATTCTTCAGTGAACCAGGTGAGTTTAAAGGGAGCATGGGAATGAGGCCAAGGAGAATTTAAAATGATCACAGGAAATGGAGCCCTGGTGAGTTTAAAGGGAATGTGGGGAACATCATCCAGTGAGCCAGATGCCAAACCATCGAGATTTCCGGACAATCAGATAGTGGATTATCAGAGTTGCATCTTATATGTCACTTTTAGAAAAAAAACTAGCCACTTTATGTTTCTGAAACCAAGCATCTGTCTCAGTGAGTAAATATCTGCAGATGATTTATTTGACCAAAATATTCCATCCAGAGGAAATAAATCCAGAAAGGGTGCACACTATACTGTAAAGGACTGTCAAATCAACTTCAGATTACAAAAGGGACGAATGTGCATGAAATATCCTTCAGGGGTTTAATGGGGAAGCTCAGCTGATGTTACAATTGACAATTTACATTGAAATTCCCTGTGGAATTAATTAAATGTAGGTGCAGCTTTAAAATGCCTTGCCTAAATGAATTGCGAAGACATCCACTCTGCATCCTTGATATAGCAGAGACCTCCAACACTGTCCTAGCTCAGTAATTACATAAAGGGTTTGCAACTAATCATATCAGATTACATATTGTTGAAATAATAAATTAAACATTTAAAACAAGCAATAAATTGTGGACTACTTGAGTTAATGGCTTGCTTGTTGAACTCCTGGTAATTAGTCTCAAGTTTGGGATTGCCCCTGCTTTCTGCATTTCAGTAAACTGAACAGGGTGGGCTCTTTGCTCTGGGGAAGGGAACATTGAGAGATTATCTAATAGCCTTTTAAATTATGAAGGAATATGATAAGGTGGATATAAATTACATCTTTTCATTTGTGAGGAGATAAAAACTAGAAGATAAACCAAAGATATAAGGTAGTCACTGGTCAAATCAATCAGTAATTCAGGAAAAAACATTTATATTCCTGAGTGTTATATGCCTCAAAATGAATTTAAGATGTTTAGGGCAGAGACGTTTGAGGGAAAGCTGGAGATATGCATTAGGGAAAAAGGTTTACAGTTGAGAAGAGGGATCCTATGGACCATAAACCCTGGCCTTGACCATTCAGTGGTGGAACTGAAGCCTAGTAAGGTAGCAAGCACAGCAGCCAGTTTGGGTACACCAAGCTGCAATGGATAGCAATGTAATAATTCTCAAATAATCTATTTTTGTGAGATTGATTAAGGGATGAAGAGAGGCCAACAGTCACTTCTCTAGTTTTTCAAATTAATTGCACAGGCTGTTGTACATCACTCAGGGAGAAACCATGTGTTATAATCACACCCGAAAAGGAGAGCAGCTTTCTTACTTATTGCAACAGAGGCCATTTGGCCCATCTGTTTATGCTGGCTCCTGGCAGAGCAATCCCATCAGTCCCATTTCTACTCTCCTTCTTTGCCCGCATCCCTACAACTCATTCCCTCTCTCATTTGGCCATCAGCTCCCTTTGACTTGTTGGATTAAAGTGTTTTTTACAATGCCAATTAACCTACCAGTACGTCTTTGGGATGTGAGAGGAAACCGAAGCACCCTGAGGAACGGTCACAAAGGAGAACGTGCAAACTCCACACAGACAGCACCAGAGGTCAGGATAGAATGGAAGTCCCTGAAGCTGTGTGGCAGTGACACTACCTGCTGCATTGGCACCACAATAGAGACCGGTTATAGCAAAAAAATGCAGAGGTTGTGGCTGTAACCCTCCAACCCTTAGATAAGGGATATTGTCAATGGACTGCATTGACTAGAAGCATTGCCTAGAAATGCAAACCTGAAGAAGGGAGGCAGCAGCACTAATTGTACCACCCAACTCCCCCAGTGACTCGCTGAACTATTAGCCTACATTTTTGTGCTTAAGTCTTAGGTGTGGGATAAACCTACAACCTAGTTCCTTCAGGATGAATGTGCTACCCACTGAGTCCCAGTAACTCTGTTGCAAAAGCTGCACTGTTGTCTTCCGAACAAGCATTTCTTGATTTTGTGAAATGGTGTTCCTCAACTTCCTTCCACATGTAAATGATTTTCATTGCTTATACACCAAGTATTCACTGTAAATTAAATTCCACTCTGCATCTGATTCAATACTGAATCACAAAGTTAAACCAAGGTTTGCCTGAATAATATTCAAAGCAAGCTGCAGCTGGCAATTTCAGTTCTCTGATTGACCCACCCCTTTTGCTTTAACGAATACCTTATCTTAATGAAAATGCAAACGTGTTATTAAATTATAACTCTCAAAGATAAGGCACATGTTTTCAACTGTGGAGTATTCGTATATTTTACTCTGTAAGTGCAATAAACCCATGCATAGAAATCTTGCTACAAGATATTCATGCCAATCACTTTTTCAAATTATTTAGAATTCAGTTGCATGGGTTATTTTGGAATCACTTAAACCACAAGTTTATTTATAAAGCTAGATAAGTTTCCAAACTGAATTTAAATTCTCAGCCTTCTGTTGTGGGTTTTAAGCTGATATTGCCTGGGCTGTTAGTAAAATAATAACCTCTACTCTGCCATAGTACATTGTTTATATAAGGCATTCATCATAACTGGATCACAAGAAACAACTCAAAGGTTGTACATTAAAAGAAAATCACTAGTTGGTGTCTGCTGTTAACCTTGTGTGACATTTACGTTTCAGAAGGTGAAATTAGACGGACACTCATTAATCTAACTAGCAGACACACTCATCTTTTTCAGAAAATGTAACAAGATCACTACAATTTGTGTACCTCCATCCAGCAACTAATCCTGCATAATATGCTGCTGTTTACAATGTAATCCTTTTTATTAATGTCAATGAAACTGCTGCTATTGACTGAAAGTGGGAGGAGATCAAACGGGCCCAGGGTCTAATTATCTCAGCAACTGTGATTTGTTTGCAACTGATGGTAAAGCAACAACAAAGGGGAATTCTGGGCCTCTTGCTAATAATACAAGGCTGGGCCTCCCTGTTACTAGGCAGTGGAGAAGAGAAAGAGAGTGAGAGAGTGAAGCAGTTATCATCCAAAGAAGATGTACAATTGTCACCATCAAACCAGAAGAAGAAGAAAGGGAAAGTGACTGAAATATTTTTGGAAAATAACAAAAAATAGTGAAATTGTCCAGTAATTTCCATCAAACATTTTGTCCTTTCTGGGAATTAACTAGATAAGATAAGATTTCTTTATTAGTCACATGTACATCGAAACACACAGTGAAAGGCATCTTTGTGTAGAATGTGCTGGACGGCAGCCCGCAAGTGTCGCCACACTTCCGGCGCCAACATAGCATGTCCGCAACTTCCTAGCCCGCACGTCTTTGGAATGTGGGATGGTACGGCACGGTAGTGTAGCGGTTAGCGTAACGCTTTACAGCGCCAGCGACCCGGGTTCAAATCCAGCCACTGTCTGTAAGGAGTTTGTACGTTCTCCCCATGTCTGCATGTGTCTCCTCCGGGTGCTCTGGTTTCCTCCCACATTCCAAAATGACATACAGGTTAGGAAGTTGTGGGCATGCTATGTTGGCGCCGGAAGCGTGGCGACACTTGTGGGCTGCCCCCAGAACACTACGCAAAAAAATGTATTTCACTGTGTATTTCTATGTACATGTGACTAATAAAGTTATCTTATCTTAAACCGGAGCACCCAGAGGAAACCCACGCAGTCATGGGGAGAACGTACAAACTCCTTTCAGACAGCGGCCGGAATTGAACCCTGGTCGCCGGTGCTGTAACAGCGTTATGCTAACCGCTACACTACCGTGCCTACCCTACACACTAATGTATAAAATGCATCTTTGAATGAATATCTCAACAAACTGTTCAGAGCTAGGCAAGCAGTTGAACAACGTTTTGAAACTTAAATTGGTTTATTATTTTCACATGTACCAAGGCACAGTGAGAAACTTGTCTTGCGTACCGTTCATACAGATCGATTCATTACAACAGTGCATTGAGGTAGTACATGGTAAAACAATAACAGAATGCAGAATAAAGTGTTACATTTACAGAGAAAGTGCGGTGCAGGTAAAGAATAAGGTGCAAGGTCATAATGAGGTAGATTGTGAGGTCAAGAGTCCGTTTTATCTTACTAGGGAAAATTTCAATAGTCTTATAACAGCAGGATAGAAGCTGTCCTTGAGCCTGGTGGTACATGCTTTCAGGATTTTGTATCTTCTGCCCAGTGGGAGAGGGGAGAAGAGAAAATGGGTGGGAGGGGTCTTTGATTATGCTGGCCGCTTTACCGAGGCAGCGAGAAGTGTAGACAGAGCACATGCAGGGGAGGCTGGCTTCCGTGATGCGCTGAGTTGTACCCACAATTCTCTGCAGTTTCTTGAGGTCACGGTCAGAGCAGTTACCATACCAAGTCGTGATGCATCCATATAGGATGCTTTCTATGGTACGTCAATAAAAATTGGTGAGGGTTAAAAGGGACATGCCAAATTTCTTTAGCCTCCTGAGGAAGTAGAGGTGCTAGTGAGCTTTCTTGGCTGTGGCATCTACGTGGTTGGACCAGGACAGGCTATTGGTGATGTTCACTCTGAGGAACTTGAAGCTCTCAACCCTCTTGACCTCAGCAGCATTGATGTAAACATGAGCATGATCACACAATGTCCTTCACCTGTTTTTATGTTCTCTCTGACAGGCTGGGTTTAATGGCCTGCATTAATTCCTGGTTTGTCAGCACTTCCGTTTTACAGCTTTCACCCTTGTGCTCAAAACCCTCCAAGCCCCACTCATTTCTATCGCTCCAATCTCCCTCCAACCAAGCAAGTGTCCAGGACATTTGCTTTTCGCCAAAAGTTGACCCCTCCTGATTCTCTGTGCTCCTTCCCCAACCTCAGTACTTCTCCAGGTCTCCTCTTCCCTTATGTTGAGCCTTCAAACCCAACTCTGTGCCTGACCTCTTGTCACCCTCCTAACATCCCCTTCTCAGTCTCAGTAATGTTCTGTGAACCACCCACGGTCAACTTACAGCATTAAAGGCACATTGTGGATGTTTTAAATGTGAACATATGCCACTGTTAATAGAGTCACATAGCACAGGAACAGGCTCTTGGGCCCACCCAGTCTGCACTGACTGTCAATCACCCTTTTACACTAATCCTACACTAATCTTACTCTATTCCCCCCACATTCCCATCAACTCCCTCAAGGCATGGATAGAGTGGACATGGAAAGGATGTTTCCAGTAGTAGGAGTGTCTAGGACCAGAGGGCACAGCCTCAGAATAGAAGGACGTCCCTTTAGAACTGAGATGAAGAGGAATTTCTTTGGCCAGAGGGTGGTGATCTGTGGTATTCATTGCCAGAGGCAGCTGTGGAAGCCAAATCACTGGGTGTATTTAAAGTAGAAGTTGATAGGTTCTTGATTAGTGAGGGTGTCAAAGGCCCCAGGGAGAAGACAGGCGAATGGGGTTGAGAGGGAAAAATAAATCAACCATGATCGAATGGCGGAGCAGACTTGAAGGGCTGAATGGTCTCATTCTGCTCCTATGTTTTATGTTCTTATGGTCTTAGATTCTACCACTCACCTACACACCAGGGGCAATTTACAGTGACCAATTAGCCTACCAACCCGCATGTCTTTGAGAAATGGGAGGAAACTTGAGCACCTGGACGAAACCCACATGATCACAGGGTGAGAGACAAAAAAAAAGTGCAAATGCTGGAAATCTGAAATAAAAACAGAAAAGGCTGGAAAAAAACTCAGCAGGTCAGGCAGCATCTGTGGAGGGAGAAACAGTTAACATTTCAGGTCAGGGACCCTTCACCAGTTCTGATGAAGAGCCTCCGACCTGCAACGTTAACTGTTTCTCCCTCCGCAGCTGCTGCCCGACCTGCTGAGTTTTCCCAACATTTTCTGTGATCGCAGGGAGAATGTGCACATTCTACAGACAGCACTGAAGATCAGGACTGAACCTCAGCCGCTGGAGCTTTGAGGCAGCAGCCCAACCAGCTAGATCGCTATATCACTGAGCTCTTCTGTACAGGCAGTCCCCAGGTTACGACAGGATTCAGTTCATGAGAACTGTTCATAAGCCAGAAACAAACAACAACCTTGTGCAGAAGAGGATCACAGAAACAGCGGTGACAGGAGATCGAGCAGGCACGGGAAGAGCCGCCGCCAGCCGGCCTCACTGACGAGAGAGAGTCTGCTCAGTGCTCCAAGTTCTGCTCGGCTCCATCCAGCCCCCTACTGTTGTGTCTCAGGGAGGGGAGAGGGGTGAGAGTAGAAGCCACGCAGAAATGCCCCACTCCCACATGGCAGCAGATGCCTGCAGCCCCGCAGCAGCTGACAAATCCATCCCCATCCATTCAATTGATCTCCCAAATGCTCGTTCGCATGTACAGGGCATCCATGAGTTAGGCATTTGTAACCTGGGGAGGACTTGTGCTGGGTTGAGATCAGTGAATCCTTATCTAACACTATCAGCATCATCTCTACAGGGAGCTCAGTGGCTAAGTAATAAGTTGCAGCACTCCTTTCTCAAGACCATTGAAGGCTAATTAAATTGGGCCTTGATAGCATTGCCTGTACTGAGAATGCAAGGTCTGATTATTGGATCCTTCAATTGCTATTTTGCTAATTATCAAAAGCATAACGTCCTTCCTGTTTGGTTCCTGTCCTTTAGATAGGGTTGGAAGAACAATGTTGCACAGCTTCCACCTTGGGAGATCGTCGGCCCAGTTGCTGACCGATGGAGGATTTAATCTTCCAGCTACCTTTTCAGATGGTCTTAAGTGTTTATCTCCATTATCGAAGTCTTTAAGTCAATGTTGAGTTTATTGTCACATGCACAAGTACATGTGTGCACAGGTGCAATGAAAAACTCACTTGCAGCAGCATCACAGGCACATCACGATAAAAGCATAAACATAAACTGTACACAATTTTTACAAGATAAAACACAATTAGAACAAAAAATACGAAGTCCATTTTAATGCAAAGTGATCAATGTGGTCATAGTGTTTCTAAACTGTAATGATTAGGGTTGTGCTGGCTGGTTCAAGAACTGAATGGTTGAAGGGAAGTAGCTGTTCTTGAACCTGGTGGTGTGGGACTTCAGGCTTCTGTACCTCCTGCCCGATGGTAGCTGTGAGAAGATGGCATGGGCCAGATGGTGGGGATCTTTGATGATGGGCATTGCCCTCTTGAGGCAGCACCTCCTGTAGATACCTACCAATGGTGGAGAGGGATGTACCCGTGTTGGATTGGACAGAGTCCACTACTCTCTGCAGCTTCTTACGTTCCTGCGCATTCGAATTGCCGTACCAGACCATGATGCAATCAGTCAGGATACTATCAGCAGTACTTCTGTAGAAGTTTAAATAAAGGTTTCAAAGTATCACTGGCTTGTAAGTCACTTGTGCCTCAGTCAGTCATACTCTTGTTCATGAGGCTGAAGATAGCAGATTCAGATCCCTATTCCCCATGTCCTGCCTTCCCAATCAGGCAGGGTAGTGAATGTTTGAAATGTTCTTTTGCTTTTTCTTCTCTCAGGTGAATGCAAAGATCTGATGGCATGATTTCTGAAAAGAGCAGCAGTTTGACCAAGCCAACATCACCGAGAAATCATGTTGCTGTTTGTGGGACCTTGACTGCTATATTTCCTACGTTACATCTTGACGTCTCAATCTACCTCATCATGGCCTTGCACTTTATTTGTCTACCTGCCCTGCACTTTCTCTCCAACTGCAACACTGTATTCTATATTCTGTTTCTCTTCCTTTTGCACTACCTCGATGTAGTCACGTATGGAATGGATGGGACGCAAACAAAATCTTATCACTGTATCTCGGTACACGTGACAGTAATAAAACCAATTAACCGATTATTCAAGTTTCAAGAAATATTTCAGTGTGAAGCAGTTTCGGGGACCTTGAAGTTGTGCATGGCATTTCATTGATGCAAGCCTTTCCTTTTCTTACAATTGTTACAACTATAAATAGACAGAAAAAGTATTTTACTGACCGCAAAGCAGCTGGGATATCCTGACAGGGTGTGCAAGGCGCTATATCCGTGTGAGTCTTTATTGTTCATTATATTCTATGGTACTGGGTGAGATTCCTAAGAGGGGATGTACCAGGCACACAGCTCACCCGTGAGCGAATGTGAAGGTTCCGTGCGACTATTGAATCTAAATTCTAAGCATGGGTGTTGTATTGAAGTGAAATAGGATCATGAAGGAAGGGTGCAACAAAGCGCAGTGACCCAACAACTGGAATATTTCCCTCCAGATGGGACATAGCTAACCACAACAACAGTTAGCATCTTCCCCTTTCTGAGGAGATAAAAACTGGAGGCCAAAGATATAAGGTAGTCACCAATTAGCACTTTAAGATGTTTAGGGCAGAGAGATTGGAGAGAAAGCCAGAGATATGCATTAGGGAGAAAGACTTAACAGTTAAGAAGAGGGCTCTTGTGGACCATAAACCCTGACCTTGGCCATAGGGAGGTGGAACTGAAGCCTGGAACAGAAAACTGGAACAGCAAACACAGCAGCCAGTTTGCGTTCACCGAGCTGCAATGAACAGCAGCATAATAATTCTCAGATAATCTGGTTTTATGAGATAGACTGAGGGAAGGATATAGGTCAGGAGCCACTTATGTGCTGTAACAACGTGGAGGTGGTGACTTCTAGGGCCATCCAGGTCAACCTCCTTTGCACCCGCTTCCTGAACTACCAACAATGTTGTCAGTGAGTGCTGGGGTTCTTTCCCAATACCCCAGCACCACAGTGCAATATCATCAAGTTGTTACAGCACAGTAACAGAAGAGAATAGGAGCAGGAATACGCTGCCTGGCCCCTTAGTCCCGTCCTGCCATTCAACATGGACACAGCTAATGTGCCCCAGGTCTCAATTCCTCGTCTTGTGTCAGTTCCCCACAGCTCTCAGTTCCCCAATCTTCCAAAAATGCACGTGCTTTCTCCATAAATGATCTATCCTCCAGAGGGTGGTGAATATCTACCTCAGAGGGATGTCCCTCTGGGGTAGATATTCACCACCCTCTGCAAGAAGTAGGACTTTTGACCCACCAAGTCTATTCTAGCTCCTGATAGAGCATTTGCCTCAGTCCTGTTTTGAAATTTGCTGTCAGGGATGTTTCTGCTTCCAAATGAACTAATGATAGCCTCATTAAAGAGCTGCAGCTGTAACGGAACATTTCACGCTCCCTCCTTTCCCACTTACAATGAAGATCGATCGTCAGGCTCAGTCCAGGAAGTTTATGTTACATTATATAACTGGAAGGTTTGTTCTATGTGGGCTTCATATTTTTGGCAAAAGCAGGCTTACAGTGTGCTGGCTCCATTGCTGCAGTCCTGGGACCAGGAAACATACCCTGATGTCCAATTAATCATCCATTAGTTGGAAGAAATGATCAGCCCCTTGGAAAGTACATTTCCTCAAGCATTTGAAACATTGGACAGTTGGAACATTGACTTTGTTCCCCCAACAGGAAGTCATAATTTAAGGAAAATGTTGGTTTACCACTGCGTGCACAAGGTAAACAACATTTTAAAAAGTTACTGATTCTGTGTGAAATGATTGTTCTCACATGTGAACATTCCACTGATTATTGATGAATCATCAAATATTTATAATGATTAAAGAATCATAAAAATAGTTCAATCCTCTAAAAGTTCATGTGGCATCCTACACAGAGATGCATTCATTCCAGGCTCACTGCTAAAGCTGGCATTGGTAATAATGCTAATAATGTGGTCCCAAAATGCACTTCAAAGTTTGCCCTATTACCATAAGTGAAAAATAAGTAATCAGCTGCTAACACCTCAATCAAATGTTAACTGGGAACCTGCAGTCCAAGTTGGCATGGCTCAATTGACAGCATCTGCAGTCCTTCAGAAGGTTATGATGACGAATTCCACTCAGGGATGAGCCACGGTTCAAGCAGACATTGCAAGGCGGTGCTGAAGGAGTCCCATGTTGTTGAGCACAAGTCCATGGATCAAATGTTAAACCAGGTTCCAGTCTGCAAGGTGGAGGTTGATGATACCTTGGTACTACTTGAAGAAGAGCAGGGAGTTCTCCCACTTTTCTGGCCAATTATCATCCCATACACCACCCATTGAGAATGAAGTGAAGGGGCACTTCTCATCCTATCTGGATGTATCACAGCTTGGTGTGGCAACTGCTCTGCCCAAGATCACCAGAAATCATGGAGAGTTGTGAGCACAGCCCAGCCCATCATGCAAACCATCCTGCCCACCAGTGACTCCATCTACACTTCCCGCTGCCTCGGAAAAAGCCACCAACATAATCAAGGACTCCTCCCACCCTAGACACTTTCTCTTCTCCCCCCTCCCATCAGGCAGAAGATACAAAAGCTTGAGAATACGTACCACCAGGCACAAGGACAGCTTCTATCCTGCTGTTAACAGACTCTTGAATGCACCTCTCATATGCTGAAGATGAACTCTTGATCTTTCAATCTACCTCATTGTGGCCCTTGCACTTTATTTGTCTACCTGCACTGTACTTTCTCCTTAACTGTAACACTATTGTGCATTCTGTTTTTTCCCTTTTGTACTACCTTGATGTACTTGTGTATGGAATGACAGGCAAACAAAAGCTTTTCACTGTATCATGGCACACGTGACAATAGTAAACCAATTACCATTTGCAATCTGAGGACTGAGATGGGAAGAATTTCTTCACTCAGAGGCTGGTGAACCTTTGGAATCCTCTGACGTGCTGTGGACGTTTAGTTGCTTTGTCCATTCAAAATACAAATCAATCAATTCCCGTACATTAAGGGAATCGAGGGATAGTGCTGGAAAACGGTTCCTCGATCTTGATGAATGGTGGAGCAGGCTCAAAGGTCCGGATGTCTCCCACCTGTTCCTACTTCTTATGCTCTTACCATGTGTAAATTACTGTTGCCTAGCAGCAGTGACTACATGTCAAATGTTAAGCACTTTGGGACATTCTGAGTGGATAATGAGGTTCTGCATTCCATGGAATATCCAGTTCAGAAACAAGGCGGCTGAGTGCTCGCTATACGTCGTGTTTCCTTTTGCTGATTACTGTTCACCTGTATTCTACAGATTAGTGGAAATGGGGCAAAGGCAAGTTGTGATAGCCTTCATGGTAAAGTAGACTACCATCACTGACTTTATAATGAAATAACATGCCAATATAGACTGTAAATTAGATTAATCCAAAATTAAATACTCTGAATTTAATAAATAATTACAAATTTTATTTCTGATATTTTGGTGGCATTATAAAGAAATAAGAAAGTTAAACTAAAGAGTGCATTAAAGTTGAAAACAGCAAAACAGAACAAGGAACGGCGTAAAGTTTTAACCCTGAGCTAACTGATATGAAAAACTCTGGAAGACAGTGTTCAGTGAAGCTACGCCCATTGAGTGCAGCACAGAGAATCCACCAGCCTGGGCTGCATTCTGGTTTGCAAGATTAATTCTCTGGCCAGCAGTAACCAAGGTATTGGTATTGGTATTGGTTTATTACTGTCACTTGTACCGAGGTACAGTGAAAATCTTGTCTTACAAACCAATCGTACAGGTCAATTCATTACACAGTGCAGTTACATTGAGTTAGTACAGAGTGCATTGATGTAGTACAGGTAAAAAACAATAACAGTATAGAGTAAAATGTCACAGCTACAGAGAAAGTGAAGTGCAATAAGGTGCAAGGTCACAACAAGGTAGATCGTGAGGTCATAGTCCATCTCATTGTATAAGGGAACTGTTCAATAGCCTTATCACAGTGGGGTAGAAGCTGTCCTTAAGTCTGGTGGTACGTGCCCTCAGGCTCCTGTATCTTCTACCTGATGGAAGAGGAGAGAAGAGAGAATGTCCCGGGTGGGTGGGGTCTTTGATTATGCTGGCTGCTACACCAAGACAACGAGAGGTAAAGACAGAGTCCAAGGAGGGGAGGCTGGTGTCCGTGATGCGTTGGGCTGTGTCCACAACTCTCTGCAGTTTCTTGCGGTCTTGGGCAGAGCAGTTGCCATACCAAGCCGTGATACATCCAGATAGGATGCTTTCTATGGTGCATCGGTAAAAATTGGTGAGAGTCAAAGGGGACAAACCAAATTTCCTAAGCCTCCTGAGGAAGTAGAGGCACTGGTGAGCTTTCTTGGCCATGGCATCTACGTGATTTGACCAGAACAGGTTGTTGGTAATGTTCACTCCCAGGAACTTGAAGCTGTCAACCCTCTCGACCTCAGCACCATTGATGTAGACAGGTACATGTACACCGCCCCCTTTCCTGAAGTCAATGACCAGCTCTTTAGTTTTGTTGACATTGAGGGAAAGGTTGTCGTCATGACACCATTCCACTAAGCTCTCTATCTCCTTCCTGTACTCCGACTCATCGCTGTTTGAGATACAGCCTACAACGGTGGTATCATCTGCAAACTTATAGATGGAGTTAGAGCAGAATCTGGCCACACAGTCGTGAGTGTATAGGGAGTAGAGTAGAGGGCTGAGGACACAGCCTTATGGGGCACCAGTGTTGAGAATAATCGTGCCGGAGGTATTGCTGCCTATCCTCACTGATTGCAGCCTGTTTGTTAGAAAGTCAAGAATCCAGTTACAGAGGGAGGTGTTGAGTCCTAGGTCTCGGAGTTTGGTGACAAGCTTGCTTGGAATTATTGTATTGAAGGCAAAGCTGTAGTCAATTAACAATAGTCCAACGTATATGTCTTTACTGTCCAGATGCTCCAGAGCTGAGTGTAGGGCCAGGGAGATGGTATCCACTGTAGACCTGTTTTGGCAATAGGCGAATTGCAGTGGGTCCAGGTTGTCTGGTAGGCTAGTGTTGATGCGTGCCATGACCAACCTCTCAAAGCACTTCATGATGGTGGATGTCAGAGCCACTAGTCGGTAGTCATTGAGGCATGTTCCCTTGCTTTTCTTTGGTACCCGGATGATAGTGGTCTTCTTAAAACAGGAGGGAACCTGAGATTGAAGCAGGGAGAGGTTGAATATGTCTGCAAATACTTCTGCCAGCTGATCAGCACAAGATCTGAGCACGCAGCCCGGGACACCATCTGGGCCAGGTGCTTTCCTCGTGTTCACTCTCTGGAAGACTGATCTTACGTCCTCCACTGTGATCACAGGTTCAGCTGCATTGGTGGCTGTCAGGGTGACAATCCACTTCCCTTTTGTTCAAAATGCGCATAGAATGCGTTACGTTCATCAGGAAGGGATGCGCTGTTGTTAGCTATGCAGCCCGGCTTCATCTTGTAACCTGTTATGGCATGTAAATCCTGCCATAACTGGCGGCTGGTCAGGGACTCTATTTTGAGTTGGTTTTGCCTCTTGGCATCCCTGATAGCTCTTCGAAGGTCATACCTCGATTTCTTGTACGGATCAGGATCACCAGATTTGTGTGCAGCAGTCCTCTCCTTCAGTAGGGAGTGGATCTTCCAGTTCATCCATGGTTTCCTGTTTAACCAAGTTTTTCACTGATAATTTCCTCGGATGAGGAACAATGGAGGAGATGGCATAGACATGTTAATTTGACAATTTCAGGGCCTTTTTAAAATTGATTATCAAATTTAGAATATTTAAATGTGAATTAATCTTAATTGCAGACTGAAACAGCCCAGTCAGCCAGAAGTCATCAGTGAGTTGAAAATTCCTCATCCAGTTCCAAGAATGAGCTGGACTAATATTTGCTTTACTCAAGCTACCACTTATTCCTCTATTTTGAAAGTAGGCATTTCTGACTATTTTTCTAAACTACTGTTAAGTCGTAAGTTATGATGTGCACTGTGTTTGCCACCCTCAATGAGTAAAGCACATTGCGGACTGTAAAAATCTGACTCCAAGTTGAGCTTGTGCCAAGAAAACCAATAACATGCCAAAATTAAAATTCAAATCTTCAATATCAGTAATTAAATTTCAGCCAACTAAATTGAAAATTCTTCATATCCATTAACCCTCCAACACTACAGACAATTGACTCATTATTTAATTCATGAAGTTTGGACAAATTCTGAGCATCAGTACAACTGCCTCTGTGATGACTTTGCAATCCAATACTTGCATTGAGGAGAGATGCTCGCTGTAACCATCAAGGGGAACAGGAGACACAGACAATTTTCTGCCCAAGTGGAAATACACTTGACACCTTGTTATCCTAGATTGTGGTCCCTGTCAGTGTTGTCTCTGGCTGGAAGCCTTGGATTAAGAAATCTCCACTGTATTAGTCTTTTGAAACCAAGTCTTCCAAACATGAAAGGTTTAAAGTACTTGTTCAAATGATGAAGAATTAAATTTAATGTCTTGATTAATAGTAGGAAAAGTAATAAGGAAATGGAAGGGCTGGAATTTTCATGTCAGAGATAAGAAAAATACTAATCTTGTACCAATCTGCTAATTTATCGCTGTGTGAGTTTTATCCCACTTCATTTAGGAATAAAGACTGGGAGAAATGTCAAACTATTATCAATTGCTTTAGACTGTGGTACAAAGGCAAAAATACTCCCTTTTGTTGTAAGGTTTGTCACAGGTTTGTTAAAAAGGATAGTGTTTTGGTGATTAGCTGTAGAAAATAAACATATAATTGTGGCATTGTATACTGATAAGAAAATTAAACTGAAGTTTAAAGCTGGAAAAATAAACAAACAGGACAAGGGCAAGAATGTTGGAATTTTAATGCTTCTTTTTAAATTCTTGTTAAATTTAGCAATTGTAACATTTATATTCAATCATTCCAAATGTTTAATCAATTTCATACTGTCTAGCTGAAGGCTATGTGTTAATACTTAAATCTTTTTTAATTATATGGCATTTTTTTTCTGAAATATCAAAACACCATGCCTTAATTTTTTCGTGAGGTGTCTCTGCTTGTAGAAGAAAGCATGTGCAGCATTGCATGATGTATTTGCTGGATGTACAATCGATGGGCATTTGCATGATGAGATGGATTTATGTTGGCAATTTCAGGCAAGAACAAGTTTACCGGGAGATGCTTGCACCTGTTTACGTAAGGAACAGAAGGAGGCCACCATTCTATCTGTACTAAATCAATTTAGCCACTTTTGTTCCAAATCCCTTAATGCCCATGCTTAATCACAACCTTTCAACCTCAGTTTTGATATTTTCAATTGAACCCGAGCTCAACAGTTTTCTGGAGGGTGTAAATTCCAGATTTTCTTTGCTCTTTGTGTGAAGAAATGCTGCCTGACATAAACCTGGAACTAATTGGGTGCTAATTTGGATAATCCCGCCAATACAGGCTCAGGGAACACAAAGCACAATTAACCTGCACCTGGTGAGTGCGATGCAAGGAGCATGGCAACGAGGTGCTGCTTTCTCAATGGCAAAATTGTACAACCAGTCAGACATTTCACTGACTGGATGCATCACCGGGGGCCCCAGTTTCATCGGTTAAAACCAATCTGCATCTCTTAAACTTGCATTGTGGTTGTGGCAGGTCCTGGGAAACATTTCGCAAGTGAAGATGAATTGCAACACAGTGAAGAATGAGATGAATGGGAGTGACTTCTGACTGCACGGCAGTAGGAGGTGGAAAGTAAGTGACATCCTGTATCCTTAAGGAGCAGGGGGCCCTCCAGACAAAGCTGAGAAGCCAACGGAAGACATTCGCCCTTGAGTGTGAAGCCACAAGAACATAGAACATTACAGCACAGTACAGGCACTTCGGCCCACAAGGTTGTGCTGACTTTCTAACCTGCTCTAAGACCTATCTAACCCTTCCTGTGAAGTTCAACAACCTCACAGGAGTGATCAAAGTCAGTGAATGCTTCTTCAACTATTATATTCTATAAACAGTAATGCATGCTAGTCAATCCATCACTCCCTTATCAATAATTTCTATCAATTATAACTCATACCTTATGGTCATATGTTCCACTGTAACCCATACACTTCACACTCTTTCACTCAGCTCTGCTAGCCATTCAACTACAATAGGCAAAATACAGCAAGAAATTGCATGGTAGTCACTGGCAAACCTTTCACTCTGGCAAAACAAGAAGGCATCTAATCCAAATCAGCAGAAGCAGAACTGGAGTGGAAGATGCTGACCTCAACCCCTCGTGCTAACAGTGCTGGGCATTAATGGGACATTGTTGATGATGTCTTGGCCAGGACAGTGCAATATCCTCAAAAGTATCTCTTTTAAAACAGGGAAGCAGCATGCAGTGTGCATTCTTTTCCTGTTAACCAATTGAACACAGGATGTTCATCTATAAAATGTACTATGTTCTGCAGCCCTCTGAAAAAATAAATTACACCTAGTTGGCAAAATAATCGACAAGCTATAGCTTTAGTTGTTCCAAAGGTTTGCAAATTCAGGTCAATCTCCTCACAGGTCTAATCTTTTTTCCAGCTCCACCTCTGCCTCCGGAAGAAACAACTTCACTTCCCACCTATCTCCAACAGACTCATCCTCCCAAGGCACACTGTCTTCTCTAGATTGAACAGGTGGAGCTACAGGTGTTGACCTTTCTGAAGACTCTGATGATTGAGAAGATGTCATGGAAACTGTTTTGAGTGATGAACTGAGGCAGCATCCAACTGCGACTGTCCTTGGACCCTATCGTGTACATCTCCTGCTGTAACCAGAAGATACACACACAATCCTGATATTATCAGTATTCTGGCTCAGATATCACATGGAGCTACAAACAATAGCAACCAACCAACTCTGCAATGGTCTACATTCAAATTGTTGGGTAGATTTAAGCTCATTGACCAAAAATCTTCTCTTTCTCGAACCTGAACTTGAAATTGTATTTTGGTAGCATTTCTGGTCGAATCTGACTGTAAATCTCAGCTTCGTTCTTAACCTTCTGCTCCTAAGAAGGTCTGCTAGCGTATATCCTGTCATATTATGTGAAGCTGTTGTATATTTCAATAGGAAACTTGTCAATTGATTAATCATGCTAAAAGATGAGAGTGCTTGGAGGACTTGCTTCTCTAAGGTGTCTGACCACTCCAATGGAGCATCCAGCTGTTCCATTGACACAAGATGATAAGAGGATACTAATGTGTGCTTGGTGCTGTTTCTCCCAGAAAATCCTTAAACCGTCAAAAGTGAAACTGTGGTCTGTTGGCAGAAACCGTTTCTTCCAGTAGATCATAGTTCTTGACTCATCTATTTTGTGTTCAAAGACAGTGGAAGTTCTAATGTGTTTAACTTCCAACCACATGGAATGTGATTATTGATAAGGACTCATAAATTGCCATGATCCTTTTCATAGAAATCTACCTGTACTCATTGAAGAGGTTTCTTTACCCAAATTCATTTTTTAAATATTGTCGACATAGCTGTTGATCTGCAGTGCTGACAAGTGCTGCGTTGATCAGTTAGATCTTCTAGACACAATTGTTATGAACCAGCACCAAAAGAAATACACTGAGTCATGTATCAGTGTTAAAAAACTACTTTACTAATAACTACTTATGATAATAAGAAAAATAAAAGTAAAAATGTTAGAGTGTTAGAAGTAAAAATGTTAAATCTTAAACATTAACCCCAAAACTAAACTCATAGTGTGTGTGCGGCAAATTCCCAAACTCCAAGTCCAGGAAAAATTCTCTTCAAAGTTCAGTTCAGCAAGCCGTAAGGTGAAACATGAGCAAAGGCTTCTTCAACAACCACCATTGACTGAAGATAAGACGTAGATGTAGAGACAGAAAATAGAGATTACGAAATCCAAATGTTCCACGATGGAACCCATACAACACCTCAGTGTCTACTCAGCAGTGACTACTCCACCGCATCTGCCTCACCCCGAAAGGCACTCGAATCATGGCCGTCCACACAAATACCTGCTTCCTTCTACAGCTCAGCAACAAAGTGAACTCCACTGCTTTGTTCCGAAGTATCTGCCACACCAAAAAGCATCTGAGACATGGCCGTCCACACAAATACCTGTTTCCCTCTACAGGTTAACGACAAAGTGGACTCCACCAGATTACTCCAATAATCCATACGTGGATTGTAGTGACAGACACAGTTACTTTTTCTCATCCATCGATAGAGACTAGCAGGCTGATGTCTCCCTCTCTCTCTTCTCTGACTGACTCCGACTGACTGCTTCAAAAACGTCATTACGTCCTTTATCTTCTATTGTCGTCAGCACACCACACACACACACACACACACACACACACACACACACACACACACACACACACACACCCACACACACACACACACACACTATGCTCTATCTTAAAGGGACATTCACCAATAGCAACCTAGTCCATAACACCATCCAGCCTTGGCAGTATAGAAAGTTCCAAGCAACTGTCTTCGTTGCCATTATCCCTGTATGTTTCCTATTTACTTGGTCCCAAAATGGCCAATTTGTGATTGGTTGCTGATGTAAGTTGCCTTTCACGAATGAAGTGATGGAACTTATTGATGCTGAGTATAACACTGAGAGTTTTCTTCTTTACTTGGATATAATTTCATTGCTTTTCATAGAATACTGGAAGCAAAAGAGATAGCTTTCTTCTGCCTGATATCTATTACTGATAAATGTGCCAACACTTATCCTGTAGCATCACTTACTAACCTCAATTCACAGGAAGTGTCATAGTGGACAAGGAGAGCTTCACTACCTTGTAGCTATCACATGCCCTCTATAACCCACCTCCATTGTACATTCTTCTTCACTAGTGATGCAGAGGCAAGAGTACTATTGTTACATTTGATAAAAATCCTCTGTCATTTTGTACCATTCCCTAGGTGGATCAATGTTCCCCAGGTTTCAGAACACTTATAATGGCTGCAAATCATGTCAACCCTGATAAATCACTTCATTGTACAAAAGCACATTTTAATTTCACAGTGAGTCTGTGCAGCCAGTCCTAGCACCTCTGGTAAAATTTGAATATTCTCTTTTCAGTACATATAACTATCAAGGGCAATGTCCTGATTGCACAGACAATGGTCTATTCATTTTAAGTTCTCGACCAATATTACAAGACCATGGTAGCTTGGAAATTCTTAAGAGATAAATTAAACAACATTGAAGCTCAGCATTTTTCATGTCAATAATTAGACATTGTTGGATATCCCAGTCAGCACTGAGTTGCACATACACATGAGAGAAACTGTTATGAAAACACTTTAGCTCCAGATCAGTATTACATTCAGCATCAACAAGTTTCATCATTTCTTTCCTGGAAAGCCGATCACAAACTGGCAGTTTTGGAACCAAATACAAAGAAAACATCCAGGGACAGAGGCAATGAAGGCAATTGCTCGGAACTTTGTACACTGCCAAAGTTGGATTGTGTCTAGAAGAGCAAACCAGTCAATGTACCATTTGTTAGCAATGCAGTTCAACACATGTGAAGACACTGCTTTAGATAGGGACTTGGGCAAAGAAACCTCTTCAATGAGGACAGGTAGATTTCTGCTAATTTATGAGTCCTCATTGATAATTTTCATTGATAATGCCTCATGGAACTGTGGTTGGAAGTGAAGCACATGCAAACTTCTACTGCCTTGGGATATACAGTACATTAGATAAGAATTATGACCTGTTGGACAAATGGCTTCTGGCAATGGACCCCTTCTGTCTTGTGACAGTTGAAGAATTTTCTTGTTATGTCTAGCAATATTAGTAGAGGATCTTGGTCTATCCATAACTTGATTACAAACTCTGAGCTTTCACGAAAATCAGCCTGGCCTCATCACATTGATCCATCTTCAACAAAACTCCATTTGATTCTAAATTATCCAGACCCTGTTCAGCTTGGACTGTTGGTATGCAAGGAATGGGCCATGACTCACAAATAAATTCCCACCTGGTTTAACGCCTTATGGGCCTTAACGTCATTGTTTGAAATTTTGACTCTGTCTCTATACCCCAATTTACTTTCACTTGAACATAGTCAATCCTTGTTCATCAAAATTGCATATTACCTGATGCTAATATAATGAATATCATCATGTATCAGCCATTATATTTCATGAAACATTTTATTTAACCCAATAGTGGTAAAAATTCTCTTAAATATGCCTTCAATTAGACTATGCTTTTCCCTTATAGCATCCTTCTAAAGTTGTGTAAGTGTTGGCTTATAATGGAATAGTCTACAACAGTGTTGATCTTCATCTCAACATCTTTATTCTTGATTAAAACCTGTGTCTAAAAATCTTGATTCACCAGGTTTCATTTTGCCTCCTTACAGTGTACACAGAGGACGCTTCCGTTTCTTCATCTCTTCATCAATTTCCATTGTACATCTGACTTCACTTGTAACTTGTCTTCAACTTATACACTGCTGCAATTTGTTTCTTCATTTGGCACTGATAACCATTGAGTTGTTTAACTTAAATTGTTGTTCAGTGTCTCAAACATCCCAATTCCATCACCATCTTCTGGTGTATTAAATACACTGAGATTCAACAATAAATATCAAGAAATAGTTGTTTATCTGAAAAGGCTGAATACTCAAACTATGTACACACGGAGTCTTCCAGCTCCTGGGGGAGACTGGTCTGACTGTACAGGTTCAGGAACAGTGCAAATACATCACATGATTGTCAACAAATAAAATACGTGGAAATACACTACACTCTGTTTCTCTTAAACAACTGAATATATTTCCAAATATGGAAATGCACCACAGGCAGTAACGACTGAAGATGAATGCATCCTTATACCTAATTGTCCACCTCACATCTTATCTCCTGCTCAACCGATAACCCTCCCCTAAAAGTAGCTGCAGACATCGTAATGTGTACCACTTATTTTACACCCTCTTTGCTCTGCAAGCTTATCCTTGTTCCCTTTTCACAGAGTCATAGAGTTATACAGCACAGAAACAGGCCCTTCAGCACAATTCACCCTTGCCGACCAAAATGTCTATCTGAGCTGGTCCCATTTGCTTGCATTTGACCCATATCCCTCTGGGCCTTTTCCATCCGTGTACCCGTCCAAGTGTCTTTTATACGTTGTTATTGTCCCTGCCTCTACTAGTTCCTCTGGCAGCTCATTCCATCTATCCACCACCCTCTGTGTGAAAAGTTGCCCCTTAAGGTCCCTTTAAACATTACCCCTCTCACCTTAAATCCATGCCCTCTAGTTTTAGACTCCCCTTACTCTGGGAAACAGACTGTGACCATCCACCTTATCTACTTCCCTCATGATTTTATAAACCTCTATAAGGTCATCCCTCAGCCTCCTACACTCCAGGCAAAAAAAAAAGCCCCAGCCTATCCAGTCTCTCCTTTTAACTCAAGCCCTCCAGTCCCGGTAACACCCTCGTGAGTATTTTCTGCACCCTCTCCAGCTTAATGACATCCTTCCTATAGCTGGGCAACCAGAACTGCACACAATACTCCAAGTGTGGTCTCACCAATGACTTGTACAGTCCGATATTTAATGGCTCCTCCATGCCAGGCAGTGTGGGAGCAGCAAGATTATGTCAACGTTCTGTTTCTCACATGCGGTTTCAAACCCAGATAATGTCACCTTAAATTGGAGAATAGCACAGAGCTAGGGTCCACAGTTGTGGGATGCAGGCAAAGGTGGCAGGCAGCCAGGGCAAGAGAAAAGATGACATGGATGCCAGTTCCCTAGAGGCCAAGGCCAGGACAGATCAGGGCTTTAACAGGACAGGCTATACTGTAGAAAGCAAATTACAAGAAGAAATGTCTGATGCATTGGCAGCCTCACCAGAAAGTCTGCCATCATCAAGGAGCAGAGAAACACCCAATACTGATTTGTTCTGATTCAGAGATACTCATTGCTTAGCACTTGTAAGACCTTTTCCAGCATGGAAGTTATGGTCAATTTTGTTCGCAAAACCATGAGGTAGTGTCTGATACGGTTTCCAGCACTGTTACAGCACAAACCTCTCCTGAGTGCCATGGTGGAACTTGCTGCCATTGTGGATGTGGATTGTAATGTACAAAGAGACAGCTGTCTATCCTGCAACATATTACAGGGATTGCTGAGGTGCTACCCCTGTAGGTTCACGGAGCACATCCACTTGCAATGCAAGGCCAGCATCCTCGTCAGCCAAGACTGATGACATGGTGGAGCCTTCAGATGGGACTTTGAGCCTGGAGCTGCTCAAGATCATCCTCCAGAGTGCTGCCGTTCAGCATCTTCCATCTTCAGCACCCTTCACCATACAGCACCACTGCAGTAACACTGCCCAGGAGCATCGGCAAAGGCAAAAGAAACACAGGGCAGCCTTAGGGAACACACAAGGCTGCTTAATCAGTTTTTGTCTGCAGTATGGCATGATATTATTTGTAAAGTTGGTTTGTGATGTTAAGTGATGGCTTTTATATTTGATGTAATAATTAGTGACAGGGTGTAAACAAAGTGTGAGACTGTTAATGAGGAACTGGGGTTTCTGTTCAAAGTATTGTCCTTGGATGAGTCTTTCAAGGACACTTAGACAGAAAAGCATTGGATAGGTTGCTTCCTTTGTTCATCATTCTCCACTTCCTCATCTTCCTCATGTTCTGCCCACAGATGCTCTCTGTTTAGTCGTTGCAGGACCCTCCCAACCCAAACCTCACCCCGAATAACTCTAATTATTTTGAACACTGCCACCAGAGCAAATACTTCTTCTCTCCCCTAGCAAATCCTTTAACCATCTTTGCACCTCAATTAGATCACCCGGTAACTACCTCTATTCATGAGAATACAAGCGTAGTCTGCCGTCACGTCCTCATAACCATTACAGCCCCTGCTATAAACAAACACACAGCATAAAAGTGAGAGACGACTCATACAAGAATTGTATGTCTGCAGTGCTCGACTATAGAGCAAGACTGGAGTCATATAGGCCCTTCAGCCCAACTCATCCATGCTGACCAACATGAAACCACAGATAGAGTAACAGAGCCACAAATGACTGCTGTCATACTGATCCAGAATTAACACGGTATCCACGTTCATCAATTTTTATAGGACAACCGCACACCCTCCACACAGAGGAAAGGAGGAAAGGGCAGCAGAAAAGCAGCTCAACATCATGGTGGGTGTAGAACTCAGAGAGGTGTGGGCACAGGAGTACAAAGGTGAGGCAGGGCAGGCCTGGAATTTGTTGACGTGTGCACAGAGGAAATCTTGCCCAAAAATGTGGCAAAGGTTATCATGAAGGAGACAAGTTCTGGATTTTGAGCATGATGAGCTTGTAAAGGGGACTGCAGCGTAATGTAAACAGGCATTTCAGAGACCCAGTGGAGGTCTCTTCAAATAACAACCTGTTACAACCAACTTACATTCATATACCAAAACCTCAAAGGTCCTAGTGACAAAAGAGCAGAGAGAAGATGCAGGAACAGATGGACATAGGAGTAGAGCTAAGGATAAACCCAAACATCAGCAAGATGTAGGGAGCAAAGCAGAAACCAGCCTCCCCTCCATGGACTCTGTCTATACCTCTCACTGCTTTGGTGAAGCAGCCAGCATAATCAAAGACCCCACCCACCTGGGTCATTCTCTCTTCTCTCCTTTCCCATCAGGAAGATTATACAGGAGCCTGAGGGCACGTACCGCCGGGCTAAAGGACAGCTTCTATCCCATGGTGATAAGACTATTGGACGGTTCCCGTATATGATGAGATGGACTCTTGACCTCACAATCTACCTTGTTATAACCTTGCACCTTATTGTCTACCTGCAATGCACTTCCCTGTAGCTGTGACACTTTGCTCTGTATTCTGTTATTGTTTTTACCCTGCACTACCTCAATGCACTGTGTAACGAATTGATCTGTACAAACAGTATGCAAGACAAGTTTTTCACTGTACCTCAGTACAAGTGACAATAATAAACCAATACTAATACCAATACCAAAGCTGGTCAGGGTACATTGGAACTGTCAAGTCTATGGGTAATGTTGGAATGAATATGAGATTGAGCACAAATGTGCTGAGGCAAAGGTGATATTATGAGTTGGAACCTGACAGTGTTTGTGATGAAATGAATTTTGTAACATATGTGACACATATACTTGGGGTAAGGAATAATCATTGTGGTTTTAAGGCTGTAAGAGTTGTGAGCAACTCCCTTCCCTGTTGTGCAACTTTACTGTGTGTAACGTTGAGAATCTGAGGCAAACATTAGGTTGGAAGCTCCTCTCAGGGTCAACTGGTCTTGTTCAACCTTAGGAAGGACTGATTTGGCAGCCAAGGAACCCAGCTTGTGAGGGGAAACTGAAAGGCAATGGTTACGGACTTCTAACATTTAGTTAGAAGAAATTTCTGCTTATGTATGTTGGATAAGAAGTGTGACAAACAATAAGTCAAGGGAGCAACTTACTGTGTGTGAACCATCCTAATACTGTTTCATGTTTGCTCGGCTAACTTCATGATTTTAGCCACGGGATTCGACTCAGCGTTAATTGGTAATCAGTTTACTGTTGTCACATGTACCAAGGTACAGTGAAAAACCATGTTTTGCATGCCATTCATACAGATCATTTCACCACATCAGTATATCAAGGTTGTAGAAAGGAAAAGCAATAACAGAATGCAGAATATAGTGTTGCAGTTACAGAGAAAGTGCAGTGCGGGAAGACAATAAGGTAACTCTTCACACGACAAAGGTTTAGCACATCAGCCATTGGTGAAATCCATTTTTTCCAGATAAATACAGGCAACATTTGAAGATAGGAGGTAGCCAAGGTTATATTGTAGAGGGATCTAGAGGTAATGCACAGAGTGACAAGGGAATCTCTGGCTATTATGCAACAGTTAGGTATGGAAACAATGAGTGAGGTCCCACTCCCATTAAAGACAGTGGTGAGACAATGGAGGAGATCTGTGTGGTCAGTGACGTCAAAGGGGAGTAGGTGTACTGTCATAAAGGATTTAATTTGGGCTTGTAGTAAAGGGTGTTCCAACAATGTGGCAAGGGTGGAAACTTGATTAGAGGGATTCAAAGATGAAGTTGTCAGGAAGATGGGCATTGCTGAGAGAGAGGATACTGTCTTCAAGGTCTTTGGAATAGAATGTGAGACTGGAGACACTGAAGTAGCAAGGACAGAGAGGGCAAGGCAGACCTTGGCGGAGTGGTGAAATTGCAGATTTGAAGAAAAGGGGCCTAGATGGAGTTTGGAGTTAACAATTCCGGGAGGGGGTCAGAAGTTTGGTGGGGATTCAAATGAAATAATGGGAATGATGTTATTGACAGTGGGAGTACGGAGAGCAACAAGCTGATAATTCCTCTCTCGAAAGTGGTGTTCAGTCCTTCTTTCCATCAAAACCTTATGGCTTTATTAACCATCATGAGAGTCCACAGAACTGGTGTGGAAGCAAGTCAAGCTTGACTCCAGGGTGCTGCCTGAAGTAAACTAAAGAGAGGGATCTGATTTAAGAGTATTCTAGCTTAGCAATTTTTCTTAGCTATATTACTTCTTGACTTGTATTGACTCATACATGTCATCAGACTGGCTACAATTGGAATCTGGGGTCAGATAAATCAATACATCAAGTTCCGGTGACTGTAGCCTTTAGCTTCAAAACGTTACTGAGTTACTGCTCCATTGCTCAGAGGCAAAAAAGACAATAATGAAGCCAACTTATGAAGTTATAGTCAACTCTGAATTTAAAAAGTCTCTGATTTGTACTTCAGATTAGCTCGACTCCAGTAAGGGACTTATTAGAGGAGAGGTGCACCTTGCTGAACGCAGTCTGTGCTGGGATTCAGTGTGCGGTGGACTTGTTGGTTAAGATCAACAGCTGCGTGTTGTCGTGTGGCTGTCATTGAATGGTAGCAAATTTATGGGGACAGCCACATTTGAGAAACTTGTGCATGAAGTGTATCTTCACTAAAAGCAGTTCCTTCGATCTGAATTCCCTGGAAGGTGCTCACTGGTGATTTGCCATTTCTCTCCCTGCCCCAGGATCCTTGTATCACAGCCGTGTAGCTGGTAGAGCTGCCATCTCACTGCACCAGCAAACCACATTCAATCGCAACCTCCAGTGCCGTCTGTGCAGAGTTTGCACGTTCTCCCTGTGACCACGTGGGTTTCTTCCAGGTGCTCCGGTTTCCTCCCACTTTGCAAAGATCTTCCGGTTGGTAGGTTAATTGTCCGCTGTAAATTGCCCCTAGTACATAGGTGAGTGATAGAATCTGATGAGAATTAATGAGAATGTGGGGAGAATAAATTGGGATTGATGTTGGATTAGTGCAAAAATGGGCTCTTGATGGTCAGTGTGGACTCAATGAGCCAAAGAATTTGCTTCCATGGCCTATGTCTCTATGACTTGATGACTTAAGTCCCCACCTGCACAGAGGTTTGCCTATGTGGATAGAACCAGCTTCATTCAGGAATTTGCTGCTTGAAACTCTACTCCAGGTAATTGCAGAACTAGTGGATAGTGGAGTGGCAACCTTTAGAGCCTCTATGTGCTCCTTCCTACCTTGCGGTGGGTGGGATCTTGCTGTGCTCAAATTTGCTGCTGCATTTCTTACATTACTAAAGGAATTCCATTTAAATGGCTCTTTGTTGACTGTAAGGTCGTTTCGTTTCAGGTCACAGGAGGTTCTACATAAGTGTATTAGTGGATACATATGTGAATAGTGAGAAACAAATGAGAACCACATTGATTGGTAAGTGGTTTATTATGGTCACATGTACTGAAATACAGTGAAAAGCTTTTGTTTGCGTGCCATCCAGACAGATCATTTCATATGTAAGTACACTGTGGCAGTACAAAAGGAAAACAATAACAGAATGCAGAATATAATGTTACAGTTACAGAGAATCTGCAGTGCAGACAGACAAATAAAGTGCAAGGGCCATGACGAGGTAGATTGAGAGATCAAGTGTTCATCTTTATCGTATAAGAGATCTGGTGAAGAGTCTTATAACAGCGGGACAGAAGCTGTCCTTGAGCCTGGTGGTACGTGTTCTCAAGCTTTTGTATCTTCTGCCCAATGGAAGGGGGGAGAAGAGAGAATGATTGGGGTGGGAGAGATCTGTGACTATGTTGGTGGCGTTCCTGAGCCAGCAGGAAGTAGATAGAGTCAATGGAGGGAAGGCAGGTTTTCGTGATAGACTAGGCTGAGTTCAGACTGAAGGAGCAGAAACTAATTTCACAGCTCTTCCAAGGAGAAGGCACAGGCATAGTGGACTGAATGGCCTTCCATTCTAAGTAATTTTATGACCCTATTGAGTTCATTCTTCCTACAATACAAAAATACCTAAATGAGGGTAGCAGCTTTAGAATTCTCACACAGGGGAACATAAAATATATTTTCCCAATTTAGCGCAAGCTCTTGGCTTATAAAACTCACAGCACGGAACTCCACCAAGATTGGTAGGAGGAGCGAAGAAGACCACAGAAACCTCCACAACCAGCCGAATGTTTTTTGAATACCAATGACATTCTGCATGAACAGTAATTGCATAGCTCTTTATTTAAGGTACGGAAGAAATGCTGTTGATTAACCATATACAGAATGGAGGAATTATGTGACCCAGAGCTAATCTGAATTCCTTCTCTACCCACTTATTATTTCATCATCTCAGTAGCATAAAGGAATCAAAGCAATACAGCTTAATGACTTTGCTTTCCTGCTGCTCAGCAATAAAATAAAGCAAGAAATATTAGCTATCCTTGATTTATTCCTCAATTCTCCAGTAACAATGTCAAAGTATCAAGGGCCGGGAGTTTACTGCACTGGTTTAAGGCTAAGACAAGTACATTATGTGAATGGAGGTTTCAACCGAATTGTAAGGGAGAAAGCAGTAAATGGATGGTGACCTAAGCAGCCCAGCTTGTTGCTATCTCCTGCTGTTCGCTGCCTTCTTATCACAGGAGCAGCATTGTGTAAAAGTACTGCAGACAAGAAAACAAAAATAGGCGAGGTCAACACACTGCTCTCGTGGAGGTCATGTATATAAAGCTGTGAATAAAATCAAAGCATCAAACAAAAGGCGCCCTGGATAATTCCCAAAGAGAAGTTTACCAAAACTTTAATTAAGAAGCACTTTTTTCATTGAAACCAGAGGCTGCAACAGCAGACACCAGGGTGGACTCTTCTTGTTTCTTGCCTGCTGTAAAACTGAGGGAAAATACAAATGATAAAAGAAAGCCTTGCATTTATTAATATTGAACCTAGTCCACCTTGTGTTAATTGACATACTTACAACCACTGCTGGTACTGCTAATGACTTAGCTAATCCTCTGTAGTAAGCTAAACCGCAGTTATACTACAGTACTACATAAAACTGGCACAATTTGCCATCCATCTGGGATACATCAGTTAGTACAGCAATATTCCTAAACAGCCACAAAAGCTATTTTACTTTGCCAATGCCAAAATACTTCATAAACCACATACAATTATGACACTTATCTAATAGTAAATCTCACCAGTCATTATGTGTGCTGAAGGATAAAGTTCATAATACGACACATACACAAGTACATTGTACACACTGGAAGTTTACAATACTTTCCTGTATGAAACTTTAGGCTGTAACAGACCACATAAGCTTGGAATCATATTGTACTCCACTACAAAACGCAGTTAAGCAAGAGTTTCTTTAATGTAAAATGATCATCTGAGGTTTACCCAGAGCTTAGGAAATACAAATAATCTCTAACCCAGCAATTTGTAGATTTAAACTTTCAGCTAGGAAACGTCTGAACCTATCCACTGCCTGCCTGATTGCAACTAATTCTTTAGCCTTCAATTAAACAAATGCTGCATGGATTCACCTGTCCAGCAACCCATCGATATTAAAATCTCAGGCTTGTTGTCACATTCTGCCATTGCCCCATTCTTGCCCACCTCCTCCACGCCAGTAACCTTCCAACATCTGCACTATCCTCCAACTCTGTACTTCGGCCTTTTGCTTCCCTCTCACTAAACTCTGGAATTCCCACCCTAAACTTTTCCAAATCATCGAATTGTACAGCGCAGAAACAGCCCCTTTCTGCCCACGTCAAGCATGGTGACCCTGATGCCTATCCACATTAATCCGATTTGCCAGCATTAGGCCCATATACCTCCATGCTCTTCCTATCCATGTACCTGTCCAAATGCCTTTTAAGTGTTGTAATTGTATCTGCCTCCACCACCTCCTCTGGCAGCTCGTTCCAGAATCTCGTCCTCACCTCCCTCAGCCAGGCTTTTGCTCCATTATCCCAATACTTCATGTGGCTCAGGGTTGACCATTCTACATTAACAGGCCTGTGCAGGGCTGTATCTAAAGTCTCTGTGTTGCACAAGGATGTCTCACACCTTAATGCAGTAAGTGCTGCTTTCTCACAGTTCCAGTGACTCAGGTTCAGTCCTGACCTTGAGGGCTGTTCATATGGAGTTTGCATGTTCTCCCTGTGACCACATGGGTTTCCCCTGGGTGCTCTGATTTCCTCCCACAACCCAAAGACATGCAGGTTAATTGCCTACCTATAAATTGCCCCTGGTGCTGGTAAGTAGGTGCCAGGAAATTCAGGGTGGAGTTGATGGGCATGTGACAGAGAAGATGTAACAGGGATATAAGTGAGGGAATGGGACCGATGGGACTGCTCTGACAGCCAGCACCGACCCAATGGGCTGAATGGCCTCCTTTACAACATGGAAAAATAAGAAATAACTCCAAATTGTATTCTTGTTGTTTGCAAAGAGCATCAACATTGAAACTCGCTGTGCGTTAGTTACATGTGTAGCGCAGCCTCGTGCTTGAATCACACTGGACTGCATTTGTTTTAATGTGCTCTTTTAGAAAAATATTGAACTGATCATCTACACTTTCTTGTTATAACATCCATGGTGTTTCTCAGGTAATGCTATGCATGGCACAGCAAGCCGCAGATATGGATGACATAAACCACAATAATCTCAGGACCCCTCCCCATCTGTCTCAGTGGGACAGTGTCAGGATCTCTATCGTCTTCTTAGGTGACTGTATGCTCACAAAATTTCATGCATTCGGCCACTATCATGACCTCAGCACTTCCCAGTTTAATGAAGTACGTATTGAAATGTATTCACTACTGCAACATGAAGTCAACTTGTACACAGCATGAGCCAACAAAATTTCAATGAATATGATCAAGTGATCTGAGTTATTGCGGTTGGTTGAATGATTCTTAGCTGCCCCTCCTCTTCACATCAGATCTATCGGCTCTTTTGCATCTATCTGAAGGGGCACATGGGGTTTTCATTGTTTCATCTGCACCTCTCCACCTCTGACAATGCAGCGCTCCCTCAGTGGTGTGTCAACATAGGCGCTATGGTCAAAAGTCTGTAGTGAGATGAGGACCCATAATGACAGAACACTGCAGACTGGGTCATGTTGACATCAGTCAAGTGAAACTAATCAAATTGCAAAATGAAACAATAATCAAGGGGAAATCACATATTCAATATCACCAGACACCTAGAGAGAATAATTTTTATCAGTATTAAATCAATAGGGTTACAGCATATGAAAGAACACATTCCAATACCTTGCCTAAGATATTTGAATGCTAAACTCAAAGACCTCCCCCTATTGGTCCATTAGTATAAGATGTACAGAAAGGAACTCACTCAGAGAAGCACATCTCTCAACATAACTAAGATGGTCACAAAGATAATAAAACAATAAAATTATTATGTTATTATATTATTCTCCATGGGTGGAGATAAATTAAAGGACACTTGAAAAAATAGAATGCTTCTCCATAAGCAAGGTCAAACAGTAAATGGCACAACAACAGTTAGCTGAACTAGATATTAAAGATAAGGCTCAGGTTTCTGGTAAATCTCTACAATCCTTTACATATGAAGGAAGCCTGGATTACCTTTCAGATGGCAGACGTTTCACCAGCAGTCTTATTGTGTCACGGGATAGAGAACGCTTCAAAGCACACAAGAAGCTAAATAGAATTAAAATAGTAGGGTGACATTCTCAACTGAAGCTCCTCGTGTCAGCAAGATTTCTCCAAACATATTTATGAAATCATAAACTTTAAGCTGTGGGTGCATCCATCGTGTGGGGTTGCTCAAGGATTACTTAAACTGAGCATGTGCTAGGCAGTTGTAATGGCTAATGAGAACATTTTGGTTGAACCCTTATTGCAAGGAGTAATGGCTAAAAATAAACATACCACAAGACACTGCATCTGTTATCCTTATAGTCCAGAGTGAAGAAGACAGGGACACCTCCTTGTGAAGTGTTTTGGAGGTCAGTTTTCACCTTATATATGTTCTTTAGTGATCAATTCATCTTAAAATGCTGTGAGTACATACACAAGCAAATTAAGAAGATTTTTTTTTCAGTGCTTATCCAGGTCAAGGATGGAACATTTTTTCATCCCAGGAATCCAGTGTGAATATCAAGCATTCCCAGTGACACCTGGGAGAGTGTAAACAGACCTGCAGAGTAAGGATGCTTTTACATTGCCCCAGCAGCACACCTCAGCACAGGGTTAATACTAATTCTGTCTTCCCCACATCAGCACCATAACTCAATGCTGATGAGCATCTATTCACGCTGCATAAAGCTCCAAAAGTCTGTCAAAATAATTGGGTGAAAAAAAGCAATTTTAAACATTTAATAATCTGCGTTTATTTTACCTTTCTCAAAAAGACAACAGCATTAAGAGATGAACCAATAGCAAATTGGTCCTGCCCTCATCTGCCTATCACCCCCTTCACCTGGATCCACCTTTCATTTGCCACCTCTTGATTCACCCCTTCCATCCACCTTTTTATTCTGGTTATCTCCCCTCTTTCCTTCCAGTCCAGATGAAGGGTCTCGACCCAAATCATTGACTGTCCATTTCCCTCCATAGATGCTGCCTGACCCGCTGAGTTCCTCTAGAGCTTTCTGGATAGCAAATTGGATTCATTAAGCACATCTAATTGAATAAAACATCTGTTTCACAGACAATTATCAGTTTTAACACCAAGTATGAAGGTAGATTGAAGGACGGGTGACCAAGAACTTGGCCAATGAGGTAGATTATAAGGACTCTCCCACAGGAGGAAAGGGAGGTAGAGAAGCTGAAGGGTTTAGGGAGACAGTTCCCACACTTAGGGCCTTAGCAGCTGAAGGCTTAGCACCAATGATAGAATGACTAAAATCAGGGAGGGGCAAGGTCATGAAAGATTCAGGAGCAAGGATGAAATTATTAAAATAGTCATGTTGCTTACCTTGGAGCAAGCATAGATGAACAAGTGCAGAAGTGACGGTTGAATAAGACTAGGTGTGAGTTAGGACAGGTAGCAGGATTTTGCATGACCTTAAGTTTATGAAGGGTGGAGGATAGGAGGGCAGCCGGGTGTGTTTTGGATTCAAGTCCAGAGGCAACAAGGGATGGCCGATGAGTTTCACACCAAATGTGTTAAGTCAAAAGTAGAGGCGGGTGATGTTACAGAGGTGGAGATAAGCACTTGGTAATGCTGTGAATTTGTGACCAGTGTATGCAAATCCACAGATGGACAGACAGTGGGAAACCATGGGATACACGATGACACCAGGCAGTAAGATGATAAGAGTGGGTTTTATGTACTCTTCATCTCCCAAACAGTCGTAAGCCTCTTCAATACATGCCAGTAAGTGTACAGGGTACTGACTCTTGGCCTCCAAGACGAACCTGGATACATTTTTCACTGGGCCAGAGAACACATCACAGGGAGCATTGGTGATTTCACAGATAAACAATTCTGAAAACTTGAGAGATTGGAGAGGAATCTTCCAGGGATATTTTTCCCTTAATTGTCCTGGGTTTTTGTCTGTTTTTTTGCTTTTCCCAGGAAATTATATTGCTCCCGGAAGGATGGAAAATAACTACACATGGAAAATAACTATTCCATCCACCAGGCCAGTGGGACAAGCTGTTAAGGACAAACAGATCTGTTCACACCTGTCAGGTTCATGTGTTCATATGTTCACACACCTATACCAGGGAAGCAAGTCATCCTTTGAATTCAACACATCTTACTAAAAGGGTACGGAGAATGCACGGGATGGCCAGCATGAATCCTAGCCAAAGGTGCCAGCAGCAATCAACTTAGCTTCCTGATACCTTCCTGAAGCTGGTGAATAAGACAATCTGAGGCACATCCATGCACATTCAAAGAAAAATGGATGAGCATTTGAATTGTCATAACCTAACACAAACCTAGAGTTGGGAAGTGGGAATAGGCTGGATATCTCTTTACTGACTAGTGTAGACACAGTGGGCAAAATGCTCCCCTTTGCCTTCTATAATTCCTTAAGTCTGGAATGCTTTTGTGATTCCTATTCATAAAGTACGGAAAGCTAGTGAGTTCACATGAATCTTACAGACATTACAAGTGACTAAACTGGTGCAACACAATGAATCTAATGCACTCAGTAATCACAAAATACTGGTCGGAATTTTGCTCTTGCATGGGACATAGGAACAGGCACAGTCTATTCAACTCTCTCTCTCACTCACTCACTCTTGTGCGCTTCTAGTAACTACTGTCCAACTAATGAAGCCTCGAAATCGTGCTTACATGTTACTTAATTGTCAAGTGGCAATCATTCTCTAGGGAGGAAAGGTAAAAACCATTAAACTGCCTACAAGACATCATTTTGGTGGTGAATATTCAGCAGTAGATCAAATGTCTAAGAGTAGGTTAGTAACCCAATACCCAAAAGGTTATTGCCTCTGATGATAAACCAAGGAGTTATGCTCTCTAAATATCCTGAGGCAGGTCTGTCATTTGTGGCACCCTGTTTCAGTCTCTACCAGTGAAATGCCTACTTTTATCATTTTATTGGATTCAGATATTCACCACAGTCACTGCACATTAAGAAACTGTGGGCTGTGACAAGGCTGTGGAAGCCTGTGAGTGCCCATACTCAAAAAGGTGAAAGGTCCCTAACCTTCACAAGTATTTCCTGAAGTCTAAAATAAAACGGAAAATGCTGTGAATCCCCAACAAGTCAGGCAGCAGCTGTGCAGAGAGAAGCAGTGTTTGTATTTCAGGGTGATGTCTCTTCAAGAGAACATTGACCTAAAGCAGCAAGTAAAATAGTAAAACAATTCACACAATTCTAAAAGTGAAAGTATTTTAAGAAATACACTAATGCCTTTACTGCCTTGGTGTGCATCAACCCAGGCATCAAAAAAGTTAATTCTCCTGTGTTTCATTTCCTCTCCTCCATTCAGTGCCAATTCAGGTGTGACCAAACAATCTGCTGGAGGAACTCAGGGGGTAATTTGGGTCTTCAGTGAGACAACAGGTGGGAATGTCGATGGAATACATTTTGTGTACTGAGGTTTTAGTGGGTAAATTTACCTGCGATTTCTGGCTCCTTGATTGGTAAGTGTCTGGCTGCAGCTAGCCAATGAGTGGTGGCTCTGGGGATCCACCTCCACTCTTTGGCCAGTAGCTCGGAGCATGAAACCACACCCCAATTGTCAACACAAGAGGCTGCAGATGCTGGAATCTGGAGCAACAAACAATCTGCTGGAGGAACTCAACGGGTCAAGCAGCATCTGTGGGAGGAAAGGAACTATCGACCCTGCATCAGGACTGAGGGTGGAGAGGGGAGACGGCTGGTATAAAGGGGAGAAGGGGAGTGGTGAGAGGAGTCTGAGGCGACCAGTGGACTGAGGAGGGGTGTAAGGTGACAGGCAGGTAGTGCCAGGTAGGGGTGGTCAGCGGGGGAGTTGGAAGACAGTGGCAGGTGAACGATAGATGGCGGCAGATAGAGAGAGAGGAAAAAGGGTACACAACAGATGGAGAAAGATGTGGGGAGGGGAGGGGAGGGTGAGGGTTGGAGATGGCTGCTGGAGGGAGAGAAGCAGGAACACACAGCGCTACCGTGTTGGAATCTGATAAGTAGAGGAGGTGAGAATGGGAACCATTAGGGGAGAGGTGTATGGCAGCTGGAACCAGAAAGGGAAGTGGGACCTGTGTGTGAAGTGGGTTGATGGAACCAGGAGGGGGAGGCCACTCTCTTTCTCTTTATACCGGTGGTCTCCCCTCTCCACCCTGATGCAGGGCCTCAACCCAAAACGTTGACAATTCCTTTCCTCCCACAGATGCTGAGGAACCCGCTGAGTTCTTCCAGCAGATAGTTTGTTGCTCCAGATTCCAAGCATCTGCAGCCTCTTGTGTTGCCATTTGGGGTGTGGTTTCGTGCTCCGAGCTTCTGGCCGAAGAGTGGAGGTGGATCCCCAGAGCCACCGCTCATTGGATAGCTGCAGCCAGACACCCACCAATCAAGGAGCCAGAAATCTCAGGTAAATTTACCCACTAAAACTTCAGTACACAAAATGTATTCAATTGACATTCCCACCCGCTGCCCACCGAAGATCCAAATAGCTACATGGAGGATTTTATCTGTTTCATGTACTTTGGTAAAAAGGCAAATGTTGAAGTCCTATTGGAATATTAATTCAGGTGTTCCTCAACTGAGATGTCAGGGCAATATTCTTAACCGACTGATGCAAATCCACATATCAGACAGATGTGGGTAACGGTAACAGAATCCCAAACCCTTTGCCAATTCTGTCCGTGCATCGCAAAAGCTTTGGCTTCAGAACTTTATTCCTCCGGGGAAGTGAATCTTCAAGAGCTTGGATTAAAATAGTAATTAGCCGGGAAGCAAAGATATGGCCAAGGCAAACAAAACCATGAGCAGGAGATGTTAGATAGGCGCCAGATGTAGGAGCTGTGGGTTGATTCAGGGCCGAGAATCCGACTCGGGGATTAAGTCCTGAAACATAAAACTATTTGAAGAGATCTTTGGGGCATTTTTAACACCATTGCAAGTTTGAACAGCTCAATGTAATTAACACCACAAAGCAAAGGATGATCATTTTGCCCAATATGGAAATCAAAGAAATTAAACAGTTTTGTTTTATAACTACAACATTGCTAAATCTCATTCCGTTCTGTTACCAAACCGTTGGCCACACTGTCGGATTAGCGTTTCGATTCCCTGGACCATCCGACTGTCTAAAGAGCAGATGAGGACAATTGGGATTAATGTCACGCATCTTTAGGGAAGGTATCTTATTCCAGCAAGCTCCAAACTCCGTTTCCTGGTCACCCAGAGATTAAAATATTCTGGCAAAGCAAGGCTAGGGGCACATGCAAGGGCCGGCGTGGTGCCCTGGTGTATGACTGGGAGTGCTGCCGGTGCGAGGTGCCGTGGCAGAGAAGTTGGGATGCTGCGCGCTCTTGGTTTGGACAAGCGAGCAACTTTAAAACAATGCCGACCATTTCAATTGCAAAATTTCCTTTGCATCCTTCAATCGGCGTTGACATCATGATTAGAATGTATTTGTTTGCAGGAAGTTGTATCTAAAAGCCCGTGTGACCGTTTTAATGCCACAAAATTAAACTGATGCATTATTGAGGAAGCGTCCTTCTTAATAATTAAATATTTTTTTAATAAAGCCATGTCGGGCGATGCAAGCTGCGACGATCTGAGGAAGTTTTCGTCTCCTTAATCCTTTGAGATAGCAGACTTTCTCCCCTGGCTATTTAAAGGGACCGCTCGCCTCTGAAGGATCCATCCCTCTGAGCGAGTTCGAGGGGGGCATCCTCTCCAGGAACCCCGCGCACCTGCCTATCCATTGGCTGCCTCAAGGAGGGCCCTACCTCTGATTGGCCTGCGGATGAATTTCGTCACCGATATCTTAACCTAAAAAGTTTTTTTTGTGGGGGGAGAAAAGTTTTACATTTTCAGACGGCATCGAGAAGTATCGGGAGTTACAAACCCAGGGACACAGGCAACGAGGAGAAGGCGCAAGCACTTGGAGATCGGCAAGGGCTCTCTGTCTCTCCTCTCTCTCCCTCTCTCCGCGAGTCCTCTCAACTGGCATCAAGGGGCACCAGCAGTTACGTTGCAATTAGTCGAGTGCAGCTTCAGTGCCGGATCCTGACCCTTCATTCTCCCAGATAAGGGAGGCGGTGTAATAGCAAACAGCGGGAGCATCGAGCAGACCTGAGCTGGAAGGAGCAGTGATCAGCACCATGGCTTGCTTCTGGCCGGAGCGCGGCTTCCTGTTCCAGCTACTCGCCTCTCTCGCTTTTGCCAGTCTCCGGGCGAGAAGCGAGGGCGCGGGAGATGCTTCGCACGGCGCCTCCAAGTTGCATCCGTCTCGCCCCAGTCACATCTCGGCGCTGGGTCGAGCCACTCAGGATATGGTGGCTGTGCATATGTTGAAACTGTATGACAAGTACAACCGCGAGGGGAACCGGCCGAGGGACGGGAACACTGTCCGCAGCTTCAAGGCGACTGAGGGTAAGGGGAAACTCGTCGGTGACAGCCCGCGAACTTTAACTGGACCTAAACTATCCCCTGACCAATGTGGGTGCATTTGCTTTTGGAAGACGCGAGTAGAGGGTAGAGTTTTGATTAACATGAGGGATGTCCACTGTACATGGTCAAGTTAGTGTTAAGGGTTGTTGGTGAAAACGGTTGCAGGGTTTCGGATATGCCAGCGGATCAGCAGAGTGCAGGTTGAGGTATCACAACTCGGTGTGGGTGAGTGCGTGCGTAGATGCAAACACTTTGCGAGCGTTAAGTGTAACTACAGGCACCCAGCGCAGGAGCCGGCACAGCGCCATCTGCATGGCGTTCCACGTCTCGCCCTGGCCGCTTCCTTCACACCTCACTGTCCACCGCGAACCAACTTCAGTTTAAAATATCCCTAAAATTCCGCCGTACTTTTATCACGCGCTTTCTAACATTGGAAGAAAAATGACCTCGCTGTGTTTCTTAGTGGTGGGAAGGTGGGAGTGGAGATGTGGGGAACTATCACCCAATATCCCACCCCGAGGGTCTGCCCATCCCTCCCGAAATAAAACCGTTTCCATTGTAGGAAATGTGGTTCCGACGCTTACTTGGGGAAAGTGCTGGGTTCTGTCACATTTCTGCGATTAGACCACGAGAAACTCCCGGTGAATCACTGCTCCGTCGTTCGCCTGAGCTAGAATTCAAAGTTAATGCCCAGAGGTCTGAAAGAGCTCTCACCGAGCTCGGAAACAATGCTCCTTTCATTTAACGTATTCTAGCTTGTTTTACGAGCACGCAGTAATTTAAATAGATTGCCCATAAAGTATTTTTATCTGAAATATTTTGTGAAGGGGCCATAAAGCAGGAAAGAAGGGTGCCAGGCGAGTGAAGACGTAGAAGCCGGAGCAGATGAAATGTGAACAATTGTTTATTGAGTAACTCCATGTAAATGATCGTTTTCAAATACAGACAAATGCAGATAACAGCAAGATATTTGCACAGTGATTTCAATGCAATAAAAATTCCCAAAGCGAAAATAATGGACGTAGTGTTGGAAATTCTGACTTCAATTCAATGTGTTTTAGTATATTTGGTTTAAATCATTCTACTCCTCTGGTGCTGATTCGGTAGCCCTGGAAACTACCGCACCGTGTAAAAAAAATGTTCCGTGGAAGCCACGCGATGTCAAAGCAAGGTCATATTCTAAAATTTATCTGGATTATAGTCCCGGCTAGTTGGGCATTAAGTTTGATACTCGGAGAAGGCACACGCTCGTGTTAGTATTCAGAAAACTGACCATCACATTTAAATGCCTCCCTCTATATGACATGGGGTGGATGGGTTTACCCTACAGAACCATTTTTATTAAATATCTTGCAGAATTACTATCGGGTTCCTTTTCAGAGTGAATCACGCCTTATCTTCCTTAAATGTAGGTTAAATCGTCATATGTCCTGCCATAGAGAACGAACGGTATTACATTTCAAGTACTGTATTAACACTTGCAACAATTAGATAATCTTCGGCTGTGAATTAAGAAAACACGTGCACTGTCTCCAGACATTGTGTGTGCTAACGTGATGAACATTTCTCTTTCTGCAGAGACCATTGACCATAAAATCCTCTACCATTTCAATCTGTCCTCCATCCAAGATTCCGAGCTGATTTTGGCGGCGACTTTTCACTTTTTCGCGCAGAAACGTTGGAGAAACAGGCCCGCGTTTTGCAAACGCTCCAAAGACTCCCCGTGCCCTCTCCCCCAACCTCACAAAGCGCACCCGGTCCACTTGACCTTCAGAAGCCGCTCGGCCACTTCACCTTTCGGGAGGCTACTCGGGAACCTGAGCGTCACGCCCCACCGCCGGGGTACCTGGTGCCTGAACGACATTACCCACATTGTAAAGGACGCCAGAAGAGCAGATGGATTAATAGTCACCGCCCAAATGGATTCTGCAGACAAAACCCCAAACCCAACCCCATCCAGCAATCTACCCTACATCTTGGTTTATGCAAACGATTTGGCCATTTCCGAGCCCAACAGTGTTGGACTCACTCTGCAACGCTACGGACCCTTCCCGCCCAGCGAGGAAGAGTCGACGCAGTCTCCTAACGCCTCCCGGGACTCTCGAGTAAGGAGAGAAACCTACTTCTCCTCCCCCTCCCTCGAGAACAACGAGCTCCCCGAGGTAGAGTACCATCATTACAACAAGCACCACCTCTGGGGGGATACCTACCGCTCCCTCAAACCCAAGGTGCCCCGCAAGGAGAGGAGGAGAAAGGAGCCCGGTCACGGCGAGCAACTGGTCAGGTCGCAAGTGCTGAGCTTTGATGAGAAGACCATGCGGAAGGCGAGGAGACGGCAGTGGAACGAGCCGAGGACTTGTTCTCGGAGGTACCTGAAAGTAGATTTTGCCGATATCGGTTGGAGCGAGTGGATTATATCCCCTAAATCATTCGACGCCTTTTATTGCGCGGGGGCCTGTGTATTCCCAATGCCCAAGGTAAGATAACTAGATCCGGGTAGATTTATGTTTATCGGGGGTCTGCAGGCAATCTGATTCTAATTAACTTCTGCTTTAACACCCTGAGTTCTTCATAACCTCGAAAAGGTTAATTTGAGGGTCTCATCCACACAACACTCACTGTTCCATTCGTTAGCTCGTCATAAAGACCCAGTGATTTTACTGTGCCAAATAACACAGAACGAGATGGATAACATCCGTACACATATTTCTGCACTTTCAAGGTTATTTGAAATGCTAAGGAAATTACGTACTTTAAAAGATCATGCCATGCCTAATGAGATGCGGAGTCCTAACAGTCTAAGAAAAACACTGAGGTCTTTATATTATCCTCTCGGCCTCCCTTATACCTTTGAGCTCCAATGTTAAGAAATATCTGTAGAGACTTCCCACTGTAAATTATGGAAGAAAGTCCACGTATAATCTAAGTGGACAGTTCATTACACGAAACAGCTGAAAATACATTTTCCTCAAGTTCATATTCATTAGGGGAACATGGTGAGGAAGAGCCGCTATTAAAGTGAATCATTTGAAAGAAAACTACAGTTTTCATTTTCTTCCATCTACAGCAGCGAGGGTGTACGTGTGGGTCTGTGTAGCAATAATTCTTGCACAATATCGTTTAACAATATTAGGTCAAAACACCTGTATTCATTAGTTCAGGAATCTGCTGGGATTCTCTCACAAGGGTCAGTTGGATATGGCCCTTTTCAGTTGGATCAATTTTCTTGATGGTTGGAGTCAGAGTGTGCTCTCTCCAGGTAATAAAAGAGGTCACGCCAACTCCATCAAGAGTACCCTTGAGATCAGAGAACTCTATGGAGAATTAACTGACTGGAAGACACCAAGAGAGGTTGTACCACTGTCTAAAGAGAATAATACTCAGTAAAGCCCACCTCTACACAGGCTGCTCAATGGGCTCCCTGAATCACTAAAGACCATTAAAGGCATTGCAAAGAAAATCAGGAAGAATGTTTGCCATAAACTGTGTGTTTTGGAGTCCTCCTGAGGGCGGTTTGTTACTAAGTGTCCATGGCGAGAAAAGCACAATTGAATGAAGACGCCATTTGCAGCGAATTGCCACATATTTGGTGTCCGTACTGAAACAGAGCAGAAAGGAAACCAAAGGAAGTCCATTCAGACTGTCAAGCGCACTTCAGTGCCTGCTTTCCCTGTTTACCCCCTCTGTGTTTTGCATTAGAAGCCCCCTTGTGATTACTGCTAGCCTTACAACTTGTATCAGGGGTGTCCTGTGCTGTTCATCCAAGTATTCAAGAGAAGTCTGCCCCCTAAAATCCAAGTAAATGAATATTTCAATGACTTCACACCATCATAACATTTTGTTGGTGGGTCTCAGAGACTGCGAAGGAAAGGCAGCTGTAAATAATTAAAGAAAAGCAATTAGTAAATAATTGTATTCAGCATGGACAATGTGGTATGCTGATGGAAACTATAATTAACAGCATTTCTGCCAGGATAGAATGTAAAACCTACTGTAACAGGACTCATTCTGATCCTGTAGAATGTACATAATTAAGAGTGGGATGGGGACCAGTAGGGGGAATGCTAATAACCTCACCCCTCCCCCCCCCCCCCCCCCCCCACTCCCACTCCCACTCGGTCACCATCTCCCACTATCCATTAAGGGCTTGTGTCCACGCAGACGTATGTGTAATTTGTGTGTGTTTGACATGCCCCTCCAGAAGTGGTCAAACTTAAATCCATGTACTTGGCCCTGGTCACAATAGCAGGTATGACAGGAACCAAACTTGAATTAGTCCTCTACCATTTGCAGTGCCGTTTAAACTGCTCTGTAAAACTAAAACCTGATAACACAAAGACAAGTCATATTTATGAACTCACATTTGGTGATAACTGGAAACTTTTGTATGAAGGTGGAATATGGCACAAAGAGCTGAAAAAGTAACAATGCCTGGCATTAGAAAGTCCAATAACTTCATTGGTCTTTGCAGAAATTCTCTTTACAGGAAAGCCTCCAGTTTCTGAAAGAGATAAAACACCTCATCCATTCTGAAACGTTGGTATTATACAAACCCCACAACCCAAAGATTGAGAAGCTCTTTATGAGAAAATAATTTCTGAGGAAGAAATGTGGCATCCTTGCCCAGATTGGCCTGAGACCGACATTGGTGTCAGAACAATAAGGATGGCTCTTAACAATCTTCTATTGTGACCTAGCAAGTGACTCAGTTGTCTAAAACTGCTCCAACTAACACTGCAGTAATTCAAGAAAGCAGTTCACTACCAACTTCTTAGCACAACTGGGGATGGGCAATAAACACCAACATTACCAGTGGTGCTACATCCAAAAACTGGCAGTTTTCTACAAATACTTAGCTGTACAAATACATTTATCATGTTAACAGATTTATGTGTATTTGCAAACAAAGTTTAGCAGCCTAGAAAACACAGAGGAATAGCACCACAGGTATCATAAAATAATAGACATAAAGAGTTTTGTTTAAGGCCTGATGAAAGAGTAGAAAGATGTAGTCCTTCTTGCAGAAAACAAAACTCTTTTATTTTGCAAAGCTGCAAATTAAATATTGAGGCCGCCCATTGCTTTGATTGGACACGGTTGTCTGCATTGTTTCATGGGAATGAGCACAGATGCATAACAAATACAGAATTACAATAGAAGAATAAGGCTAGTCAATGTATATATCAATCAATTTATATCAAATAAAACTCAGATAATAATGTAAAAGTATTTTGATCATCCATAATTGCTTCAGCAAAGCCGCCTTCTTGCAAAGACACATTGGCTTAAAAACTACCCTGGTTAAAGAAAGCAAGGATCTTAGTCGTTTTGTGACAAACACATTCTTTCTCTTGGTATGCAGATGTAACTATGTGTAAGCCATACTTAGTTCTAGTATCAAATCTACATCAAGTTCGACATCAAATGTTCGAGTACCCAAGATTCTTTTTTCAAAACATTTTATATCAGTAAACAAAATTTGCTTCGTCCTTCCCTCAGCATTGTTATCATGTTGCAAAATATAATTTCATGTAAAATATTCCATAATTTCTGAATGTTATAGTTGCCCACAAATGATATAATTTCTTGTTTTTTGACACCTGCCCATTGCTGTTCAGCTGTCAATGTATCATATTTGTTTCAATTTCTCTGTTGCTTTCTCAATCGTTATACCAACACATTTTATTAACACCTTTTTAACTAATAGACCTAATCTTTTTTTTGTATCTAAACAAGTGCATAAAGCAAAGATTACAATTTACAAGCTCTCATGAGTGAAATTTGTAAATGGGATACCTCAGCCATGTTGCCTGAAACTAGTTTCTGGAAAACCTCTAAAATAAACTCTGATGTTTGTCATCTTAGCTTATTGCTGTATAATAACTCAGATTTAAATGCCAGCAAAATTTATAAATGGTTAAATGTGTGGGGACAGTAATTCCTAGGAGGCATATCCCAGTTGGAACTATCTTTTTAAGATACTGAGAAGCATAGGATTAATCAAAACGCAATACTCTAAAGATTTGTGTCTGGCACTGATCAATTAGATAAATCCTATCCTACTGAATCTGGGCAGCTCATTGCAAAAGAGGATTATGAATTTGAAATTCACAGACTGGAAACATAAATCAATCTCCAGCCTAGTTACTATGAACAGAGACTTTGAGTAATTGATGAATTTATTGTACATTTTGTCACAGGTGGTTCGTCCCTCCAATCATGCAACAATCCAGAGCATTGTCAAGGCTGTTGGGATTATCCCTGGAATTCCGGAGCCCTGCTGTGTACCCGACAAAATGAATGCTTTGAGCGTTCTCTTCTTTGATGAATACAAAAATGTGGTGTTAAAGGTGTATCCTAATATGTCAGTGGAGACCTGTGCCTGCAGATAGAAGCACAAAGATATAAAACAGGAACTGCTAAATACAGCATGCTGTATTGCTGCATCATAAGTAAAAGCTGCATTGTGTCTCTTTCAAATTAAGAACTTGATACCAGTTCTGTCCCCTTCCGCCTGCAAACATCAACATGCTAATTTATGGTGTTGAGTAGCGAAGTGTATTTGGGGTTAACACCAGATGTCAATATGTAGAGAACACAGAAAACCCAAGTATTCTGTTTACAGCACACAAATGCATCCATCATCAGATAAAGCAGTGTTTGCTATTCCACAATATTCCCTTAATCTGAAGGTAACAGGACAGATTGTGGTACCTAAGCTCTCTTGTGCTCTTATATGTAAATTAATAATAATACCAGCAATGGCAGTCTATTTAAGTGTAGATTATACTATATTCCTGATCTTGGTGTATTGTGTGTGAGTTCAAATCTTTATTCGTCTTTTCACTTATTTAATATTTTTATTCCTGGTAGCAAAGTTTGTGCTTTTTTTTAAAGAGCAAAAGCAGTTAAATAATTGTAGGGCAGCTGCCAGAAGCATGTTGCTTTTTAATCTTAAACCCCATCAACTAAAACATTGACGTAATTTTCTGAGAAGAGAAAGGCTATTGATTTTATGATAATCAAAAGAAAATTGCGATTAGCTACCAACTTTTGTAAATTGTAAAGAGAATGTTAATTGCAAAATAGATCATTTTAAATTAACCTATATCTGATATATTACAGGCAATGTAAAATTAACTAAGCCCTGAAGTATGTTACTAATTTTAATGTCCGCAAAGTTAAAACTAATGAAACACTTGAAGGAAAATGCTGAAGAATTATTTAGACAATCTTCTATGAAGGTATTAAAGTTTATACATTTTGTCTGGATTTGTTAACAGTTTAACTTCAAAGACATGTAAAAAATACAAAATGCTTTCTGCCCATATGTGATATTCAAAGGTAAAATACCCATAAATGTGTTTTCAGTAATGCATCTGTTCCTAAAAGTATGTTCCCAGTGCCCAGAGCTTGCATTTAATAATCTACAGTGTATGTTCAAAGTACTTGAGAAATTAAAGGTGGAATTGATATGAAATTATGTTTTGTCAAGATATTATTCAACAAATCTACTCAGTATCCTGAAAACGTTAGTCCTGTTAAAATCCATTTTTACTTCTCGGTATTCTGTGTACTCTCACTGGCCTCTGTTTCCTTCTAAGATAATATGCAGTTGGCCAATTTTCAGGCCTCTAACCAATGTCTCTCTTCTGCTTATCCACAAGCGTGGTCCGAGGTCAACTCGATCCATGATTTTTTTTAACCGCCCCTTTCATTTGGCTATGAAAGACAACTGATTTGTCATTGGGTTCCTCTTCTCTGCATTGAACTATGGATACACCATGTCTTATACGATGGACATTTTGGTGCATATCTTTAAAATGTCTGTTTTATGGTCATCAGTCTTTCTTGGTGGAAATCCAGCATTTTTTATTTGTGTTCATAGTTTGCTTGCTGGCAATCAAAGTTGCAGTATTACTTCTGTTTCCTTTCCACCAGAATACAGTTAAAACTGCACAATGGTCTTTGAGAATGAACAGATCTAACATTACTATTACAAAGTAAGCAGTCACTATGCAAGAGATTCTAGTGAGAATTTATTATAAAGTTTTTTATTTGGTGCTGTTACACTGTGGGAAGTGTAATGACTTCAGTACATTTGAAATATATCCCTCAAGGAGCTTCTCTGATTATTTGCCTTTGCTTGGCACATGATTTATTTCATGCATGGCTTAAGAAAACCTGAGCAATTTTGGCATTATGTTTCTAACTAATTCTGTAATAAATTTGCTGAGAGTTCTATTTATAAAAAGCCCTCTTGTTTTTTATTTAAACTTGGACTTCATTTAATTGATCTTTTTTGGAATCTACGCTAGTGCTAATCTTAGAATCAAATGAACACAGTTGAAGCCGGCACTTTCTGAGGCCAGTCATGCTGTAATTCCTACACTGCTACAAATTAGCTTCGGTTGTGGTGTTTCATTGCTTAGAGTAGAAACCCTAATCTCTTAAAATTTTAATGTTGAAACATTTGTCAGGAATCCAAGTCATATCTCAAGCCCCACTGTGGCGCAGAATGGGTCAGTCCGACTCTCTGCTGTCTACTGGCAAGCACCAATCACAACCTGTCTCAATTAAACACCAATGCCATTTCATTGGGTCAAACCTGCAAACCTTCCCTTGTTTTACATGCCGTTAATTTCTAAAGGCTGAAAGCTTCAACAAAATTGAGTTTGAAAATCTTGCGGAGTGAAGAGGGAAGACCAAGGCAACCCAGAGAAAGATGCGCCGAACACCCTAAACTTCACATTTAGGTTTCGAACTCTGTTGTTTAAAATTTCCAGGTTTATATCTGAGACTTAGATAGCTCAAATTTATTTATTCTATCTAAAGTCAGCCTCATCGTTTTTGGCATTCATTGCATCTCTGATTGTATTTCCTAATTCTGTTTCACTTTTTCATGGGAGGTGGAGTCACGAACAATGCCAGCATTTAATGTCTAACCCTAACTGCCCCTTCAGCTCATATCTGATGTTATGGAACCCAGATTTCAACTGGAGCTTTCTAGTCTGCAGTGGCTGGAGCACCAAGGACATTGTTACACCTTTCAGTGTGTCATTACCAAACTCTCTTCAACACCCCTCAGGGATTTTATCCACACCCTTATTAGATTCAAATTTTGAATGTTCTTTATATAAAGGTGATGAAAATAATTTGATAAATGCTTGAAGGAGAAAAAAGTAACAAATATGACAAAAAAGCAGGGACTGAATTGCTGTTCAAAATGGCTAGCACCAGCTTGATGAGCCAAATAGCCTCCTCCTGTGGTGTAGTATTGTAATAGATTCCCCTCTACAATGCTCTCTTACCCCGATTCCATCCAAACAAACTGACTAACTCATTTCCCTACCTGTTCAAAGCTCCGCACCTCTACTTTCATCAGGCACAATGCGTCCCAAGAAGTTTTGCATGTCTTCATAACTTGTTCCTCTCCCTTGGAGGCTTCCATTACTTGACTTCAATGATTTATTCTTTTGATCTATTTCTTCATTGCCATTTCCACTCCATTTATAGTAGCCACCACCTCCTTGTCTGATATTCTCCCTTCAAAATCTTTACCTGCAACTCTCTGCTGCCTTTCACTTGCAGAAGGCTTATTTCTTAATTCCTTTACTTTTGATGGCACTTCTCCAAACTATCTGTTCCTCAGCTTCCACTTCAATGTTATTTCATTCCCTAGTCTGTGGTAAATATCCCACAGTGATTTTACATTGCCATCTTCCAATTACAGAGGGCATACTAATGTTGATGCCAGGTGCGGTTTTAAAATCTTTGGCTCTACTACAAATAAATTCATTTATTCAGGACATGTTACTTCCAAAACCGAGTCCTCATGCTTTTTGCATTTCACAGTTCACAACTTAGTCCCATGTCCACGTAGTCAATAGCGTAACCTGGTAGAACTTCCACTCCCTCCATCCATACCATGTGATTTGGCTATGATAACCCTACAGCTTTTCACAGGTGGAGTTGCTGAATGCTCTGGCAAGACAAGGTCAATGATGGTTGAGTATATTCAATTATAAGAATAACTTGGAGGAAAGATAGGGGAGTTGAAGAGGTTTTAAGAAGGGATTCCAGAATCTGGGACATGCCCACTGAAGGGTCAACTGTGAAGTGAGGGGCAGATGAAAAATGGATGATCGAGAGGCTAAAACATAGAACATGGAACAGCACAGCACAGGAACAGGCCCTTCAGCCCATGATGTTGAACTGAACTAATTAACTTAGTAATCAAATGCCCAACTAAACTAAGCCCTTCTGCCTACACAATGTCCATATCCGTCCATTTCCTGCCTGTCTAAGAACCTCTTGAACACCTCTATCATATTTGCTTTCATCACCACCCCTGGCAGCACATTCCAGGCACCCACCACTATTTGTGTAAAAAACTTGCCCCGCACATCTCCTTTGAACTTACCCCCTCTCACTTTAAATGCATGCCCTCTGGTATTAGACATTTCAACCTTGGGAAAAAGATACCGGCTGTCTACTCTGTCTATGCCTCTCATAATTTTATAAGCCTCTATCAGATCTCCCCTCAGCCTCTGCCGCTCCAGAGAAAATAACCCAAGTTTATCCAACCTGTCCTTACAGCACATGCCTTCTAATCCAGACACCATCCTGGTAAACAAAACAAAACCCAACATCATGGACCGTGCAGAGCCAGAGGAGATTTCAAAGCCTGCAAAGCCACTGAAGGATTTGAAAGCATGATACACAAACAAGGTGGCAGAGTGACATTGCTGGTAGAGCTGCTGCCTCACAGCTCTAGTGACCTCAGGTGCTGTATGTGTGGAGTTTGCATGTTCTCCTTGTGACCACATGGGTTTCCCCCAGGTGCTCCACTTTCCTCCCACGTCCCAAAGACGTGCAGGTTGTTGGGTTAATTGGTCACTGTAAATTGTCTCTGGTATGTCGGTGAGTGGTAGATCCTGGGGGGAGAATTGGTTACAGAGAAAGTTACTGGGGGGGGGGGGGGGGGGGGGGGGAGTGAATGAGATTGTTCTGTGAGCCAGCATTGACTCATGGGCTGAAATAATCTCCTTCTATGTTGTAAGGAAGCATGATATAAGATCAAAGAATGCACATGTCAAAAAAAGTAGTAATTCCAAGTTTTCTTCTTGTAACCAACGGCTTTTCTCAGATCAAGGCAAAACAACAAAAGCCACTTAATACATTTCAAATAGAAATAAAATATTCACTCTATTTTCATTTCTGAGACAGCTTTAGTTTGCAAGCCAACATACTGTATTGTAATTTAAGATATCGTTATTAGTCACACATACATCGAAACACACAGAGAAATGCATCTTTTTTGCGTAGAATGTTCTGGGGGCAACCCACAAGTGTTGCCACACCCCTGGCGCCAAAATAGCATGCCCACAACTTCCTAACCCGTACGCCTTTGGAGTGTAGGAGGAAACCAGAGCACCCGGAGGAAACCCATGCAGACACAGGGAGAACATACAGACAGCAGCCGGAATTGAACCCGGGTCGCTGGCGCTGTAATAGTGTTACGCTAACCACTACACTAGCATGCCTGCCAGTTTAAAACAAGTTTAAAACAGTTTAAAACAAGACCTGCCTTCCCCCGCATGTGTTGGACCCCACCAGCACTAAATACCTATTTCCCCCTTTTTGTTAAACTTTAACTTCAGAAAGCAAGATCTTACCAAATTAATCGTCATATCAACTGGAATGTGCAAAGGATCACTGTACTACCCGGATTACCCATCATGCACCACCTCTGAGGTTTAATCAACTCCCTCTAATCCTGTTATCCTGCAAATTTAACATGTAGACTTTTAATATTTGTTACATCAACATCTCCCCATGGAGGCATACCCAGGTCCCAACATGTGTCAGGCTATGTCAGTTCTTTAGAATACGCTTAGCACAGTGGCCCATTCCCAATGATCAGTGCCTCCCTCAGAATTACTTGTTTTACAATTATCCACCCACATTTCTGAGTATATCGGGCTGCAATTCACTTGTTCTGGAGGCTTTACTGGTTTCCAACCCCTTCTCAAACTGAACTCATTGGTTCACTGAGATAATTTCAGGTTTAATGGCTGTGTTACTATTTAACTAATTAGTGCATAATTATACAATTCATTAAATGACAGAGAAAAGAGAACCATCTTCAAATAGCTGAACCTGCTGCAATGATACATATATCTAGCTTACGTCAATGAAGCAGGACAGGACCTCAACCGTAGAGTCATGAGGTTGGAAATCATATAAAATGTGTATTACAATGGAATACTCACCAGGGCTAGAGGTAATAAAATGCTTTCATACCATCAACTCTCAATCATGTAACACATTAGGAACAGAACTGTAAATCTGTTAGGTCCGTCAACCATGTCAGAGACATTGAGCTCCACTGCTCAGTTCAGTATATTATGTGTGATGTGAAAGTGCTGGGAAATTTCAGCACTTTCTACAGTCCTGTATTTCTTTTGCTCTGTTCCTCTGCTGTGTCTACAGCAGCACAAAGAAACGTCTTAGCCAATGGTTTCTGATGAACGACTAATTTGGAAAATGTAGTCAAATCTCAGATTACAAAATAAACGGGATCTCTCCAAAGGCTTGCCTATCTCTCTTAACTACCTCCTGGGGACATATTACTTACCCGCTAATCACTTCCCCAAAGAGTGGCCTGAAATACTGAAAACCGGACCTGGTTAACTCTGCACCATTCGGCTAATTGAGAAAGACAAAACTGATTTTCAACTGCCTCGCTCTTTCTGTAGTCCTGCAAATGTGCAAAGGGGCCTCAGATAAACTAGTCACTGCTCAGGTGCCCCTCAGGCTGATAATTTCCTTTCCCAATCAACCGGATCTTCAGAATTTTCCTTTGGTAATGCATACTGGTGGAGACAATTTAATTTCCTTCAACATCCAGTTTCAAATTCAGTTTGAGGATACGATGTTCAGATATTCATGAAAAGAGAAGAAAGTCGGTCATTCAGCCCTGAGTCTGCCTACTATTCAGTTCAATCATGACAGATCTGCATCCTAACTCTATCTTCAGTGTCCTCCATAGAATAATTAATCTTCCTCATCACTAATTCCAGTGATCCCTGGCAACCGAGTGAGGTTAAGCTTGTTATTTTTTTATTGGTTCTGATATCTTGGACCTGAAACATTAATTCTGTTTCTCATTCTACAAGTGCTGCCTGATCTACTGAGTGTTTCCAACATTTTTTGTTCTTATTTCAGATTTCATCCTCCTGCAGTTTTTGTTTTGATTTTCATTGGTTATTTTTTCCCCCAACCCACTTACCACATGGAGGCGCTGTAGGCAGAGAGCAGCCGTGCCACAAGTGAGTTGCATCTCATACAACATAATCCTCTCCCTCCTAGCCTCCCACCTCATAAAACATGATGTAAATTCTAGAGCCGCTCAGTGATAACAGCAGTTAAAGCTTAGCACAGTGCAAACAGACAGCAGGCATATACCACGACAATCTACCACAGAGTGCGATAAGTTAAAACAATCGTTTTCAAAGTATTCTCTCTATATTTGGTCACGTCTACACCCAGATGATTTAATGGATTTGTCCAATGCATATTAGATGCCACAACACAGAAGAGGGGGTTGTTCTGGGCCATTTCAACAAATGCTCTTGCTGCTTTTAGTGAAATAACCTGGCTGATGGATTAATGATTTCAGTTACAGAGAGATAAATTGTGGTTCTTTGTTTGTATCATCTCCCTTTAACAGACCTCATTAATCCATCAACAATGTTACTTCATCAACAGTCTACCCCACTATAACCCTGACTCCAGCCTATCAGAGGTATTGCCTTTATCCTCTCTCTTTCCCACTCTGTCTGTAACTTAAAACTATCTTGTTTTTTTTCCTCTTTCCCAATTCTGGCGAAGGGTCTCCATCCTGAAATGTTAACTCTGTTCCTCTCTCCACAGATGCTGCCATGCAATGCAAATTCCGTGCATGCTATCAGTCTCGGGGGTGGAGGGGGGGGGGAGGAGTTGAAGGTTGGAACAGAGTGTTGGTGGAGATGGGAAGGTCATGAAAGAAAACCAAAGAATTTAAGACATCTCAGAAAGAATTTGTAAGGATCGTTAGTGCCATTTAACATTGATGTTACACATTGGCAGAGAAACGGGAAATATTATAAAACCCCTTTCTGCGATGTAGCATCTAATTATGCACTGGGCCACTCCATTTATGACCAAGCATAAAGTATAGAATACTCTGTGAACTATTTTGCTGAACTTATTGCACTCTTTGGTAAATTGCCGTGGAATATGACTGTTGTCCATTGGCACTACACTGAGCTTTAACTGCTATTGGACGGGTCTGGGGCAGGCAGGAAATTGATACTGTGTTTTATTAGATGGGAGACTAGCTGAGGCAGATGATCCACTTGTGAGGTGCGCTGCTTGTGGAGCTGTAAAGGATTGGAGAGTAATTATAGTCTTACACAAATTCTGTTCATAACAACATGACAAGACAAATAAACTGCAGTTCATATTCCTAAGCTAGTGGAGTGCAGGTAAGTTTTCATCACTGATAGAGTTTAACAGAATCATGTAGTCAGAATCTGCACCACTCTTTCAATTCACGTTATGCACTCATTTGTGGCATGAAATTCAACCCAGATGCGAAGTCATCATGCTGCCAGCTTGTCATGTAGTAAGTCTTACCATGAGATAAATCTTTCCAAGTACTTCAGAACTACACTTTACACAAAGTAAAGCAGTTCACAAACATGTAGACAACAGTTGAATTTTGGTAATGGAAGTTTAAGGTAACATTAACTCAGTCCTTGCAACTGAACATTGCAAACACTACTGAACATCGTTAGATGCCTTTGAACAAGAGAGAGTACTTTGTACTACAGTGTCGTTTAACCGAAGTGAGTTAAGTCTTCCAGTGATATAAGTGTTTCCAAGTGCTTCAGAATTCTTATTTACAAGAAGTAGTTTACAACCATTTACAAACATTTCCTGATAAATGTTATCAGGAAAATTTTTTAAAAACTCCAGATACAGGAGATCTAAAATAAAAACAGAAAATGCTGGAAGCACTCAGCATGTCAGGCAGTATCTGTGCAAAGAGAAACAGAGTTAATGCTTCATTTCTCAGACCCTTCCTCAGAACTGACAAAAGGTCTCTGCTATGGAACGTTAACTCAATCCTCGTATCATGTTCCTCAAGGACTGGAGTCAGTTTGAGTTGCTGAAACATAAGGGAACCATCTGAGCCTTGAAACTTTTGAAGGAAGGTCAAAAAAGTTCAGACAAAAACAAACAATTGAAGAGGATCCTTTGGAGATGTGGACGATGTCAGGAGTAATGGAAAACAAGTGAATTTTGAATCTGTGACTAAGGGGCAAGGACAAAGAGAAAAACGTACATTGATGACATCCAGCACTCCATTTCAGTCATCTCGTTCACCTCCACCACTGTCTTGAAAATGTGGGAATGCTTACCTGCCACCCATGGATGAGCAGAGATTTCCTCTGGACAAAGGTTGGGATCACGAGAGGAACTGCCATTCACCCCAAAAACCAAATCCTGTTCCCTAGTCATCAGATCCATCCCTCTTCCTGGTAACTGCCTGAGGTACAATCAGTCTTTCAACACCCTGATATTACTTTTGACCCCAGCTTAAATTTCTGACCACAAGGAACAAACTTCGCTATGGCCCTTCCGATCCCTTCTCATTTGTAATATGCTCCAGGATCTTTGCATTCTTCCAATTCCATCCTCTTAACCAGTGTCCTCTTTTAACTGTCCACAAAGATCAATTATACATTCTGCTTCCTTGGGCCAGAGTTCTGGAATTTCACCCAATAAATATCACCTCTCCCTCTACTTTTATGACAGTCCTTCAAATATTTCTTTGGCATTGACTTTGGTTAAACACCTCCTTATGTGCTGCAATATCCAACTTTGGTTTGTTCTGGTGGGGCATTTTACTTTATTAAAGGTGCTACATAGATGCACATTGGTTTTGTTAAAGGGCAAATTAAAGGCAGAACTTCATCCAGGAGTGACTCATTTCTGGAATAACCTCTCCCTGCAGGGCAGAGGAACTGAGGGGAGAAATGTAAAGATGGTTAAGTATTATAGATTTCTGCAATGGAATGAACTGGACGGACTGACTGGCTTCAGTTCTTTGTTACATAGAACATAGAACAATACAGCCCAGGAATGGGCCCGTCGATGTTGTGCCAACTTAGTGAAGTTCATTCACTATTTAACTTCTTCGCTCTGCTGTGGAAAACTGTTGTCCCATTGCCAGGGTGCTGAACTTTCCCTGGATTCCAGGATGGAGGAGAGGACAGAAGAAAGATAAAGCACTCCAGGAAAGCAAGGTCAGAAAAGGGAAGAAAAGGAAAGCATTAACTTACAGAAAAGCAGAAGGAGGCCAAGAAAAGAGGAAGAGTGAATGAAAAGCAGGTAAGTGACAACTGGTCATATCACCTATGGGAGTGTCTGTCCATCTCCAGCACCGCCACACCCAACCCCTGCTTCCCACACTCAATCCCCAGACACAGGAGTGTATATGTGTTGTTTTGAGCAATCCGAATGGTAAATTTAATCCAGGGAAAGAGTAGTCACACAGAAGGAAAAAAGAAAATAAACTAATTGTGATTCTGATTCACCAAATTCTATGCAGACTATGATCTCGGATATACCACCACTGATAGATTCCCTCCCCACCTTTCAGTTTGAAACCATCCCATCAAATGGAGAATTCTTAGCCAGAGAATGTTACAATGATCACATTTATTCTGATAGCTCTTTGTCCTTATATATGGATGTCTGCTTAATCTTTCCTGTTGCTGATTTCTGCAAAATATTCTTAGACTACTGGTTGAAATTGTATGCTTCTAAAGGGGGTGGGGATTAAAGTTGAATAGGGTTTGGTTAGAAAACCATTAATTACTCTGATAACAAAAGACCGAGATAAAATTTCAATTCCATGGAGCAAAATTTGTTGGGTGTTTCTAACTCCACTTGAATCTGGTAAACTATCCTTGTACATATTGTTTATTCTTTGTACATATTCACATGTTATGTTCAAATAACTAAGGCAAGCATCCTTCTGTTACATGGGTTTCAGAGAGGCCAACAGATCTGTTTCATTAGTTCATTGTGCTTTCAGATTTTGGAAGGGATTTCAGGAAATCCATTGTAGATTGGTAATTATTCTTGAGGAAAGAAAGAAGATCCGATATTAGGAAAGTCATGCCCGTTCATTGGAGTTAGGATTCATCCTCTTTCTTCCACCAACTGATGTGGACCAGAAGGCTTCTTAGGTTGCTAGGTACAAGACAATGGTCATGAGAGCAGCACGGTGATGCAGCAACCTGACCACTGCTGCTGTCTGTGTGGAGTTCGCACGTTCTCCTCGTGACCATATGGATTTGCCCTGGGTACTCTGGTTTCCTCCCACATCCCAAAGGTGGGCTGATAGGTTAATTAGCTACTGTAGGTTACCAAAGGAGAATCAGCGGGGGGGTTGATGGGGATGTGAGAAAGACTAAGTTGCGGGGACAATGGGATGGATGGAAAGGTTCCCAGAGCTGACATAGACTTGATGGGCTAAGTGACTCCTTTCTATGTCATAAGGAAACCTAACATAACAGCATGAGAGATCTTTCTGGGTCATCCTCAATTGTCAGGGCCAGGATAGGCTGATAGTGTCTTTATTTCCTTTGTGGGAATAAGTTTATTTGAGTGGCAGCTCAGGGTCAGTGGGTAGGATTCTTGCCTGTGTCAGCAAAAAGTGAGTACTAGTCGTACTTCAGATACCAGAGCACAGAATTTGTGCCGAGGTTCAAACAAAGCCTTAAGGGAGTGTTGCAGTGTGGGAGATGCTGTCTTTCAACTGACTTCAGGGTTGAAAATAACTTAAATTTCTTCCTATTGCAATCATCCCAGTGAACGTGTCCCAGGTTTACCCAATCGTGCTGTATGTTTAGGCCCACATTCTTCCTGACATGCTGTATTGGTTATTCCAGCTTACTTCCACCTCTACGTGAGCTGTTAACCAAAGGTCAGTCTCTTGCCAGGGCAAGAAGATCCAACTGAAAAACAGTGGGAGCACTTTAACAACCAACCAAAAGAACTGAAACTGATTATCTGATCGTTAGCTTGTTCCCAATTGTGGCACCTTTGGAAAAATTACCTGATACAGTTCACACTGCAGCAGTGCCTAAACTACATCAAAAAGTACAGAAAAGCTGTAAGCACTGAGGTTGTGGTAATTCTGAGTGTTTGTCTTCTACGTGGATCGTTATGTCTTCAATATTTTGGCCATATTTCTAATATATAAGAGGTATAATTGGAACAAGCACAGTGGAGCAACTGGTGGAGCTGCTGCCTCACTGCACCAGTGACCCAGGTTCAATCCTCACCCGAGGTTCTCCCTGTGACCACATGGGTTTCCTCCCGGTGCTCCAGTTTTCTCCTACATCTCAAATACATGCAGATTGGTAGGTTAATTGGCCACTGTAAATTGCCCCTATTGTGTAGGTGAGTGAATCTGGAGGGAATTAATGAGAATGTGGAGAGAATTTAAAAAATGGGATTAATGTAGGATTAGTGTAAATGGGGGTGGATGGTCAGCATGAAATTGGTGGCCTGACCGGTCTGTTTCCGTGATTCTTTGACTCCAGGACTATGGTGCTGTATAGCTAAGTGTAGTAGTGCAGGTTGGCCACATAGATGACAGGCTCTTGCTTTCCTCTGCTATTAACAATTTCTTTGCTCCATTTGAGCTGTTCCGTCTGCAGGTTTCCATCTGCTCCTTTCTCAATCAATGGATGGTGGTCCCATTTCACTGTGATGGCAAATGTAGTCATCAGCTGTCGCCACATATATCTGGCAGTGTGAGAAGCTCCTTGGTGTGACCAAGTATCTTTCTTTCTACTCTGTAAAGAGATTACTCTTAATCATGACAACAGTTGGCATTGAACCAAGTCGTCCTGTGTTCTGGTTTCCATCCACTTGGTCAGCACTTTAACATTTTATTTAACATTCACACCATGAACACTAGTTCTCCCAGTTATATCTCTAACCCTCTTTTCTTGTTCTAGCATAATGGATATGGCTTGCTCCAACCAGAGGCACCCTCGGAAAATAAATAAAACTGCAGATGGTGGAATCTGAAACAAAATCAGAAAATGCTGGAAGAACTCAGCCAGTCAAGGAGCTCCTGTGGAAAGAGAATCCAGTCAGTAAAAGATGCTTACACTACCTGGTCTTTCACCTCCCTGAGTCTGGCTATGCTCTTTTCCACTGATATGAAGACCTGCTGTTAACTGACATGTGCCAAAAGTGAAAACCTTTAATCACTAGTGCTACAAATTCTTGACAAGCAGAAATTATTTTACTGCTCATGGGCTATAGAAGTCAGAAATTAAAATCTCTAAAACTAGCCTGAGTTTCAGTCTTGTATCATGCACAATGATTCAGAGTTCCCAAGGAGGTTAATGAGAGAGTAACTTGATGTCCTCCTTCCCAATGAATATTAATTTGAAACATTTTTTTCTTTCAAAAACACAATGACATTTCAAGAATCTGGCCTTCTGTGCCAAAGTAACATTTTATTATTGATACCTCTCCATCGAAGAATGGACAAGATTCCTCGACTTTAACTGACAAGAACTCCCACAGTAAAGGGAACCCTACAGGTTATTCAGAAAAGTCAGGTAGGGCTATGGTGGCTCAGTTGGTGAGTATGTTCAACACAGAAGTCAATAGGTGATCAGACATTAAGGGAATCAACAGATTTGGAGTTAGAGCAGGAAAGTGATGAGGTAAAGAATCAACTATGACCCTTATTAGGTGTCAAAGCAAGCATTGGATGGCCGACATCTTTTGTTCTTCCCCTCTGATTTTGCACTACTAATTAAGTTTACTAAAATATACTTCTGTGAGTATTGGATAACATAATGAGTTACACTCTGAAGAAGTAGCTGAGCAGTCGTCATTCCAACAGTTCACTCTTGCATTAACCAGATATCACCAGCCCTAGGCATAGTATGATGAAAGCAGATGACTGGTGATACTAAAGTGTCAGGATACTTTAATTTCATAACAGGAAATGTTAACACCTCCATAACTGCGCCTGTTCTCTTCTGAATGGGGAAATCAAAACTTTTTACCACACTTTTCACAGCTCATCTAACCAATCTGGTTCCCCGATTAAGTGGTCCTGATCCAACAGGTATCATCTGTAAGAGGCACTTGTGATAATAAATAGCAGTCTTGTGTTATCCAGGGCGATTTTTCTTACCGTGTTATGTGTCTTAAAGTAAATATGTTTTTATGGATTCACTAAATTATCTCAGTAAACAGATTTTATCCGTTATCTTGTTCAAAGTTGACCTGGGATGGACCTGTGTAGACTGGGGTTGTTCACTGTTCTATATTCCACTCCAGTTAGACTGTAAGAAATTTTTGATACAGGTTCAAGTCATCCTGTTTATAAATGAGAAGCACAGAGCATATTTATCCTCTGGTTTCTTTTCTCATTAATGTAGTTGAAGTCTGTCATTAACTTTAAATAATTCAATTAAATATCAAAAATTCTACTTTAGCTCTTATAAAATATAATGCAAAATGTAACTTGTAATTAAATTGTTTGTTCCCTCAAAGCCTCAGCATTACACCTGTAATTGTTGAATTTTTGCCTATGAGACAGTTTATTACCCATCTCCAAGGTCTACCTGACTCCCAGAAGCTGTGCAATTCATTCCAGGTCCCTGCTCAATCCCCGGTATTTTTGGTATCAGTATTAGTATTGGTATATTATTGTCACTTGTACCGAGGTACAGTGAAAATCTTGTCTTGTCTTGTACAGATCAATTCATTAGACAGTGCATTGAGGTGGTACAGGGTAAAAGCAATAACAGAATACAGAGTTAGGTGTCACAGCTACAGGGAAGTGCATTGCAGGTAGACAATAAGGTGCAAGGTCACAACAAGGTAGATTGTGAGGTCAAGAGACCATCTCATCCTATCAGGGAACCGTTCAATAGTCTTATCACAGTGGGACAGAAGCTGCCTTGAGCCTGGTGGTATGTGCCCTCAGGCTCCTGTATCTTCTGCCTGATAGGAGAGGGGAGAAGAGAGAATGACTCGGGTGGGTGGGGTCTTTGATTATGCTGGCTGCTTCGCCAAGGCTGCGAGAGATATAGACAAAGTCCTTGGAGGGAAGGCTGCTTTCCATAACTCTCCGCAGTTTCCTGCAGTCCCGGGCAGAGCAGTTGCCATACCAAACCATGATGCATCCAGATAGGATGCTTTCTATGGTGTATCGATTAAAGTTGGTGAGTGTCAAAGGGGACATGCCAAATTTCTTTAGCCTCCTGAGTGAGGCTCCGGTGAGCTTTCTGTGCCATGGCATCTACATGGTTGGACCAGGACAGGCTATTGATGTTCACTCCTAGGAACCTGAAGCTCTCAACCTCAGCACCATTGATGTAGACAGGTGCATGTATATCACCCCCTTTCCTGAAGTCAATGGCCAGCTCTTTTGTTTCACTGACATTGAGGGGAAGGTTGTTGTCATGATACCATGTCACTAAGCTCTCTATCTCCTTCCTGTACTCTGACTCATCGTTATTTGAGATCCAGCCCACTACAGTGGTCACATCTCCAAACTTGTGGATGGAGTTAGAGCAGAATCTGGCCATGCAGTCATGAGTGTAGAGGGAGTAGAGTAGGGGACTGAGGACACAGCCTTGTGGAGCACCAGTGTTGAGAAAAATTGTGCTCCAATTACACCCTTTTTGAATTTGTTTTCATTGTTCTTTGTGGATGTACAAAAAAAAATTTCTTCAGCACCTCTGGTTCCTTTGCCATTTAGCACTTAATTTGTGATTATCAACTCTTTCACCAATGGAAACAGCTTCTCCTTGTTTTCTCCATTAATAGTTTTCTTGATTTGTTAATGTCAAATCAGAATAAAAAAATTATACTAAACTTTTATAAATCACTAGTTATGCCCCAGCTGGAGTACTGTGGCCAATTTTGGATCTTGTGGAAGGACGTTGAGGCCCTAGGATTCAGAGGAAATTCACAAAACAATTATATAAGACTACATGGAGAGAATAGAGTATCTAGGATTCTTAGAACTGGAATCTGACTCAATGGAATATAGAAAGGGAGAAACATCACAGTGGAGAGAGAGCAGAAAAGTGAGACAAGATAAAGGCTTTCTACCATCTTCCCAAGGTCCAATAGAACTTTGTCAGGGGGGTTCACTTTCCAGGCACATTTTCTATTAAAACTAACAAGGAACTGGTTTGAACTGCATGATCTATAGGAGACAAGTAGACCCAGGAGGTAGATAATAGATAATAAGCTAGCTCAAAGGCAAAAATCCAACAATCTTCATTATAGGGGTAATTGGTGAATTATTGTAGGTTGAATGGTCTTCCCTCTCTCATTATCATGCAACCTTGTGACCATCATCACTCAGTCATTCTGGTGAATACATTCCCAGAAACTCTGACAATGCTTTTATTTTCATCTGCAATTGTTTGGGTGAAATGAAGTTGTGGAAGGAAGCTCGTGGGGAAAGGCTGCACGTTCAATGAAGCTCAGGCTTCAGTCAGAATTATGGAGGTGTATCCTCACCAGTGATTCACTCATCTGTGCAAGGGACAGGTGGTGTTCCTGCATAATTGGTGATTGCTGCATGTTGTAAATCATGCAGTCAAGTGAGGCCTATGCATCTCCTGAACTGAGATGCACAAGGCCATGGCAGAGCAAGGCGACAATCCCAGGGAAGATAGTGGTTCCAGCAATGCCACAAGTTGCTGTAACAGGCATTAATTCTTCATGCTAAAGTGTCTCAGGGATCCACAATTTCTTAAAATGGCAAGTTTTTTCTGGCAAGTAATTAAACAGTCATCTCAGCCTACACTCTGTACAGTTCTTCCAATATCACCAATTAACCTTCAAGTCAGAATACTTATTTCCTTCAGTCATGTCACACTTCATCCAAGTAACCATGTTAGAGACAGTTGTCATAATGTCAAGCAAAGAGCAAGCTCACAGAGAACCCAAATGCAGGACATTGGTACAAGACTGGAGTCAGGATACTTCCTCAGAACCAAACTCAGACAGCAACCAGAAAGGAATCTTGCCTCAGGGCTCTGAGATGGAGTCCCAACACAGAAGCTGGATATCCTAAGAGGAATAGTGAAACCAGGACTGCTCAAGAGGTGGCAGTTCTAAGCAGCCAGAAACCACCATATAGCCAAAGGTTGACCAATACTCTGGCAACTAGTGCTAGTGAAACCAGGGTTCTTATGCTGGTCTCCTGATGGGGCTCAGGTGTGTGTCATTATGCAATTAGTAGTGCATGGAATCCATGTGCTGCACAACGAGGCACCATCAATGAAGCCGAATTGAGGGCCGGCACTCAGAACCATGACAGTAGTGGGTTCTGGTTATAAGCAACTGGATCCCATACCCATATACCAGGCATTCCTGGGAATTGTGGTGGAGAGGACTTGATCTTCAGAAATCACTTTGGTATCTGCCTTCATCCTCCCACTCCTTCCAGAGCTAAGTGTGATTGTTCTGGTCTAATTCTCAGATCCATAGTGTGAATGATCAGCTAGTTCTGCCTTGTGCTTTCTCAATTATGTTGTCAAACATTTCTTCTTTCTCCTTTAAGTCACCAGATGTCACAATAAGAATAAAAGTTCAGAGTTTTCTAATGAACTACGAACAAAACCTTGTAGGTGAGGAGTACATAAGAAGTAGTAAGTTACTTCGGAAAATATTAGGAGTGACTGACAGTAAGCCTATGATTAGTTCAGCCACAAAAGGCTTCTGGTTCATATTCAAAACAACAACAGATATCAATTAGCTTCATTTAAAACTGTAAGCTTATCTATAGCTTCCTTCAGTGTATGCCTAGATAATTTTATCTTCCTTTTATACTCCCCTCATACAATGAGTTCTTTCAGCATCTGATCCTGTATCACTTGAAAATAAAGGCTCTTGGTTTGAAAGCTCTACAATGGAAAAAATCATCATGTCTACGAGTTGCTTTAATCTGACGCCATTATTACAGAGAATGTTCGCATTTAAGATTAATTCCATGCTCAAATTTCAAAAAGATACCAATTTCTCCATGGCCCACTGTACAACTGATTCAGTAACTTCTGACTTCAGTTAACATTCTGTCAGCTTCTATTTTCTCTTCCTTGGTACATTGATCCACTCATCAACTACCATAGATTTTCTGATGTCACCCTACATCAATTACTGAGGGCTCAGAAAGACTTTCTCAGCTTCCAATTTTTCCACACTGGAAAAAGCTGGACATCAAAGGTTTTTTTTCTGATAAACAAACACTACCTCAACAGATCTTGAAATAGAGAAATTTTACCACATCAAATTATTAAATACCATGACACATTTTTACATCACATTTTCTGGTCTATTTTAATAAACCTGCTTTGGTCCATGGTCACTAATTTAAACAAGGAAGTAGTCTATAGCAGGCTCCGAAACTGGCTGATGAAAATGGGTGCTGAGGATCAGACAGATCCTTTGTAAAGGAACCAATATCACTCCAATGTAAAGAATAGTCACTGATGAATGAATCAAAGTCTTTGGAAGTAAGAAAGAAAAAAATCAAACAGATAAGGAAGATATTTTGTCAGTAGCTGTTGAATTCATTTTAAGTATTACAAAAAGGTACCACATTTGTGATAAATTATTTCCAGATGTTACTTCATCTATTTCTTCATGATCAAAACTAATCTTTAGAACTGCATGTGATAAACTAACAGATAACTTTCAATTTGATTGTCCAATAGAAAGAGTCAGGAGGACTGGGTTTAACCTTTCTGCTTTCTTTTCTTCAGGTTAGTAGTTAAATGATCTCGCTGAGGAATTATGTCCAGCTGTTCTCCTCTGCAGCTCTGCTCCTCAGCAAACTATCCCTTCCACACTCAAGGGTGATGTCACATGTGGGCAGTGGAAATATGGAACTCCTCCAAAAGGCTGTTAAGACTGGAGTCAATAGAAAGTTTGAACAATGAGCTTGATAAACTTTCATTCCGTAAGACTATTAAGGCTACGGAATAAGTATCTTCCATTGTCTGAATGACAGGACATATAGAAGAGGTTCAATGGTTTATTCCTGTTGCAGTGGTCCTACATGCCAACGCATTTCCATTAACTTTCAGCTTTGGGTACAGTGTAGTGATTGAGCTGGGCAATGTCTTTGAGGTGCATTAATAAATGTTGCAAAACCTTTCAATGAAAGATTCAGAATAGGAGTAAAATGGCTTCAAAATTCCTTGACGCTGTGAATCAAATTGCCATACAGTGGAAGAAGAGGTTATCATGTTTATGCTGTTGTGATGTCAGGCAGCAAAATGTACTTCACTTGGTTGAAAGTTTCAATAAAGGATAAAGTTGTTATTGGTTTGCTTATTCCTAATGACATTATAGAAGGTGAGGTAACCCTGATTACAAAATAGAATCCTTTTGATGGTCTGCCAACATACAAAAATAATCCACATAAGGTTTGTTGGTATATTGGGAGAACACTGACCCTAAACCTTCATTCTCTCCGCCACTGGAACACCATGGCAATAAAATACAGTGCAGCTACTCACCTAGTGCACTGCTGCTCTGAGAGCCTCCCAAATGCATAACCTTTACCATCAAGAAGGACAAGGGCAGCAGGTGATATGGAAACACCACTCTGGAGGTTTCTCTCCAAGTTGTTCAACACCCTGACATGGAAATATATGGCTGTTCCCTCATGGCCTTTGGCTTTAAATCCTCAAATTCCCACCCAACAGCACTTTAGGGGTATCTTCAACAGAAGGACTGCAGTGATTCAAGGAGATGATTCACTGGCACTTTCTCAAGGCCAGTTAAAGATGGGCAGTGAATTCAGGCTATGGCAACAATATCCATATCAAGTCAAGTCAAGTCAAGTTTATTGTCATGTGCACAAGTACATTGAGGTCCAGGTATAATGAAAAACTTGCTTGCAGCAGCATCACAGGCATGTAGATTCAGACAGCACTACAGAATATAAATTATACATGAATTATACAAGACTGATTGCCATGAGAACCCTATTGTGCTCACTGATGTCATTTGTTTAAGAAAATCCTTTCCCAGCCCAGAGTGCAGACCCACCATTACATTTGACTCTTAACTGTTCTCTGAAAAGGCTTGGTAAGCCATTCAATTCAGGTCATTTGGGGAAGGGCAATCATGCCAGCAACGTCTTCAAACACTGAAGGAGAACATGTGCCATTTGTACTGAATCGAACCATGTCTCTGCTACACACTGCAGCCACCCACCCCACCTTCTACTTCCATTTGATAAGTGTTGACTCAACAGCAGCTGGTTTGTAAGAGCTCATTTTGAGCTGCAATTAAGAGCAGCCCTATGTTGATTACAAGGTCTAAAAAGATCACAGATTTTTATTCACCAGTTTGAACTTGAAAGAACTTAAAATACTGTGCTCAAGCAGTACAACACTAGAGAGGAAAGATTCAATGAAAAGTTTTACGATAGTTACAGATACAGCTGAGAACATATAAACATTTGTCATTCTTTCTCCTTCACTTTCTGTCTGACTAGAAATTTTCTGTTCTCTATCTTTTAACTTTGCTGCTATAAAACTTTGCTTCCTTAGAATTATCGAATATGGAGAATACACTCTCTGGATTCAAGTAGCTAATAAAGCAAAAAAGAGTGGATAGATCGGATTATCAACAGTGATTTCAAAAACGGTACATACATTTATTGGAAAAGAATAGGTTGAAGGTGATATGGCAGCTGGCACTAGATAATGTTGATCAAGGCAAGTTCTTCCATCTCTAAAAAGAAAATGAATGGGAGGATAGAGCTACAGTGGGAGTGCGAGTAAATTCCAAGCACTCTATGGCAACATTTCAGCACATGGTAAATCTGTATGCTTGCCACCAAGAGATGGTGGAAGCAGATACAGATGATTAATCCAAAAGCAAATTGGAAGCCTTTCTTTATAAAAAGTTATTCATTTAGTATAGAGGAATTGGAGATGTAACACATGATAACAGTAACAATGAAAGGAAGGCAGTGATGACTTTAAGATTTTTTAAGATTTCTTTATTAGTCAAGTGTACATCGAAACACACAGTGAAACGTACCTTTTGTGTAGAGTGTTCTGGGGGCAGCCTGCAAGTGTTGCCACGCTTCCAGCGCCAACATAGCATGCCCACAACTTCTTAACCCATATGTCTTTGGAATGTGGGAGGAAACCGGAGCACCAGGAGGAAACTCATGCAGACACGGGGAGAACATACAAGCTCCTTACAGACAGCGGCCAGAATTGAACCCGGGTCGCTGGCACTGTAATAGCATTATGCTAACCACTACACTACCATGCCTGTTCCCCTATGACCTATAACTTTCACCTATGACTCCCTATGTCTCTGTGTTTGAGATTTTACTCACCTCAGATCTGGGACTTCTTAGACTAATTAATAGAAATTGATTCCTCTTTTTAGAGATTGATTAAACTTTTTCTATTGGGAAAAAGCTAGAATCCATTACTAAGGAATCAGTAACATGACACAAAGGAAGTAGAGTCAGCATGATTTGATGAAAAGAATATTAAATTTGACAATTTTGTTAGAATCTTTGAGAATGTGACAAGTTGAATCGATAAAAGGGAACAAGTAGAAATGGTGTATTTGGATTTCCAAAAGGTGTTCGATAAAGTGTATTATAAAAATCTTAATGGAAGTTCAGTACTGTTGGCATTGTGGCTAATATGTGTGCATGAATAGATAATTGACAAACTCACAGAGATTTCATGTTGACAAACTGACTAGTGCTTTGCATCAATTCTAGGGGCTTGACTACTTACAATCTATATTAATGACTTAGGTGGAGGGACCATGTCTACTGTGGTCACATTCTCAGATGATACAAAGATAATCGGAAAACAAGTTGTGAGGAGGACACAGAGAGCCTGCAAAGAGATGTAGATTGTTAATTAAGAGGGAAAAACTGGCAAATGTAGTATAATGTGGGGAAAGGTGAGGGTGTCCATTTTGGTAGGAAGAATATACCAACAGAATGTTGCTTAAATGTAGAGAGAGAACAGAGTGCAGCGGCACAGAGAGGGTTCTGGATTTCCTTTTACATGAAGCGTACACAGTTAGTATGCAGGTACAACAGGTAATTAGGAAGGCAACTAGAATGCTGGCCTTTACTGCAAAGGGAATGCACTGTAAAAGTAGGAAGGTCTTGCTACAATTCTATAGGGAATTGGTGAGACCACATTGGAGTACCTCATACAATTTTAGTCTTGTTCATGGAAGAATATACTTGCATTGGAAGCAGTTCAGAAGTTCATTATGTTGAGTTCTGAGATGAAGATCTGGCTTATGAAGAAAGATTAAATCAGCTGGGCCTCTGCTCAATAAAATTTAGAAGAATGGGAGGCAATCTTATTTGAACATAAAGCTCCAAGGGGGCTTAAGATGGATGCTGAAAGGATATTTTCCCTCATGAGGGAATCCAGAATATGGGATCATTGTTCCAGTATAAGGTGTCACTCATTTGAGATGGAGGAGAGGAAATTCTTCTCTCAGAGGAGCTTTAGAATGCTCTTCACCAAAGACCTGTGGAGGCTGAGTCATTAAATATGTTCATGGACAAGATGGACAATAGATTTGTGTACTACAGGGGAATCAAGGGTTATGAGGAAGCAGGAAAGTACAGTGCAGGTCAAGATTAGATCAGCCACGATCTTATTGAACGACAGAACTGGTCCAAGGGGCCTTGTGGCCAATTCCTGCTCCTATTCCTCATGTCTTTATTGCTACACAAGTGGAAGATTGAGGGAGGGGGGAAGATGTGATTGTATGTACAGCACCTCTCGTGAATTCTTGTCCTGAATGATCCACTGGCCGTAGTATATCTTTGCAATCAACCTCATCTCAAGCCTTTCCATGTAATTCTATCCTGCTGCTTAAATAGTCATGGAGAAAAAAAACTTGTAAAGTGTCCAGATGGATGAAAAAGTCTAACCAAACAATTGGCTAAAGAAGTGTTCAGAGTTACTCTGTATAATAGATGAAAGTAGCCATTCCAATTGTTGCATGGTCACAGTCTGCATTCTTTTAAGTAAAAAAACTCATATATCAACAATGATGACATTTTAAGAATGTGTGCTTGCTTTATTCTAAGTGCATTTCAAAATTTGCCTTATCTACTTAAGGGTTATTACAAATATTCTAGTCTGCTTTGTGTTGGTAAAGAGGATTTCAAGATGATTAAAGCAAAAGGCATGTCTGTCTATGTTCCGGTATGTATCAGGCCAAAACATTTGTTATAACCATATAAAGGCGTCAGTGATGAAAGTCTTGAATTAATTTCTACTGTCAATAACTTCTGATATAAATAACAAAATTATTAATAGAAAGTGATTGTGGAAAAACACTGTGTACATTTTGTACTGTTATTGCTCAAAGTGATATCTCTAAATTACGCCATTGTGTTTTGAGTTCTAATTACTGAATTAAATCTTCACATACTTCATTTATCTCCAGTAACACAAGTGTAATCGTGCTGAAAGTTTAAGTTATTTTAGATTTACTTGAAAGTATTTTCTTGCATAAGTAATTCACATATTATATAGATTACAAATAGAATGTGTATTCTGAGCCTGAGAGAGAAGTGGGGGGGGGGGAGGGGGTGGTGGTGGTAATATTTTCTGGGAGTGAATTTGGACATGCAAAGACTCAAAAGAGTTAGAATTGCTTTTGTCATGTATAATATGTACTATCTGATATGTAGTTCCACTAAACTTAAAGCAACTGAATGTAAGGCTAAACACGCAATGGGTGACTGCTGTGCAATCACCTGTTTTGCCATCCCACATGTTTAGTTTTGCACCTAATGAGCTGATATTACATCTTTTGACTGCTCTTAATTGTGAATGCATTGGAGTAAATGCATTAATAGCTGCGTTAAATTAACACACAGAGCAATATTGAGCAAACATGCCCACAAATGGCAGCCAATGTATCTAATGCATCTAACTGGTCACCTTATAACCATCTCTCTTCGATCTTTTAAAAAACTAATTCAGATATATTATGTGTTAGTCCTGTTGTAATTCTTTACCTACAATATATTGAAAGTAAATCCATATTGATGCATCCTTTACTTATTGTAATTTATTAGTAAATCTGTGGAACTTTTCTTGCCAGCTACCCTTAATGATAAAGCTGTTAAGGGAAGGCAGGACTGCTTCCACTTCTCCTGTCATTGTACTTAAGCCAATGGTGGGAAAACACTTCTGACACAAAGCAGGCGGGATATTGCATAGGCCGTCAAAAATTGTACTGGTTAACTGATAATTTGTGAGTAAGGTTAAGACTATAATTAAATCCTGATTAGTCAGGGGCCTTTTGTTCAGCACCCAAGGCTTTGAAAGCTGGTTGACTTGACTCCTGCTTACTCAAGAACTGTTTTACAAATGCTCTGCAAATGCAAAAGCAATTTGCAGTCTTGAAGGCTGTGATCTGTTGAAAGTTCTTGTGATGTTTGTGGAGAATTGGCAGCGATGTGGTGCAAGTAATTAGACACTGACCTCAGAGCCCAGATTCTAACTTCCCATTAGTTCAATGTGTTCGTCAACTGTTTACAGAATCTTCATTAACTAAGAGGGTTGCGAGATAAGGGAAACTCAAGCAGGGTATCAATGGCCAAGATAAGACCGTCCATCTGTGTGATGATATTGCTGGAAAGGGAGCTGTGGCGCGACAGAGCATAAAGCGCAAGGCAAGGGGAAGCGATGCATTGAAGAACTTTCGTTTGTCTTCATTGGGTGCACGGCCATATAAAAACCCTACAAGTATACTACGAGAATCAAAGGCCTCCGTGAAGACAAGAAGCAATGACTTACGTTACCTGCCTCGCTATCACGGTCGCCCTAAATTTCCTATTGCAAGTCACAACATGTAAACCGCTTAACGGTTGGGATCAGTCAACCGACGAAGATGGATTGGAAAATTACGAAAATGAAGTCTTTCCAGAGGACGATTCTGGGTTTGATTTCAACGCATTTTTGGAAAGCGTGAAGGACGAGTTCTTTCGGAGTCTAAACCTGTCCGAGATCCCTTTGCAAGACCCGTTGCAAGAAGATCCTCCACAGTACATGATCGACCTGTACAACAAGTTTGCCACCGACAGATCATCCATGCCCTCTTCCAACATTGTAAGAAGCTTCAGAAACGAAGGTAAATACATTTCACGGTCCACCTCAATCTCCTCTCGAGAGAGAAAAACTCTTCCCCTGACATCTCACGCTCAGCTTTCAGTCGATTGTTTCTGAAATGCGTAGCCAAATGCTGCAACGTTGTAGCCCCAGCGTGTAACAAACGGGCGAGATGAGGGAGCGAGGGCAAATTGTGAAAGTGAAGGAATTGCCTTGGACGAATGTTTTTTTTAAATTTTACTCAAAATCTACCGCGAAAATGCGACAGCATCGCTCTTTGCCCAGCCCTTACTGCTCAGATGACCGGAACAAACGCGTGTATGTTGGTGAAGCGACATCTATAACGCTGAATGTTTGGCTAATCTGATATTAGAACATAGAACAGTACAGCACAGGAACAGGCACTTCGGCCCATGATGTTGTGCTGAACTAATTAGTGACGCCTAATAAAACTAATCCCTTCTGCCTGTACAAGGCCCTTATCCCTCCATTCTCTGCATATTCACCTAACTCTTAAACACCTCTATTGTATCTGCATCCATCGTCACCCCTGGCAGTGCATTCCAGGCATCCACCACTCTCCGTGTAAAAAAATTGCCCCGCACATCTCCTTTGAACTTTCCCCCTCTCACCTTAAATGCATGCCCTCTAGGATTAGACATTTCGACCCTGGGGAAAAGATACCGGCTGCCTACTCTGTCCATGCCTTTCATAATCTTATCTGATTTTGAGAGGTTCGGTGTAACTTTCAGATGGGAAATGTCCTTGAGATAGTCAGGTGTTAACAATTGCTCTCTCTCTCTCTCTCTCTCTCCCCCCCCCCCCCCCCCCCCCAGATACCACAACGGTGCTCGCAATGGGAGACCAGGGGACCAGGAGGTACATCCTAGTCTTCAACCTGACCATCCCTCAACATGAAGAGATCATCGCGGCCGAGTTGAGGCTGTACGCCTTCGTCGACAGGGACAGGAGGATGTATGAAGGGGTGAACAGGATAGTCCGTGTTTATGACATCGAAGAGCCGGGAGAGACCTCGAGGGAGATTTCCATGCAGCCTCAGTTGTCTCTGCTCGTCTCCAAACAGATTGTTGGCAAGAACAGCGGCTGGGAAACCTTTGATGTGACTGATGCCGTCAAACGGTGGGTGAGCTCCTACAAAACGACCCATAAACTTGAAGTTCATATCGAGAGCGCCGAGGAGGGGGATGCGGGGGCGGTGGTCCTAGACAACCAGCTGAGTCCGGAGAACAAGAACGAGCCGTTGCTGGTGGTGTTCTCCGACGACCAGAGGCACGGGCAGGGGGACGAGATGAAGGAGATGCTCGTACACGAACAGGAGGTCGCGCTGCAGGAGTTGGCCGAGAGGTCGGGGTCTCGGCCGCGGGTTAAAGCCCAGCCCAAGCTCTCGCTGGACTCCTCGTCAAGAACCCGCAGAAACGCCAAAGGGAATTACTGCAAGCGCTCTCCCCTCCACGTGGACTTCACCGAGATCGGCTGGAATTCCTGGATCATCGCCCCCAAGAGTTACGAGGCTTACGAGTGCCGAGGGGTCTGCTACATCCCACTCAGCGACCACGTCACGCCCACTAACCACGCCAGGATCCAGACCCTGGTGAACCATTGGAACCCCGAGAAAGCCGCCAAGGCGTGTTGTGTCCCCACCAAGCTCGACCCCATCTCCATACTGTACAAGAACAACGCCGGCGTGACCACCTACAAGTATAAATACGAGGGGATGGTGGTGGCGGAATGTGGCTGCAGATAGTGAGAAATGTACACGCACACCACACACACCACACACACTACACATATACACCCCATACACACCCCATACACTACACATATACACACCACACACATACACCCCATACACACCACACACACTACACATATACACCCCATACACACCCCATACACTACACATATACACACCACACACACTACACATATACACCCCATACACACCCCATACACTACACATATACACACCACACACACTACACATATTCACGCTATACACACCCCATACACTACACATATACACCCTATACACACCCCATACACTACACATATACATACCACACACCTACACCCCATACACACCCCATACACTACTCATATACACACAATACACACTCCACACACTACACATATACACACCACACATGCACTACAAGCATACCCATCACACACACCCATACACTACACATATACACCACACATGCCACGCATATACACACCACATACATTACTCATATATACACCATACACTCCACATATACACACCACATACACTACACATATACACAGCACACACACTACACACACACACCAATACTGCATATGCACACACCACATACAACACATACACTACTCATATACACACTGCACATACCACATACACTACACATATACACACCACACACAACACACATACCATATACACTACACATACGCCACACACACACACTACACATATACATATAACAGACACCACATACACACACCACACACACTACACATACACGCAATGCACACACTTACACACAGCACATGCATACACCACACACAAACAACATATACACACACAACACACATATACACCACAAACACATGCACACAGCATACACACATACCATCTACACATACCCCACACACATACACGTGCACACACCACACACACGCACACACACACACACACACACACACACACACACAATACATATACACTGAACCAGCTTCACTTTTGTAAATCTGTACATTTGGGATGCAAATTTATATATTTGTTTATTTAATGACAGGGTATGTACAGCTGGCCACGATAGTTGGTTAAACCTTGCACCTTGTAATGGTAGATTTCATGGGAAGCGTTTCATTGTAAATACATCCACGGTGTATGATTATGATCCAAGTGTAATCGCTCCATGTCTAATAAACGTCGCGTTTTCTCCAAAATCCACGTCCTGTTTTGAATTCACGGCTGTAAACATAAAACGTAAACGCTGCAGTTCAGTGTTAATGAAACGGCTGTTGGGCCGGGACAAGGAGCGACACGGCGAGGTCGCATTGCCGACACTGTCTTATCCGACAACATACCACTCTCTCTCTCGTTGTCCTTCTGCATAGTAAGCTTAACAGATAAACGCACATGCCTTCCAGCAGCTAAACAGACACCCGCGCAGTCACATCCTGCGAGCGAATAAATAGTTTATCAAAAACCAGAGAGATAAACGGTCTTTTTCCAGTACGCGCTCGCTATTAGCAAAGAGAGGAGTCAAGAGGTCAGAACACAACAGGACAACGAAATCTCGGCCAAGGACAGCTCGTTATGTGGGATCTTTACCCGCTCGGGGCCCCAGCGGTAGACCGATACAAGGATGTGTTAGTAAATGACAATCCGAAAAGACATCTCTAATTATTGTCGCATTGGTAGATTGTAACTGTATTGGGTAATAATCGGGTGAATACCGCAGGAGAAACCAATAATCAATTTGATGTTATTGGTCGTAATAACGAGAGGCAAATATTTCCAAATGAATTGGATTAGTCGCGTTGTAAACGTTAAATTCAATAAGAAAGTTAGTATTCATAGTGTCAAAGAGGCGTGCAGCGCAGAAACAGGCCCTTCGACCCACCATATCCGTGCCGACCATTGTACTTATAAATACTAGTTCCATTTACCAGCATTTCTTTTGCGGATAAACTGGATTCCCCTGTCCCAGAACCCGCTGACTAAACATAGTTCATGTACTTAAAGTTACTGCTCCGGCAAGGAGAATAAAGTGTATTTTCCCGGACATTACACGAAATGTATATTGTTGGACAACGTTAATGCTTGTCAAACTTTGTGTAGTTGTAAACGCACAGACTGTGGGGTGAGAGTGTCCTTGGGCGAACTGCGGCGGTGGGGGGGTGTGAGGTGAGGTCGCACCTTGTTCTGCCACCAATGGAAGCGCCCTTCAAGGTGCCAGTTTCTCATTCTTTCCTCACAGAGGGAGTGAGGGGAGAGGGGGTCGCGAATAATGCCCGTGGCCGCGATATTTCCCACAACCGACTGAAGCTGGACGGACTGCTGTTCCGGCGCAACGCAAGAAAATGATGTGCGTTTATAAAGAGCCTCAAGGCGCCCCGGAGGTCGGACAACCACTTACTGAAGTGTACACGGCTGTAAGAAACGCAGTGGGTTCATTGCGCACCCCACACCCCACGTTCCGTTCTGAACAGCTCCCGTTCAGCTGTTGGTTGAGGGAGAGATGTGCGGAACAGCCAGAGCCCCTGGTTGTTTTTCACAGGGTCTCCTGGATTCTACCTGCTCACCTGAAAGAACAGCATCGTGGAGCCTCGAAACGACGATAATATTCAAAGTTTTCCCAATTTCTAGGATCAATTCAAGCTGTCTGGTATTAATGTCCACGGTCACTTCGACACTGTCACGTGTATGACACTGATCAACAAACAATCTGCTGAAGGACTCAGCGGGTATCAGGACTCCAATGCAGGGTTTCGACCCAAAACGTCGACAATTCCTTTCCTCCCGCAGATGCTGCTCGACCCGCTGAGTTCCTCCAACACCTTGTTTGTTGCTCCAGATTCCAGCGTCTGCAGTCTCTTCACACCTGATCACATTGGAACACGAATGGAGGATGGTCCAAGCCCGGGAGGAGTGCAGAGTCTCTAACTCCATACGAAGTCGGAAGAGATCTGACCCAGGCACACTAAAATTTACTTGGGTTGTGACCTGGAAAATCAATAGGGAGCACATCCCTCGCCCACTGAGTTGAAGCCAGGACCATTAGAGCAACCAATTTTATTACAAGACCAGGAAAAGAAACACAAAACAGTGCAGCCAGTGAAGTGCTCATGGTCAGTAGACACTGTGGTAACGCGCCAGACAATCTGCACACAGCGAGGTCCCACAAATGGACGTGTGATACACCAGTGTGATGAGATAACCTGATTGCTTTAGTATCGTTGATTGGGAGGATAAATATTGGACAGAACATGGGGATAACTTCACAGCTCTTCTTTGACATTCGTTCGTTCTCCGAAACTACGTCAGAGAGCAAATGGGATCTTGCTTTACCATCGCTTCAGGAAGTCCACTTATTGGGATCTTGCTTTACCGTCGCTTCAGGAAGTCCCCTTATTGGAGCCGGCTTGGGTCCTTCCCCTACTGCACACCTCAGTAGTATGAGAATCCTTATAGCGAATACATAGGTAAAATATTTAACTCTTTCTATACTGTTTCGTATTATACGTATCTATAGCACTCGTGGTGGTACTAGAATGTTCTACATTATCTACATTGATTTTTAAATCCGAATGTTGATTCAGAATATTTTATCAAACAATCAATAGTTCAGTTCACCCTGAGCGTTCTACAAGTTTGCAGTAGCAATAATTGTTTTGCATTCTGAGTATAAACAAAAATAAATACGGCCAGCATAAGCATTTTAAATACATTTTATCCATGATAAAGATCCACCCAGAGACACTTATGTCCCAATCATTTTCCATTTGTTGAGTTCCTCTTCAATTATACTGTGTTTGCTTCTTTCCTGTTTTTCCCCCACAACAACGTTAGCTGCTGCACGCTACAAGCACGTTAAAAGTCTTGTAATTCATATCTTATCCTTTTGGTTATTTCTGCAAATTTACAATTCCTTAACTGTTTTGACAAGGACTTGACGGGCCCTTACTTCTGTATAACTTTCAATATTTACTTAAGTGCCGAAGGCATCGAATTCTCAGAGTGCAAGTCCTGCAACACTCAATGATTGGCCAACCTCGTTTAAGAAACACAATGATATGTAGCCACAGGCCTCAGAGAGGGAGAAGTGCTGGAGGGATCTTAAACAAAGGAAAAGCTTTTATGTAGGTACCGTCTGTGACTTCCAGGAATTATTTTTAACCCAGGTCACATATGTTAATTACAGCACATATCAAAGTTAAAGGCAAACAAAGACATGAGGCTGGAAGGATTTGCACCACATATTTGCAGCATTCCTATCAATTTACTTCTATCATTTGATTGGTAGATTTTTGCATACAGTCTTTCTTGATTCTTTTCCTTAATGTAGTGTTTTTAAATCGGTTAATTGATTGTTAACCTTCTTTCAGGAAGTAGAAATAAGCTATTTTTAAAAATAATTATATGCTCACTATAGTTAATTTTCAGTCATTTAAAAAGCCCAATATTGATACAACCAAGTTAGTATTTAATGCATTTTAAAGCAGTGAAGAAGTAGAAGAGAGGTTGGGTTTCATTTTCCAATCCAGTGAGAATTCCACTGGATCAATGATCGCAGCAGAATTTACATCTATTTGATCTTGAATGATGACCCAACGAGCCTACTGGAGTCCAACAGCTTATTTGCAGCTTTGTTCAAGGACACTGGTAGTCCTCCTATGGCAGCTGCATTTCACGGCTTGGCGGAGTGGGAGATGTCACGGCCTCGCTTGCAGCTGACTGCAATAAAGTCATTTCATTACCAAATGCAATCAATTACATGAAGCTGGTGCAGTGGGTGGGGGGGGGGGTAGTTCTTTTATAAAGTTCACCCCTAGCACAGCAAATTTATGGAGTTCCTGATATCGTGATACTGGGATGATACTTATGGGAAATACATGAGTAGATAGACATGTGAGAAGACAACATCTCCCAAATTCAGCCAAGTGTGGAATATCCCAGGTGTGGGTGAGCCATGCAAACTGCACATGGAATCACTCCCTCCTTTCTTATCCCAACCAACCCACACTACCTCCCAAAAACCTTGCTTCCAATGTTCATAACATATCTGGCAAAACTGTGATGCTTCGCCGTTTGACCAACAAGGAAACAGAGGGACTGGTTTCTTTGCGGGATGACACACCCTGTGTTAGTGGATATGGATTATATGAATCCACTGTTGCAGAATTAGTGAGCTGTACTCCTGGAGGTGTGGATAATTATTCAGTCCTACTAGCTCATTGCGTGGAGACAAATTCTTCACACGTAACATCAAAAGTGCAACATGCTGTTATTCTGGAAGGGCAGAGTTTAGCAATGTTCTGTGCTGAGTGGTGTTATCTATAAGACCATAAGACATAGGAGCAGGATTAGGCCACTCAGCCCATCGAGGCTGATTTATTTTTCCCTCCCAACCCCTATCTCCTGCCTTCTCCCTGTAACCTTTGACGCCCTGACTAATCAAGAACCTATCAACCTCTGCTTTAAATATACCCAATGACTTGGCCTCCACAGCCGTCTGTGGCAATGAATTCCACAGATTCGCCACCCTCTGGCTAAAGAAATTCCTCAAGGAACGTCCTTCTATTCTGAGGCTGTGCCCTCTGGTCCGAGACTCTTCCACCACTGGAAACATCCTCTCCACGTCCACTCTATCCAGGCCTTTCAATATTCGGTAGGAATCATACCTGGTTGGAACCATATCGGTTGGAATCTACCGGTATCCCTTCACACACCTGGAAGACCATGCTTTTTGATTCTTACTGACTTTTGAAGATGTTCTCACATTGTGAGTGTGAGATTGTTTTTTCCCGCTGAGGTATGCTCACTATATCATGTAAGTATCAAGCTATTTATATATCTTGCATAGTAGTTTCATTTTAGGTCCTTTAAAGAAATTTACACATGTCTATTAGATGTCCACATTAGCTTTCCAACAACCGAAAAAAGATAATAGCACTCAATGCACATAACATTTAAATAAATGAGCCCAGTTTATTTTTGACTGTTTAAATTTGACATTTTGAGATAGTTCCTGAATTTCCTTGGAAAATGCATGGAATGTGAGTATGAGATGAGACTAATGTTTGTTCAATCAGATTTTTAAATATCAGGAAAACTAAAAATAGCCAGTTTAATAAACGTAATGCTAATAATAAATCCTGGACATTTCCCCCCAAAAATCCTGAAAGATAATTTTAAAATGCCAGAAATTAGATCAAAGTAAAAGGAGGTTCAGAACCTTCCCCTTCAATGATTTGCCTTTAATGATTCAGATGTTAAGTTTGAATGTACGGTATGTACAAGCTAGAAAAATCCCAGGTTTGTACTCTAAATGACCTTTTCTCGGGGGAAAGGCTACTGTTTGCCTTTGCACTCCTGTGCTAATGATGGGGGAGAAAGTGGACAAGGATCTGATTCATGGTTCCCATCCAATGGCAGTGCTGAAAAGTACATTTATGTGTGGATTTGGAGAAGCATGAGGTGTGAAATTGTGATATGTTTAAATACTGTTGATAACTATGGCCTAGACTAGTGCCTGATGTATTGTCTGCTAGGTAAAGTCCAAGGGCATTCAATTCTATCCAGTAAAAGTCCAGTCTGTCGGTACTTTTAGGAGCAGGAAAAGTAAATGTCAATCATGTGTCATTTTCAGACTGGTGTACTGAGTTTGTGATTTTAATCAAGCTTCCAATCTTCCTGAAATTGCATGTCCATAGAATTCCACAGATACAGGGAGTATGGTGGTTAACTTTCTGGATTAGTATCCATAGCCCTGGGCTACCGATCTAGTGACGATTTCATATCTCACTCAAATTCATTGTGCGCAGTTCTGGGCACCGCACTATGGGAAGGATGTGGATGTGCTGGAGAAAGTATAGAGGAGATTCACCAGGATGTTGTCTGGATTGGAGGACTTTAGTTATGGAGGGAGATTGGAGAGGCTGGGCTTGTTTTCCTTTGAGTGAAGGAGGCTGAGGAGTGATCTGACAGAGGTATATAAAATTCTAAGAGGCATAGACAGGGTAGATAGCCAAATCTTTTTCCCATGGTAGGGGGTATCAAAAACAGGAGGATATAGCTTTAAGGTGAGAAGAAGGATTTGAGGGGAAAGTTTTTTGCATCAAGAGTGGTTGATATCTGGAACCCACTACCGGAGGAGGTGATGAAGTCAGATACAATCACAAAGTTTAAGAGACATTTGGACAGGCATTTCAATAGGCAAGGTGTAGAAGGATATGGACCTAATGCAGACAAATGAGATTAGTATAGGTGGGCAAAAAGGTCAACATGGATGTGTTGGGCCGAAGAGCCCGTTTCTGTACAATACAGCGCTGTGACTCGATTTTCAGTAATGTTGACGCTGAACCCATTAGATTGTGATAAAGACACATGAGGGAGGAAATCTGCCATATTGGCCCAGTCTACATGGAGCCTATATGTGACTCCAATGTGGCTGACAGTTAACTGCCCAGTTCATGGGAAATTTGGGATAGCAGTACAGGTTCTTCCCAGGTTATGTAACACTTTACTCACATAAATTCAATCACGTAAAAAAAATGTCATTTGCCTAAGTTTTTGTGGCTACGTGTGCATAAGCAGGAACTGCTTGTGGCCACATGGGTAAAGGCTGAAATATCAAAAAGGTTCATGGCAATAGACTTGGGCAAGGTATTTGGGCATTTCAATGCAGGACTGTAAGGCCTTGAGAAGATGGACCTCAAAGCCACCAGATTTGTGAAAATCAACAGGATCGTCTTGCTACAAGGTCATCTACAAAGGGATAAAAGGCCACTGTGCAATACTCCCTGAACAAGCTCAATGAAAGGTGAGTAACTACCAGCACCTCCAGCTTCAGCAGCATCTGGGCAACCAACCCCAGCCACACCCTCCTCTTTTCCCTCCTCATTTCCCTCCTCATTTGACTAACTAGCCAGTATGTACCTCCAACGCCATCCCTTCACACAAGAAGGCAACACTGGGATTTAAGGCAGATGGGATCAATGTTAAATTACTTCCTAATGAATCCATAAATTTTTATTTTTATTTCTGCAAACTTTATTTAATCCATGAATTATCCTTTATTTTACTGCAAAATAGAGTGTATTCATGCAGTGTGTAGGATCTGATAGAGAGGAACTTACCAACATCAAAGTATAAAATAAAATATTAAACATGCATAAATCTGACTTAGGTAAAATTTGCCTTATGGAAGGGCGATCATAATGGAATCCTTGCATATGTCAGGGACTTCCTGTAAACACTGGCTTGTTAGTGATGCCTCCACCCTATAAACAAGTGAATTTTAAAAAGTACTGGAAGTAGCATTCACGAGAGCTTGAGGAAAGTGCTAGACACGATTCACCCCAGGAGACACCTTTCATTATTTCATAATCAAACTATTTGCCTGCCACAGAGTATAGGACTATATGATAAAACAACTGAAGAGGCCCCTATTCCAGCATTCTATGAGTTTAAGCTTCTTCATAAGAACGAAATATCAGGACTGATTTTTATTCCTGCAGCCTTTCCCTCATGCAAGCACAATCTTTGGTTGCTATTGTTCAGATATGGCCACCCAGGAGAAGAAACTCTTCATGGATCCGAACTGATCCTTGGACAGTACTAAGGGGAACAGGATAAAAAATAGACTGGCAGCCCTTTGAATTATTAGGCTGCCCAACGTTCTGGCAGCACTTGCTTTGAACATTGATAAACCTTCCAAATATGAGTGGTTCTATTTCAAACCGTTCTTAAGGACATGGTGATCCCTTGCAACAATTTATTTTCATTACCATTTCATTTAGTGCATGTCTGGTGTTATTAGGCACTGCATTAAAGCCTCTAGTAATTTTAATCGGGCATGCTATAAAAGTCTGGCAAAATTTTCATACATAAGCTGCACTTCTTAGTTTTATTTCTCACTATTAACAAGTTTCCATTCATCTTTTGCCTCTACAGTGAGACTCCTGTTTTCCTTCTTTCCCCCATTGCTAAGGATGCCAGAATAAATAGTCCAGGGACAGTATCACTCCATCTGTGTTCATGCAGAGGAGAAACAGAGCCATTGGAATCGTTGCAAACCATGAACTGGAACTCTAACTCAGGAACAGTGCATGTCCAGGAAACACTTCTTAAGGAAAGTCATCAGTGGGCTCTGCTACTTGCTGCAACTTGGTTTACAAATTGCAAAGGACACTATCACCCCAAGCTTTTATGTTACAGAGTCAATCTACACTGCTCTCGTGTGTTAATTTGTTGCACAGAAACCTCTTAATCATTTCAACTGCTTTAGAAGAGTGGTTCACTATATTTTCGTTTTTGCCCAAGGTACAGGAAGTTTTGTTTAATTAATTCACAGGATGTAGGTATCACTGGAAAGACTAACGTTTATTTCCCAATTACCCTTAAGCAGGTAGGTGGTCGTCTTCTGTTTTCTCGCAGTCATTCTGGTGAATGTATTCTCAGGGTACCACTGAGGAACGTGTAGGTGGTGGTGTCCCCACGCACCTGAAGTCCTTCTTGCTGGTAGAGTTCTGGGCTTGGGAGGTGCTACAAAAGTGGCCTTGGTGAGGAACCTCTATGTGTTTTGTAGAGGGGACACAGTGCAGCCATAGTATCCTGGTAGTGGTTCGAGTGAATATTTAAGGAGATTAAATTGAACAGTCTGTTTTGGTCTGGGTGGTATTGAGCTTTAGTGTTGTTGGAGATACATGCACCCTAACATGCCTTGTAGATTGTGGAAATGTTTTGAGCAAGGAATAGGTGAGTGAATTGTTGCCTGTTCTTATAGTCACAGCATTTATGTGGTTGGCTGCAAGAATAGTGATGAAGGGGTGGGGTGATGAGGGGAGGGAATGGGGGGAGGTTGCGGGCTGATATCTATCACATTAAACCTCAAGGGCAGGAGGAACCTGTGCAGAGATGTTTTAGGGATTAACCAACGACCAGAGGTATCTTGGGTGCTCTGGATGTAGCGTTGCCAGGACAGGGTTTCCACTACATCATTCCATCCCTTCCATCCCTGCCATCACCATCCTCAGCCCCATCTTCTGGGCTCTACTTAGTCAAATTTACCAGGGCCCTTTGATGCCACAATTGCCTTAATGCCACTGAATGTCAGTGAGCAGGTTATTGGTAAGTTCACACTCTCACTGAAGCCATCTATCATTATGTCTTTAACTGCAGGTAAACTAATGGGTGGTTAATTGGTTGGATTGGATTTGTCCTATTTTTGGGGACAGGCACCCCTGGGGATTTTCCACAGTGTCGAACAGAAGCCAATGTTGTAACTGTACTGGAGCAGCTTGTCACCTAGGGACAGCTCGTCCTTGAGCTCAAAGGTTCAGCATTACAGTATATTGCTGGAGCATAAATCCCAGGCTGTATCCAGGGCACACAGATGTTGTTGTGGTGGGAATCAGATTGACTGATGTTTGTGTCTAGTGGTGACAGAGCTCAGAGGGAGGCTTGGATGGATTATCAACTGTGTTTCTATGGTCTCCTTCCATCAATCCACACATGTATGATAACAGGCAAGGATCCTATTTACTCAGGAGCAAGGTAATTTTTGACCAGCAAGTAAATGCTTTCTGTCCCTATGGCTACAATAAGACTGCTTTTAAAGCAGTTTACTGCATGAGTACTCTTTCAGCTAGAAAGCCTTCTGTAGATTCAAGGCCTTTGCATAGTTATATACATGAGCTCTCCTAGGATGCCAGGAGAACTGCTATTATTCGAATTAGTTTAGGAGGCTCCCATATATAATCTAAAATGCTGCATGTCTGATGCCTCCTTCCAGAGGAGGAAGTTCAAAGAGCCAGAAAGTGGATCAAAAGAATGACTGACTGTGAACTACTAAATAAAGCAAGAAGTCTCAAGATACTTCACAATCAATGAAGTGTAGTCACTGTGGTGTGGTTGGCAAATATGTCAGCCAATTGGTGCACTGCAAAATCTCATGAAGCAATAAGAAAGATGATCAGTTCATCTGATTTCCATGTTGTAATAGGGTGGGGAGGGAAGTATTGACCAGAATGTTAAAGGAACTCCCCTCCTCCTCTTTGATTACACATAGCAGGTATTTTACACCAATCTCAGCAGACAGAGGACAATCTGAAAGCGGCCTCCTCCAGTAGTACGGCACTTAGCTGTACTGCACTGAACTGATGGTCTAAGTTACACATTCTAGTCTCCGGAGTGTGAGTTTAAAGCACCAATCATAGAGCACCAATGCTGGATCAAGCCTAATGATTTTTATAATGTGATACATAACCATTCACGACAAGATTTATTCTGCCTGCTGGACCCCACATACTACAGAGAACTATTAACACTGGACACATCTCTGTGTGGATCAATACTCAGACTCTCAATAATGCTGCCTCAATAAACTTTGGCACAAATAGAGTTATATGAATACCAACTCGAATGCCAATCCATAAGATATGATAAGATATCTTTATTTGTCACATGTACATCAAAACACAGAGTGAAATGCATCTTTCTGCGTAGCGTTCTAGGGGCAGCCCGCAAGTGTCGCCATGCTTCCGGTGCCAACATAGCACGCCCACAGCTTCCTAACCTGTACTGTACCGTGCCAAGCAAAAGGGAAAAGAACAGGAGCAGACCATAAGGACATAACGCCCCTCAAGCCTGTTCCACTATTCAATGATCTGATCTTTGGCCCCAAATCCATTCACCTACCTTCCTGGATTCTCCCCCAGTACGAAAACCTGTCCATTTCAGCCAAGAATATACTTTAATGACTCAACATCCACAAGTGGCTGGAGTTGAATACTCCAAAGAGTCACAGTCCTCTGAGAGAAGAAATTCTTCAATATTTCAGTCTTAAATAATTGATTCTAGAATCTGTCATCACGATCAGCATGTACTGTATATGTGTGTGCAGAGAGGAGAGGGGGGTGCATGTGGTGGTCTAGAGGGGTGTAATGGTTTCTTTTCCTGACGATGTTTTTATAATGTTTAAAACAAGAAGTGGAGTCTCTGAATTACATGCTTCTTTACCTCAAATATTTCCTTCTATGCAACAAACAACTTTCTTTGGTTTATACAAATTGTTTGGTAAAATTTCTCTTCAGTAGCTTTGCACTGCAACCAGATAATGCCCTGTCACTGGAGCTGCACACCAAATGCACAATCTCCTGTCCAGCTTCCTCTTGTCACAAGTTTTGTTCATCCTTACAGGTCAACATTGAGATTTCTTATACAAATCCTAACATGGAAATCCTATATGTAAATAGTTAACTGTAATAATGTAGTAAAACATTTCAGTAACTATAGAGTGAGCTTCTTAAGTTTTCCAACTCCATTCCCATTTTGCCTATATAAAAACATGACCTTAGGGAATACCCCCAGCTTAGTACAAATAAAATGCATAAGAATGTAAGTAATCATCAAGGGGAATGATGTTTTGCAATGCTGCTTAACAGTAATTCCATAACAAATCGTCAAACCAGCTTTTTACTAATCAGTGTAAAGGAGACGGAATCATTAAGTATTGTGTCAAAAAGAATCTGTTGTCGTTCGTTAACATACTATTAATAAGCATTAAAGTATGCAGAAACTTCCTGCTGTGGAAAATTAAACAACCCTTTAGGAATGAACTCGCACTGGCTGGTTAATTTAACAATAGAACAACCAAATTCTGTGAAATTGTATTTCATATAATTATGGTAAAAATGGGGAGGTGCAGTCAAGACCCTGTTTCTTTGCACTTACTGTGTGGGCAGTGAGGCCACTGGATCAGCCTGGACGATGAACGTGTAGAAGTAACTGGCAGGACACTAATGACGGTGCAGCACCAAGGTCCAAGTATTGTCAGGGACTGGGCCCAGAAGGTAGAATTTCAATGTTACTTTTCAGCAGTGCCCCTGAGACTCCAGTGCCCCGAAATGATTTCACCCCAATTCTGGGAGATTAATAATATTACAACAATACGCGTTTGCTGCCAATGTGTAATGGTTTCCGTTTGCACTGATGCTAAAACTTGAGCAGCACATTGAGGCAAAGTTCAGCCCAGGACCATGTTGAGCCCCACTGTCTGCTCCTCTGCCCTGTTACAAATGTCTGTGTTTTAATTCCCCCATGATCAATACCTGCATTAGCCAAAAAAATAAGCCCAATATTGTATTTAACAGCCTTACATTCTCTTACTGCGATGCAGAATCAGGTCGTCAATCCGCTGTATGTTTCTGAGAATGGGATCACATCCTCTTCTGATTTCCCATCCTAACTCTTTGATCGCTGTTTATCTAAATTGCATCTCATGCAGATTCCTGAGCATTAAGCAATTAAAAGAATTCATTGCTTCCTAACACATACAATTTATTTTCTCCTATTTAATTCTCATACCCGTTCTTGATATTAAATTCCCAAATGATATTGACTTCCCAATAAATATGGAAATGTTAACACCCTACACCTTTAAATTGTAATTGAACAGAGCAAAATTTGATTCAGCAGAATTGAAAAATGAATGGACTTCCTGTATCTGGTATATTGCAGAGTGTGTTTCCCAACAGGAATTGCTATGGGATACACACTGATCAAGTAAAATGTGAACTGTTGAACAATCACCAACCTGGACAGGCTCTTGACCTCTCCTACCTTAAAGACAAGCAGTTGATTACCTGCTCTAAAACCCTCAAAATCCCTTCTAAACTGCCTTGGAATGATTATTGCTGGAACTCTTCCTAACAGCACTGTGGGTACACTTTCACCCATCAGACTGGGTGATAGTGTACCCACTTATTTTTACACATTCACAGCATTTGGACATCACCGGGAATGCCAACATTCGCCGGCCATTCCCAATTGCCCACGCACTAAAGGAGCAATTAAAAGTCAACAACGTACTTGGGTCTGGAGTCACATGTAGGCCAGACTGGGTAAGGTCAGCAGATTCCCTACCCTGAATGACAATAAGGAATCAGAAGAGTTTTCTGACAACCTGGTAGTTTCACCACTACTGAGACTGGTTTTAATTTCTGTTTTATTTATTACTTGAAATTAAATTCGTAGGAATTGACCTCATCTCCCTGGATCAACAGTTGAGGACGCTGGTTATTGGTCTTCTTAAGGACAATTAGGGATGGCCATTAAAGGCTTTCCTTGTCGGCAATGCTCACATCTCATGAAGGAATAAATAAAAACAACTTCTGCTCAATTAGTACAAGCAAAATGATTACATCTCATTGTATCCATGTAAGTTTTGTTCTTCTTTCCTACTGTTTAGCACCTTGTACATTTTAATATGCAGTTCCACATGCATTTGCAGTACATTTAACATCATGTAGGTAAAATTACTTTTCATTATCAAAACTGAGCTTTACCATGAGATTATGCATGACATAACTCTAAAAAACACATAGGTGTAACGTTTTCTGCCTGATACCTGGTCATACTGATAACACACATGTCATGAGGTAGATGTGGATTTAGCAAGGAGGAGCTGCATTTGAAAGAAAATATAAGAACTGAATAGTTTATGTAATGAAGGAATACGCTGAAATGCTTTTATTGGGTATGAATTTTATATTAGTACATTTGACCATAAGTGTTTGGAAATGTTTTTCTAATAAATGTTCCTACAGGAATACTGGACCACATCCAATCCCAGCAAACTCGTACCAAACTTGGCTGATTTCTTTTCCAAAGTTTTTTTTCATCTTTCCTACTCTCATTGTCAGCCACCATGGCTGTGTCCCTTATTGCTCAAGCTGAATTCTAATTTCTCCTCCATCTGCCAGTCATTCTTTTTATTATATTAGTTTGCTTTATTGTATCCCTAAAAAAGGCAAATCCTGTTTGGGCAAAGCAACAGCTTCAAACACAGTCATTTAAAACTGAGGTTGGTGAATATCTCAAGTTCTCTGCCTTGGAGAGTTGTGGAGGCTAGATCACTGGAGGTAGTTAGAGAGGAGTTGATAAGTGTTTGAAAGATCATGGATTTGTGGGCTGTGGGGAACTGGCACAGAAGGGGAGTTGAGACTTGGCATATATCAGTGATGGCTGCATTGACAGGTGGGATAGATTTGAGGGGCTGAGTGGCCTACTCCCACTCCTATTTTCTTGCGTTTTGCATTTACCAAGTCAAAGAATTCACTTCTGGTTCCTTCTCCAAGTAAAACTGCAACAAGACATCCAATAACAAGAGAAACCTCAGCACTCTGCCACTTCCGTTCTTTCAAATGGTCTAAAAATCTGATACAGGTGGAACTATAAGGCGCTAGTCAGGGACGTGAAGGGGAAGAGGGAGACCACTCAGGTCTAGTTGGGAGTGTGAAAGGGTACAGGGAGACCACTCAGGACTAGTTGGGAGTGTGAAAGGGTACAGGGAGACCACTCAGCCCCTCAGCTCCCTGTATATGTTTTATGCATAAAGTAGGACAGTGTTTCGTTTTCTTGGAGCAGAAAGAAAATGCAGAATTCCAAAACCAAAGGACAATAAAGTACCTACTGTTCCCCATGCTCCACCTTCCCTTCTGCAGCCTTTTGTCACCTCCACCTACCACCTCCCAGCTTCTGTCACTGGTTCCACTCTTGCCTCCTCCATCTGCCTATCTCCCCTCCTCACCTGGATCCACATATCACTTGCCAGCTCTTGCTCCACCCCTTCCCCTCACCCTTTTATACTGGCTATCTCCTCTCTATCTTTCAGTCAGATGATGAAGGGTCTCAACTGACTGCCCATTTCCCTCCTCAGATGCTGCCTGACCCGCTGAGTTCCTCCAGCGTTCTGTTTGTTGCTCCAGGTTCCAGCATCTGCAGTCTCTTGTGTCTCCATTGAGTCCTAACCACTACTGTGTTCATTGAAGCTTGTTGGTAATTGAATTACTCAAAAGGAAATGCTGGGGAGAAAATGATGTGATCATGAATGGTATTTTCTCAAACCCTTTCCATTTGCTGTCTCATTCCCTGCAATGTGGAAGACGATTCAGAATTAAAAAGTAAACTTAATAAAATGAGCAGTGTTCAATAAATATTTGTTGGCATCGTAACTAATTATTTCCCTTGCAGGATGAGCAAGATGCCATTCCAAGTTAAAAGAACCTGCTTGCTCACACCTGCTTGCCCCACACTGCTTTGCTGGGACATTAACTCAGTCTGAGCCAGGCATGATGAAGTACTGAAAACAGAAAATACTGGAAACACTCAGCACTCAGGTAGCATCTGATGAAGGGCCTTGTACCTGACACGTTAACTCTGTTTCTCCTGCAGATGCTACCTGACAAGTTGGATGTTTCCAGCATGTTCTGCTTTTATTTAAGATTTACAGCATCTTCTGTTTTATTTTATTTTCATGGGCCAGTGCTGTGGAAATCCACTTTGCTTCTGAGGGTAAATCTGGCAACAGAGGAGACAGAAATATTTGAAAGAACAACATCAGTGTTGAACCTCCTGAGAATATGACATAAAATAGTGAATCAGTGTAATTGTCGCAGCTTTTCGTTCATTATCTGGAGATGGCTTGCTTCTGTTCTGCTTCTTTAGGTTCGGAGGCAACTGATGAGGTCAATGAGGGACCCATGGATTTTATCACTGGTAAGGCAGGAGGTGTTTGATGGGGTGAACAGTTGGGTAGTTTCGGAGGTGGTCTGTTGCTTGCACCATTTATGCAGGCACCCTATTTGCTCCCAATGCATGAACTCAAGCACCTCAATCTCAAAGTCATGGGCCAGGTCAGTGGAGGGTTTAATTTCTGCAAGAGGTTTTGACAATCTCTCCAGATCTTTTCCTCTCTCCACCTGGCAGTCCTTTCCCGTGACACAGCCTGGGACAGAGTCTCTGTTTCGGCAGCCTGCTGTCAGACATGCAACCAACAATGTGCTTCAGATATGAAACACCGGGAATGCCTCCAACCAGAGTTGGAGTCATGTAGAAGCCAGACCAACAAACAGCAGTTTACCTTCCCCAAAGAAGGACGTTAGTGAACCAGTTACCTGAACCAGCTCTTTTTAGCTGAATCACAAACCACCAAGATGGGATCAAAACTCACATTTTCTCGATTATTGCTCCCTGTCACTGGTTTAACTGATCCAGGAAGGTGAACTACTGTTGTGAAGAAGAAAGCATTACCAAACAAAAAAGAATTTTTGTGTGAACTTGCATCTCTATAGTGACTTTTTAAGCTAGAAAGCCTTAAAAGAACTTGCATCTATAAAATTCATTATCTCATAATTCCCAGACAATAACCCTCCATTGTCACGGTGCAACGGTCTTGGCACGGACGGTTCTACCAACATCAACAGTGTGTCTGTGGCTTTATCAGAACACCCGTGACCCGCCCAGTGCACCAATGATCACCACAGGGGTTTGCAACTCAGCAGTGACCAGCGGTCAGACAGGGTTAGACTGAGCAATCTTCACCAGTTGGTCATCCACATGAGTCACCATTTGCTCCTCTGTGGCAGCGTCTACTGGTCACAGGTAGCACTTGCCAAGCCTCTGGAAAGGGGAAGGGCCGCAGGTGCACGGCAACACAGCCACCTCCAGGTTTCCGTCCAACTTCCTGGTGCAGGCGTACATCACGGTTCCCTCGAGGTTGCTGGGTTAAAGATCCAAGAATCAATCACTTTCACCATGGACCTGTTCAGGAAAATGCCCAACGTCGATCTCAAGGGCAATCGCATGCCGGCCTTGAACACAAATGCTTCAAGCATTGGTCAGGATGGTACCACTTGAAAATGACATCATTTAACTGCTCGGTAGGCTTGACTGTGCAATGCAGCCCGTGGTTAAACGTTAAATGTGAACTTAGACTTCCCCAGGTGTACCGCGGGACCATTATGTTTCTGGACATGGGCGACTCGGCTACACCGAGGAACTCCGGATTTAGATCACCCGTACTGCAATACTTCTTGCGTTGCAAACTGCCCAGTAAGCACAAACATAACATTAAGATAAATTTGGCTTTAGGGGTGTAAGGAAATTGGGAGCGTAACAATAGTCCCGCTTGCTTTTCATCGCAGAAATTGCCTTCAATTCGGCTTGAAGCAAACAGTTACACTCGCTCTGAGCCCCTGAGACTCTTTAGGACTGTACAATAGCAGGTATAAGTAAGGCAGCCTCGATATTGGTAGTTGGCTTCCACTTTTCCTCCTGGTCCAAAAATAAAAAGCATGTCATTTGATAAGGATGCTCTATCTTGTGAGGGGTTGATAGTTTTTTTTCCTTTATACACTAATTTAAAATGTGAAACTGCTAGAAGCTCGTTGCCGCGGGATGATGCAATTGCTTCACGAGTCCAGTCCTCGGTTCAGCCATGTGTGAGGATTGCGCGGAGGCCACTTGATATCGTCGTGTGAGGCCGGGCGATGTGTCGGGGCTCGGCCGGTGGTCCGAGAGCACCCCCTGGAGGAAGTGTGGCGGGACTGTGCGGGGAGACACCACCGAGCGCAGACGCTGCAATCGGAGCCACACACACACACAGAGTCGCTGGGGGAACTCAGCGGGTCAGGCAGCGTCTGTGGAGGAGAGTGGAAGGTTTCGACTGTACATTTAGATAGATATTTATTTATTTTGTGCATCCAAACAGACAGTGAAATGTGTCTTTCTGCGTTACTGAGAGTGTTCTGGGGGCAGCCCGCAAGTGTCACCGCTCTTCCAGCGCCAACATAGCATGTCCACAACTTCCTGACCCGTACGTCTTTGGAATGTGGGAGGAAACCGGATCACCCAGAGGAAACCCACGCAGACACGGGGAGAACGTACAAACTCCTTCCGGACAACGCACCACAGAATTTCTCCAGCGCCTTTGTGTGTTGCTTCAGGACTGTGCGCGGTTTTCCTGCAAGGCGCCGGTCCAGAGGTTGCGGGAAACCTGCATTTTCGCCGTTCCCGAGAAACTACAGCGTTTACCTAAAACATTTCATGTGCACGGGGACCGATGAATGGGCCCGATCTGCTTCTTGGGCAGTCTCTCAGGATGAAGGATAACTTACTTCTGGTCTAGTTGTCTCCAACGTGGCTGAGGAGACAATGTGGGAAGGGAAGGGCAGACCATTGCACAGACGGCAAGGAGATAGATAGTTATTGAGGGGGTGCACTCCTTCCGCCACTTACACGGGCCACTTACTGCCGATGCACAGACTCAATGATCTCACTACCACCCACAATAACCCTTCTGTGCTTTGAGCAGTCCTACACCAGGGATTGTCAAGAGTTAGTGGGGATGCTGCATTGCTCCAGCGACGTTTTGGGTCCATCCTCGATTTTTCCCCCTTTGTGATCTCTCCCCATGTCACAGCTTGGAACATGGAGTCTGTTTCAGGAGTTTGGTTCCAAGCACGCAACCTGGCCTGTCCAACTGAATGCATCTGGAGCCTCGATGCTGGGGGCGTTAGCCTGGGGGAGAACGCTGATGTTGTCTCACTGATCTCGTTCAGTGAATACGGAGGACTTGGCAGAGACAGCATTGGTGGGATCTCCCCGGTGCCTTCTGCTGGAGGCAATGCACATCTCAGGAGCATACAGAAGGGCAGGGATCGCTGTTGCCCAGTAGACCACGCCAATGTTTCGCTTCAACAGTGCTCTCTCCCACTTCACCGTCTAACTCTGCCTCCTACTCGTTACCATTCAAGAGTTTGTCATTTCTAGTAAAATATGTCAATGTTGGCGGAATATAGTATTAATGGTAGGACTCTTGGCAGTGTGGAGGATCAGAGGGATCTTGGGGTCCTAGTCCATAGGACGCTCAAAGCGGTTGCACAGGTTGACTCTGTGGTTAAGAAGGCATATGGTGTATTGTCCTTCATCAATCGGGGAATTGAATTTAGGAGCCGTGAGGTATTGTTGCAACTATATAGGTCCCTGGTCAGACCCCACTTGGAGTATTGTGCTCAGTTCTAGTCGCCTCACTACAGGAAAGATGTGGAAGCCATAGAGAGGGTGCAGAGGAGATTTACAAGGATGCTGCCTGGAATGCGGAGCATGCCTTATGAAAGCAGGTTGAGGGAAATCGGCCTTTTCTCCTTGGAGAGATGGAGGATGAGGGGGGACCTGATAGAGGTGTATAAGATGATGAGAGGTATTGATCTGGTATTAGTCAGAGGCTTTTCCCCAGGGCTGAATTGGTGGCCACAAGAGGACATAGGTTTAAGGTGCTGGGGAGTAGATATAGAGGAGATGTCAGGGGTAAGTTTTTTACTCAGGGAGTGGTGAGTATGTGGAATGGGCTGCCGGCATTGGTGGTGGAGGCTGATATGATAGGGTCTTTCAAGAAACTGTTAGACAGGTACATGGAGCTGAGTAAAATAGAGGGCTATGGGTAAGCCTAGTAATTTCTAGGGTAGGGACATGTTCGGCACAGCTTTGTGGGCCGAAGGGCCTGAATTGTGCTGTAATTGTTTTATGTTCTATGTTAACCTCCTCCGTGTTGGCACCGTGTTCCTTACACTTACTATTCCGTGAGTGAAGAACCTTCCCCCGAGTTTCATATTGGATCTACTAGTAACTATATTACCTTCCTGACTTCTCTACCTTATGGGACTCTTTCATCACTTTACCTCAGCCTTCTCCAGAGATGAGTCTGTTCAGTTTTTTTTATTCTGCCTCAATCTCTCTTGTTTAGTCACCAGAAATGAGCCGAGGACGCCAAGTGTGGTCTAACCAAGGTTTATAATATGACCTACATAAAATCATTTCCACTGAAACGATTATGCCCTGTTAAGTTTGGACTGTTTATATTCATTTCCAAGTCATGGAAACTGCAGTTTTTTTAACGGAAATAAGCTTTTGACTGCAACCGCAATTGTGCGCTTCGAACACGGTATATTGTGAGGGAATTATGTGCAAGAGGTTTATCGAGATCATTGTTTTTGCCATCTTCAGTCTCGCATAATGTTTATATGTTTTCTAGAAATCGCTAACATCAAGTTTCTCTGCAAATACGAATTTAACTTTAGACCAAATTTAAAGACATTAGGGAACATTATTTATTTCATTCTGTAACTGCTAAATTACAACTGCTTCCAAATAATTTCCCTGTCAGAAATACCCATGAGTTGGTGGCGCTGAAATAGTTGTTATATGTGTGTGCGCGCTGGAGACGGGGTGTGAAATATGTGGCGAGCGGGGAGCTGAAAGGCTCATGGCTTTAATTGACAGACAAATCTTTTCAGAGAAACCAGTTAAAGTACCGAGAACTGAAAGTAATCCTGGCTCCAGGAGAAATTGGTTAATTAAAGGTCAAAAGAAGAAAATATCAGGTGAAGCTATGTACAAATAACTAGACTTTTTTCTAATTATATTTTTTTAATTTTTTCAAGATCTTGTGCACAAAAGTGATGTTTTGATTATGTAAATATTTAAATTTGTAAATTTGCTGTGGAATCGCTACAAATGTCATGTATGCACTCATAATATACAATCGTTGTAATATTTACATATTTTCAATAGCGATTTAGATTTAACCATCTACGGGCAAAGCAATAAGTCAGGAAGATTTCTGAAGAAGTCTCTTGTTTCAGGTTTGAATTGAGAAATGGGTCACCAAGGCCCAACTCGGGACCTGCAAAAACAGCGGCGCCAGCGCCATCTCGTGGCGATCCGGGAAGGACGGGAATAAGACCGGTCGAACATTTCCCAGTGCCATCTCACATCAAATAAAATATATTTATGTAACGGCAATAAACTGTATTAAAACCAGGTTCGATAAAACACCTAAATGCACGCATATTAACAACAAATTCAGTACAATAAGAAGTTTCATGCCTTAAACTTGGAAAAGACATATCTGTTCGTGTAAGACGTTTTGTCGTTTTGGATGGTTGCATAAAGTAATCCAGTTAGGAATCAAAATACCTCTGCGGTTATTACCTACAATAGATATATTATATTTATTAGGCGTTAAATGATCACGGTAAGCATTAAATGCGTGTGCTCTACTGTTGAAATGGAGTTTTTATTTCAAAGTTTAAAATATAGCACATTCTATGAGGCCAGTTTGACCACATGATGTCACCTCACTACACTTCCATCCGACGTGATTGGGGCGGTGGGCTCTTTCCAAGGCGCTGATGTGCCAGAAATTTGTTAGATTTTTAAAAAAAAATCCGGCACTGTCTATTTTAAATTGGGAGGTGTATGTGGATTATATGGAGATAATGTATTGGCTTGAAGTCCGTAGACTTCATTTTCCAAACGTTAGCTGAACCCAAAGAAAGGAGGGAGTTTCCATATGGTTTCCATAAGATCATCCGTCGCCTCCAATAATTTCCCTGCAGTAGCGTTCAATATCAGCCCTCGTTTATAGTTGGTGCTGATGATATATCATGAAACCACATCAGAACAACGCTGGAGTACAACCAAGGTCGAGACAGTTTCCCGTCTGCGCTGGAAGCTGAGTATTTCGTGACGGGCACCGAGATTCAAAGAGATCACCGGATCTAACGTTGACTGTGACTTTGTTTTTAATAGTTAAAAGCGAGCTGGAGCTCATTGTTATCTAACAGCTGAGATTAGGCGGTGCGGCCTTTATATTGTGAACACTAACACAGCGTGAACAAAAAAACATCTGGCAGTATATCCGCCCACTGTGGCTTCGCCGGTTTTGGATAGGACTCGCTCATTTTCTTCCAAAGCCACGGTGTGTCTCATATTCTCTAAGGAATTACAATGTATTCATTTATTTTTATTTCAACCTTATGCTAAATATCTCTTACCTTGTCGCAACCCTCATTCACACGACTATTTTGAACTGATATTTATTAATGTTGATTTTGGTTGCAATCGTTTCACTAACGCGAAAGATTCTGAAATCATTTTTGCAAAGTTTGCCATCACCCGCAGTAACATTCTGATCTTTCTCCCACTAAGAATATCAAAATATTCCAAAAACTGCACTTAAGGCTAAGGTGGGGACACAACTGGTTGCTAAGGTGCATCCTGTCACCCTCTTCATCACATTGACCCCAAGTGCAGGAAGCTAAAGTGATAAGCAGCCTCGGTACCCGTGACACAAGCTCCTCCATTGGCTGAGCCAGTTGATAAGACACGGCCATATGTTACTCGGCGGTGTTAAAAAGTTAATCACATATTGCGCAGGGATTAGTGTCACAACAGATTCCATTTACGTTATGCAGTGGGAAACTCGGGCTTTAATTCTGTGCTTGTAAAAGGAACAGCAGATAGGAGAATCGGCGGGGTTCTGATTATGCACTCCAGTACAGAGGGGGAAATTCAATCTCTTCAAAGCAGAAAGTAGAATTGAAAGAAAACTAATATCGGATAGCAAGGCTACTGATAAGCTATTTGTTAATCACTAATTAGCATTCGGAGCTATTGCTGCCTTTCCCACGTGTGAAGAACGTCTTCATGCAATAATAACTTCAACCTTTGTTTATCCTAATGGATCCTGTGCAGGGTTGAGACTCAGACCTAGAACTGGAACCCACCTAACGCTGGGGAATCAGATATATTTACGCACGGCGCTAATTTCTGTTATTTATAGGCAATGGTTCAGGAGGCTGCGCTCAATCTAATGAGATTACACGCTCGACAGAAATGAATGCTTTAATCTTTCTCATCCGGAGCATCGAGATTTAAGACAGACAGTGTTCATTTCGGACTGAAGTGAAGGGAATAGCTTCAGGTCGGTCCCGTTGGTGCGGTGGACTTGTGTGAAATATGGCGGCAAGTGCGTTCATTTTCCTGGCGCTTCTATTGCTGCAGCATGTGCCCACCAGCGAGATGTTTCAATCCACGCTGATGCTGGACATGGCTCAGGTCCTACTGGATAAGTACTGCTTCCCAGAAAACCTAGTTGGGATGAAAGAGGCCATCGGGCAAGTCAATCAGAGCGGCGACATACTGCGTGTGACTGATCCCCAAACTCTTGCTGAAATGTTGACCTCGGGGGTCCAGGGGGCTCTGAACGACCCCCGGCTGCTGGTCACGTACGAGCCCGGGGCGACGCCCTCTGAACCCGTCGACCTCCCTCCCCCGAGCCCCGAGATACTCATGGCCTTGATCCAAAATTCAATTAAGTTCGAAATTTTGGAAAATAACGTGGGCTACTTGAGAATTGACCACATTATTGAAGAGGACCTCGTCAAAATGGTTGGCCCGATTCTGGTGGACACGATTTGGAAATCCATGGTGGCCACCAACGCGATGATCATCGACCTCCGCTACAGCAGCAGCGGAAAGGTCTCTGGTATCCCTTTCATTATATCTTACTTTTGCGATTCGAACCCTGCAATTCACATCGACTCCATCTATGACCGACCGTCCAATACCACAAAGGATCTCTGGACCCTGCCCGTTCTGTTGGGTGAAAGATACGACAAGGATAAAGACGTTCTGGTGCTCACCAGCAGGAACACCCAAGGGGTGGCCGAGGACGTGGCTTACATCCTGAAGCACTTGGGCCGTGGCCTGTTGGTGGGGGAGCGGACAGCGGGAGGCTCGCTCAACGTCCAGAAGTTCCGCATTGGCTCGTCTGACTTCTTCATCACCGTTCCCCTCTCCAGGTCAATCAGCCCCATCACCGGTCAGAGCTGGGAAGTGAACGGTGTGTTCCCGTGTGTGCCTGTGAATGCAGATCGAGCCCTTGAGAAAGCCACCTCTATTCTAGCCGTAAGGAAGGAGATGCCCAATGTAATCCAGAAGGTCACCCAACTGTTGGGCGAGTACTATTCCTACGTGGACCATGTACCTTCTCTGGCCCTTCAAGTTGCTAAAATTGCTCGCTCGGCTGTGACTTCGGAGCGAGATCTAGCAGCAAAACTTAACTATGAGCTTCAGGCCATCTCTGAAGATCCTCGTCTGATGATCAGCGTAGGGCCAGAACCTCCGGTCACCAGAGAACGGAGCCCAGATGAAGACTTACCAACGGATGTCAATTATCTCCGGCAGATTGTCGACGCTGTGTTTCAAGTGGAGATCTTACCGGGAAATACCGGCTACTTAAGATTTGACGTGTTTCCCACTGAGTCGGCGCTGACAAAACTGAGCCCCTACATAGTTGAGAAAGTGTGGGAGCCGATTCAAGACACTGACAATTTAATTATAGATCTCAGGTACAATGTGGGTGGCACTTCCGCCGCTGTACCGGTGTTGCTCTCATATTTCCAGGACCGAACCCCACCCGTTCGCTTGTACACCGTATTCAACAGGCTGAACAACTCCACCAGAGAATTCTCCACTCTTCCTGATTTGGATGGGAGCTCTTATGGATCAAAAAAGGGTGTCTATGTGCTGACCAGCCATCGCACTGCCACGGCGGCAGAGGAGCTAGCCTACCTGATGCAGTCACTCAGCAGGGCCACCGTGGTTGGCGAGATCACATCCGGCACCCTTCTTCACTCGCAGTCTTTCCACATCGAAAATACCAATATGTTTATTACCATCCCTTTCATAAACTTTATAGATAATAATGGGGAGAGTTGGCTCGGCGGCGGCGTGGTGCCTGATGCCATAGTATTGGCGGAAGACGCAATGGATAAGGCGAAGGATGTTCTAATGTTCCACGCTAAAGTGTTTAAGCTGGTGGAGGACACTGGAAATCTCCTGAATGTCCACTATGCCATCCCAGAGGTGGCTGCCAAGGTCAGCTCGCTGCTCAGTTCCAAGTGGCAGGACGGCTTGTACCGCTCTGTTGTGGACTACGAGTCGCTGGCTGCTCAGTTGACCTCCGACCTGAAGGAGACCTCTGGTGACCACCGCTTTCACGTCTTCTACAGCGAGAGCGCGCCTGAGGTCCTGGACGACCACGTAGGCAGAATCCCTTCCGCAGAGGAATTGGACCACATCATTCAAGCCCTCTTCAAGGTTGAAGTGTTGCCAAACAACATTGGGTACCTACGTTTTGATATGATGGCCGACGCAGAAATCATCAACGTTATTGTCCCACAATTACTGGACCAAGTATGGAACAAACTGGTCTCTACCGACCTTCTCATTATTGACATGAGATACAACGTCGGTGGATATTCAACTGCAATTCCAATTTTATGCTCTTACTTCTTTGACTCTGAACCTATCCGTCATCTTTATACTGTGTTTACCCGCTCCTCCTCGTCCAGTTTGGAAATATGGACACTGCCCAAGGTACTTGGCCAAAGATACGGCTCCAATAAGGATGTCTATATCCTAACCAGTCATATCACGGGCTCTGCTGCAGAGGCGTTCACCAGAGCAATGAAGGACTTGAACAGGGCGACGGTGATCGGGGAGCCAACGATTGGAGGTGCCTTGTCCGTAGCCACTTACCAGATAGAAAATAGCAACCTCTATGTATCCATTCCAAATCAAGTTGCACTGAGCGCTGTGACTGGGAAGGCTTGGAGCGTGTCCGGTGCTGAACCGCATGTTTTGGTCCAAGCCAATGAAGCTATGGGCGTGGCCCTCGGCATCATCGAGCTTCGGGCCAAGGTTGCCGCGATTGTGCGCACGGCCGGCAAGTTGGTGGCTGATAATTACGCGTTTGCGGAAGCCGGTGCCAAGGTAGCGGGGCAGATCGCCGACCTAGTTCAAGAGGGGAAGTACAATGTCATTAATTCCGAGCTTGAGCTGGCTCAGAAGTTATCGGAGGACCTGCAGAAACTCTCGGGTGACAAACATCTCAAGGTAGCGCATATCCCGGACAATCTGAAGGACCATATCCCCAGTGTCGTCCCCATGCCGGTAGGTTAACAGACACTCTCTAACCCGGAATAAAACTTATTTCGATCCCAGGACATTGAACAAGCAACCTATTCGGCACTTGTATGCTTTAACCCCTCCTGTTTCCTTTTCCCAGATTCCACCTCCTGAGATGTTTGAAGACTTGATTAAATTTGCCTTCCAGACGAAAGTGTTTGAGAATGCTGTCGGCTACCTCCGGTTCGACATGTTCGGCGACATTGAATTAATTACCCAAGTCTCGGACCTGATGGTGACTCATGTATGGAATAAAATCGCGCACACCATTGCATTGATTGTGGACCTGAGGTAATGCAGGCAGTACTATTAACCTTCCCTTCATGGTGACGCGCAGTCCAAGCCTGAATGGGCTGGAAATTGGAAATATGCGCAAAATTGAGCGGTTCCTGCCCGTGTTGTCAGAGAGTCACACAACACGGAAACAGGCCCCTCCTCCCCACTGAGGTCGTGCCGGCTCACAAGCACCCGTTTGCTCTATCCCTACAAAACTCCCATTTTATTCTCCCCACATTGCCATTCACTCTCCCAGCTTCTACTGCTCACCTACACACTAAGGGAAAGTTACAGTGGCCAGTTAACATACCAACCCGCATATCACTGTGTACTGCCAACATTTAATGGCGATTCCATGGGGATCAGCGCTCAAATAGTCTTCACCTATTGGCTAAGCTAGGTAATTGGACAACTCCGCCGTGTAATGTGTGTTCCGCGCTTTGAACAATTACTGGGTGCCAAAAATATTTAAAACTAATCAAAAGACATTGTCAAGCTTCGGTTTTACGAGAGAATCTCGTTAACATATCTGACATATGACATATTAGCTCCAAGCAAACCAGGTCGGATTATCTTTGAGACTAGTTGGGTAGGTCTTTCAAAGAGCTAGTATACAGAACTCGGAATGAAGGTTTCCTCTGCCTTGTATGAGTCTATGGTTGAGTCATGAACATTTCTCAGGTAGGATCTTCGCTGATAGCATGGTCAGCACTGTAATGCCCTGCAAGCAACGGCCATCACGTTAAGGTTCAATAGCTGCAATGTGTTTTCATTCCAATGGTCCCAGATGCTAGGTACATAGCTACAGAACCTTTCTTGGAGGGTTCCAGTGTAAGAAATGATAGGGGACAAATAAGTAGAAGACTCATCTCAACAACTGGATGTATTTCTATCCATTTTACCAGCTCAGGATCTGCGTGGTTTCATGTCCTAAATCGGGCGTGAAGTCCAGCGTGAACAGAAGGCGCCTTGGGGTGGTGAATGTCAGAACTGGAATTGGAACTGGTTTATTATTGCCAAGTGTACCGAGATACAGTGAAAAGCTTTTTTTTGCGTGCCATACGGACAGACCATTCCATACATCAGTACATTGAGGTAGTAAAAAGGAAAACAGAATGCAGAATATAGTGTTACAGTAACGCAGAAAGTGCAGTGCAGGCAGACAAATGAAGTGCAAGGACCACGATGAGGTAGAGTGGGAGGTCAAGATTTCATTTTTAGCGTCTGAAAAGTCCCTTCAAGACTCTGATAACAGTAGGTTACAAACTACTCTTGAGCCTGGTGGTGTGTGCTCTCAAACTGTTGTATCTTCTGCCAGACAGACGGGGAAGGAAGGAGAATGACCGGGGTGGGAGGAGTCATTGATATTGTTGGCTGCTTCCCCGAGCCAGTGGGAAGTGTCAACAGAATCAATGGAGGGGAGGCTGGTTTGTGTGATGGACTGGGCTGTCTTCACAACTCTGCAATTCTTGTGGTCTTCGGCAGAACAATTGCTGTACCAAGCTTTAACACATCCCGGCAGGATGATTTCCATGGCGCATCTGTAAAAAGTGATGAGAGAAGTTGGGGACATGCCGAATTTCCTTAGCCTTCAGAGGAAGGAGAGGCATCTCCAGCTCAGCATCATCCATACAGACAGGGGTGTGTGCTCCGCCCAGCTTCCTGAAGTCAAGGGTCCTGACACCAAATTCGGATCCTGTTTGCGCTAAAGTGCAACCTCTCTAGAAGGAAGTAAAGTACAGATGTAATGTGGAAAACAATAGAAATGAACACGTTGATTTACCCTCCCAGAGGCAAGCCCTTTCTCTTATTCCAAGTCTTCCAGTGTTCTTGACCTTCTAAGGATAATCTCTTCAACCATAATTTTATTCTATTCATCCAAGCTCTTCTTTTTTTGGTAACTTCCCTCTCCCTGGACACCAACTGAAAGTTTTCTCCATCATGTGAAAATGGAAAGATACATTCTCCAGTCGCAGTGGAGACACAAGAGACTGCAGATGCTGGAATCTGGAGCAAAAAACAATCTGGAGGAACTCAGCGGGTCGAGCAGCCTCTGTGGGAAGAATTGAATTGTCGATGTTTCGGGTCGACCCCCTGCGTCAAGCTCGGCCTGCTGAGTTCCTCCAGCAGATAGTTTGTTTCTCCAATAGCAGACTGGTAGGGTTTCCTCACCAGAAGAATAAGATGTCCAAGACATTGCTGTGCGGCCGCGCGGTGTGTGTGTGTGTGTGTGTGTGTGTGTGTGTGTGTGTGTGTGTGTGTGTGTGTGTGTGTGTGTGTGTGTGTGTGTGTGTGTAGACAAAACAATTACTATAAGTTACAAAAATAAGTAAATAGTGCAAAAGAGGAATAACGAGGTAGTGTTCATGGGTTCATGGACCGTTCAGAAATCTGATGGCGGAGGGGAAGAAGCTGTTCCTGAAACATTGAGTGTGGGTCTTCAGGTTCCTGTACCTCCTCCCTAATGGTAGTAACGTGAAGAGGGCATGCCCCGGATGGTGAGGGTCCCTTAATGATGGATTGCATATGTATGTCCATGTATGTGTATAATGCATGTGTCCACCTGACTGTATTTATGTGAGTGTTTGTGTGCATGTGTGCATTTGTATATCAGTGTGGACGTGTGTTTGGGTCCTTTCATGTCTATCAGTGTGGACGTGTGTGTGTGCATGTGTGTGAGTGCCCATGTAACTGTTTGAAGGTGTGTGTGACAGTGTGTTGAAGGAGGTGTCTGTGTGTGTTATGTCTGGGTGTGTATATCGTTGATCTCTTTTGTACCTTGATCATATTTTTATGGTATAAATGCATATTGTTTTTACTGAAGTACGCTATTGAACAATTGCCCATCATAACGTTCCGGTTGGTTGGCCGATAAGTGAAAGGTTTCCCAGTGTCAACAGGAAGCTCCAGCAATAGCTGACAAAAATCAAGGGCACTGAGCTAAAAGAACATACTTTTAATTCGTTTTGATATTCAGGTTCAATCATGATAAGGAAAAGGCGATATTGTACCAGCTGATCGAGGTGAAGCAGAGCATTCCAGGGCTCCGGATGATGTACTCTTGGTCTTTCTGTTCAGGGTATCTTTGTTCGTCCAAACCGGCCAACTTGGATGAAAGCTTTCTCCGTTGGTTGGCTGTGATTGAGCAGCATAAAACGGGTTTGAGGCGGTCACCATCTTCCCCAGAGAGAATAGGCACAATACGGCAAGCTACCCGTAGCTTGATATTAATTTGACATTAATTAATCTTATCCAGGACTCCTAAAGGTTGGCTAACGTAGAGTGGGAAATAGTAATGTCGCTGTAGGGCAACAGAGGGCGCTATTGGGACGGGAACGATAGCAAATCATTCGGGCAGAAGGTATCCAGTACTGGACCTGAGTGCGACTGCCGGCCTGCTTATACCCTGCATGGAAGTTGTTGCATGATTTGTTAGCAGCTTGTATCGCCTGGATTAAACAAAGAGGTGCTCTGGGGGGACTGAAACAGTGATTCAGCGTATAGTCTGAAATTTGACGATCAGGTTCAGAGTTGCTGATCATAATGAATCACAGTTCGTTATAGATTTCCGGGATTTCCTCCCTATAATTTAAACGCTGCAGCTTTCAATTCCGACCAAGGTTATGTTACTGGAAGCTCGGACTTTAATTTTAATGCCCAGGAGTTGTACTGGTATTTGGTGAATGGGAAATATTTCCATGAATTTAACCCTAAAGCCATAAATTACAGTTTTCCTTATTGCTTTAATAAATTCAAAAGTTTGATGAGCTACATAATGTTATCAACGTTTATCAAGTGAACTTGACATGGAGTGCGGAGATTGATTCAGTGCGACTGTGTCAATGCTGACCGAGAAATCAGTTGGTTTTCAAGTGTTGTTACACCCAAGTTCACCAGTGCAGTTCATCTTAATTCATTCAAGGGATGTGGGCTTCGCAGGCTGAACCAGCATCTAATTGTCCGTCCCTAGCTGCCCTTGAGCAGGTGATGGTGAGCTGCCTCCTTGAACCACCCCAGTCCTTGTGGTGTGGGTATCCCACAATGCTGTTAAGGAGGATGTTCCAGGATTTTGACCCAGCAACCGTGAAGGAACGGGGTTTTCTAAGTCAGGATGGTGTGTGGCTTGGAGGACAACTCCCAGGGGTGGTGTTCCCCGTACTTGTGCTGCCCTTGTCCTTCTAGCTGGTAGAGCTGGTGGGTTTGGAAGGTGCTGTCTAAGGAGTCTTGGTGAGCTGCTGCAGTGCATCCTGCAGATGGCACGAACTGCTGCTACTGTGTGTCAGTGGTGGAGTGAGTGAACGGTTGTGAATGGGGTGCCTGTCAGACGGGCTGCTATGTCGCGTATGATGTAGACAGGCTTTTGGGAGCTAAGAGGGGAGTTACTCGCCGCAGGGTTCCCAGCCTCTGACCTGCTCTTGTGGCCACGTTGTGTGTGGCTGCAACTCTTGTAATTACCCTTTTGTTTTGTTTTAACCTCTGTACAAGGCGAAACTAGTGGCTTGTTAGTGGCAGTATCTTGTGACAAGAAAAGCAATTTTTTTTTAATGCTTCCATTTGATCAGAAGGACAGTGCTACAAGACTTTGTGGTCGCAATGTTATTTGGAGAGGCATCACTGTGACGATGTTCCATGACAGAAACCTGACCTAGTGCGAAAAATTTGAATTCATTTTGCAATTTGGAAGCACGACAACTGGATTTTTTGCATTAATTGTTATCGTAAACTTAACAGCAATCGTAAACTTTCTTTTATTTATAAATAATCTTTCAAATATTTCAAATATTGTTTACAAAATATTCAAAATAATCAAATAATTGCTATGCACGAACCAGAAGAGCTTAAAATAAAAAAAACAGAAAATGCTGCAAACTCTCAGCAGATGAGGCCGATTCTGTGGGAAGAGAAAGAGATGTTTCTGCTGGAAAGAAATGTTTCATCTCGAAGGCCCTTTGTCTGCTTAAGTTACATCTTATTTCTTTTAAAAGAATGTATTTGTTAATAATAGTAAATAGGAGCAAGTATGCAAAATTCAACCATGGTTTTCTGATTCTCCAGCAGAATAACATAATAATTATAATTCTCGGTCCGTTAACGGATTGGGAGGGCGGGGTTGAGGTAGTGATTAGCAAGTGCAAGATGGTAAGTAAATTCTGTTGTTTTAAAACCAACTACGCTCCATCGTGAAGGAAACAGACAGAGGTCAGAGGTGCGCTCTGTTCGGAGCTAATTATTCAATGCACCGCACAACCGATTCTAACGGAGACACGAGAGACTGCAGATACTGGCATCTGCAGCAACAGATAAGATGCTGGAGGAACACACCAGGTCAGGCAGCATCTGTGGCTGCAGTGTAGACCAACCCAAGACGTCGGATGTCCACTTCCCTCCACAGATGCTGCCTGGCTGCCGAGCTCTTTCAGCATCTTGTTTGCTGTAATAGATGTTTCATTGTTTCATTGAGTGAATGGATTCAAGGGGCCTTGACATTTAAGTAACGCGAGTGACGAAGCCTCCTATAACGACACCACGGTGGGATGTATCAGTCGGATATCCGCTTCGTTTTTCACTCCTCGTGTTTAAATTAATTCTGGTTCTTGCTTAATTTGCTCTGTACCCCCTCCGTCCCCTCACCAATGTATTGTTGTTTACAAGTTTAACTAATGCAAACACATATGTGTGATGTAGGAATAATATTGGAGGACCCACCTCTTCTATCCCAGCCCTGTGTTCCTACTTCTTTGACGATGGGAACCCGGTGCTCCTGGATACAGTTTACAATAGACCTATTGACACAACCTCCGAAATATGGACCATTCCATGGTTGGCAGGTAAGAATAAAAGACAACATCTGCTTCAGCGTTCGCTCTTAGCCATAACCCCCTCTAATTGCTGTTTTGTTTTGTCAAGGGGAGCGATATGGTTCTAAGCGGGAGCTAATCGTCCTCACAAGCAACGTCACTTCGGGAGCCGCGGAGCAATTCGCCTTCGTGATGAAGAGAGTGGGAAGAGCTCTGATCGTGGGCGAGTTGACGAGCGGCGGATGTCACCCTCCACAAACCTACCATGTAGACGACACCAACCTCTACCTGACCATGCCGACCGTCAGGTCGTCCAGTCCGGATGGAACATTCTGGGAAGGAGCCGGAGTCGCACCTCACATCGAGGTGCCCGCTGCCACAGCGCTGGAGACAGCTAAAGAGATTCTGAGAAGCCACTTGCACGGACGTACCTAATTCACTCCTCTGTAGAGGCAAAGCGTATAATTAAGTAGCTAATTGTTTCCTGAATAAAATGCCTAGAGTTCGGATTAGAGGGTGAAATCTCAGTGTTGAGACTACACGCTTTAGATATGAGTGCAGTATCATTTCTCAGCTGATGTCGCTCACGGTGAAAGAACAAGTCACCACTGACTGTCTGATGTGTGCTTTTCTATTGGAGAGTCATTCCAGGACATTTTGGCACCATTAGCTGACCTCATTTTGTTTGCCTTGTTTGCACTTGGTTGAGATATTTATTTTCTTGCATTTGATGTAATTGTTTTTAGGTTAGTCACTATTTGCTTTCTTATAGTTTGCACGACTGTTCCAACTTCCATTATCTGGAACATAGGGCAATGCTTCAGAAGAATGAGGCAGTATTACTTCAAGGGCACTCTGCGAACCGGCTTCAAGCTGAGAAAAATGAGCAGAACGTTTGTCGAAAGCATCGCTCTGCTATGGGTGTCCGGGAAGCAGTGAACCCAATTTCTGCTGTTCCTGTTAATACAACCTCGATCGTTTATAAAATGTTGTCTGCTGTTGGTTTTATTGTCAATATGAGTACCAGTTGTAGGTCTAAGTAACCCGATATTTAACTCTGTAAAACATATCGTAGATCTAGATCTAAAGTAAATGACATTACCCATAATTACAGGTAGGACATGAATGAGCCAAAAATCGCTTTAATAACCTTAAATTGAAGGGTTGAGAAAACGTTAGTACAATTGATCCCTTTGATGGGATGTGGTGCAGAACTCCCCCGACCTGGTTAAAGTTACATGTCGCTATTTCATATAAGACAGGTGACCCTAAATTTGGGTGGAGAGTGATTTGTCTTCTTTTGAAATGGATGCTATCAGTGGATCTGGTATCAACTCAAACTGACTGTGTGTAGCTCCCGAGAAGGAAGACTGACGCCTGAAGACTTCACCATGGAATGGTGTCAAGTGATTTTAAACTAAAGATTGCTACTTTCAGATTGTGCTAAAGTTACGCTGTGTTTTACCAGGAAGAACCTAAAATAAAATCTTGAATGTCCAAAACCATCTGTAAAAACCAGCAGTGATTTTTTTTGGAGGGGAGTGGGAGGAACCAGTAATTGTCTCGGTAAACACGCAATATCAAAAATTATGTTTATTTGCAAAAAGAGTTTGTAGAGAAAGAATAGTTTGATGTAACGTGTAAATGGCATTTATTGCTAGATTGTTCAATGAATACCAATTTCTAACATTCCTTCAAGAGATGTGGCAATGCTAACGTTTTTTACTCGTCCCTACTGTTCTTAAGAAGCCGGTTCTAACCCAAATTCTTCAACCAAGACAGTTATGGAATGTATGAACAGGGAGAAAGGCCATTCGGTTCATCATATCCTCCAATCAAGAGCTCCCCAGTCTAAACTTACCTTCCAGCATCAGGTCCGGAGCCGCGCAGGTCACCGCCGTCCACCATACACCTGTTGTGTTATATTTAATGGGATCTTGGCTTCTGACTCTACAACGCTTTTAGGCAGTGAGTTCCAGGCTCCTGCCACCACCTGGCTGATATTTGTTTCCTCGTCCCACTTCTAATCCTTAAACCCATGACCTTAAATCTATGCCTCCTGTTTCTGACCTCTTTGCTAAGGGAAATGGTTCTTTCTGATTTACTCGACCTGGACTTACTGTGTAAGTCTACTTTCAGCCTCCTCCGTTGAAAAGAAAATTACTCTGCCTTATCTGTTCTTCCCTCATAGCTAAATTCCCCAGTCCTGACAACATTTTCGAAGAATCTCCTCTGCACCCTCTCGAGTGCAATCGCATCTTTCCTTCAACGTGGTGACCACAGCTGTGCGCGATACTCGAGTAAACATGTGGCCTGTTGGCACGATTTTAGCATAACCTCCCTGCTCTTAAAACGTTGTCTGCTGACATCTGTATTATCCACATGAGAAGCAATTACGGAACATAATATTTTATCACCTTTACATATTGCTTTACGACAGAGAAGGAAGCCATTCGGCCTATCGAGTCCATGCTGGCTCTTAGAGCAATCCTATAAATCCTCTTCCTCCATATACTTCCTCTGATATCTCACCCACCCACCTTAGGGATAATTTGCAGTAGCTAATTATCCTATCAACCAGCACGTCTTTGGGATGTGGGAAAAAAACGAGACATGCAGATACAGGGAAACCGTGCAAACTCCACACAGACAGCACTGGGCCACTGGAGCTGTGAAGCAGCAAGTCTATCTGTGTGCCACAGCACCGCAAAACACAGTCCAGGTAAAAATATAAAGACAATACCTTATCCATAAAATAATGCGGGAAACTACATGCAAGTGAACCAAAATAAACAGATTGATGACCTGCAACTAAACGTTTGAGAAAGTGTTTGGCATAATAAATCTCCTCGGTCGTGGATTATTAATAACATAGGTAGCTCCTCCTGGTTGATAAGTGTAACCGGGCAGGAGCCTTCAGGTAGCTCTGTTCCCATGCCCCCGCTGCCCTTGTTTTTGATCGTAAGGCGGCAGCTTGGACAGATGTTATTGAAGTAGCTGTAAGTGCTGCTCTTTGCATTGTGTAGATGCAATACATTGCAGCCATGACACATTCATTGGTGCATGCTAGATGTTGCGGCTGCTTTACTTTGGATTGTGTCACATTCCTTGAGTGATTGGATCCAGGCAAATGGAGAGTACTCCATCGCTCTTGCTTTAAATCTTGAACATGTGAGAACGTCTTTGAGAAGTGAAGAGGTTGGCCACTTGCGACGGGACAGCCCGCTCCCGAGCGACTCTTGTGGCCAGGACGTTAATGTGATATCCAGTTAAGTTTTTGGCCAGAGATGACCCCGAGTGTTTGACGGTGTGGGCTCACTGAGGGTATGACGCAGGGAAGGGATTGGACTCTCTTGTTGGGATTGGTCATTTGGGCGCTATAAGTATCAGGTGCCACTTACCAGTCGGTGCCTGGTTGCTGTCCAGATCTTGCCGAGTGACAGCTGCCACGTAGAATGAGAAACTGTGACTGGAACTGAGCAACGTGCAACCGACGGTTCCACCTCTGACATTCGGGAATTAAAATGCGACCACAAGGTATTCAGAAAATACAATGTCACATAGACGTGTGCTATTTGAATATTATGTAAATACACCTGTCTTTTTATTTGGTGGTGAAAATTTCATTGGTTAAACCTATCTTTTCCCTTTCCAAATTTTGTTTGCCTTTCTCACTAAACTATTCTGCCCAATAACATTAAAGTATTCGTCAATCTGTTAGCAATCTCCACAAAGATCTTTTCCCAAGATGAGAGTCGGAGACTTTTTAACAAATATGGAGGGAATGATTCACATTTCAAACTGGTGATCTTTGGCCAACACTCGCCTGACCCGGTGGGTGTTGCCCAACAGTTCGAATTTCTAATTGCCAACACGGGCAATATTTTCATAGGATCATACAACGGAGAAACAGGCCCTTCGGCCCACAATGCCCATTCCAACCATCAGTAACCCATCTCCACTGATCCCATTTACCAGCACTGGGTCCGTAGCCTTCTATGCATTGGCGACTCTACTGCTCGTCTGGATACCTTTAAGAAGTTATGAGAGTGCTTGCCTCCGCCGACCACTCACTCAGACAGGGCGTTCCAGATTCCAGCCACGCTCTGAGTGATGTCCTTCCCCTCAGATCTCTTCGAACCTTCTTACTCCTCGCCTATTGATTTCATTATTAAAAGCTGCTGCTTTAAACACGGTGCATCGTTTCGCATCCCCAGGAATAAATTATAGCTCTCGGGGGCGAGCGGTTGGATTCATTAGCTTGAAGAAGCACGTCTCTGTTTTAATTACGTTCTGTTCAGCTTCCCCGGGTCGCCGTTAGTCTCCAGTAAACCAACGGAGTTTGCTCCTCTTCAATCCCTTAACCCTTTACAGTCCGATCAGGGGCTAGGATGCCGGCAACACAGTTCTCGAGTCCTATCTTCCTGCCCCAACCCGTCAGTAATCCTCCGTGCATTTACTAATGTAAAATATGGCGAAGGAATCGATTCGGAAACAATACCGTTACGTGTGGCTACGAGCTTTATTGTTGAATTCTACTGATCAAATCAATGTATGCTGTGCATTCTCTTCTCACTTTCTGTCGGCTAATAGTGAGGCCCTGTATCATTTGGCTAAATAATATTGTCTCTCACCAGCCACTAGGCTGCGTCTCAATAAAGTGAGTGGCTGCCTTGAATAGTGAATGATTTGGACAAGTTAGTACAGTCCCGGAGAGAGCGTCAATAATCTCTGAAATGTAGTTGACCAGGCAATTACGATTAATTATTTGCATTCACTGCCGAATAAAAACTAATTCTGGGTTGGGAAACACACTGCACATCGTTACAGTGTTTGTCTTTTTGTAACTTTCCTAAATTAACACCTAATCATATTGACTGAGATGTGAAAGGCGCCATGTAAATGCACGTTCTTACCTTTTAATAGGTCCAGTTTTAAGTCTGGTTACCCATGTTGAATATAGCTCCTGAATGGAACAATCAATATAATGTTCTCCAAATAGATTTATCGATTAATCTCGAATTCAACTGTAGGTTTTCTATATCCTATGTTCTATTGATTTGAAGGCTCTGTCACGATTTCTCATCAGCTGGCAGTGCCATTAAAGCCCTTCTAACGCTGTGATTGATGGTTACCCCGGTAGACGAGGAATACAATCAGATCAGCTGTGTCCTTAGGAAACGGAGGAACAGGCTGGAAGGGCCGAATGGCCGACTCCTGCCCCTGATTTGTATGGTCGAACATGCTATCCACAGACTCATGCATTCCAATGTTCAGCGTTATGATTTCTGCTCCATTATATTTGATATGGGAAAACAAAGCTATAATTGTGCATTTTGCTCCTTGATAAATCTCTCAATAATCGTGGCTTGAAATGTGATTCATATTGTTACACAAAATGTACAACCACCAGACCTGTGACCGACTGAATGGCAGATCATAAGATACCTCCTCAAACCCAGAAATAATCTCAATTTCTGGGACAATATATTTCTTCTTCAAATGGTCGCTAAAACTTTACTGCGGTAACTCGTTCAACACAGTTAACATTCACACCGTGCCAAGGCAAAACAAAAATCTCAGTTTAATATGGGTCTCCTTCTAACTGGAATCCGGAAAATATAAAGCGAGAACAAATGAAGCAGAACACTCAGACTGCCATTCTTTATCGTAATCATTGAACCCGCCAGATATGCAAATATTCTTAACAAAAAACTTTTAACTCAGTCGGCGAAACGATAAGTTCCCAGCGCCTCCTCAACACCAACCACCAATGGTTCTGCTGCTCCGCTCGCCTTTGGTATGATTGGCAGTTATAGTGTTGCCTTTAATGAATATATGGGTGGGTCTCTCTGGGTCGTCTGACGTTCCTGTCACTGATGCTTCAACCTTCACTGTACATTAGCACTTTGTCCTGCTGCAGGGTTTCGACCCAAAACGTCGACAATTCCTTCCCCGCCGCAGATGCTGTTCGACCGGCTGAGTTCTTCCAGCAGACTGTTTGTTGCTAGCACTTTGTACGAGCAACCCAAACATTTTTTAACAGCGTCGTGGAGTACTGCATGAACTAGACTGTTTTCAAGAGTAAACAGTCATGTGTTTGTACTTCGAACACAATCATGGAATCTATTCAAATAGACAAACATTAGTTTGGTGTAGCCGATGGTTATTTGAACCTTCTTCTTGTGTTTGTATAATGTCAAACTGTATAACTCAAGAATGAAAATATGCATTGTGACGTTAATTGGAGGCTGGTACAGATTTTCTGCAAAATTAATAATCCAAACAGAAATAATTGTACAGGTTGCAGGTCGCTTTATCAACTGCAGAATCTATGGCCGTTACTCTAACTTAAATTTTCAAAAGCAGGAACTTATTACCATAGTTGTTCCATGCGGTGTACAGTTAATTAATCGCCAAATCAAACCGATTATCCTACAAGTACAACCTTTGATGTGATTGGCACCTTTTCATGACTCTAATTTCTTTTATTAGTCTAAATAAATCGCAATTTCGTTTTTTTTATATTTAAAATTGCTTCTCCCCCTCTGCTGTAATACTGTCCCGGGCCAGGGAGACGAGTTCACTCTCATCTGAAGTGACAACAGTTCCTTAAGGAATGTCATCCCGGCTTCTTCTGTTCAGACTGCCGGGAAGCCCTTAAAATCCACTTCCTTCAGTTTGAATTCGCAGGTCAATTGTGAGACGTCATATGTCGCGATAGATGATGGCGCTCTCTGAAAAATTCATTACATATCGGGCATGTCAACTTTTCCTCCCGCCTCCTCTTGTTCAGGTAGTCGGTTGCGTATTCCTTTTTATGATGGGACCTCATGTGAAACACCAGGTCAGAAGTCATTCGAAAGGACGCGTTGCATTTGGCGCACCAGTTCTGAGCTGAAACACCAAAGGACGTGTAGGACGGCGGGAGCAGAGTCAGCGACGATGTGGATTGGAGTTGCATGCCAACCGGTTTTGGCCACATGTCAGTGCTGTACAAAAGTGGGCTGTTGGTTGTAACGCTTGCGTGTAATATGTGAGAATTGCCAAGATCGGTGGTGATGGATTTGGAGCCCAGCAGGTTAGAGGGGCCCAGGAGATGGCTTGTAGCGATAGAATCAGATAAATCCCCAGCGCCCTCAGCAGCAGCATGGAGTGCGTGGGCGAGAAGCATCGGGGGCCCTTCCCCGGTTCGTCTGCTTGGCTGACAGAACGCACTCTTCTGCTCCTCTCTGACACCAGAAGGTAAAACTGAAGAGAAGGCGCTGCCGGAGGAACTGAGAATCACGTCTGTTCTCGCACCCACCTTCCTGGATAAGTCAGGGGTATCATCCTTAGCACTGCCGTCTGGTTTCTCTGCTTTGGCCTTTTCACGCGGTCGACGAACCTCAGTAAATGCACTTGTTTTATGCTCCGATGAATCCTTCTTCAATAAGTACTTATCAGAATTAAGTTTCCAGACGGAAACTGCTAGCGCCGGGATAACACTTGGGTCATCTTTAGAAATTCCGCCCTGGACGCACACCAAGTTATTTGTTTTCTCCAATAAGACCGTTTTCCTACTTTTGCTCTCCTCTGCACTGTCCTGTTTCCGCTTGTTGGGGTGTTTTTCAGAGGACGGTCGCCCCTCGTCCTGTGCCGCCGATTTCTTCTTAGAATGCTCCAGATCGTGGGCGATCCTGTGAAAGTTGGTCACCCTGCTCTTGTCTTTGACCTCGGTGCTCTTGGTAGGGTCTTTAAAAAGGCCGCTGTGACCAAAACCAAGGGCCTGAAAATCTCGCCAGAGATAATCCTTCCTCTTCCCGCATAAGAATCGAACATGGGCCAAATATGGATTTTCATACTTCAGTTCTTGATCACAGTCCGTGCATCTGAAGGCTACCGCAAATAATAAAATATTATTAACATCTCATTCTGTATGTGTGTCACTGCAGTCATACTCATTTAGCCTGGGAGGAAAATCCTGTATCTATATTTCGCCTTTTAAGACCCTAAGACATGCCAAATATCTTTACGGCTAATATTGAATTGTGGCCATTGTTGTAATATAGGAATTCCTGCAGCTAATATGCACACAGCAAGATCCCACAAACAGGAATGAGGAAAGGGACAGATAAGGGTACATTTTAGTGACATTGGCTAATGAATAAACATCACTAAGCCCCTCCGGAAGGATAGCATTCTTCTTCAAAACAACTCCATGACTTTTTTAATGGGGACCTCAGATCTAAAGGCCCGCCCTGAATACAGCACCAAACTCTCGCGTGTTCAAGTCTCCGGAGGTGTGACATGAACATCCGGCCTTCTGGCTTAGGAGCGAAAAGATCAAAAAAATTCAATGGTCTTGGTTACAGCTCAACAAAATATGAGATTTTTGGTTCCGACAGCTATCCTGTCAAAAACAGGCAGTTCTGTCAAAACTGCTGGCGGCCACAATATGTGTCCAGTTGCTACATTTGAGATCTAAGCAATTATTATATTGGGACTTCTTTTGCTGTTGACACCTAATTCAAATAACAATTAAAACCACACAGCGGGAGTAGTAATAAAGAAATTTAAGCGCGTTTTAACTCTGAGCTAAACGGGATGTACATTTCCTGTTCACCCTGGCACACCGACGCATTAATAATAATGTCATGGTGAATTTCAAGTAGGACTTGAGTCAAGACTATTTACACAGAACTGTTCAGGAGCGCCTCGTCCTGTGCGATATGGGAGAAGACTGAGCAATTACATTTAATCAATTATAAGACCAACCCCTCCTTAGATGATCAGATTTTCCGGGAGCACCTTCATGTTTAACAACGTTATCCTAACATACTAACTATAAATGAGGAGTTGCATTAAATAGAACGATACGAAAGATGGAAGGATGTGATAACACCTTGAAAAGTGTGACGTATTGTCCGTGTTTAACCCAATGACGTAAGCAAGGTGACGTCTGATTGTAACGCACACCTCTTCTAAACTTTCTAACCATGGCCTTCAAACCATATGTCAGGCTACCTAATACTATAAAGTGTATCTTATCCATTCTCGCGTGGTTTTCACTGGCTAATCAATGCCAATCAGTGCTAAATTGGTCAATTTTGGTTTGGTTTGCGCCAGTCTCCCTTGCAATCTGACGTGAGATTTGCCAGATTGCCTTCTGGTTTATTGTAGCAATCGAAATGTAGTTGGCCGCCTATAATTCTTAATCTCGTTGTGTTATTCTAAAAAAAACATTAGTCCGTTTTAAAAATACCTTCCAAAAAGCAATACATTGTTTAAAAACATGTTCTCATATCAGGTTATAGGCCTTTTCATCGAATGTGGGCTATTTAATTTCTCTTTTTCATTTTGAGTATCTATTTATGGTGAATCAATGTAAACAAACGTCGATGTTGGCTTTTAGTAGGACTCAAAACCGTTGGCGGTAAACTGCGTTACACTTTCTTTTATGTTGGTTGAAGTTTTGGGTGGTGTCAAGGTTACTCACTGTTCGAGCCAGTCCGGGTTTTGATGTCAGTGAAGCCGAGGAGCGTGGAAAGCTCGCTGTCATACCACACGAAGAGCTCCTCGTCCTTTCTAATCCTCCGCGTGGAGCGATAGTACAGTTGTCCGCTTTTCAAGTAAGCCTCCAAGTTCTGCTCCTTGGTGTTGTTCGCCGCTTGTACCAGTCGCAACCAAGACAGTCCGTCCGTGGAACTATTCAACGCAGTTGCATCCACCTGCACGGAAGAAAACTTTTAATCAATTCCTTGAATAATTCAGGTCGGATCCTGTAAATACTTCATCGATTTTTCATGACCCAAATCTCATGAAGGTGTGAATTTAATGCAAAATATCTTTCAATTGTTCCTGACATACTTCTGATGTGCAATCCAATCTTCAATGGGAGATACCCATTATGATTTAGGCTCTTAAAAAAATCTCTTCCAAGTTTCGTTCATATCGACATCGTAATAATTTCAAAAAGATACTTTTAACTTTATGTTTTGGCGAAACTGTTAATTGGTCTAGTTGGGCTGTGGTTTGACGTTTCTTCAAGTGTCACAGACAATTAGCTCCCAACGTGAAACTTTTAATACTCGTGTCGCCTTGGGTTAGAGGGCGCTTACCCGGAACACGTAGGGTACACTTCTCCGGTCTGAAGATTTCAAGGCAATGAAAGCGATTGTGTCGTAAAAGGTGTTCTGGAGGATGCAGGGACCGAAAACCGCATCTTCAGGGATCTCCCGGGTAATGTGGACGCTTGTTAATATGTCAGTGAAGTGGTGATGCAGAAATTTATTGTCACCTGTCCATAGTCCCTTAGAGAAAGGGGTAAGTTCCATCATTCACCTGTGACATACAAGATAAAACAGGTTAATTCCTCTGATCTCGTGGTGCGTGTGGGACAATACTTGTCACTTGAACCAGCATCCATTCGCTATATCGTGTCCATAAGTTTTATTATGCGGCATGCACAATTATTTTGCAACAAATCAATACCGAGCTTGTAACCTGAAAAAGGGCAGGATGGCACACATTTCATTTTTGATTCTAAAACAACTTTATACAAGCATTCAAGCTATGGCGGGTTAAATCCGAATTTCCCAAAAATCTATTTTTAAATGTTACTTTGTATCAATAACGCTTGTTGTTTTGGCCCGTTTTCTATTTCGTTCTGACCTAGTTTATTCTGTTCCTAATCTCCATCATTCATGATCTCAGAAAGTTAACCCCAAGTGAATCGTTGGTGCAAAACTACTTTAAAATAGGTTCAAGTTGTGGGTTACAGAATAAAACAAAAAGCATGACATTTAACACGGAGTATCGTGCAAATTATCTCGTGTAATTATGATGTATTAAAATATAAATGTAATATTTTAAATAGATAAAGATTGTAAATGATGTGCACGGTTGTTGCTTATGTTTAATCGTTCTGGTTAAGATTTTAAAATGAATTAATTTTCAGGAATCGGGGTTAGTTATAAGAGGGACGTCAATGTGAATATTTTAACGGTACGTCGACATGATAAATATTAAATACAATTGAAAATAAATTTGTTGAACGCGCTAGAATGTTCAGCATCTTGCAAATCCGTAAAACAAAACGCTCTTTGCATTTGTTGAGTATACTTTGTGTTTCTGATAATGTATCTGAAACACTGCCTACGAAAAGTGGCGACGCGGCGCAGTGCAAGCATAATAAAGTTATCAATCATTTTTCATTCTTGTTACTGTAATTGTAGACTATATGATTTTACCTAATCTTCCTTGGAATTGATGCTATTATGCTCATCAGGCGAAGCGATGTTGATAATTTGTGACAATTCTGAGCGACCCTTTTATTATATGGAGCGTTTTGTAAATCTTTTAGCATCAGTATTGCATGGAGCGGAGACCTAAATTAAATGCGAAAACTAATGAACTGAGAGATGGTGCTGGATGAATACGTCCATGGCTTTCATTAAGGCTAGTGGTATAGATTATTAAATATATAATGTATATATAACCTAAAATATAATATAAAATATAAAATAAAACAAAGAGAGTATTTCATGCCTTGCGGATAGTTCTATTTATCAGGATTGCCGTGGTCTCTCGGTCCTCGCTTCGGTTAGAAGCTAACGGACTGTGGCATTAATGTGCTTTACTGCTGACTCTCAACAGTACAAAGCAGGTCTATTCAACCCGGTTTGCACCTCTGCTCTCTCAGCACAGTGTGAAAAAAAAACTTCTCGGGTCTCACTGAGTCAAGTGACACTTGGAAGCATGATACCGTATTTTACTGTTCATTCAATCCTCTCCTTTCCCCCAGCTTGTCTTTTGTTTCACAATACCAAGTGACACGCATGCAAAATCAATTTGACACGAAGATGCCAACATCAACATAATTATTTTTAGTATACTTCAGAGAATAGTTCAGACTGTTGGAAGCAATCTAAATATAAATATGTCCCGCTGAATAGCCGCTATTTTCAAAGCCAACTGTAGAGATGGAGAACTTATTGCTAAGTTGCAACGTTATTAGGTTGCTTTCAGCATTTAAGCCGTGTTGTAGACGGCACTGTTTGGTGCCTATTCACAGTGATCTGATTGAAACTGGCATACCGACTGGTCTAAACGCTCACAAAAGTATAAGCGATGTGGGTGAATGCGTTTCTCCTCCCCCCCCCCCCCCCCCCCCCCCCCACATTTCTCTCTCTCTCTCTCTCTCTCTCTCTCTCTCTCTCTCTCTCTCTCTCTCTCTCTCTCTCTCTCTCTCCCTTCCATTGTGTTTGAGAGGAAAGTCAAGGGATTGTTCATTTAATGCATATCAGCTCACTGAGACTGATCCCCATTGTCTGTCCATCTGTCTGCCTGTTAGTTCCGGCCTTTCTTTCCACCATCACCAGTAATGATCATGTTTAAAATCGCCACTTTTGCGCGTAATCAACGACGGTCATTTGTTGCCGCTCAGATTGTTTTAAGTAATTTAAAATATATATTTAAAAATATAATGGTAACAGCAGCGTATGATGAATTTATATTCGAGCTCAATGCAGTTCAGAATCCTGACTGAATAATCGCGATTTAACCATCTCAAACTGTACATTAACATAACGGTAGCTGATTTATTAAATGTATTTGATTAAACAAACAAGCCAGCGTCTAAGAGGTTGCTGATAGAAGCATCTTTTTGATTTGCTGCCGTTAAAATTATTTAGATTGCTCTCAGATTCCAGTATAAGTATTTAAAACGTGACTGTTGATCAGAACCGAAAGAAGGTTTATCACAACAAGTCTGAAACATAGACTGGTATAAAATACCCATAGACAGTAGTCATCTACAGACAGACACAAGCCCAGCTTTCAGTTACCAATGCCAGTCGATGGTTCTTTGGAATCGATTTCTTCAATTTCCCCTTCAGGTAGAACCTTCTTTGGGCGCTGCGATTTCTATTGATTCCTGAAAGTGAGAGTGACGCTGGCGAGCGCTGCGTGGAAATGACAGTTTGTCCCGCTGTAAAAGACACTTTCCTTTGCAAGATCATTTGTTCAGTGAAGCGTGCCAAGCAATCCCTGGGCTCTTCCGCATGCATGCACCCTCAATTGGCACTTTCATTGGTGGTTATATGGAGCAACCCTATTAATGAAAGCATGGAAACCAGCAATTCTAGTGTATTAAAGCAAATATTCAATAGCTTTATGCACAATATTTTCGATGATACATGGAATCTGCTTGCATACTGTTTATAATGACTAAATATGACAATATCTATTTGGATCGCTTAAAGCACCTGATCTAAGGTCAGATGCTAAACATTACATATTTATGTCAAATCCTTATCTTAGACTGAATTTTATGATGCTCTCAACAATGGTAGCGATTACTAGTCAGGAATAATAGCAACAATATTTGACTCATTTGAGGTAAGAAACGCGGCATAAACCTTTTTCTGTATAAAATGCAAAATAAGTCTGAAGTAATCTTGTTCCTATATAGGTTCACAAATTCCGAATTTCTTCGCTTATCACGATATTTATGCTTTCAGAACATTAATATTATTTCTTTGTTTTCTACTGAACAACTTAGCTAATCTTAAATATACTAACCAATGAAAGAGAGGCGTCATAGATCTTTAAAAACTCACCGAATACGAAAGTTAGCAAGATAATCTTATCATTATGTTGAAGGAAAACGTCTGTGTAACTCATTTGTATCACTGTTGTTAGTAGATGTGAATTCAATTTTATAAAATGCATTTTAAGAAGTGATGAACAGTTTTGGAGTCTGTTGTGCATATTTAACAAGAGCGTGACAAGTGATGCTGGCGGTTGATTCACAAGCACTGTCTTCTGCACTATGAGTTGCTGCATTATTTATGATTAATACTACCCGATAAAAACACTCATCTAATTCGCTTAATACTCACCGTAAAATGGCGGGGCTACTTGACATTCAGAAGTACTTTCGATTCAGGAGAATTTAAAAAAAACACATTCGTTGAACAAGATACAACTCCATGCAGCGTGCTGATTATATCGGAAGTATGCCACTTGTTTGAGGGAAAACATTACATTTTTAAAAATTCATTTGTTTATTGTTCAAATAATTGCTCCAATTCTCGTCGGAATGGAAGTTCTCGAATGGAAGTTCCCTAAACGGGGTTATATTTGTAACCATTTCATGTGTATAGTATTATGAACTTTTTGTCAAAAATACACACTCCCCCGGGAATCAGCTGTATCAATTAAAGCAACACTTTTTCCTGTCAACATTTCATGCAATAAGGCACGTCATTAATTCTCAACTTCATCCTTTCGGAATGATTTACAAAATGCTATGGAATATTTTCCAACTCACCTGGAAACAAATTGCCACGGTGTGACTTTAATCATCTGTTAAACGAATCACTGTAGACAACTTCTAACGTTCGTTAAAATATTACATTCTATATTTCTAAAAAAGTATCTTTAATGTAATTGACCATTATGATAAACTGTATACTTAGTTCGTTCTTTCCTAGAATTCGTTATTTAATGTTGCATGATAAACTAAACTAATTGCATTTAATTCATAAATACGCGAAATAGCTACTCCGTGACAGACAGCTCCTGGTCGGTTGTCTAACTCGTTCCATATAAAAGTCATCTGCGAATTGCTTATGTAAAAATGCTTCTATAATGGCCAAATATCTTGTCACAATCAAATATGCCTACAGTTCAAAGAGCAACATCACTTTTGAAAGATGTCGTTCCAAATAAAGGCGTGTCAACGCCTGACAGAAAATTCCTATGAACATCTTGACATCTGAAATAACCAGCCCTTTTGATTAATGTTTATGGGGTAGTTGTGCCGCGGTGAATGAAGATGCACTCCATCGCTGCAAGAACGCCTGCTTATTTGACCAAAGATCCCATTTTAAGAGCTGCTTTTGCACTTAGACGACATTGCAGAGAAATGATCACTGCATTAATACCGCTAAAATTAACAGTTGGCAATAACAAAGTAATCAAATCTTCTATAGAACAGAATTTCAATGCACTGATTATACGATGGGAATTGTGACTAAGACGAAAAAAGTGGGCTTCTTAGCAAACTACTGCAATTCTAACCTCCGTCTCTCAGTTTACGATTTGATTTTCAATCTCATGTCTGCCAGTGTGATTTTATGTACACATTTCATAATTGTCTTGTCCTTCCACAGAATTGCTGCTGTGATTTTGTTTGTTAACATCATGAACTGTTTGCATCTGTCGTATTTTAGCATATTTATAGAATGATTACAAGACATGCATGTTCCAATTTAAGCTAAATTATTCTCAGACTCCATTCTGACAATTACCGGGATAACAATATTAACTTTGTTTATTTGTATTGCAATGTAAATTCTGATCGGCATATCCTAAATTAAGACAAGACAATTCGCGATCAAACGTTCAAACTTTTCAAGTATCAACAATGCCAAGTAATTTACAAATTTACTTGTGATTGAAAAAACGAAAATGTGATTTAGATTACCACATTTTTGTTTAAATGCTTAAGCTGGAAATCGAGGCAATAGACTGAATGGATATAATGAACTGTATGTACTCTTTGACCCTAATTAATGCAAAGCTGCGGCATTTCAAATTTGGTGCTAACAATAACAATTGTTTCAAAAGTAACATTTCAATGATGATTCTGAGGCTATAAACTATTGAGATAATTCTGTTTGCAGGACATATCGCAACATTTTGAAAAACAAATCTACTCGGTTCTTGAGGTCAAATATAAATTATGATTGGGCTTTAGAAGTCACAGCAGGGGAAATATTTCTGTACATTAAAATGCAGAAACACCATGCTTATATTGTTCAGACTGATGAAAAGATAACTACTTTCATTGGACGTAATTGAACATAATAATATTATTTCACGATAATATTTCGTATCGTTTGCACTTTATCTCTCAAGCGCCCTCTTACTAACGAGTTTATACTGCATGGTATTTTTGGAAACCTCCAGCGTCTTAGGGTCAGAACACCAGCCTCATGATTAATCATGGATTGTCGCAGCAACAACGCGGCAACCCCAGCATTGCATATTAAATAAAAGACACCGCGTCCTACTCAATTAATGAACGTGGACATTAAAGATGATAATTTTGTGAAATAAAAATGATCATTTAAAATATTTGCGTTTGTCAAGTAATTATATGCAATCATTCCAAGGAATGCTGTTATAATGATTGATGTAAGATGGAGAAGGTTTGGGGAAGTGCAGGCATGCTAAAATTGGACAGAATGGTTACAAACTACTGTGATGTGAGACTAAATTAAGGTGTACGCATGTAGAATAATTGATGGCACTTTATAGATTGAATGTACGAAAATACACAGCACCAAAGAAGGTAATTCGGCCCATTGTGGTCGTGCTTTCAGCCCAATTCCTCTGTACTTCCTCACAGCCCTGCAACATTTTCCAGCCCCAATTATTTCTTTGAAAATTGTTACTGAGAATGATTCTAGTTTCAGTCCAGTTCCCTGCACTGGCAACCAGTATACCACTGCCTGAGCATTGGTTGCCAGAGCAAGGAGTGGACGCAGGCTAGTCCCAAATTGCTATGAGCAGTTCACTGGTTATCAGCACAGGGAACAATACTGTAGTTGTAGTGAGCGGAAGAGGGTGACCCCAGGATGCAATCCACTTGTTTCCAGTGCAGGGAGGGGGTCGGTGATGGATTCCAGACTGCAGTGCACTGGTTGCCAGTGCTGGGAACTGAACGGGCGCTGATCGCAGGCTACAGTGCAACTAGTTGTCAGTGCAGCAAGGGGACTGGAATGCATTATTTGCCAGTGCAGGAAAAGGAATGGGCTGATCCCAGGCTGCAGTACACTGGTTACCAGTGCAGGGAGCGGGACGGGGACTGATCCCAGACCACAGTGCACTGGCTGGAGTGCAGGGAGCGGGATGCGGGCTGATCCCAGGCTGGAGTGCACGAGTTGCCAGTGCAGGGAGCGGGACAGGGAGCCGATCCCAGACCAGAGTGCTCTGGCTGCAGTGCAGGGAGCGGGACAGGGAGCTGGTCCCAGACCAGAGTGCTCTGGCTGCAGTGCAGGGAGCGGGACAGGGGCGAATCCCAGGCTGGAGTGCACTGGCTGCCAGTGTCAGGAGTGGGACGGGGTTGAACCCAGGCTGCAGTGAGCAGTTGGCGCCTCTGCAGTGGGCTGAGCAAACGTCAGTCTGACCGCAGGGGAATCTCGGGCTGACGTGCTGCTCCGCAAACGCCAATTTGCTGGGAAGCAAAATCATTCGTTGGAATTTTGTGGAAAGCAGTAGAAAAGCCCTGGGCTCCGGCGGCGGTGGCTGAGCATCGACGGAGTGGGGTTATTTTTGCTGTGTGTGTGGGGGGCTGTAGTTCATGTGGCGAGAATGGCGAGGTGTGCGAGCGGCGTCTGCAGAGCGGCGCTGGGCGCGCTGCTGCTCCTCGGCGCCCGCTGCTCCGCGGCTTCTGGCCCGGAGGACAAAGCCGATGACAACCCGTCCTGTCACGGAGCTTTCGACCTGTACTTTGTCTTGGATAAGTAAGTGGAGCCGCGTTATTTATCCCGGCTTTTATTTTTGTTCCTCTCTGCACCCGCCCGAGGTGCGGATTACAAACAAGACTGATTTGCTTTGTGCTGAGCAGGCGGGGGTGGGCGGGCGGGCGGGGGTGTGCGGGGGGGGGGGGGGCAACAAGTGTTGGTGCGGGTCTCCCCCCCCCCCCGCCGGGCTCCCCGAGCGGGAGCTGCAGCCCTCGGCGCGTGCGCACCAACCCCGCCGGCTGGGCTCGCGGAGCGACTGTTGGTTGTTGTGGTGGGCGGGGGGGGTGGGGGGGGGGGTCGAGCAATTGGGCTCGCGCAGCGGCCGTTGGCGGGGCGGCGCAGCTGGCGCGGGGGCCTGTAGGGGTCACTGTGGGGGGGGGGCGGGGCGGGTTGGTGCTGGGAGGGCGGCTCGCGCGCGGCCCCGCCGGTGGCGCGCCCGGCGCGCGCGCGCGCTGAGGTTGGTTCGGGGCGCTCGCGCGTCCCCGCGGTCGGGCGACCCCCGGCGTCGGGCAAAGTGCCCGGACCCTGTTAGATGCGGTGGCACTGGGTGAGGAACACTGGCGCTGGTGGAGGAACACTGGCGCTGGTGGAGGTACTGGCACTGGCGAAGCAGCACTCTCACTGGGTGAGAAACTAACAGTGATGAAGGTGTTGGCATTGGATGAGAGACACTGGCACTGGATAAGGAACACTGGCACTGGATAAGGGACACGTGCTGGTGGAGGTTCTGGCACTGGGTGAGAAACACTGGGAAAGGAACACTGGTGCTGGTGGAGGTGCTGGCACTGGGTAAGGAACACTGGTGCTGGTGGAGGTGCTGGCACTGGGTAAGGAACACTGGCATTGGTGGAGGTGCTGGCACTGGCGAAGCAACACTGGCACTGGGTGAGAAACACTAAGTGATGGAGGTGTTGGCATTGGATGAGAGGCACTGGATAAGGAACACTGGTGCTGGTGGAGGTTCTGGCACTGGGTGAGAAACACTGGCATTGGCTGAGATGCACTGGGTAAGAAGTATCATCTATTGATGAGAGATCACGGCACTGGGTAACAAATACTAACAACAGTTGACATACTGCCACTGATGAGAAATACCAGCGGTGACAGAGATTTTAACAGCGGGAAAAACAACCATGAGGTACTAGTGGGGAATGAGAAATATGTCCAGTGCCTGAGCTGCTGGCACTGAATGAGACCCAGTAACACATGTAGAGATTGTGCCATTGACTGAGAAGCATCATGGGTAGCTGAGATAATGGCTGAGTGAGAAATACTTCCAGCTCATGAGAGTTGCTGACTCTGGGTAAGAAGCATTGGCAGAAACTGAGATCGCTACAATTTGAGAGAAATACCACGATTGACTGAGCAGTGTGTGAGGAAAATCCATGAGAGGTTGAGACGTTTCACGGTCTGAAACATTTCCAGTAGCTGAGACATGCACTGGTGAGAAACACTGCCAGGGGCTAAAAGATAAAGTTGAGTGATACTGCCATTGAATGACAAACACTGCCAGAGGCTGAGATCCTGCCACTGGGTGCGAAACAATAACAGTGGGGGAGAATCTGACAGTACATAAGGGACACCACTAATCACTAAGAGATACTGGGTGAAAAAAATCATCTGCAGATGACAAATGTACTGATGGCACAAGGACAGTAGCAGAGCAAGTCTATTACCATGACATTAAATTTTTACTTTTTTTAATCAGTGCCTCTATCTCTCATCCACTTGCAGTTTTTCTCAGGACTCCCTGTGTCTCTCAACACTGAAGGTAGTACTCACTCACTGGCAATCTCACTACGAGTGGTATTTCTCATATAGTATCTCTTAGCGACTGATGTTTCTCACATCTAGTGTTAGTATCTTTCAGCCACTGGAAATGTTTCACATCCAGTCTCTCAATCTCTTGTCTATTGATGGGTTTCTCAACCATCCAGTGTATCTCAGTCACTGGCAGTGCCTTTCACTCAATGCCAGTATCTCTGTCACTACCAGTATTTCTCACTCACTGCCTGTATTTCACCCAATGGCAGTGTTTTTCACTCAATCTCAATATGCTTCATTCATTCATTGTTTCTCAATCTGTGCAAGGACTGAGTGAGAAACACTGTTAGTCCATGAGAAATATTACATTGGGTGAGAAATGCCACCTTTGGATGAGATACCGTGTGAGTGATACAGGGCACTGGGTGAGTGGTACTGGCACAGATGAGAAGTACTGGGAGTCTTTGAGGAATATTAGTGCATGAGACATCGCCGTAAGGGCAGGCACGGTAGTGTAGCGGTTAGTATAATGCTATTACAGCGCCAGCAACCCGGGTTCATTTCCCGCCGCTGTCTGTAAGGAGTTTGTACGTTCTCCCCGTGACTGCATGGGTTTCTTCCGGGTGCTCCGGTTTCCTCCCACATTCCAAAGACATTCAGGTTAGGAAGTTGTGGGCCTGCTATGTTGGTGCCGGAAGCGTAACGACACTTACGGGCTGCCTCTAGAACACACTACGCAAAAGATGCGTTTCACTCTGTGTTTCGATGTACATGTGACTAATAAAGATATTGTATCTTATCTTAATGGGGAACAGCTGCATGGTGGGAGAGACCACCACAGGAGGACAGTTACTGAGCAGGAGATGCTGTCACAGGGTGAAAAATACACTGGTATTTGAGTAAGAAATCCTTACTTGGAAAGAGATATCAGTGCTGAAGATGGGAGGCATGGTCTCTGAGGAAACAGAAATGATGTTTGATGACAAAGGAACTGGAACTGAATGGGAAACAGTTGTGGGATGGACTTGCATTAATGCAAGTTTCTAGTGTTGGATGAGGAAAATTCCAATGAAATTGGCATTGAGTTAATGATATGATTACACCTGATGGGAACACCTAGGACTGAATAAGGAATGCCATTGATTGAGAGAGGACTGGATGAGGGATACTTACATCTTACGGGATCTTGCCACTGGTTAAGAAAATCTTACCAAGGGTGAGAAGCATTAGGAGTCACTGAGGCACAGTGAAAGGTTGTCAGAGCTGAGAGACAGAGAAGGAAATTGGCACTGATCGTGAAATCCTGGCATAGGATGATAGATTGCCTAGTCCTGAGTGAGGAGCACTGACACTGGAAATGAGACATTGGCACTGGTACAAGTGCCAATAGCACTAGAGTCAGAATTTCTGGAATTCAATAAAAGTTGCAATAATCCAAGGATGAGAAACTAGCACTGAGTAAGTCACACTAGGGCAGACCTTCTGAAGTTATACCAGTAGTTATCTCATAACTTAAGGCACTTACTTGCTCTTCTGTTCAGAAGGTCTGCGATCAAGTTTTGACATGCACCTGAAATGGAGTGGCAACCTTCCAGTTCACTGCATGCCTATCCCAGAGTTCTTGTACTGGCACAATAAGCTCTCCACTGAGAGCACTATTCCAACACTAACTCCCTTCCCCTGTTTTCTTCCAAGCACCCCTTCTCCAACCCCATAAATCCCAGCAGTGCTGACTTAAATCAATGCACCTGGAGTGCTGGAAGGTAGGCAGGTGCTTTACTCCACCACAGCATCTACCAAGTTTACACACAGATTTTTGATATGGATCAAGTCGCGAGGGAAAGTATTTTTTTTCTCTTGTCTTTGATCATGTTTTATCACTCACCTAATCAAGCCCAGTCTTGTCCTAATCTAACATTTGAATGAGCAAATTTGTAGGGTGGGCTTCTGAAAACTATTGAGCCTCAATAAATCATTGAAAACTAGAGACTGATCACAGGCACTTTCTTTTCTGCTCCCCTAACTACCTGGTGTTTTACTGGGCTAATAAATGAATAAATTAATCACAATTGCATTCATGTTCCTTTTACACTTACCATCAGTCGTTTGGTTTCCACTGCTTCATTCATTTCTTCTGCAGGATCATTTTTCCCTCAGTTGCGGGACACGAATCACTGAGATAGGTTCACTCACCCCAGCATGTGCTGAGGCTCAGTTTCTTGCGGTCATAGCAGGGACAGTGGCCTAGACCACAGTAAACTTAACATTACCATCCTGATAAAGGTTGAAGCCACTATTCCTGACACCTCCCCCAGCTCATGCAACCTCAAATTTTATAAGATTGTTGCAGCTTAGTTAACATGTTTATTTAAGCAAGGCAATGTGCATTAAATGGGAATCAAAACTTTTTATTAAATAAGAAAATGGCTATTTAGGATTAACAATTGTGCTATTACATATTGTTTCTCCTACAAAAATTAGAAATGTGCTTCAAGGACAAGCAAAAGCAAGGAAGGAAGTAATGCAAATATAGCACTTTGATCTAGCATATAGACCATAAAACTGACATTGTTAAAATAATTTCACAGTGATGCCGTTGGCCACTGGAAAGTTTTGACAGCTGATGAGGCTGAGGGCAGACTATCACCAGCTGTGTAAGCTATTTAAGGGCAAAGTTGGCCACATGGACAGAAAGTCCCTGCACTGTGCCAGGTTTTGCCAATCAGCTGAGATTTAACCTCCCAATAGAAGACTGAGCCTGGGACCACTTTGGAAGAAACAACGTGTTCCAAAGATATGCAACTGGCAAACTCAGGTAGCTCATCTGATATCAGAACAAAACAATTATATTGCATTGGCTTTATAGAAAAGAATAACTGTATATTTGATAACAGAGGCATTAGCACTAGAGGCATTAGAGAGGAGATTGGCACTCTGTGAAAGACTCAGGAATATGTTGCTGTTCTTCATTATCTATGAGCTCCTGGAACCTTGGTGAGAGGCTGGACTGTGAGAGACACCAGCATGGAAGATGAGTGGAAAGACATTGACTTTGGGTAAGATATTAGCATAGGATAAGTTTCACTTGTACTGAGTGAAAGATACTGGGACAATGATTACCACTGTCATTAGGTAAGAGATCTAAGAGCCATAAGGACAAACTCATTGACCTGAGGAAAGAGAATCTCAACACTGCATGAAAGACCTTAGGTTTTGGTGACATTGAAAGTATAGTGATATAAAATCAGAAAATGTTTCCCACTCAAATGGGGGTTTCTTAATGGAGCTGTGTGGAAACATTTCAGACATTACTACTGAATAAGCAACCCTACCATTAGCACAGGACAAGAAATATCAGATCTAGCATTGAGTAAGAGAGGCTCTACCATTGAGTAACTCTTGTCTGAGTGAGAAAGACAGTAAGTGAATGATCCAGCCATGACTATGAATCTGTATCTTGTGTATCTATTTAACTGAGCAGGAAAATGTGGCCCTGACTCTCTGGCAGCACCCCACAAACCCACAATCTCTATAACCTGGGAAAAAGGACAAGGGCCATAGGTACATTGGAGTGCCAGCATATTCCTCTCCAAGTCAGGCATGCTTCTGACTTGGTCATATGCTCCTGTTCTTTATTGTTACTGAGTCTAAATACTCAAACTCCAAATTCCACAGCATTTTGAGAAACCATAATTAAACAGATTGTAGTAGTTAAAAAGGTGCTTCACCATCACCTTCTCAAAAGCAAATAGGGATAGGCAATGAATGCTGTAAATTTGGCAGTGATCTCCACATTTATGAAAAGAAAGCAAACTGAATCAATCTCCAACAAGGGTGAGACTTTTTGCCTCTGAGTCAGTAAAATCCTGAAGGTGGCAACGACTGAGTGAAGGTGACACTTGGTAGGAGAGAAATGGGACCTGGTGAAAGATACTGAGTGGGAGATGCTCTGTATATGAGCGGTTCTCGCAGTGGGGGGAGAGAGTGTGAAGAACTGACATTGAATAGGAGAATCCATAGCACTGAAAAGATAAAAGACATGAATTTAAACAGCATATTATCACACCTCTCAGAAGCATCTCAAAGTGTTTTGTTTGCATTTAATTACTTTGCAAAATATTAATTGTTCTCAGCTAGCAAATGTGGAAAATGAAATAAAATCCAATGCTTTTTAGGATCATATTGAGGCAATTTGACATGTGTCTGAATTATTTGATTGAGCCTCAGCTGAAAGTCTGCTCCACAGGCTTAACTTCTTGCAATAAGCACTGTTGCCCTGGGATGTTGCAGAGATTATGTATTCTGGTTCTGGAGTGGAGTTAGACCCCCACTGTAGCTGTGAGGTATCGTTGGTATGGGGAGAGCTACAATGATATTCAGTGAATATATGAAAGAGTTAGTAATGAGACTGACTCTGGTATTGTAATGCGTCAACAAGGATCAAACCCTGGCAATGGCACAGTATGAGAGAACATGAAGCTGCAGCAACATTAAGAAAGGGCTACTGATAATATATGAGAGGCGCATTCTGCTACTGGAACTGGCATTAAGAAAGATACTCCCGAAAATAAGAGTATAATATTGTATTAAGTGAGCCTGATACTGAGTGGTAGAGGGGCAGGCATTGAGCATGGACGGAGGCCAGACAGATTCTGAAATAGCTTACTCTGTCATCAGGATCTCAAATTTAATTCTTAAAAATTAAAAACATAAATTAAAGCAAAAACGTTACTATTTTTCATTTTCATAGAGGACAATTGATGAAGTATCTGATCAAAGTACAAGAAAATACCAGTCCTGAATTAAATGTAGTAATTTATTAAATGAATAGTTGAATGATTTTGTTAGTATCTTTTCTCTGAAACATTAAACCATCCTTTTATTAAGAAATTAACAACTTGCTATATATTTCCAGCAGTTTTTGCTCATGGAATTATACATGTCAGATTGTTTGGTAGAATATGGCAGAATCAAGCACGGCGTGTTGAAACCTTTTATGTTTATTAATGGCAGAGTTAATGAATCCCCTGTGAGAAAGTAGGTTAAGTTCAGCAACAGGCTATGAAAAACTGGTCACTTTGAACCTGCGTTCCTTGGAATCTGCCAAGCAGTACAAAGAAAGGATTCACTGAACTCACATCCATTTCCCATGCCTGGCCATTTTGTCTAGCAGTGCCCTGCTTGGTGGATGTTTTAGAAATATTAGAAGTTTTAATTTAAATCCAAGAACCTAGCTGTTTCACTTTTAAACATACATAAAAAATGACACTCAATGAAACAATTAATTGAGTAATTAGTCAGAACATGATTCTATTACTACTTTTACACTGCTTTTGGCAACAATTAAGAAGCAGAGTCTCTGCCTGTCTTTTAGAAGGCACGTCACTGGGGAGTGGAAGGGGTTTGCTTCACTGAAAAACCTTGCTGAAATAGCTCAGTTGTAACCAGAAAGATCTATCAAAGACAGTATGCTCACGCAGGAGGCACAGCAGAATCTACAGGACTGAATGTCAGCCACAATACTGGGTTCCACAGCTTAGAAGTAAATGAAATCTCCAAAATATGAGTTCTCAGGCTAGCCCTTTTGCACAGGTTTGGGAGAGGGCGTTAACGGAATGTAACTTGGGTTACAGGGCTTGATTTGTATTTCTCCTCTGTTGTTTATATGCTGTCAGTCAAAATGCCTGGCTTCCACCCACAAGTATCAATGATAAGAGACATGTAAGGGAAACATGACAGTGATTTAGCAGATAATATTAGACACAGAGGACATGTATGATCCAGTCAGCTGCCAGTACACATCCCCTGTGCTTTTCCCTTGGCTGCACTTGTGCAACTCTACGAGATTGATCGGCCTGGATGTCGTACCCCTCCCACAAGGCTAAGTGAGTGATGCCTTGGTCTTAGTTGGTGGATCCTGAGGCCCTGCATCTCGTCCTTTTGACAGCTCACTGATAAAATAATGATAAATACCTTAAACTATGAGAGATTAATTAAAATCATAAAGTAAAATGAAAAAAATAAACACACCACTAACTGTGCCTACCTTTATAATTGTGGTCAGCAATGCCATTCAAATGCAATGGGTTGTGCTATTAAACTGACCTTGGTTGGCATAAACCTGACTAGTAATCCCGATTAGAATGTGAGAGGGGGTGAATTTTTGCTATGTTACAGCAATAGGTCAAGACAAGTCCAGAGGAAGTTTGCTCCCATATGTCTAAATATTGGGTGAGAACAAGATTAGACATTTGCAAATTTGAAGATTTCCAAAATGCTATTGCAGTGCACTTGAGCCTACACAGTGAAATCAGTAGAAATATAATATTCTTGTCGTTATTGCTGATTCTGAAGCTTTTAAGTCTGTTAGGATCATTTACTATTTACCTAGCTTGACAATTTTTCCCAAAAGCACTTTTATTTGAATTTTTGTGTAAATATGTAAGATAACAAAAGGAACCAATGAAATTTGTGGTCAGTAATGGATTATTCATCAGTACTCTCCATGAGGAGAGGGCAAACATTTTCACTGCTTAAAAAATACTTGTTTTCATAAAGAGGTAGAATTTTACTGTCAAAATAACGGTGAACATGGCATGTTTTATGGGTAAGTTACACAGGCAATAGTAAATGTATGGTTCACTGCAAAAGCCTTGGGAGAAGTTGTTTAAGCATGCAAATTGTAGAGTTAAGTAACACTTATTTGTTTGGTTCTCATTTAATATCTCTTTCTCTCTCTGCCTCTATTTTGTAGTGCAAATATTTCTTCTATTAATGATTTTTTAACAATATTCAGATTTTACTTGGTTTTCTGTTCTTCCAGAAATATAAACCAGTTCTTACACTTCAGTACAATAAGCACGAGTCATATTCAATAAAACCTGCTACACAGGGACTTTGTCAGATATTCTCAGGAAGGGAAGGTTTTACGTGTATTTGCTCAGGCTCAAAGATATGGGAAGATATGGTCATGCTGTAATTGATTGATAGAAATTGTACTTGTTGTTGCTTTAGCTGCTAATGGTTCTGACAGTTGTATGAACAAGAATTGTGAACAGCTCAGCGAAATCTGGATTCCATGATAAAGTAAAATCACAAGAACATTAATTAAAGCAGAGGTAAGCTGTACAGCCACTCAAGCCCATTCCCCCAGTCTGTTAGATCAAGGCTGCTCTTTGGCCTCATCCACTTTCCTGCCTAATCTCCATAACCTCAGAATGGTTGAACATCCAAAAGTCTAATTAATCTCAGCCTTGAATATAATCACTGCATCCACAGCTCTCTGAGGTAGAGAAGTGCAAAGATTAACAGCAAAGAAAGTTCTCCTCTTCTTGGCCCTAAATGACTGATCCCTTATCTTGAGGCACAGTACTTAGTTCTAGACTCTTCAACTGGATAGCCTCTCAACATTCGTTCTCTCCAAGAATAAAATGGAAAACCCTCGCAAATACATTTCACAATTGATTTTTTCAATGGCTGCATTTAATTATTTTCTTGTCAATTTTTCAAGCCTATTATTTTACAGTGCTTAGCTTGGTGGGCTGATTAATAGTAACTCAAAAGATTTCTGTAAAAGGAATAAAAATGCCTGTTGATAGGATGAGCTGAAGTATGATGGACCTGGGAGGAGGTGGAATGCAAACAGCAACACGGAACCAGGCCTTTTGGCCCATAGAGTCTGTGCCAACTATCAACCACCTATTGTACTAAGTGTGCTTTAACACGCCATTTAATTCATTCTGCAGAAATAGATTCACACTGTGTGTCTTATTCTTGCTCTTGGTTTTTGAAATTGTTACTATTGCAGTGTGTTTATTGGTCCATTATTTAAATGCTCTTTGTTGTTGATTTTTAATATAAAATTGTGCCAATGTGCTGCAGAATTTTCATAAAGAAAAGAAGTATGATGTTGAAGCATTATTGACTAACAAAATTTGTGCATTCAATTATCATCTGTACTTTCTCTTGGTAAGCAGGGTGATATATATTACTTAAATGGCTCAAGATACATTCTTTTTAAAGTCTAAAGTGGCCATCTATATAAGATAACAATGAAAATTTATGGTTTAGAATCAATTGAAGGTATATAGGAAAGACATTCTGAAATCAGTGCACAGGCCAAATAGAAAATGGTAGAAATATTACTAAAAGCAATATTAGATAATGGGTATGGAACTACAAACGGTTGCTCAAGCTTGAAGCTCAAGACACTCACTTGTTCTAGGTGCTTTCTCAATGAGGTCAGCAATAAAGGTAGCACTAGTTGGATTGGTTCATGATCAACCTTCTGCATTGTGGACCTGCTGTTTCTCCCCAAAATACAGGAAACATGGCGACACAATGATTCTCTCATGGCAGGTTGCTAGATAATTTCTGTGAATCTGTATGACAGCATTTTTGGACATTGATTACAGATAAATCCTTTCTCTTTATGTAATCCATGGGGTTGATATGGGATTTCATAATGTGGCTCTTTGCATCCAAGAGTTCTCCATCACCAACACGAGGGAATGTAACCTATCCAAGCATAATATTCATGCTTCTGTATTCAGTTTCCCTAATAATAAGTGCTAACATTCTGTTAGCTTTCTTAAGTATTTGCTATACCTACGCACTAGCCTTTTGTAGTCATGAACTAGGATACCTAGGTCCCTCTGCTTCTCTGCACTCTGCAGTTTCTCATCTTCTGGTAATATGTTTTCTTTTTCATATTTCCTGCCAAAATGGGCAATTTTACGTTTCCTATATTAAGATATCTTTATTAGTCACATGTACATCGAAACAGTGAAAAGCATCTTTTGCATAGAGTGTTCTGGGGGCAGCCCGCAAGTGCCACCACGCGTCTGGCGCCAACTTGCCAGATTTTCTCACTTAACCTATCCATATCCCTCTATAGCCTCCTATGTCCTTTTCACAAGTTACTTTCCTACCAGTGAGAAAGAGGAACCATCCACAGTTAACAAAGGAGAATAAGTAAAATATTAAATCAAAAATTACAGCGTACAAAGTGACAAAAACTAGTGGTTTTAGACTGAAATTTTTCAGGAATTAGCAGCAGAGGACTAAAAAGCCAGTAAGGAGGGAGAAAATTCTGATTGTAAACCAACAAATAATATCAAAATAAACAACATAGGCATCTATTGATGCCATTGATAAAAGGAAGAGGGAGGCTCAAGTATGTGTGGGATCCCTGGAGTGTGAGCCTGGGGAATTAATAATGAGAAACAAGGAAATGGCAGATAATTTAAACCAATGCTCTTCACTAGTTCTCACAGTGGAGTACACTGCAAACATTCCAAAGGATACAGATGGGCTTGTTTCAAATGGGAGGGAAGTACTTGTAGCAATTTCTATCGCAAGGGACAAAGAACTATAAAGCACAGAAACAGGCCCTTCAGCCCAGTTCGTCCATGCCAACCAAGTTGCCTACCTGAGCTAGTCCAGTTTGCCTGTGTTTAGCCCATGTCCTTCTAAACCTATCCAATCTATATACCTTTCTAAATGTCCTTTAAATATTGTAGTTGTGCCCGCCTCTACCATTTCCTCTGCCAGCTCATTCCATATATCTACCAGCCTCTGTGTGGGGAAAAAATATGCCCCTCAGGGCCCCTTTAAATCTTTCCACTCTCATATTAAGACTATGCCCTCGAGTTTTAGACTCCCTTGCCCTGGGAAAAAGACTGTGACTATTCACCTTATCCATGCCTGTCATGATTTTATGTACCTCTGGGTCACCCCTCAGCCTCCTATGTTCCAGGGAAAAAAGCCCCAGCCTATCCAGTCTCTCCTTATAGCTCAAGCCTCCAGTCCCAGTAACATCAACATGAATCTTTTCTGCACCCTTTCCAGCTTAATGACATCCTTCCTATAGCTCAGTGACCAGAAATGCACACAATACTCCCTGTGGGGTCTCACCAACATCTTGTACAGCTGTAACATCATGTCCCAACTCCTGTACTCAATGCCCTGATTGATAAAGGCAAACATGCCAAAAGCCTTCTTCACCTTTCTACTTGTATCACCACTTTCAGGGAACTATGCACTTGTACCGCTAGGTATCTCTGTGTTACAACACTTTCCAGGGCCCTGCCAGTTACTGTGTATGTCCTGCTCTGGTTTAACTTCCTGAAATGCAACAGTTTGAACTATGCCAAGTTAAATTCTACCTGCCATTTCTTGGCCCACTCTCCCAGTTGATCTAGATCCTGTTGTAGTCTTAGATAAACTTCTTCACTATACCACCAATTTTGGTGTCATCCACAAACTTACTAATTATGTTAACGACATTCTCATCCAGATTGTTAATATAGATGACAAACAACAGTGGACCCAGCACTGATCCCTGTGGCACACCATTGGTCACAGGCCTCAAATCTGAAAAACAACCCTCCACTACCACCCTCTGACTCCTACCACCAAGCCAATTTTGTATCCTATGGGCTAGCTCACCCTGGATCCCATGTGATCTAAGCTTCCAGACCAGTCTACCATGCAGGACCTTGTCAAAGGCCTTTCTAAAGTCCATGTTGACAACATCTACCACCCTACCCTTGCCAATCCTCTTGGTCACCTCTTCAAAACATTCTGCCAAATTCATGAAACATGATTTCCCACACACAAAGCCATGCTGACTATCCAAATGCAGGTAGATCCTGTCTCCCACTTTCCCACCTCTGATGTTAGACTCAATGGCCTGTAGTTCCCTGGCTTTCCCTTGGAGCACTTCTTAAATTAAGGCACAAGGTTAGCCTCCCTCCAGTCTGCTGGTACCTCACCAACTAACCAAGTTCCAACAGAGCACCAATGTCTTGGAAAATTGTGAATGTACGCCCTTGTTAGAGATGGGCGGTTAGCTTAACATCTGTTGCTGGGAAGATGCTGGAATCAAAGAAGAAATTGCTGTCATTTAAAAGCATTAATGCAATCAAACCAAACCAACATGGTTTATGAAAGGGAAACCATGCTTAACAAATTTGCTGCAGTTCTTCAAGGAGTAAAAGGGAATCTGTAGCTGTAGTGTATTTAGATTTTCAGAAGGCATTCGATAAGATGCTGTGTAAAAGGCTAGTATATAAGAGCTCATGGTATTGGGGATTGAAGATTGGTTATCACAAAGAAAGCAGCGAATCAAAATAAATTAGTTTTTTTTCAAATTGAAAAGACCAACAGCATTTTGGTGAGACTCTACCTTGAATTCTGCATACAGGTTTTGGTCCCCTTTTAGAACAAAGGATATATTAGTGTTGAGGGTAGTCCAAGAGATTTACTGGGATAATAGACTTGACCTATCACAAATGGCAGAAAAAGATAGACTTCTATTCTTTGTAGTTCAGAAGAATGAGGGTGATCATTGAAACATATGATCCTAAGGGGACATGACAAGGTAGATGCTGAGATGTTTCCACTAGAATCTCAAATGAGAGGGCATAGATATGCTATTGGGTGTGGTCATTTAAAACTCTGATGCACAGGAATTTCTTCTCATAGAGGGTGATGAATCTCTGGAAGTCCCTAACTCAGGTCATGAAGGCTAGATCATTGGAGGTATTTCAAGAGAAGGCAGAGACATTTTTGTAAAGAATTAAGAGCTATATGGAATCAGCTCAGAAGAGGAGCTGAGGCCTGGGGCAGATCAGATGTATTGAATGACAGGACAGGTTTGAAAGGCCAGGTGGTGGACCTGTGCTCCTATTTTCTTGTGTGCTCTTGTGTGACCTATCATTATGTCAACAGCAAATAACAATAACAATGCTTGAGATGCTTACATCCAAGTCATTCATATAACTTGTAAAAAGTTGAAACCCCAGCATCAATACCTGTGGCACAGTGCCCTTTACATCTTGCCAACAAAAGAAGTCGCTTTTTTACCTATGCTCTGTTTTCTATTAGCAAGCCAAAATTCTAAGCATGGTGTAATGTTCAGACCTACACTTTCATTCTCTGCAATAACTTTTGTAGTGGCACCTTATCAAATGCATTCTAGAAATCTAGCTTTAGTACATCTACCAGTTCCCACTTATCCGTCACACATGTTATTTCTTCAAAGAACTCCAATAAGTTGGTCAAACACAATTTCTCTTTCACAAAACTTTGTTGACTTTGCCTGATTACCTTGATATCCAAAATGACTCAGTCATTGAACCAGCTTTTCTTAGGCACAAATTAATTCCTGTTCCTCCTTGCAAATATAAAAAGCATTTGAAAAACCCAACAGAGATATATCCATGATCACTTCTTTGTAAGATGACATGTTAAAACTAAAAGAACCACAAATAAGTGAAAATAGTTTGAGGGAAAAACCTGAAACAAAAATGACAAAAATACTGGCAAAATCAAAGTGTACCGAGCCAAACACTGCCACGAGTACCTAAGAACACAAAAAATTAGAAAGATCATTTAGGAAGGCTTTCTAAGCCAGATTTTGCAATCTGTTTGTACAATGTTTCTAAATGGTACTTCGAAGCAAAATTTGACAGCCAGATTTAGCCAGCAGTTGCTTTAACCACCAGTTGCACATGAATCTGAGACAGCCTAAAGAGTAGCTTTGAAAATGTTCTAAAACTTGCCTTATAAAATCTCTGTGCTTCAGGCACTAGAAGACTCATGCCCGTTTTTTGTTTAATCCACATCAGTAGAATGCAAATCTTCTCACAATCAAGACTTTAAAGTATAGTCATGCAGGTCTCCTGCAGGGTAGAGTGAAATGAGTTAGAATATTTATTGTTTTATATTAACTGAATTAGAATATGCCCACAAGGCCAATGATTTGAGGACAAACTAAAATAACTCGTGTTCTCGTTGCTATTTATTATGGGAGGGTTAGAAATACTTCTGTTTCAAAGTTTACAATTGGTCCACATTTTCTTGGAAATCTTAAATTACTAGTTCCATTTCTTGTTATAGAGCCAATTTTCTAAGGCCACCTACATATTCTGAAGTTTGCTGATAGTGGGTGTTCAGGGTTACCAAGTATTATCTTTCCCCTGCATCTTCTTTTCTGAATTTTCTCTGAATAAGTAAATGTACCTATAGGCCTGTGAACCTCTATTAGCATATTTAAGTTTTAGAAATTTGATGCCATTTAGATTTCCCATGTTTGGATAAACTCGGTCCAAGGCACATTGCTTGCCTGCTGACAAAAATGGGTTTGACCATATGTAGAGATTCCCAATAGCTGCTCACAATCTCAGAACATTCACTAGCTTCATTATACATCAAGGATATTTATGATAACTTGTATTGCTAGTTATTTGTAATATGGGCTCACTCTGAGCTTTGGCCTTTGACACACGCACAATGTATATTATGGAAATATGGAAATCCTTTGGGTATTCAGTCATGCTGCATGACTTATTTCACATAAATCTTGTGGTTCACATATGGAGCCCTGATGGTCACATAGGTGCTGTCAACATCCTATCAATCCTCAATCCAGTCAGTTTGAAAAGGTTTTAAGGAATAATTGTTGACCAGGGCTCCAGGCAAATTCCTTGTTCTTCCTTGAAAATAAAATGATTAATCAGATAGGCACTTGAACAGACAAACATATTAAAGACTGAAATACCTGTAAAAAAAAAAGTCTTGGAACCATCCATAATCTTATGCATACATTACAAGCCTGTCCAAAATTTTCTCAATGCCTTCCCTTCATCAGAATTCCTAGTTTGCATACAGAGTTACAAATATTTATTTCAGTCTTCTCATGTTCATCACAGAGAAGACTCACTTTTCAGTTGTACTTTTGGGACATACGGAGGACTTCATTTCTCATTCTGTATTTGTGCATGTTACATGTTCACCTCTTCTAACATGCTTGCAGCAAATTCTCTTACCCTTCATGACAATGCATCCTTTTCCTCATAGCTATACATATCCTGAATTTGTACCCTCTGCTTCAGTTCCCAATGGCCATAACCACCTACTGCTTTAGACTGACCACTCCCTCCATAATGAACCATGCCTTCTGTCCAGGATCCCCTGCTACTGATAGATTAATTTTGACATTTCACACATTCTTTCAATCCCTGATTTTTATTTCTTCCTGAATCTCCAGATCACTGAATACCTCATTCCTGAAGACTGTTGCCCTAAAACTATTTCCTTGATTGTCGAAACTTTCAGCTTGTCTTATTGCTGCCTTATCTCCCAAGTGTTCCAAGACCACAAACCTGTCAAAAGCACAAAAGATGCTATCCAGCCATTCATGCTGTGTCAGCTATGTTTTAATGTTCATCTCCCAAACTCCCCCCTCCACATTAGCTGTCAGAATCCTGCTCTGCAGACGTCCTCTCATCTCTCGATGGCAAGCAATCCCCTTGCACATCTTCTCTAAATATGCTTAGACTTCAGAATCTCTGACTGTTCATAATCCTAGTTACCTTCTAATTCTCAAGACCTCATCCTCAGCTCCACTGATATTTTAATTTGATAAACTGTACTTCTATTGTTGAGAAAACTGCAGACCACTCAGTGATCAAAATTCTCCCCAGGGACATGCAAGATCCATATCTGGCAAAGAACTCCAGATTCAAGAGCAAAAAGCAAATTGCTGGAGGAACTCAGCAGGTCAAGCAGCATCTGTGGAGGCAACTGGATTGTTAACCTTGATGCAGGGTCATGACCCAAAACACCTCCATCCCCTTTGCCTCCACAGATGCTGCTTGACCTGGTGAGTTACTCCAGCACTTTGGTTCTTGCTCCAGCTTCCAGCATCTGCAGTCTCTTGTGTCTTCAGATTCAAGATCTCTGAAAGTGTACTCTTCCACTCTCCAACACTATTGTCTCTCATGTGTTGCACCCCATGACAACTGTTCACCTGAATCTTCATTTCTCTCATCATCCCATTACCTATTTCCCTATTCCTTTGCAGTAAATAGTTTTGATAAAAGTAATTCTATTTATACTGTTGTACTTGGAAACCTCTCAAGGTGGATCACATATCATGAACTGTTTTGAAATGCAGTGACCTGTTATGTACAAGTTTGATAGCTATATTGGACATTGCAAAATCTTAATGGAACAATAAGCAGTTAATCTATTTTTATGGTGTTTGCATGAGGTATATTGCCCATCACAATAGGAGAGATTCATTTTCTTCTTATATAGGTAGTGTGATTTTGCATGTTGCAAATCTTTTGGAATGAATTGCCTTTGCTGTTGTAAGTAGTCATTCATTTGGATCGTAAATGTCTATATCATTGGTTTCTTTAAGCAGAACTCCCTCAATGTTACTTTCCCACTATATGGGAAAATCAAAAAAACTGCAGGTGCTGTAAATTTGAAATAAAAACAGTATTATGGAAATACTCGGCAGATCAAACAGCATCTATGGAAAGAGAAACAGTTAATTTTTCAGGTCCTTCATCTAATGATTTTACATATACTTAGTATCTATTACAATCTCAGACATCAGTACTCATAGTTAATGAAATACTCGTGAAATATAATCACTGTTGTCATATGGGAAAAATCTACTTGATCTTATTCTCACCAAGCTACCTGTTGAAGATTAATCTATCTCTGACAATATTGGTAGGATTAACACCCTGCACCCTTCCCAGCATTTGAGTAGCTCAAATGTTATTTGCCATTTTATCAGTCCAACCCTGAATGTCATCCAAGTCTTGCTAATTTCATTCGTAGATCACTTGACAATTGCAAATGGAACTGAACATTTCGCAATTATCAATGAATACTAGCATTTCTAAGCAATAATAGAGTGAAGGTTGCTGAAAGGACAACTGAAGTTAGTAACACTAAGAAACTCCTCCAGTAATGGCAGGGGTTAGATTGATTGGCCTCCAAAAATCACAACCATCTTCCTTTTTGCTCCATCTGAATGTAAGTGGCAGATAGTTTTCCTTAATTCCTATCTATTTCAATTTTACTAGGAGTCCTTAAAGTAAAATTTTGTCAATACTGGCTTGATGTCACCCTTTGTTCAACTCGCCCTGAAATTCAGTTCTTTGGTTTTGTTTGGATGAGGACTATAATGAAGGATAGAAGTGATGGTCCTGGCACTTTGTGAGCAGTCTATTAGTGTTTACTGATATGACCCTAGACAATATCTTCAATTACTGTTTTAATAATTGAGAGATTTATGGCAGTAAATGGTCAGATTGGATTTGTCTCTTTTTTTGTGAGCAGGATATGTCCGAGCAATTTTCCACATTGTCAGGTGAAAGCCATTTTTTCACTATACTAGCATAACTTAGAGATGAAGCTGGTTCTGTAGCTGGTCTTCATCACAACAGATGTTGTTGTATCTAATGCACTTTTTTGTTATCCTCTGGAGTAAACCAAATTAGCTGAAAACTGGCTTCTCTGTTGCTGAGGACAATAGACGGAGGGCTAGAGGGATCACCCACTCACCCATTTTGGCTGAAAATGGTTCCAACCCCTCCTTTTTGCTTTTGCACTTAAACATTCATCTGATGGCTCCACCATCAGATGAATGTTTAAGGAACCTCCTTCCCTCCCACTACCTTAGCTCTTTAATTGTAAGTTACAATTCATGACCAGTCATTGCAGAACCACACAGCTCTCACCTGATCCACTGTTTGAGCAATTGCTTGCTCTATCTTTAGCATGCATGTAGCTTCAGTTTTGGGTATGCCAGTTGCTATTCTTGGCATGCTTTTCTACATTGCTCATTAACTTGGGATTGATATCCTGACTTGATAATAATGATTGTGAGGGTTATGCCAGGCCTTGAGGATATAGACTAAAGAAAAATATTCGTTTTGCTTATGGTCAACAGCATCTTATGAAGGTCCAGTTTTGAAGGAATTTTTTCTCATTGTGAAGATGGTATAAACTCTAACAAGAGAGAGCCTAGCATCTCCCTTTGCCTTTCAATTACATTTCATCTTCAAATTTCTCCATCATCAACAACATGGGTGTCACCAATGACCAGAAACTTAACTCGACCAGCATATAAATAATAGCTAGAAAAGCATGGGAAGATTTTGACATTTTGTGACAAGTTTCTCACTTGTCTCCCTGAAGCCATTCCACCACCTGCAAATCATACAGTGATTACGAATGAATATTCTCTGCTTGTGCAGATAAGTGCAGCTCCAAGAACACTCAAGAAGCAGGACACCATTCAGAACAAATTAACCTACCTGACTGACATCTCACTCACCATTCTGAATATTCACTCCCTCTACCACCAGCAATATAGCACAATAAGTACCATTTACAGAAAGCACCACAAGAACTTGCCAGTGCTTCTTCAATAGCACTTCCCAACCTGTGACTTCTGTTGTCCAGAACAAAAAGGGGGAACAAGTAAATGGGAATCTCATCATCTGAAAGTTCCTTTTCAAATTACACAGCATCCTGACTTGAAAATATATCACCATATTTTGTCTGAGTCAAAATTCTGGAGTTAACCAGCAATTATGCATACCTGTCTCACTTGCTATATCTACATCCCAGGTCTGAATAAAAGTAAAAATAGATGAAACGTTTTACCCAATTTCTTCACATAGCATTGAGATAATGACCAGATTCTGAGGGAGAAATTTGACTTAGTTCATCAGTGCTAACAACATGCACTGTTATTTGCTGCTTGTTGTGTTGAGCCCCACGTATCCCATTCCATTTTAAACAATGAAACCAATTTCATTTGAGGTAGAGAACAATCACCAGCCAACACCCATTTGTATGTTTGATGGTCCATCCAACTAAGGTGGCAGATGATTTAAGATCTCAAAGAACGGTGCCTCAAGCTGTGTAGAACTTTCTCAGTATTTGCATAAGTAATTGTAAATTGTATTTTTTTTCTAGATCTGGAAGTGTTATGAACCATTGGATTGAAATATATTCTTTTGTCGAAGATCTTGCTGAAAAGTTTTTGAGGTATCAAGTCATTTTAACATTGTTACTGTCAAATATATTAGTTCATATATTTAAAGTACTTAACTAATAATGAACTTCTTTCAGTCCTCAGCTACGAATGTCTTTTATTGTTTTCTCTTCAACGAGTAGAACCTTGATGAGGCTGACTGCAGATAGGTAAGTATTCAAATAGAGCATGGCAATACATAATGAATGTTCATGTTTTTAAAGATAGAAAATTGTGAATATTTATGCCATTACTAGTCAGTTATTTTACTAAGGTCTTGCTTTCTGATCTGGTGAAATAAAAACCATAGGAATATCCAGCCAAACCACTGCTTTGACTGTATATCAATATTAAAAAAACTGGGTCAAATTGTTAAAATAAATGCTGAAAACACTCAGCAGGTCAGGCAGTATCTGTGGAAAGAGAAACGGAATTCATGTTTCGGATTGAAGAACCTTTGTCAGTGCTGCAGAGGAAACTGCAGAGAAAGTGGGAGAGAAATGGATAGAACAAAACAAATACCTGTGATAGATCAAGACTAGAGTTGCCATGGTGACAAGATATTTGTGAAGCCATCTGGTTAATAGGTTGCAGCATGCCCAGACAGGAGATGAGGTGACAGTCATAGTTCTCCATCTCTCTCCCACTCTGATCTATCTGTCTGTGGTCTCCACTGCACAAACAAGGCTGAACATAACTTTGAGGAAAAGCACCTCCATCAGGCTGGGCAGTTTGCAGCCTTCAATATTCAGGAATCAATATCAACTTCAACAGTTTCTGGTGACTTGTTTTCTCTAAGTGTATCATTAACAGTTAGTTTCGTTGTACATTGTCCATCTATAATATTAGTTCAGTTCCTTTCTAGTTACTAATGCTGTCTGATCTGCTGGGAGTTTCCTACAACTCTGACCTGCATTTCACATCTTTTGCATGTTCCTTTGTTTATTTTCTCCTGCTCTATCTTCCCTGTTTAACCTATGCTTTCATCAATGGTTTGTTGCCATGGCAACTCTGGTCTTGCCCTATTAGAGATATTCCCTTTGAACTATGCATTCCTCCCCCACCTTCTCTGCAACTTAACTAACTTATTTTCTCTCTTTCTCACTTCCGATGAGGAGTTTTTGACCTGAAACGTTAACTTTTGTTTCTTTATTCACAGATGCTGCCAGACTTGCTGAGCGTTTCCAACATTTTCTGGTTTTATTTCAGAATTCCAACATCTGCTTCTTTAAAATTTTCATTCAGGATGAAATGATAAATATATTACTTGATTTTGTGTTTCTGTTATTTGTTATATAATTGCAGCACCAGTGGTGGCCATGCTTTCAGTTGCCTAAGTCTTAAACTCTGGAATTCCTTCTTTATACTTTGCTGCCACTTTACTTCTTTTAAGATTCTCCTTAAAAGCAACTGAGCTTTTAATATCCTGCTCTAATATCTCCTCATTTTGCTTGTAAATGTTGTTTGTGCAAGGTCTAGTAACATTTTGCTGTGCTAAGGTTGTTGCTAAATATTTGTATTTCAATTAAAGGGAAACTATACGCAAAGGTCTTCAAATCCTACGAAAGGAAGTGCCTGGAGGGGATACATTCATGCACGAGGGCTTCAGGAAGGTAAAACTTATACGTCAAGATCTGTACTTTATTATTAAAAAAAATCCATCACTTCTGTCATTAGGACACTTTGCTATTTACTATCATTTTATATTACTCTCTTTCATTTTACCACAGGCAACTGAACAGATTTACTATGAAAACTACTCAGGTAAGCATTAGCCTTCTTTCTTAGTGACCATATCTGATCCACATAGTTGTGCTTAAATCCCACCATAGCATTCCTGGTTCTGCAACTTCCTCTGCTTCAGTCCTGACCCTCACCCTCACCTGTATTCTAACTCAGGCATCGTCTTCATTCTCCCTCAGCCTATCACTGCGAGGTGCCCGCAGCTTTGTAATTCCTTTCCTAAATTTCTTTGCCTCTCCATTTTGCTCCTTAAAGGCCATTCGTAAAACCCATCTGTGGCCATGTTTTGATCACCATCTGTAGCTCAATGACTACCTTTATTTCCTTATCAATCTGCAGTACAGCTTTAAAAGTGCAATATGAATGCAACTTGTTGTCATTGTTTGTGTTGATGTTTTTGACCTGCTTTTATTATGCTTATTAAGGCAGTTTAGGTATAATATAACTTCATTCATCATTCATATAAAGATTTTATCCTGTACATTTTCTATTTAAAAATGCAATTATTCTTGGGTACATGTACTCCAATATTTATGTCATTGACTGTCTCCCTTCTCCTTGGTTTCAGTGGACCATCAGACATGGCCAGTAAAGTAAACAAATGGACAGTTCCCAGATCTCTGCCAGTGTTCTGTGCTTGCCAGAAGGCATGAAAATAACTTAGTGATGGAGCATTATTTATTTTCATCCCCCACTCTTCCTCAACAGGATAATGGGCTTTATTTGAAACTTTTCAAAGGATGCAGCTGAAATTAGCAAATTACTGAAGCAGTGAAAATCATTGGTTTAACAGATTACCATATACTCTACAGAAAATATTTGGCTTTACTTGAAGTTTGACAGCAGGACTCATTTGACACACAATAAGGTCTTATTGGGACCTGCCCATGTTTGTCTTTGGACACAGGTCTTAAAGGCGATAGTATGTTCCATTACCTGGAGTTAAGCCATTGCTCAGGATACTCTTTAGCTGTGGGATCTGTACATTCTTTGTTAACTTACAGCACAATATTTAACCACAGTATTAGAAATGACAGTTGTCACATGCAATATACCCAACCAGAACCCATTGTCTAATACAGACAACTACAGCCATGGTACTTAAAATGAAAATATAATTTTTGATTCTCTGGCATCGTCTACCTGGATTTTCTCATAATCCCAATCTGCTCCCTTCCCATTTCTTATACACAGACTTTTTTTTAAACTTGGGACCATTGACCTTACTTAGAATTTGCTTTGTTTCAAGGAAATATTCTGATTTACATTGTAAAGCCTAATTAAAATAATTTAATTCTCAGTCTCCCGCTACACGATTACTTTAGTGCGCAGCAGTGGCAGCGCATGAAAAAGTCAGTACACATTACAATCACATTTTCTGCTTCTTGTAATATCACCCATAAGTCACTGCAGCTCCCCAGAGAGCGGGAAATTTGATTTTAATGCGCGTTGACTTTTATACACGGTGCTGCCACTGCACATTAATACAACTGGAGACCAAAAAAACCAGTACCGGAAATTATTCTATTTTAATTTATAGAATGGAAATCAGAAACTTTCCTTCCATCACAGTGCTTCATAAGTAAAGGAAAAGATGCAGAGTTAACATTTTAAAGAGGCATCAATTCCTGAATATCATTCTTAGAGAGATCAAGAATAAAACAGGGAGTCTGAAAGGGAAGGAGCATCAGGCATAGAACTGGAGAGATAGGATCTTTGGGTACTGGTGATAATGTTGACCCATATCTTGTATGTGGGTCATAGTTCTTTTGGTAGCTTTGGGCTGGTAATGAGGGTAGAAAGGCATTTTGTATGTGTATCTCCTTATGCGAAGTACAAACAGTGGTAAGTACAGTCTGGTTTTGCAAAAGAGCAGATGAAAAAAATGAAATATATACAAGGAGATTTCATTAAAATTCTTTCAAACATTTTACCTTTATAAATTTCAGTTCATGTATTTTGTACATATAATAGTTGATTTTCAGGTAAATTGATATCAGTTCAGTAGTTATGTTGCTAAGAAAGTCTGTAGTTCACCAAAGTTATCCTACCAATAGCAAGATTAATTTTCAGTTCCTACTTGTGATCTCTTATTAGTCAATGGAAACACATATAGAAATCTGTTGCAGCCAAAGGTGTTACTTTGCCTTAACTCAGATGGTCCAAATATCATATTGAGTTGTTGAGCACTTCAGGCACACAGAAAAGTGAGTTATTAACATGCTATTGAAAAGGTAAATATTAGGAAAAATATTAATTTTGATTCTACAATCACAGGGATTCGAGCTGCTAGTGTCATTATTGCATTGACGGATGGGGAATTAGTTGACAACTTGTATGACCGTGCACAAGCAGAAGTAAGTGTTCATAGCAAAAAAACAAAAAAGAAAGTCTCAGTTTATCTTTAACAGCAGCAATGTTTGACAAATATCCTTTTGTTGTATAGGCTGAAAGAGCTAGAAGCTTTGGTGCTACAATTTATTGTGTTGGTGTGAAAGATTTCAATGAAACTCAGGTACAATACATTTTTTTAAAATACTTTTATCTAAAATAAAATTCATATTACGCTTTCTCAAAGCTCATGAATGACACACCCGTGGCAAGACCAGGTGTTGATAGACACAGGAGAGTTGTGGTGGTGGTTAACCATGTTTTCTCTGGTCTTTCCCACCTTGGTGTTTTAACCACCATGTTCCTGCTTTTGCACCCTTAAAGGCCCAATGTGGAAGTGCCCTGTGGGATGATTGTTGCACTGACTTTTCCCCATGAATCCACTGAGAAAGATGATGGTCCTAAAAGTGCGCTTTAGGCAATCAATGAAGATGTCGCTAAAAGACAAAAAAGCATTTTGCAGGGATAATGCTAGGTTGACATGTATGTGAAAGCCATAAATTATCTTTCATATTATCTAAATTTCCTGGATGCCTCAAGAAAACAAGTGTAAATCAAGAAAAATCATCTTTGCAAAGGTTTTGAATGACACGGTGCTGTGCTACTAAACTTCAGGAAGATTCAGCAGAGGCCTTGGCAATGCAGTGACAATGTCTCAAGAAATTACATTGCATGAAAACGTACTTACATCATATTTTCCTTGGACTTTTGTGCTGGGATGCAGCTTAATAATATATGCATGTGATTACTATGGTTTTTCGCCAGTATCCATTGTAAACTCCACAGAATAATGGGAAAAGAACTGCCTGTGTGTCTCAACCTAATTATCTTTTAACCAAGGGCTTTCTTTTCCAGTTAGCCAAAATTGCTGATAGCATCGATCATGTGTTCCCGGTAACGGGTGGATTTCAAGCATTAGGAAGCATTATTGATTCGGTAGGTCCAATTCAGCAACATGAAGTGGCTTTTCCACCAATGGTGTTTATGAAGTTGTTAAACAAAATAATCTTCTCAGGTTGATTTAGTGAAAAAAGTAAATTAGAAAACTACTTTATTTAAACTGTTTGTAGTTGGTCTTTGATAAGTACCAAAATATTTTCATACTTTCTATCTTAACAGATTCTTAAGAAATCTTGCATTGAAATTCTAGCAGTTGAACCATCAAGTGTCTGTGCAGGAGGTGGGTATTAATTTCCAATACAAGCCAAAGCATCATTAAACTATACAAGATTAAAAGAAAGATGAGATAATTCAAAAATACCGATTTTACTGTAGAACTTATTAACAAACTTTGCATCATTCATATAATCACATTTCAATACTGAGTCAAGAGACAGCGTAATTTGCACACTTTTATATTTTGTCTGGATCACACCCAAGTTGCGCTTAGCTATTCGACATTAATTTTCTGATCATTTTACCTAGCTAGGCTTGTTCCTTACAAGCTTTCAACTCTAAATTAAAAACACAATGCACATAAATTGGCTTGTGTTTAAAGGGTGCAACAGATTATAGGAAGCACACAGCTAGGAATGTGAGGAATGTGAAATGTGCCTAACTAGATAGCATATTTAATAATATCAAGTATGTGATCTTTTGTCTCAAGGCACAAATAGGGGTTCAGATGAAAAGAACTCAACTTTGGCTGTATACCTTGTTTGCATTCAGGTTTGTGTTCATATCCACTGAAAAAGGATGTAATTTCCTAATTACCTTTGAGTAGCAACCTCAGGGTTATTTAACTTTTCAAAAGGTTATAATATTGCTTTTTGCATCCATCATACCATGAACATAAAGAAATATAATAATCAAGTAAGAAATATAGGCTCAGATATCAGGGTAACAAAACCACAAAATAGGATTTAGCTAATCAGGCCAAGCCAATATTTTTATTCAAGTATAAGATAACAGCTATTTTTGAGTTGGTCTCTGGAAATATTCTATTATGATTTACCTCACATGCTAACACATTTTACTTTGCAGTTTATAGTTAAATTGACAGCAGGATAAATCTCAATTGCATGTGCACAGAGATCAAATTAATGTGTGCTGCACTTTACATTGGCAGCTTTTTTTAACTACTGCTGTTGCCCAAGTTATTAGTCACTATAAACAAATTGTGATCAGTTGTTTTATGCAATTAAACAACACAAATTTTGACATGCATTTTATCTAAATCGTTTGAGACAAAATCTTGGAAGGTTTCCCTTTCTTCCTCCAAAGTAAGTAACTGAAAATTCATTATGTGTGATCCAAAGCCTTCTATGGCATGAAACCAACAATTCATTGCATTCCCATTGTATTTCGTTCTATCTAGCTCTGTTCCTATGCAGATATTTATTCCCTTATCTAAATAGAAAAAAAGCTTCATCGACGTTTGCCAGAAAATAATCCTGAAATTTGCTTGGTGAAAATGATAGCTTAATTGCCTAGTTAAGAATAAGTGGATAAAAAGCAGTAACTGCTTATAAGCACTTACTCTTAAAAAAATTAAGATTGTTTTGGTAGCTTAGACCTACAATAAATATTCATACAAATGCAAATTATATATAGGCAAAATGTAATTATGTGCAGACTCTAAATGATGTCATTGAATAAGTAATGGTTATAAATATTTAGAGGAAAATTTTAATCCAATCCATCCACTGGGAAATTGACAAAATTGAGTGTAACATTTGGTTTTACATGCCACCTTTTTTTATCCTCATTTATTAATTCACATTCCAACTGCTCACTTAGGCTAAAATTACCATATAGAATCAATAACATTTAAGTTTGTGATTAATTACACATGATAACTCAAAGATCAGGTATTGTAGGAAAAGTTTGTTTATTTTCATTTCCATAAAACATCTTGCAATTTTGTTGACTGTACAGTTATATAATATATATATTGCTTAATCTAATATTTTCAAATCAATGAAACCAACATAAATCCAACCACTCAAATTAAACATACACTATTAATGTCTATATTCAGTTAAAAAATTGAATGGACATGATATTGAAAGCTATAGGAAAGATTCAGCTAAACTTAATGAATAAATGATTGCCTAATTAATATTATTTATCCTTTTTTGTGAATCTTATTTAAATATGTGGACACCTTGAAATGAAAACTTTGCTGGTGTCCTTAAAATTCTGCTACAAAGTATTTGCTAAACACTTATGTAGACAATGTAGAGCGTGAAGTGAGAGAGTTGATAAATAATAAAAATTGTCATTCCTGAATTGTGACAGGCATGTGTGAAGGTATCACTGGTTTTCTAACATGCCACTTCATGCTTCCTGCCTCCACACTGATGGATTCATGATCAAAATTTGCATCCTGCAGTTCCTGATATAGAGCAGCACACTGATATCTTGGTAATAAGACTGATTTAAAATGACCAGGACGTGCAGCCTGTAAACAGGCCATCAATTTGGAGTTGGAGGTGCATTGTATATAAGCTGACAGCATCATTGCTTTGATTATATTCATGGTACATAGACATGATTGAAAGGTTTTGCTGGATGTGGCATCTTACTGGCCACGTCAACTACCAGGTGTGGATGCAAACAGTCAGCTTCTCATCAGAGTCACAAAAGCAAAGCCGACAGCACAGCCAGCGCGCACCAGCTTCAACCCACCATCTCGCTGCCAGCGCTGCCTGATTATTTCAGAGCTGACCTTTTTCCCTTCGCTATCTTGTCAAAATCGACAAATGTACAATCTGACAGTAACTAAGGAAGAAAAGGACTCGGTCACAGTCAGAAACTGAAATTAAATAGAATTAGCCATTTCGACATTCAGCTTTCATAATAATCACATACAGCTGGGCACAAGTAAGAATTTGAATTGTAAGCTGGTCTATAACTTTGAACAAGAAAAGAAATTCTTGTAAAATTAAATTGGAATACTTTATTGCAATGACTTGTTATTGGAGATTTGAGCTGGTTGCTAGCTGACAGAATGGAGGTTTTGCGTTATACCTCAGTTGACATGGCAAGTGAGACATCAGAAGAGCAGTAGATGTAAGCTATAATGACGTGATTAAACCCTGTGACATTAACAAGAGGGCAGTTCACAGTTTTTATATTCATAGCTTTGTTTGTCTTCTGCCAACCATTTTTCATTTGTTTTCTTGAGATTGTCTATTTTGCATTATGAATCTCAACATCCTTATTTACCATTATTTCTTAAATTTTCTGAATAAGAATTTGACTAATACTGATATGTGTAATCATCTCTTAATATATAACAACAGTTTTAATTATGGAATAAAACAGATTCATTTGGTCAGTATTGAGAAGAATTAAGGTTAATGCTACATAATATGCTACATTATGGCAAGCTCAATTAAAAATATTCTTCTTGTATTGAAATTAAACCATTGATAGGCAGAGTCTAAAATATAATTTAAACACACTCCAGCAAATGACTTATGGGATGTTCCTCGCTAAAGAGTCACTATAGAGTATATTCATTATAAGATAGGAGCTCCTAAGCAGATGATGGAAATTACCAGAAAATTGGGTATCCATTTGTCAGTCTTACACGTATATACTCTAACATTACGCTAACTATAGAATTTATTAAAAAGTTGTATGTATAAAATAAATTTTAGGTATTTTAATTAATTGAGCAAAGGACAAGAAATACAAATAAATGGTGTACAGAGAGTTAACATCTACTACCTACAAAAACTTTGATTAAATGTTTGGGCTGGAAAACAAGTACATGAGAAATGGAAGCAGGAGTAGGCCACATAGCCCATGCACCTGCTCCACAATTCAATAAAATCATGGCTAGTCTTTTAACTCAGTGTCACTTTCCTATGTTGCCCTCTTATCCCTTGATTCTCTCAATATCTAGAAATCTATCAATCTCAGTCTTGAACATTCTTAGCAGTTGAGCTTCCTGGAGAGTGATTCCAAAGATTCATCACTCACTGGGTGAAGAAATTTCTAATAATCTCTATCCTGAATGATTATCGTATTATTTTCAGACTGTCACCTCTGATTCTAGACACCCCAGGCAGGAAAATCTCAAGTCCACATTGACCCTGTCAAATCCCTCAAGAATTTTGTAATTTTCAATAAGATTACCTCCCATTCTTACAAACTCAGGAGAGTACAGTCCTAATCATCTCTCCTCCCACAACAAACATGTTATCCTAGCAATCAGTCTGGTAATCCTTTGCTGCACTGCCTCCATGGCAAGTATATCCAGAGGTAGCAAGATCTGAATTGTACATGATATTCTAAAGCTCAAGGTAGTCCAAGGCTCTATACAATTGGAGAAAAATGCACCTACTCAAATCCTTTTGAAATAAAGGCCAACATGCCATTTATCTTCATAATTACTTTCTGGACTTGAATGTTGACCTTCAAAGACATGTTCAGGGACACCCTGGTACATTTGAACAACAATATCTTTCAGTCTCTTGCCATTTTAAAAATTTACCACATTTCTATATTTTTTCTACCGAAGTGGATGACCTCATTCTTTTCTGTATTACATTCTATCTGCCATGTCATTGCCCTTTCAATGTATCCACATCTTTCTGCACCCTCTCTGCATCTTCTTCACAGCTCATACTGCTGCCACAGTCACTTAGCTGGTCTATGGTTCCCATTTTGTCTCCCCCTCCTTTCTCAGATTATGAGGTTACACTTGTCACGTTCATGCAATGGTTGAACATGACAAAATGCTAAAAAGTGGTTTATCCATACCCTCATTAAAAGGCAAAGATTGCTTAAAGTGAATGGAGTGAATTGGGTGTGAATGAAGAAACATTCTGAAATGTGTGGAATTTTGGAAGATGACAACCATAGCCACCTCATCCAAAAACTTAGGAATGCAAGTCATCAGTCCTCGGGACTTATTATCACTGAGTTCCATTAATGTCTCCAATACCTGTTTTTTCCTGATGTTGATTTCTTTTGGCTTTTTTATTCTCAACCTGTAGTCCCCACTACATCCTAGGAGTTTTCGGTATCCTTTTCCATGATGACAGATGCACAATATTTGTTTACTTTCTCTTTTATTACCTTATTCTCCTGTATTGGTCTATAAAGGTCCCATGTTCATAGACATGGACATAGAGAGATACAGCAACGAAACAGACCCATCAGCCCACCGAATCCACACTGACTATCAACCACACATTTTCACTAATCCTACACTAATATTATTTTTTTCTCCCCACGTTCTTATCTACTCCTCCCAAGATTCTACCACTCACTACACACTATGGGCAATTTACAATGGACAATTAACTTGCCAACCCACATGTCTTTGGGATGTGGAAGGAAACCAGAGCACCCGGAGGAAACCCACGCAGTCACAGGGAGAAGATGCAAACTCCACATAGACAGAGGTCAGGATTGAACTGTGAGACAGTGGCGCTACTAGCTGCGCCACTGTGCAGCACAACAGGGGAGCAGACACATCATATACCCTAGATCAGTGAAGCAGACCTCTTCTGGGGGCCACCCTCTGTGACTGAGTACTGAGCTTCAGGAGGGATGCACATGGAGCTGTGAGGGAAGTGGAACACCGATCAACCGAATCAAACCGAGCAATCAATGGGGTGACAACTGCCACAGCTAGACACCCTCACACCCAATTCACTTTATTCACTTTAGGTAATCTTTGCCTTTTAATGAGGGTATGGATAAACCACCTTTCAGCATATTGTCATGTTCAATCACTGCATGAAGCAAGCTGTAGGATATGCTTTGTGCCTTTTTTTTTCTTATATCATTAAAACATTTAGCTAATGAACTGAACTGACAGACAATGCTCAGACTGTTAGACTGGCTTCTCAAATCTTTAAGCATGGTATGGTGGCTAATATATTTTGTTAGTTGGATTTCTTATGAATATAGTTTTCTATTTTTTATATATATATATATATAATATTTATCTATTTTTGTTCAAGGGAAGAGAGAGGTACCTGACTTAGTTTGTTAGTTTGTATGAATTCAGCCATGGTTCTTGCCTTTAAGTCAAAAGATTATATCACACTAGTGTAGAATACTCCTGCACTATTGGGGGTGCAGTATTTTAGATAAAATGTTAACTAAAGCTCCCCATGGCACCTCAGGTATTAGTAATGATCTCTTGGCATTAGTTTGAAGAGAGCTAGGGAGTTGTCCCCTGTCTTAGCCAATATTAATAACTGAATATCATTAAATTATAATTTGATCTTGCTGTTTGTGGGACTTGTAGAATTTGACTGCAATTCCGGAATTTTCTATATTGCAACAGTGATTACTCATCAAAGAACTTAATTGGATGTAAGGTGTTTGGGATGACATAAGTCAAGAAAAATGCTATTTAAATGCCAAACTTTCTTTTATTCTGTTTTCTCAAAAACCAACAAATTTCACGTCATATGTTAGTCATAATAAATCTGATTCTGGTTTATGTAATATTTTTTCTAACACATTTAATTAAAAGTTATTCATGATGATGAACTGCTTTGGTCATCTCAATTCCAAGAAACACAAAATGAAAATGTAATGAGATTAAGCTAAATTAATTAAAATTTGTACTTGATTTATGGTTCAAATAAATAACATAATTTCTGAAATTAATGCAGTACTGAAATCAAAGATCATTGAATGAGGGCCATGGCAAGCTTATATTAAGAAGAGATTTCCTCATATTAAGAAGAAATATAAGAGTGCATAGTATGTGTGAAAAAATGGAATAGGTCGCATCAACTTGCTTGCTTAAAACATTCATGATTGTAGTTCTTTTCAGAATGTTGCCATACATTCTAAATTGTATTGATACATTATGAAGAAAGACAGTAGAGCTGTCTTAGTTGGTGTGAGGATTTCACTGAATCCTAAGGTGCACTCACTGGAGATCATATAGAATCCATTACTGCATGGTGTGTTCAAGCTTGGGCACGTGCATATTTTAACTCCATTGTTAATCTTCACATTTGATGCAATTTGCAGCATGCCTCAATACAAATGTCTACATTTTATAAATTTAAGGAATTAAAAAGGAATGTACAGTTTGCCACAGTGTTGATAGACATTGTAATGCTCATGTTATTTTACTATTGTTACAGAATCTTATCAGGTTGTGGTAAGAGGCAATGGATTTTCCCATGCACGGAGTGTTGATCAAGTTCTTTGCAGCTTCAAGATAAATAACACAGAGGTGATAAGTAAGTACATTTCTGAAATTACAAGTTACCAGTTTCAATCCTAAGATTTTTTCAACAAGATATTTTTTATGACAATTACTGCATATAGTCTAATGATTCAGACCTGATTATTGCTAAAATTAGGATCAAGTCATCTTGTTTGAATCTATTCAGACAGGGTGGCAAATAAGTTTTGTAATGTGACAGCAAACAGCAATTGGTATTTCAGATTTCACAAACATACATTTCTTCATGCCTAATTTATAATTCAGATTACCAAACATAATTAAACATACTGATTTAATATGAGCCTCAAATCAATGATTTCACATTCATACATAAAAACTAAATTTCCTCCTGTCACAAGAGTGCATATTATATGTAAAATGACTTTTGGGATGCATTAATGTTTCTTAAATATTTTAAGAATTCCCATTTGTTAGCATTATTGCAGCTTTATGCATAACTAGACTGTTCCTCAATATCTGCCATATGGACAATTGTTATTTTTCTATTTGCATTCTGGATTCAGTAACCTCATTTCGTCCTGATGTCAGTCTGAATACCATTAAACTGATTGCAGAATAATCCCAGACTACATCACCAAGGTACTGAATCTCTGCTTGAAAACCTGCGTTCAAAGCCCAGCTTTGTCCTACATTTCCACTGAGGAATCCTCCAGAAGCAAGTTTGCTAGTCTTGGCAAGGTCATTTGAGGGTAGGAGGAAAATTTCTCGAGGGGCTTCCTTTCAACCACTCAAGCATACCTCCTGGCAAGTCAGCTGAAGAGCTGCATTGACGTAACCTATGGAAGTACTGGTGGGATGAACCTTTCCTTGCTTTCCAGTGAGCAGAACATCAATGAAAAAGGAAAATAAAAGTTTTCATAAAATTCCCATTTATTGATGATCTATTTTCTCACATTTCTTGTAATTGTACCAGAGTTTCTGTTATTAGTTGCAAAGGATTCAACATCAAAGCTCATATTTCTGCCAGGCTATAATATTTTACTCTGGATTTGAAATTTAAGCATGTTTTCAGATCGTGGTTTGGAGTCTATAAACAATAGTTACAAATTACTTAAATCTTGTATTGTTTGAAGCTGCATAAAAAGAAAAAAGGTCATATCATTGGAAAATACAGCACAGAAAAAGGGCATTCAGCCTCTTACATCAGTGCTGAATCTTTGAAAGAGTTATTGAATTGTCCAGTTCCCCAGATGTATGTGTGTATATTTTTCCTCTCAAGTATTTTTGTAATTCCCTTTTAAAAATTATTTTTGGATCAGCTTACACTGTCATTTTCGGAAATGCAGTAGGGACCATCACAAAACTGTATGAAAGCCTCATGCCTCCTCTACATATTTTGTCAAATCTGTATCCTTTGATTGCCATCCTCTCTGACACTTTCTAATCGATAAATATTTTAATGCAATAATTTTGAACAGATAATGCTGAAATGAACAGGAAGTGCATTTTCCAGCATTTCCAGCACTGACATGTTCGGTGGGCATCTTAGTGGTGACATTGTTGGCAATGATGGATTACCTGGGAATGTTGTTTTGGCCAAGGCTGACCACTCAGTATAGCCAAGAGACTTGGGACAAGAGGCAAAGACATGCCCATCAATGAAAAGCCTCCTGCCACAGAATCCTAAGAGACATTACATCCTAACTGCGCCTCTTTAATGAAGAATATATCCACAGTCTCTGTTTTTCCAATGCCATCATCACTGAAATATGTGACATACTGCAAGAGGATTTCCATCATGGTCTTGTGACTGGACTGCTTTTTCTGTGAAGGTCAAGGTTATGTTGAATCTTAACTTCCTCGCCACAGGATTCTTTTAAAATCTCCAATGGCTCCCAATATCATACCTTCTGTTGAGATCTCCCATGCACTGTATTCATGAAGAAATTACCTAATGTACTTTGATTTCAATGAAGTGACATCTTGGACACTGGGGTTTGCCAGTATTTGCCACAAATGCAGGTATCCCACAAGTGTAGGCATCCATTGACTGCACTCATGCACTATAACCACCCACCCCCCTTAATAACTCAAAACTTTTTATGAATAGAAAAGTTTTTCCTCACTCAATGGACACTCATTGCGGATGCCCAAAAGAATTCCCTCAGGATGAATTCCATGTTTCAGGAAGCATATATGATTCCTTCATTATGAATTGAGTCCATACTGTTGGTCAGAGGGAGGGAGACAAGGGCTATTGACATCCTTCTTTGCTCATTACAGCTACACACACTCCTCTACAGCAGCTAAGTGCAAATACGAGAGCCATGCAACTGTCGGGATCATAATGGAAAATTTCTGTAGGTCACCCAAAGATGAGATATTTTTGCCTGCACGAGCCTGCCAATGAAAGACATTAGCCATTGCCTGAAGAAGACGAGCAAGGAGATCAGGAGTCGGGGGACCATGATGCAGAGCCTGAAGAGCAGAAAAAACGAGGAGCAGGGGGAAGAGAAAGGCTTGCAGAGGGACGTTCATCATCATCTGCTGAACAGAGGAGACAGGCATTGGTCACATTAGGAACTCCCTAAAAGAGAAATGATTTCAAAATGGAGTCAGCCAAATAAAGTTCTCCAGTGCAAATCTAATGACCCTCTCCACACTGCAAACCTTAACACCAACATTTTTGACCAGTGATCTAGAGAAGAATAAAAGATAAGATATAACCAAGAAGAAGAAGAAGTTGAATGCTTAAAGAAGCTCAGATGTGTGAGTTTTAACAACATTAAAATTATCTCCACTCTCAGTCCTGATGCAAGGTCTGAGTTCACTGAGTTCACTGAGGTCTTGATCCACTGAGTTCCTCCAGCAGTTTGTTTCCTGCTCCAGTTCCAGCACCTGCAGTCTCCTGTGTCTCCAGTAACAGTTACATGTTGCACTTCAGTTCCATTGACTTCAATATCAAGGACAAATTGCTGTTCCAAACTAGTTGAAGCTAGCATTGTTACTTACAACACTTTATTTATTCTTCAATATCCAACATCACCTGCGATGTTAGTATTTATTGCCCATCCCTAAATGCCCACAAGAAAACGTTGGTGGTGAACAGTATTCTTAAACTGCTGCAGACCTTTTGGTGAAGATACTCCCACAATATTAATGGGGAAAGAGTTCCAGGATTCTGATCCAGTCACAATGAAGGAATGGTGATACATTTCCAAAGCAGGACTGTGTAAGAATTTTATTCATTTTTCAGGATCTAGGTGTTGCTGACATGGCCAACATTTATTAGCCATCCCTAAATGCCCTTAAGAAGGTTATGGTGAATATCCTTTTTGGGCTGCTGCAGTTCTTCTAAAAGTACCTCAGCGTACAGTTGAGTAGTGAGTTGCAGGATTTGGACCCAGCAATGATAGATTTCCAAGTCAGGCTGGTGTGCGACTTGGGAAACCACCGGCGGTTGTTTTCACATGTGTCTAGTGCCTAGGTACTTCTTGGTTGTTGAGGTTGTAGGTTTGGGAGATGCAGTCAGAGTAGCAAACCACTGCAGTTCATTTTTTAGGTGGTATACACTGCAGTCATCAGGCACTGGTGGTGGAGGGAAAGAATGTTTAGGATGGATAACAAGCTGCCAATTAAATGGGTTAGTTTGTCCTGGATAATGGCAAGTTTCTTGAGAGCCGTTGGAGCTGCACATGATCTCAAACTGAGCATACCACTCATGGTGTACCAGCAGCAGTGATCCCTGCTCTTCTATATTCTTCTGACACCTGAACTGTCTACAGCGGGCAAAATCCTCCAAATCCACTGGAAAGATAAGCCGATGAAGGCCAGAGTCCTCTCCAAGGCCAGGATCCCAAGCATTGATTACATTCAGTTGGTTATATAGGGATGGTGACAGAGTTCACATGCCTGACACCAGCTTCTCAAAGCAGCCACTCTATTCAGAGCTCTGTCACAGAAGAAGATAGAAGATTCAAGGATGTGTTCAAAGCCTCCTTGAAGACTTGCAATATCCGCACTGACTTCTGGGGTTCCCTGGCCCATGACTGCTTGAAGTGGAGAAGGACCATACAAGATGGTATTGCAAACCTCAAGTCTATGCATCAGGAGCACACGGAAGACAAGTGTAAGCCACAGAAGGAGCACACTGCCTCACACTGCACACTCTGTCAAACACCCCCTGCCCCATGTGTGGAAGAATCTGCCATTCCCACAATGGCTTCACTAGTATGCTCAGAACCCACAAAACTGGAGTGGAAGTAGGTCATCTTTGATCTCAAGGAAATACAGAAGAATCATCATCATCCTCAAGAGAACTAGAGAGTATTCCATCACACTCCTGAGTTGTGTTTTGTAGATTGTGGAATGACTTTCGGGTATCAGGAGGTGAGTCATTCACTGCAGGACACCCAGCCTCTGACCTGCTCTTATAGCCACAATATTTTTGTGGCCAGTCCATTTGAGTTTATGGTCATAGAGTCATAGAGCAATACAGCACGGATATAGGCTGTTCGGCCCAACCAGTCTATGCTGACCATGGTGTCCACCCAACTAGTCCCAATTTCCTGCATTCGGCCCATATCTCTCTAAGCCCCGCCCCTCCATGTACCTATCCAAGTGCTTCTTAAATGATACTATTGTACGTGCCTCAACCACTTCCTCTGGCAGCTTGTTCCATGTATTCACCACCCTCTGCATGAAAATGTTGCACCTCAGATCCCTTTTAAAGCTTTCCCCTCTCACCCTAAACCTATGCCCCCTGGTTTTAGACTCCTCTACCCTGTGGAAAAAACTGTTACCATCCACCTTATCGATGCCTCTCATAATTTTAAACACTTCTATAAGGTCGCCCCTCATTCACCTGCATTCCAAGGAATAAAGACCTAGCCAGGCCTTCTAGTCCTGGCATCATCCTTGTATATGTTTTTTGCATTCTTTCCATTTTAACCATGATTTTCCTATAAGAAGGTGACCAGAACTGTACACAGTACTCCAAGTGCAGTCTCACCAATGACTTACCTGTATAAAATTACAACATGATATCCCAACTCCTATACCCTGACTAATGCAGGCCAGCATGCTAAATGCCTTTTTCACCATCCTGTCTACCTGTGCTCAATGGTGACTCCAGGATATTGACAGAGGGGGACTCTGCAATGGTAGTGTCATTGAATGTCAAGAGTAGGTCATTAAACCCTATCTCATTGAAGATGGTCATCACCTGATACTTTTGTGGCACAAAAGTTACTTGCCATTTATCAGCCTAATCCTGAATGTGGTTTAGATCTTGTTGATTGCAGGCATGGATTACCTCAGTTTCTGAGAAGTTATCAATGGAATTAAATATTGTATAATCAATAGTGAACACCTCCACTTCTGACGATATAATGAAAGGAAGGTCATCGCTCAAATAGCCGAAGATGGTTGGGCTTACAACACTGCCATTCGGAACCTCTGGAGTGATATCATGGGTCTGGAATGATTGACCTCCAACAACCACAACTATCTTGTCTCTTCCTCTGCAGCTTATTTCTCTGCATTTTCACATCCTTCTGAAATGTGGTGACCAGACTGGATGTAGTTTTGGCAAATAGTACTGTAAAGGTCAGCAGAATCTTAATAGATTCCAGAGTACAAGCTTCAGTCTTTCTCCACAAATATATTTGTTAAAATTAAACAATCATACATTGGATTGCTTTAATTGACTTGTTTTCCAATGTACAGTGTATTTTACACTGAGTGAGCCTTGTGAAACAGTGCCTGCTGCCACTTTATCATTTGTCACAATGCGCAAGACCTACATTTGTCAATTTTACCTCGTGCAACCATGCTCAGTTGGTTACACTCTTAGCAAGCATAGCTGCCTCTGTTTACTTTACCAACCATTATAAGATCATGATATTTTTTCCTCAGTTCAATGGAATTATTGAGTAAGCTAAATGTCTTAGCCACCTCCTGCTCCTGCTGCCGTGCTGTTTTCCTTATTTGTTAACAAGATGTCTCTCTATCCAACTTAATTAAGAAATACTTGTACATCCTCATGACCAAACAGGGAGATACAGATGGGGAGATCTGCATAAAATCATTATACAAGTTATTCAGAACAATCTGTCAAAGTCTATTGTTATAGAGTCGTACAGAATGGAAACAGGCCATTCAGGCCATCATGTCCACACCAACTAGTGGACACCCATCTGTATTAACCCATCTTCCAGCACATGGTCAATACCCTTCTATGGCTAGGCAATTTAAATGCTTGTCTAGACTCTTCAGCAACTCTGCTTCCACCACTCTCTCTGGCAGTGCATTCGAGGCACTCACCACTCATCTGAGTGAAAAAGGTCCACCTCAGAACCCAATGTCATCCTCAGAACCCTCCTAAATCTCTTACCTCTTGCCATAAATTTATGTCCTCTATTTTTATTCACCTCTGATCAGGGGAAAGTTTCCTGTAGTCTGCGCTATCTAAACCCCTCATAATTTTATATACCACAGTCATGTCCCTTCTTAACCTTCTCCTCTCCAATCTCTCCTCATAACTGAAATGATCGATCTTGGCAACGTCCTGGTGAATTTCCTCTGCACCCTCTCCAGCACAATCAATGTGTGCTGCTGTTAAATCTTGGCAGCAATATTTAATGTAGGACTGCAGGTTTCCTTTTGTGACAAACATTCATATGCTCTTCTCAAGAACTAACCTTAGAAAGGTCTAAATGACATTTGAGTGACTGCTCTGAACAGTAGTGGAAGACAGACAAATATCTATTTAGTCATCTGCTGCATAGTCACTTACATAGGGCCTAGCACCATTGGAAATGAATATTTGCAAAACCTGAATGAAAAAAATACTTATAGCAGAAGGCTTGCCAAGAAATGTGAAAAGAGCACAATAATGTCAAGATCATCTGCATGAATGTATAAATAAGTACAGGCCCAGGGAATGCTTGTGTTAAAGATTTAGTTAGTAGAGCTGAAGATGAAGACAAAATTGGACCTGTTATTCACAATATATGTTAATGACAGACAAAAGGATAACATGTAATGTATCCAAGTTTGCTGATGAAACAAAGTTTGGTGGACAAGTGCACTTCGAGAAGGCCACAAAAAGTTATGAACAGGTTAAATGGTTGGGCAAGAATGGGACATATAACACGGGAAACCAGTATTTTATGCATCTTGATAGGAAAATTAAAGAAACAAAATCCATTTAAGAATCTGATAAATGTTGGTGTAATAGAGGATATTTTGTGTGTGGGTTCATGAAATACGAGAAGTAAACATGAAGATACACCAAACGATTAGGAAAATAAATTGTATTTTGGGCTTTATTACAGTGGGCTTGAGGTACAATGGCAAGGAAATTTTGCAAAGGTTGTAAAGGATGAACATAGAGTACTGTGTGCACTTGTGGCCTCCTTGGCTAAAAAGGGGAATAACCTGGATATTCATCTCTGGTCAGTAGCCCTAAAAGTCCTAATAGTATTAACAGCACCTTCCAAACATCTAAAAGCCATTAACTAATGAATGATGGAGATAACGATATTATCTTGTGTACCACCCTAAATGTTTTTATTTATATGGCAATAATAAATACAGCCCTTAACTCAGTAAAATACCCCATTCACATTAAACAAAGGTTTACACTAGAACACACTACACCATTCTGAATACATTTTTCATTATTTTTGAAATATTCACAATTAACAAAGTTCCAGCACTAACAAATATGTATCTGTTTTAGCTGAGAAGCCTCTTGTTGTGGAGGATAATTATTTACTCTGCCCTGCTCCAGTGATAGATGAAGTTGGAATGTGAGTAATACATTGTGATTTTTGTATCATGTTAAATACCTTAAATTTTCTGCAGTCTTTCTAAGGCACTAACCATGTCATGGTCATGCCCTTAAACCTTCTCGCAACCTGTAACCTTTTCCACTGAAGTCCTTACCTGGGTGCTCTGCAGTACAACTCTGTGTTCTGTGTTCAGCGAGTGATGAGATGAGATCCTATTTAATCATTCAGAGAAAGAACAGTGAAGTTCAATGGGCAGCAAAACTTGTAAAGATGCATTTTCAAATATGAGATAGAAATAATATGAAATCAAAGTCACACCTTTTTGAGTTCATTGAATAAATGGAGCTATATAATAAACTAGAGTTAACAAATATGAATGAGCATTACAAAAGAGTTAAGATGGGCTGAAATTATTTTAGAGGCAGATGTCAGATAAGATAAATATCAATGAAAAAGTTTTTTATAAGCATATAAAAGTGTAAAGCAGTAATTAAGGAGAGGTCAGTTCATACGTAAAGGGGGATTTATAGGTCTGGAGGTTAAAAATTTTGAGAATAATATTGAGTGTTACAGGACTGGTCATTCACACAATTTTCTTTCTCATGATTGGGTAGAACACATGACATGTGACTGTGACAATCATCTATTTTCCACTCTCAGCAGCGTTAGATTTCATTTTGTTCCTAAATAGTTACTTTAGTATGTACAAATTACAGGAAGAACAAGGTAGTATCTCGGTTATATAATTTAAGATATTATGTGCTGTATTCGTAGAAAATGTTTTGATAACTGGAAATAAGGTATGATGAATGGACTTATCAGGCAGACATTAGTTGCTGATTTGATTTTAGACATATATTGATGATTTGGAGATGAAAAGGAAGATATTTTGAAATTTACCTGCAACAAAAAGTACGAAGGTTGTTGACAAACAATGAAGAAGACAAATTAAAAAAAATTTCTGGGTTTTCGACATGTTAATGGAATAGGCAAGCAGATGAAACAAATTAAGTATTTCTACGCAAAGCCAGGAATGGAAGAATAAACTAAAGGCAATATAGGAACAGAGAAACATAGAGGTCCGGATACATGAAGCCTTTAAACTGTGGTGGTGGTGGTGGAGGGGACGGATTGTGATGTTTCAGGTCAAAATCCTGCATCAGAACCAATCCTGATGCAGGGTTTCAACCCAAACCACCAATGAGTCCTTCCCCCCCCCCCCCCCCCCCACAGATGCTGCTTGACCCGCTGAGTTCCTCCAGCAGACTGTTTGTTGCTCATAAAAAGCCAGTATCATCTTCACATTATTAAATGGAGTATTAAATAAACAAGCAAGGATACGTTAGAGTATGAAGTGCATTGTTGGAATCATTACTGAAAGGGCACTGAATCTGTAAAGAATACAGTTTAAAAGGACAAGAAATAATTAGACAAAACTGCAGTTATTTTCACCAAACTAAGAAATGTTAAATATAAAGTTAATAGGCCTTTTTAAAAAAATTATGAAGGATTTTGACAGGGTGAATGTTGAAAGAACTTTCCCTCAGGTGTCAGAAAATGTTATCAAGGGGTTGAAAAAAGAAGTTTGGGGAAGTTTTTATATGGAGATTTACTGGAGCAAGGATTGTTTAGCCCAGGGAGCACATGAGGCAAACTCCATTGTATCTTTAATTGGAAGAACACAAAATAGATTAGAAGAAGAGAAACGCATAATAATGGTGAAAGAATAGTGCTGAATGGCCTCCCGCAATGTAAATTTCAACATGTTAGAGATTCATTCTTCAATAGTAATTAAAGTTTTGGCCAATGTACTTTCTGCTAAAGCCGAAAAATTCTCATTCATGAACAGCTTCAACTGATCAAAGCCAGATGCAGTTCCATGTGACAATATTAATCCAAAATTGAATTATGAAAAACATTTGTAGGAAAGAAAATATCACAGTGAAGGCAGCTAAAAATGAGATGAACTCAGCTTTATGTGCAGTCTCTGGTTAACCAGATATCTGAGATGGTATTTAACTGGATATTCTGGGCAGAATGGAATTGTGGTTTCCTGTAATTTTGTTTGTTGAGACTAGATATGAACCCAAGTCACTTTAATGCTTCCTTTACTGCACCTGTAGTAATGAGAATGACTTTTATAGTTGTCTGTATAACTGAGAAACTTGTATGTTTACAGTAAAACAATTACAAATTGTAGTCTTAGGTGTGCTTTCAATCTTAAGGCTCCTAAATTAGAATATGTTACTACACATGCTGTATTGCCTGATTTAGTGATTGCTGGAGACTTAGAAGATTGTAGAAAGGCGCAGTTTTCATGCAGTCCAGAGCTGCACAGTCAACATTCTGAGAGTAGTTTTCTTACTTACCACAATACTAAAAGTGCCTATTCAGCTCATCAGGTCCATACTTGCTCTTAACAGAGCAATCCCCATCTGTCCCATTCCCCCTTTTGTATCTCCCTGCAGCCTATTCTCTCTCACATGCCCATCAAATATATTGTGATTCTTTCTGCAACTTTCCTGCATTAAGGGATAATTTACAGTGGCCAGTTAACCTACCAGCACATTTTTGGGTTGTGGAAAGAAACCAGACCAACAGATGGAAGCACACCAGGTCTTGGAGAACGTGCAAAGTCCTCATAGGCAGCATCTCTTTCTCTCTAGGTACAATGTCCTAGAAAATTTGCTGCAATGCTTCCATCCAACTGTAATGTTTAAGTGCATCATTCGATAGAATTTCACAGGAAACTGATCGCTGGTTGAGATTGGGCATTTACCACATTGATCAGAAACACTTCAATTTTTCTTCCTGGTCCTGCGTATGTGTGTCCTGCTAAACGTGGAACTGTCCAGCTGTGCAGAGCTGTTTGCATACCACTTAAGCATATTTGATTTACACGTGTGTGGTCTGCAGAGGGGAATGTGACACTTATGTAAGCAAGTCTTCACAGTGCATTTGAGACTTCCTTTGGTAAAGCATAAAGTGAACTTCACTCTGAGTAAGTCAAGTCCATGCGAAGTCTCTGCTGGGAAGTGATTTCAAGTTGGTACTCTTTAAGGTTTCAAATTATTTCTTGTGGAAATATGCCCTCAGGTCCCTTATACTTTGTGCTTCTTTAAATACAGCCAAAGATCTTCTGGTTTATATTTGAAGACCAATGAAGTTCTCAGAGTGACCCAACCAACATTTATTTCAACCATAACCACTAAAACAGATTCAAAGATCTATTATATATTTGCTCTAGTTTTGAGTAAAGTGCTTCCCACTTGGCCTGCACTTTTTGAAAAAAGTGTGAAGGGTTGTCGAGTAGTTTGGAACATACTTAGGAAATAAGAGTACAATATAAGTTAAAGTTTTTTTTGAATTGATTGACTGTTTGTGGGATAAGAGCATAAGTTTGATTGTCAGTTTTATTTGTAAAAGTGAATAACATTGAAGCCACTGAATCTTGTTTAAGTATGCCCCCAGAAGCTTATTGGAGTGTTTCAATATTTTATTACATGTAAATACAAAAATGTATAATGGTATTTTATTCCCAGATCATATGTTTTGAACAAACTGAATATAATTTGTACCTATTGAAAGAGGGATACCTTACAAATCAATATTGATGTCTTCCTTTTAGGGTGGTTTACCTGCAAGTGAGCATGAACCAGGGGTTAACATTCATCTCCAGTTCTGTCAGTATCACCAGTACGCATTGTGTAAGTATGCATTAGGTCATGCAAGCGAAAGGGAGATTATTTCAATTGTCATCAAAGTAATTTGGGAAGGAAATAATATACTCAGTGGCAAAAGAAATCAAAATTATACTCCATTATATAACTATTTTTGCAATGAATAACAACTTGCACATTGCAAATTTCATGAGAAAAGACTGATCTTGGATCTATGGGAAAAGGATTTCACGAAGTAAGCCTCTGTAACTTTAATGGTTCTATGTTCCACAAGAAGAGTCTTGAAAACTTCTGAAGGTTCAGATTGGGACTGAGAAAGAATTGGTTCTAATATGGAAAAGGAGAATGAAAGCAAACAGAATTCAATGTTAAATGAACAGGAACTGATTATTGGGACATAAGACTAAGGGGCATAGCGAGAATTTAGATATAACATACAATGAAAGGATTTGAAAGCTTGGGCAAGATTTTGAAATCGTTTCTGGGAATCAAAGAGGCCTATTAGAGCTTGACATGAATGGAGGTGCAAGCCTTTTGAGTGAAGATGTGGCCATGCCATTTTGGATGAATTGTAGTTTGTGGAAGATCAGAAAGTAATATTTGAGGAAATCATGCTTCAAGAAAATGAAGATATTAATGAATATTTCCGTAGCAATGGTGGTGTTATAGTTAATTTTTCTCATAAAATTATTTTTTATAGTTCTTGCCTTCCCTATAGAAATATTGACAGAAGGAAAATGAATATTTATAATTAGTAGAATGAGTAATCGATGAATTGCGTTGAGATATAATTAGTAATATCTCTCTGCTTTCTGTAACTGCCCAAAATTAAAACTAATTTTAATGAAAGGCAGAAAATGCCAGGGGTACTTAGCAGGTCATTCAGCATCTGTAGAGATAGTAACAATTAACATTTCAGAACTAATCAAGGGCCATTGTCTTGAAATGTTAACTATTTCTGTCTTTACAGCTACTTCCTGATCTGCTGAATATCCCTGGCATTTTCTATTTTGTTTTATTTCAGATTTCCAGCATCTCCAGCATGTTTTTTATTTAAAACCATTTTACTTCTTTCTTCTATTATTTGTTTAAGGTGGGGTGTTTTTCTCTTTTGATCTCATTTCTGCCTGTTTTTCTTTAATCTATTTAGCTGGAAGACATCCTTGCTCACCTTACAAAACTATTTGCACTTCTCTGAGGCATCTTCGACTATTTTCTCTCATTATCTTTTTATAGAGTAAGTTTCTTTACCTTTTCCCAGCCACATGAAACTATTACCTATTGCTAATTTTCATCATTTATTCTAACCAAGTATTTCTAAGCCCTGTAATTGATTTCACCTTCTTGTACAAGTTTTGTTACAATGCAATTAATATTATATTCTACTTCATAACATTTTTAGCCAGATATTTGCTAATTATTTTTTTATTTTCAGTCTGATGGAACAATCCTTCTAATTGCACTATTAGTTTTGTTCCTTCTGTTGGCATTGATCCTGCTGTGGTGGTTTTGGCCATTATGCTGCACTGTGGTAAGCTCCCAATCTGTTCCTAAATTATTAAGTATTACTATTAATGATATTTAGCAAAGATTGCAGATTATTCTGAAAAGTGGAAATTTCTCCCATACTTATGACTTAATTTTAAAATAAAGTGTTGCTTCCATAAATATAGTGTTACTTTTGACTATATTTGAGCATAGAGCATAGAACAGTACAGCACAGGTTCAGGCCCTTAGGTCCCTGATGTTCATGCCGACCATAATGCCAAACTAAACAGCAACACTTAGTTACACAATGGAATATTTAATCCTTACAATACTAATGTCAGAAACAATATAGTGACAAGCATTGTACTCTGCCCCTAATGCAACTGGATTTTGGAGGCTGGGTGCTGCCGTTGTATAACATGTTACTGTATCAGCAGCACATTTCTATTGCAACCCTCCAAATGTATATGCCAATACACCAAGGCAATATGTGCAGCAATATTTAAAAAATGTGAAATTGCACTGTACAAATGAGCCTCAGATGCCAGACAACACTGAATCAGGTCTTAATTAGAGGGTTGAAACTTTCTTTGACATTAGTTAAAGTGCTCAGATTTACCTGGGCTGTTGCAGGGAGTCTGAGGCATATTTCTTGCTCCACGTAAACTCTTTAAGTATTTATGGTTGCCAGTTGCTCTCATCTCACTCTTGTTACTTATGTATCCAGAGCCATTTTTTTTTATCCTCTCCCCACCCCCAACTTCTACCCCATCTCAATCAATTGTACAGTAGGATTCTCTTCACATGCAAAACTTTTTTGAGGTAAGAGCTGGAAAGAATCTAATAGCACTTGCCCCTAATGTTCTACAGCAGTAAATCCTAGGCCAGTGTCGGTTATTCCCACTAAAGTTAGCAGCCTGGCATTGCTCATTCTTCACATTCGGGAGAAAATAGGAAAAGTTCTAATTAGGAATTTCAAACATACAAGAAGGAAGTAATACTGAGGATGTTACCATCTTGAGTATATCCTTGACTTGGAGCTATCTTGCCAATCCTTGATCATTGGTCTGATTGAAATGGGATCCAGAGATTTCTTTTAAACTATGGTAATAGAGCAAAGGTGAATCATGAGAGTTGAGTAACAGATTGGCCACGACCTAATAGAAAGAATGCAAAGTGAGTTGCAGAACAGCCCAAGTTCACTTGATCAGAGAAAAAGCTGATAATCTTCAATTATCATTGATTTTGATTTTACTTTTATGGTTGAGAAAATTTTCAAAACCAATGAAATCCATTTGGACATGAAAATGTTTTGAAGTGGCATTGCTTATGGGACCCCCAACAGCTTATTCTGGTGCTGTTGGAGAAAGGTTTTGGATGAGTGCATGTCATATGAGGTTTTGTACATGTATTTTTTTCACAGTTACGCACGTTAGCAAGGTGTAAGTAAAGGGGTTGGGTACAGTACTGTGAACAAAACTGCTCGATGTGACATCATGACTGCACCTCAAAGTGACGATGCTTTGACTGCAACTGTTGCTGTAAGTCATTGGGATGAACTGATTAGAAGAGAGCTGATCAAACATTGGAACAGGCACCCGCTTCTTCAACAGTGATTTTGAGATTATGGTAGCCAAGGTGGGCACATGTACAGAGGTTTGACATTCTCTGGATTGGTGTGGGGTGGAGTGAGATGCTAAGAAGCCAAAAACATCCACCTGAATCACAATCAGAAATTTTCCATCCTTGCAACTCAACTGACCCTATGGATGACACTGTAACAGATCCCCAAAAATGATTAGTAATGGTGTATTTTTTTAAGTGTGGCACAAACAGGGTCTTTCTATTTGGATTTACTTTCCAGTGCAAGGCCCATATTAAGAGCAGAATACTTGGTATTGAACCTAGGTTGCTCAAATATTGATGTCACCAGAGTGCTTCTGCTATATGCATGATACACACAAAACTACACAATCAAAGCTTTGATGTGGTATGCATCAATTACATGCTCAAATTTAATCCAGTAGCAGTTAGAATACATTCTCTATGCATATGCATTTCCAAGCCTTATTCTTTACTGCTTGTAGATAGAGTTCGGTAAACAACATTATGTCTTAGCCCATATCCCTTTTCTGGTTCTGTAACTATGGTTAATGAGTGTGAGTCTCATTTCATTGTTTTGGTTAAATGCAGCCTTTAGTTTAGAAATCTTCTTTGCTTCACAAAACTTCCTGATATGTGTTTCAGTTGATCTCTTGTTATTTCTTCCCTAATTCTTAAAAGCATGAGATGGAGAGGACAGAATTAGCTAAATTTGCTCAAAGAACTGAGTTGCAATACTATTTATCACAGTCACTGAGTAGTAACACAGAATCTGAGAGTCATACCTAACTTCAACACATTTTCTCACAAGTGAATTTAAGGGATGCAATCCCTTGCTGAAGATCATCAAAATTTTAAACAGTGGCCAAAAAATCTTCAGCATTCTCCACTAGCACGTCTGGGTTTCTAAAATTTTGCATCAACAGGCGAAAAGGCAGATTTCCTTCTTTCAGAGGCTAAACTGTGGGCATTCTTTTGAACTAGACTAATGGCCCCACAAGATGAAAAACACTCTGCTACTGATATAAAAATGCCACAAAGCTGTGTGTGATTCAGCTGAGCAGAAGATCCACTTTAAAGTGCCTGTATGTCTAGTATTGTAAAATAATCCAAGGTATTAGAACACTGTTTATTTCAGTATTTGGCATTATAATTTGAAAACGTGTCATTTGAAAGGAGAGGTTGTCATGCATTATTTGAAAAGGAATGCAATGTTTCTTGATAAAAATGTATTCAACTAAAACAGTTGCTATTCAGTTTTACAAGTGTACAAAAAAAGAATGGTACTTTGTTTAGTAAATTCTCTTTCTTTCCAAATAGGTAATTAAGGAGCCACCACCTCCCCCAATCTATCAGGATGTAAGTGATATGATTTTCATTTAGCTTTTTTCTTTTATGAAACTTTTATTTTTAGTGGCAACTGGTAGCACCTGAATTTACATGTACACATTCTACTCTGAGCACTCTACCACACAAAGACATTTTTGACATAAGAGGTGTACATATATTATTTGCAGTCATAATCGCTACTGTTGGACCTCAATTTGGTCAGTATGGTATAATTAAATCCCTGAAGACCAACAAAATAATATGCCTTAGTTTCAGGAAAGCTGGGACAGTAAGCTGGGAGGTTAGATAAAAGAATCGTCTTCTTGTGCTAACTGGGTTATTAAAAGTCAAGGGTCAAGATTTTAACACTGAACTTGCAAAAGATCTTTGTCACAGTGCTGCTGAAGTGTACCTCTGTGTAGTATTGCAAAGCTTTTGGACCGAAGAACAAAAACTTTCAACAGTTACAGGGAGGTCTGTGTTTCAGTGTTGATTACATTGAGATACAGTAGACAGAAGCATAATATGGCATTTGTCCCCATATAATGACTCTTTTGGCATGAATTATCAGAATTTGTTGCCCTGTATTTGTATGTGAATAGAACATGAATCAATGCTGATGTTAAATGCCAAGTATTAGCTTTTTCTGGCTTTTTCTTGAATTACAAGGTTCCAAACAGGACACAGGATTCCTTTGTTTTCCTTCAGTATGAACATGCACTTAGTTTTTAGTTAAGGCTTATGGCAACGGATTCAAAATTGAGGAACACTTGCTGTTTGATATTTACTTAAACTGATTCAGTGTTTGGCAGAACATCCAATGAGATTTTCCACCATCTGGCAACTGTCTTTTGTTCCTTGCAGGACTCTGATGATGAATCCATGGCAAAGAAAAAATGGCCAACAGTCGATGCATCGTACTATGGAGGAAGAGGAGTGGGTGGCATTAAAAGGATGGAGGTTTTTATCCTGCTTTTTATTGTTATTAAGCTTGAATCTTTCACACAATATTACTTTTGGAAAGATTACAAACAGCCATAAAGATAATTTCTTACTTGTGTCATAAATATGTACATGACATGCTTGTAGTTCTTTTGTGCTACTTCTATGTTTGGTCTTGATACCTCCTACACAGCATAGCAAGCCCTGAGTTACCTCCATACTATTCTACATGTAAGCTAAGTCAAGCACATGTAGGAATGATGATGGGCAAGGTTCCTGGCTATGACATTTTATCATTTATAAGAACTATTGCCTCCTAATGAGAAAAGAGGCTTTGCAAGCTCTGACTTCCTCAGCTTCAGAGGACAGGAACATTGGTGGTTAGAAAGATTTTACACATGATCAGCTGGTAATCTGTGATCAGTTGTGGGGGGGAGGATTGGTACAATGGCACTGAAAAGGGCATGGTAAAGGTCGGGAGAGATGTCAGCTGACCTGAGAGATTAAGAGCCATAAGAATGCCATTGACCTGCTCGACTCCACACTATCACTTAAGGTAATGTTGAGTTCGCTGAGCAACCCCTGTCAAAGCAAGCCCCAATTCCCCAGTTAACAACTCCCTTGGTGTCTTTAGATGCGGGTAAGAATTTTGTATGTGATGTCAGAAAGTGCATTGCACATCATTTGAGTGAATGCTGTTACTCAAAACCCTCCATGCATTTAAATGTCATTGGAGCAGGGTACATAGGCTGTATTATTGGAAGTTTGGTATGTGCACATTACAAGTTTAATTGCATTTAATAATCAGATTTCAGCTTTCCTATTGTTATCTCAGCTTGGAGATGGCCTGTCTGACAGACTCCCGAATCATAGTTGTGTGGACACTACTAACTTCACTTTTTTTGTGGGGTTAGCTGTCAGTTCACAGGTGGTATCTGTCTGCTTAATGAGATATCAGGCTGCACTCCAGTGGTACATCACTGTTTCTGAACACTTTCAAGCTGTTCCCACATAGCAAACCTCTAAATGATCAGTCTGTGCTGAGAAGCAGGTGGATGTCATATAGCCTCCATCTGTGTCTCCACAGCAATTGTCACCTGAACCAGTAGACACTGTATAATGGGATTGTGAACAGCTCTTGCAAAGATGTATACAGAATCTCTGGAGTGGAGGCTGTGGTTGTTTGGCCCTGTACAATGTTCTGTGGACTTATCCAGGTTCCTTGTCATCTTCTGCATTTAGTCAAGCAGTCCTAATATCATGCTAGCCAACTCATTATGTATCCACATCTGCCTGGTCATGAAAACCTCCCAATTATGGTCTTCACCTGAGTCCTCGAGGGCATTACAGATGTCTCACTTCCAATGAGCCCCCACATGAGGTTGGAAACTCCGTTCAAATGAATGGGCTCATTCTGCATATACCAGCCATGGTGGACGAAAAGCTGAGGGGCTGCAGTGCAAAGTCCTTCTGCTCAGCACATCAGTGCTCCATCCATGGACTTTGTGCTGTCTAGCTCTAGAGCAAGCAGTCAGATGCTCTAGGATCTGGCTTTAACTCATTTCTGACTTGCACTTTTCAATGCACTGACGTGGAAGTTGGGAACGAGCTGACTCATGCAGTGAAGTAAGCCGTCATTTCTCCTCAGATCCTTGGGCCAATGGTTAGGATGTTCCAGCCAATTTTTTTCATTTAAGTTAAATTCCCAATCATATTTATGTTCTGAGTCTGACACAAACAGGTTCAGCAGTGCAGCACTGAAAAATATCATCAGCCAAATCAGGGCTTGAGCATTCTCTCATCAATAACTAGAACAAATTTTCATCTTGCTACTTCTACAGTTACCATTGCCTCTGCAGTATGTTAATAGAGTAGTAAATTTAAGCTGGTCTTGGGATTCTTAAATTTCAAAGTTCCTGTTATAAATGCTGACCCACATACACTGCTGGCTGTACAAGAGTCCACAGTTATCAGTATTTTGCTGAAGGGGTTACAGTCCAGCAATTATTTGAACATTAACATCTCTAAATGCTTTTGAAGATGAATTTCAATTAAAGGCAGCCAAGATTGATACTTTACAGCTTTTAGCATTTGTTTCAGCTAATAGCCTGTTTTAAAATATTTATTATATAGCCCTTGATTCCTCATGACCTTCTGGGATAATAAACACAATTTTTTTTGTGTGAAGGGAAAACAAAACTGTCTTTACAATCGAGGAAGTTACAGTTATACAGTATATTGGGTGAAGTGCTCTCATGGCTGAATAGCTGCCGTTGTGTATAAGCTGTGAGATGTTGGCATGAGGCTTGAAATACTGATATGTGTATAAGGTTGTGTTAGGCCATATAATTGTTGTGCACAGTTGCTGATTGATAGGGATTGTTAATAAATGAATGAATCCAACTTAATGTTTCATCTGCAGCAAGTGATCTCATTGGTGGTATTTGAAAATATATTGCTGAACTTGACTATGTCCTTGAGGCTTGATGCCTAGTCTTGACCATAATTACTTCCTTGTACTTCCTTCTGAGTGTGGCCTTTTGGAAATATAACATCTCGTCTCAGCTTCTCATGCACTAAAGCCTTCAGCACAGCATCTGAAATCCATAGATCCCTCTTTCTCCTGTATGATAAATACATACCAGGTTGGCTTCCTTTTGGAAAACCTACCAGCAGATTCTGCAGCTACAGTGCACCCTGAAATCATCAGAGTGCGCAGCCAGAACAAATTGGTGTGCTGCTTGCATTGGATCAAATGGGTGTGAGCTAATTGTGCATTGCTAATTTGCATTTGTTGTTTTAAGAAATCCAAATTAGCAAATGAGCTTAACCTTATACATTATTTAAAACATTTTAATTATTCTGGTAATACATATATTATTTGATTGCAGTATCCTACATCCAATAACTTTTGACTTAAGATATATAAAAAAACACAGGTTTTAAGGTTGATCTTTATTGACTTCTAAGTTGCAGCCTTTTCCTAATTGCACAGATTCATTTTCACTGTTTTCAGACATGCTTTACATTTCCAAAAAAGGTTTGCAGATCCAACTGACAGCATCAGCATTTTCATATTCTTTATGATTTAAGAGGAAGCCATTGCAGCCCATTGAATCTATACCAGCTCTAAGAGCACACCTATCAGTCCCATTCTTCCTGTAACCTTTTCTCAAGCATAAGCCCATCAACTCACTGATTCTCCTGCACTCAACTATACCAAGGGGCAGTTTAAAGTGGGCAATTAACCTACTGGCTTGTCTGAGTTAAGGGAGGAAACCAGTACACCCAGGAAAAACCCAGGCAAGTTGTTGGAGATCAATCATCCCTGCTCCAGGATATCACCACAGGAATTCCTCAGGGCTATCTCCTTATCTCAACCATCTTCAGCTGCTTCATCAGTGACCTTTCTTCCATGATAACGCCAGAAGTGGGGAGGTTTGCTAATGATTGCACAAATTTCAATTCCATCCACAAATCCTCAGCAAATGAAACTGTGCATGTCTTCATGCCACAAGACCTAGATGATATTTGGGTTAGTTGAGAAGTAGGAAGTAATGTCTATGGCACAAAATTACCAGGCAATGACCATGTCCAGGAAGAGAATTGAACTACCTATCATTAATATTCAACAGCATTGCCATTTCTGAGTCTTCTGCTATCAACCTTCTGGGTCAATATTGACAGAAATTCAACTAGACCAGCCACATAAATACTGTGGATACGACTTAATGTCTATCTTAATCAATATACAAAGCAATATCACTTTCAGTGAAGCTTCTAATTTGGCAAGATTCCTATCTATGTTATTAAAAACTACTGTCAATAACGGTGACCATGAACTGCCAGATTGACACCAAATCCCAACCTGATCCATTAGTGCCCTTCAGTGAAGGTACTCTGCTGTCCTTAGCTGCTCTGACTTGTGTGTAACTTCCAATCTATTGATGTGGTTGGCTCTTAACTTCTGTCAGAAATGATCCAGCAATGCACTGTTCAAACAATTAGAGACAGGACACCAAATGTTGGACTGGAACAAATAAATTTGACCATTTAACAAAAGTGCATTCTCAGAAATAATCTATTTCAAGGCTACCAGCTCTTGAAGAGAAAAACAGCCAATCTCTCATTTTTCTTTAAAGGAATTAAGTATTTCTTTCTTTCAAGATTTTATAAAGTCATTATTTCTTTATTACATTAAGATTTGTTTTTTTTTATTCAGGTGCGCTGGGGTGATAAGGGTTCAACAGAAGAAGGTGCAAAATTAGAAAAACCAAAAAATGCAGTCATCAAAATGCCAGATCGAGAGTTTGAACTGCTGGATCCAAAGCCTCACAAACCCCGGCCTTACAAACCACCACAACAGAGAAAATGGTATACACCAGTTAAGGTAATTTATTTCACCTATAGGTGATAAATTAATAATAGTAAAGAAATGAAACACCAAGTAATTTTGTGCCATATAATCATTCAAATGCCTATTAGTATTGGTCTTAACAGCTAAGCAGACTCAGGCCTGGATGGAAGACAACCAAGGAGTACCTATGGAGGAGATGGACACCACCAGATCATTCAGCCCAGTGATCACTTATGATCCAGCATCTAAAATGTCCCAGCTGTCAAAATGACTGCAATTAACCTTGACTGTAACTCTTGAATCACCCAAATAGTGCGGACACATGAATTTTGCTGGCCATAGCACTGATTGTTATTAACGCGATATATCTAAAGTGATATTAATGTAGCTTGTTGATAACCAACAGAAAATCTCTTAAGCTAATATTGTGATAATTTATCCAGGGAAAATTGGATGCCTTGTGGGCTCTTTTTCGCAGAGGGTATGATCAAGTATCTCTGATGAGGCCACAGCCTGGAGATAAGGTAAGATCAGCTGTAACAATACCTAAAGTACTATTACTGCCAGAATTCAAATTTATTTTTCATTAGGATAGCCATCTGTATGAATCTTTGTGTACTGCATCACATTCAAATAACTGGAAATCATATATTTGCACCTTGGTTTCTGAAGGTAGTCCTATTAAGTAATCAAGATTGCATTTCTTCATCCTGTTTAAAATGACTTGTTGCCATCAGCACTTCTTCAATGGTAAACCATCTGAAAAAGTATTAAATAACACCCAGTAGCAGACTCCAGAGCAAAGTGTTCAGTCATCAAAAGAAGTTTGTAATTAAATATTTTTTAATATCTGACTACAAGCAGCTTTTTAAACATGCGCTTGTTATTACTACACCAGGGCAGAGATATGGACAAAGGACAGTCACAAAATCTTAACAGTGTAGTGTCTGTATTCAGGCCACAATTCTAATTATATTCAAGTCAGATTAGGTTTCAGTATAATCTGACTTCACCTAATTTGTTCAAAAGAAAGTATTCCTACTCATATTTTAATTTTACCAGATTTATCAAAGGCAAGTTCATCTTTCATATGAGTAAAAATGCATAAAATTTAATGATTTTCAATTATTTTTATTAACATATTTATAGTCAATAATCTTTGTTGTTTTTGTAATCCTGCCTTTGAATTAATCATTTTCTTAATACCTTAATTTGAAGAACAGATCATTTTGGGCAACTTTTGCATTACACATGGGATCATTTAGATACTTTATAGAAGGAAATCTGCTACACATACCTGGTGTGGGTTCCAGACCCACTGGAATGTGGTTGCTATCCTAAATGGCCAAGCTGTTCATTGTAACAAGCAACCAATATTCCAGACTCTTTCATTAAAATTGCTGAGTGCCATTTTGCACCAAAAATTCAGACCAGCAAGGTGGCAGCACAGTGATTTACAACTGGATGTAGTACCGAGAAACCTCAAAATTGACTACAGACCTCCTGAAGTCTCATGACACTATCAAGCTTGGACACGAAAACCTCCTGTTGATTACCACCCATTACCTTACCTCAGTTTATGAATCATCACTTTACCACAATGACATCTCTTGTTGGAAGCATTGGGTGAAGCATGAACACAGATTGCAGTCTGTCAGTGTCCATGACCAAGAACAGCTCATTAGTACCATGGCATTCTTTTATGGTCAGGTCCTAGTTCTGAAAGATATAACTATGAAAACAGACATGGCAAGTGATGGAAAATCCAACTGAGGGAGCAATTTACTTGACCTGTTACTAACTTACTTGTAGCTGCTGCATTTGTAAATGAAGTGACATCAGCAGAGTCAATGTGAATATAGAGCTTATATTTCACAGAGGAAACCCACCATTCTGTTGCTTGGCACAACTGCCGTGCTATATAAAATAGGTTCATAACTGAACATTGATAAGTAGAATTGTACAATCTGTATCCTCTTGATCGGGCACATCCCTCATTTGAACATTACCATCAACCCTGATTGCCAACCCTGGTGGAATGAAGAGTATAGATGAGAATGTCAGTGGGAATCAAGAGGAAAAGTTTCCTTTGCAGGAGTCATACATAACATGGAGGAAAGTGCTTGCACAATGTCAGTTGCATTCACAACTCCTCAGATATTGAAACGGTCCATGCCCACATGCAGCAAGATTTGGACAACATTCAGGCTTGAACTGACTAGTATCATGTAACATTCATGCCATGCAAGTATCAAGTAATGGCCACTTCCAAGAAGAGAATGTTTAACCACATATATATGAGCCATTGAATTCCCCACCTTCAACTTCCTGGTGTTCCATCATTGACCAAAAACTGAAGTAGACCAGAGAAATTAATACAGTAGCTGAAAGAGCAAGTCAGATTCTGTGGTGAGTAATTCACCTAATGACTTACCAAAGCCTTTCTGCCATCTACAAAACTCAAGACTGGAGTGATCTAAAACCTGTGCTTGCCTGCATGAATGCAGCTAGCAACTTTCAAGAAGCTCAACACCATTCTGTAAAAGGCAGATGCTTGTTTGCCACCTTGTCTACACATGAAATGTTAAGTTCCACCAATAGGGGCATACACCAGCTCTCCAGTCCCCTTAGATCCTTTTACCCATATTGTTGGTCATCCCCACCAATTATCTTCAGTTCCTTGCCACTCCCAGTCTGCTGTCAAACACATTTCTCCAGCTTTGATACTGAAGACCTGCTCTCCAGTACCAGCTGTGCCTCTAGCCAAGCTGGCATCTATGCGACCATGTGGAAAATTGCAGTCAGCCCAGGCCCAGGACATCACTGCAGGAGTTCCTCAGGGCAATATCCTCATTCCAACCAATTTCTGTTACTTTATCAATGAGCTTCCTTGGAAGTGAGGATATTCACAATGTGTCCTTGCCTACACACAGCAAGACCTAGAGAAGATTCAGACATGGACTGAAAAGTAGCAAGTAACATTCTCACCACAAAAATGTCATACAGTGCCAATCTCCAACAAAGGAAAGTCCAACCACCTACTCTTGACAGAAAGTGCAGGGAATACAAAGCCAGTCAGGCAGCATCTATGGAGAGTTAATGTTTAAGGTCAAATACATAGTTAATACTTCAGGTCAAAGACCCCTTGTCAGAACCAGAGAGGTAAGAAAACAATTGTGTTGGAAGTTCCAGAGAGGGGAAGGGATGGAGAGAACAAAGGGAATGTCTGTGATAGGGTGGAGGATACTAAGAGTTTTTTTAAATACATAAGGTGTAAAAGAGAGACACGGGTTGATATAGGACCAATTGATAATGGTGCAGGAGCTATTATAATGGACGATAGAGAGATGGCAGAGGAATTGAATGAATATTTTGCATCGGTCTTCACCGTGGAGGACATCAGCAATGTGCCGGTTTGTCAGGAGTCTCACGAAATGGAATTGAGTTCAGTTAAGATTACTAGGGAGAAGGTGCTAGGAAAACTAAATGGGCTAAAGACTGATAGGTCTCCTGGACCGGATGAGGTGCATCCCCGGGTTCTGAAGTAGGTGGCTTTAGAGATAGCGGAGGCATTGGCGATAATTTTCCAGAAATCGATAGATTCCGGCGTGGTTCCAGAGGACTGGAGGGTCGCAAATGTAGTTCCGTTGTATAAGAAAGGTGGGAGGCAGCATAAAGGAAATTACAGACCTATTAGTCTGACGTCAGTGGTGGGAAAGTTATTGGAATCTATCCTCAAAGATGGGGTTACGGAATACCTAGAGGCGCAAGGCAAGATAGGTCCTAGCCAACATGGTTTTGTGAAGGGAAGATCCTGCCTGACCAACCTATTGGAGTTTTTTGAAGAAATCACAGGTAAGGTGGATAAGGGAGAGGCGGTAGATGTTGTGTATTTAGACTTCCAAAAGGCCTTTGATAAGGTGCCTCACAAGAGACTGATTAATAAGATGAGAGGTCATGGAATTACGGGTAGGATAACAGAATGGGTGGAGCATTGGCTGGTTGACAGGAAGCAAAGAGTGGAAATAAAAGGATCTCGTTCTGGTTGGTTACCAGTTACTAGTGGTGTGCCACAGGGGTCGGTGTTGGGACCGCTTCTTTTTACCTTGTACATTAACGATTTGGATGATGGAATAAGTGGTTTCGTGGCTAAGTTTGCGGATGACACCAAGATAGGGGGAGGAGTAGGGAGTATTGAAGAGATAGGAAGGTTGCAGAGGGACCTAGACAGTTTAGGAGAATGGGCAAGGAAATGGCAGATGAGATTCAATGTAGAGAAATGTGCAGTTGTACACTTTGGAAGCAGAAATAAGCGGGCAGATTATTATCTAGGAGGAGAGAAAATCCAAAGCATGGAAGTACAAAGGGACTTGGGGGTACTCGTGCAGGATACCTTAAAGGTTAACCACCAGGTCGGATCGGTGGTAAAGAAAGCGAATGCTATGTTGGCATTCATTTCGAGAGGTATAGTGTATAAAAGTAAGGAAGTGTTGATGAGGCTTTACGGGGCACTAGTGAGGCCTCATTTGGAATATTGTGCGCAGTTTTGGGCCCCACATCTTAGGAAAGATGTGTTGACGTTGGAGAGGGTTCAGAAGAAATTTACGAGGATGATTCCAGGAATGAAAGGGCTTACGTATGAGGAGCATTTGTCAGCTCTTGGACTGTACTCACTGGAGTACAGAAGAATGAGAAGGGACCTCATAGCGACATTTAAAATATTGATAGGAAAGGACAGAGTAAATGTGGCTAGGCTGTTTCCCTTGGTGGGTGAGTCCAGGACCAGAGGGCACAATCTTAGAATTAGAGGGTACAGTTTCAGAACAGAGATGAGGAAAAATTTCTTTAGCCAGAGGGTGGTGAATTTGTGGAATTCCTTGCCACGTACAGCAGTGGAGGCCAGATCAGTGGGGGCGTTCAAGGAGGAGGTAGATAGATATCTAAATAGTCAGGATATCAAGGGATATGGGGATAAGGCCAGAAATTGGGATTAGAATAGTTTTTTTTTTCTTCTTCTTCCCCCGTTCCCCATTTCTCATTTCTATTTCCCTTTCCTTGGAGCAGACTTGATGGGCTGAATGGCCTGCTTCTGCTCCCTTGTCTTGTGATCTTGTGAGACCAAGTTTGTCCAGGTGACTCAACGCTTTTGGAGCCATCTGGTTAATAGATGAGCCCAGGATGCCAATTAGCAGACATCCTCTGTACTTTCTCCATTCCTTTCCCCTTCTACAACTTAAAACATATTTTGCTGACTTCTTCAGATCTGATGAAGGGTCATTGACCTGGGACATTAACACTTGTTTCTCTTTCCACAGATGCTGCCTGATCAACCGAGCATTTTTGGCACTTCTTACTTTTATTTCACATTTCCAATATCTTCAATTTTCTTTATTTTTCAACTACTCTCAACAAAATTGCATTATTATTATCAAGTTACCTACTGCTAACGTGCTGCAAGTTACAGTTAATCACAAGCTAAATTGTATCAACTACATGCAATAGCTATAAGAGCAGGTCAGAGGCTGGGCATGTTGCAGTGAGTAACTCATCTCCCAATACCCTAAAGCCTTTCCACCATCTACAGTAAAACTCTGATAATCCAGCACCCTAGGGACATTGGTGGTGCCACACTCACAGATTTTCCGGACCATTGGATGTTGTTCCTTTTAATACCCTAATATACTTTCACTTCATTTTTAAGCAGAAGGATAATAAATTTTACTGCGAACTGGGTGAGTGTAAAGGGAGTGCAGGAAGAAAGGGTCCCAGTGAGTTTAAAGGTCGCCAGGGGAAACAGGGCCTTGGTAAGTTTAAACGGAGTGTGGGAAACAGTACTCCAGTGAGTTTAAAAGGAATGTGGGGAAACAGGGCTCCAGTGAGTTTAAAGGGAATGCTGGAAACACAGGCCCGGTGTGTTTAAAGAGAGCATTGGGAAGTCCCCAGTGGCTTTAAAAGGAACAAGAGAAACAAGGTCCTGTGAGTTTATAGGGATTGCTGGAAACAGGGCCCTTGTGCAGAGTGGAAAACAGGGCCTCAGCAGTCACTGCCACCTTTTCAAGAACAGTTGGTGATTGAAAATAAATGGTGGTCTTCCAGGAATACCTAGATCCTGAATAATGAATAAACTTAACAAAAAATCCCTCTCTCCACAAATGGAAGAGGGACTGAAGGAAAAGCCTTTATGCACATCTGCACATGCAAGGTCTGTTCTATCATATACAATCCCTTGGGGCCTTGGGTTTGTGCATTGTAAAATACTGGGCGCTCACCCAAACCTAGTAAATAAATCCCACTTCCTCACTGCATATTTCCACATGTTGAAGAATTTCTAGACCCATTCCTTTTTTCAGTGTTTGTTCATATCTTTCCATCAATAAAAGCAGAATATGCTGGAAACACTCAGCAGGTCAGGCAGTATCTGTGCAAAAAGAAACAGAATGGTTCAAATATCCAGCATTGGCAGATTTTTTGATTTTTGCTCTTTCCACCAACGTATCTCATTATTTTATTATGATTTATTACAGGAATATATTGCCTGTGTTAATTTGGCAAAACAAAAAAATCATAAGTTGCAATTATAAAATTAGGTACAATCTAACCCAATACTGAGACATTTATAGTTAATACTTATTTTCAAAAATAGATATTTAAGCCAATTAGTATTTGCTTTAATACTAAAGCAAATATTGCAATGTGCCATTATACTCTAATGGTTTACCTCCTAAAGCTTAGCATGATTGAACTGTGCAAGCATTGTTCTCAGAACTAAGTGTTTTATTTCTAAATTAAATATATTCATTATCTGGGAAAAAAAATTGTTTATGCCATATGGTGCCAAGTATTTCCAGTGGTAATCTAAAGATCGGAAAGTGAATACATTGGCTTCCTTTTCTGTTTACTTAACCATTTGTCAGTGTTTATAGAAATGCATCTGATGTAATGCTAATTAAATAAACAGTATCAAATAGTTAGTTGCTGCTCAAGAAAACAAAGGGTAGATTACTTCTGCATCATATTCACAACCAGAATGATGCTAATAATGGAAGGAACCTCCCTATTCTGTGCAAGTTGAACCAGCTTTTTAAACAAAACTAACTAAATCTGCCAGTGAAAAAAAATAGGATGAATCTGTCAGTTAGAAATCAGAGTCTATAGATAGGAGAGAATAAAAAATTCTTTTATCAGTTAGTTGAATATCAGAACAACTATTTTGCAGAAACTGTAAAAAAAAAATTAGGCATACTGTGGATGTATTAGGTTTAGATGATGAAGGATGATCATGGACAAAGTAAACTTCCATTTGGAAATACTTGGATAAAACATGTTGTGTCTGACTAACTCAATTAAATATGTTTAGAAAACAGAGAAGGTTGATCAAGGTAATGCAGTAAAAGTAGTGTGCAGTTCAGAGATGATATCAGCATGCCTATGGGATGGTGTTATTTTCTGTTCTCCTTCTGGAGTGTTGTAAAGAAACTGGGATCCTGCTGTTCTAGGGGCATGAAATTTTCAGCATTGGACCAACAAACAAAACAGTTCTACATTCCTATGCGCCCACCCCCTTCCTCCACTGCTTTGTCATTCTGATTGGTGCACGAGATGTTCTAAATAATATTTTGTGCAATTGCAAGTTTTGGTGTTTTTGAGCTTGAGTTGAATTAATGCTCAGTGCAAAATGACACAAAAGATTCTGAATCACAATCAGAGTTTTATATCAATGATAATGTTACTTTTTGTGTTTAAAAAAAAGTCTATTTATAAATGAAGTGTGCAGGCCAGTTTGTTTTCAGTCAATTGGAAGGCAAAGAAGCAGTATCTTTAAGTATTTTACTGCCACTGAGGGCTTTAGTCAAATTTTAAAGTAGGTTATCACATGAGCAGGATATTCTTGCCTTTTTGCATTCTGACAGGAATTTCCTTTTATGAAGTCAAGGTGAGAAAACACCATATACAGCCTCTACCTGGTTTCCAAATTGGCTTCAGATCTAATGCTGATTTGTATTGTTTCAGAAATAGGGCAAGTACGTTAGCTGCCAGCACTTGTTTCTTTATAAGGGCCAGGGCACCACAGCTTGGTGGATTAATCAATGGTGTATTGATGCACAGACCAATGAGAGTATTCAGTATTTTAACAAAACAATTATGCAGGGTTCCTCAATATTATCATTGAAGTATCCATTTATCTAAATTTCAAGGATTTTTTATTGTAATTCAGTCTCTTGGTTTAAAAAAAAGGTGAATATTGAAACAAATGTCTTGAAGGAGTAATAAAGCTCAGCAAAAGATAATCCATACTTTTCTTGAACTACAACGTTTAGAGGTCAGGCAGAACCAATAGAGAAAGAGGCAGAGTCAAAGTTACAGGTTGATAAATTTTCATTGGAACACCTGATAATGGTTCTGATGAAAGATAATTGACCTGAAACATTAACTCTGTTGCTCTCTTCAGAGATGCTGCCTGATCTACTGAGTACTTCTGGCACTTATTTTTATTAAAGATTTCCAACATTTACAGTTTTTTTAATTCTTGGACAACTCTTGACAAAATAGCATTCCTATTATTGATTTACCTACTGTCAACATCCTGCAGGCTACAGTTGATCATAAACTCAACTGGACCAGACACATTTATGGCTACAAGCAGGTCAGAGGCTAGCCATCTTTTAGTGAATAATTCATCTCCTCATACCCCAAAGCCTTTCCTTCATCTACTGTAAAGCTCTGACAATCTGCCACCCTTGGCACTTCAGTAGTGCCAGAATCACAGATTTCTTTGCACGATTGGTTGCTACTCCTTTTAATATCCTAACACACTTCCAATTCATTTTTTGAGACGTTAAGCAGTAGAATAACAAACTTTACAGTGAACTGGGTGAATGTAAAAGGAGTGCAGGAAACAGGGTTCCAATGAGTTTAAAAATATCAACCACTAGGTACTTGCACAATTATGATACAGAGGGAATTCTAAGGTATCATAAAAAACAAAAGAGTTATATTTCTGTTGAAATCAGTGCAATGAATAACTTGGGAGAAATTTAGAAAGATGGACTTTACATGATGTTGCTGTTTTTCTCCCCTTGGTGCTAACAGTTGTGGGAAAAGGAACCTGCTGTCAGAGTAACCTTGATGAGTTTATGCATGGATGTTTCAACACAAATATATGTGAGGCAAGGTGTATCTGTGATGAAATGGGTAAATAGGGCAGAGTGGTAGGTGCTAATAAAATGAACTGCTCTATCCTTGATAGCATCACGCTTCTTGTATCTCATTGTGGCTGCACACATCCAGTTAAATGTGCATTCCAACATTGTTCTCTTGAACCTTATAGATGGAATAGTAGGATTGAGAGGTCAGGAAGAGAGCCACTTTTGCACACTTTTGCAAACTATCTAGCTTCTTCCCTGATTTTATAGCTACATTATTGATATTTATGGTCCAGTTCTGTTCCTAGTCATTGGTGAAGCCCAGATTATTAATCGGTGCTGTTAAAGTTCAGGGATGGTCATTCTGTTTTTGAAGAGGCCACACTTAAGTGACGTAAATATTAATGTAACTTGTTTGTCAAATCTGGATGCTATTGATACTTTACTGCATTGTGTTAAAGGCTTCTTCTTTATTGGAAGAATTCTGAATGGATTTGAACAATGTGGAATTGTTAGTGAAGACAATAGGGTGGTCATTGGTAGGTTATTGGAGGTAGTTTGGTAGAGGACACTTCCAAAATAACTACTACAGTGTTGCTCTTGAGTAGTGATGACTGGCCTCTGACAACCAGAACCCTTCAATCCCTGATGCAAATAGAAGTGGTTGTAGCTGTTGAACGCTAGTCATCACATTTCATGGAATTTGCAAGTATACCCTTTTATCTCAGGTTTGTGTGATGACTTACACAGTTGAATTTTGCCTTGATAAGAAGGGCAACCATCCTTTGGTATTGAATTATTGTTGAATTGATGTTATTATTGACAAATCTTTCCATTACTCTGTTGATGATGGATAGTGGTCTGATGACATGGTATTGTCCATATTACTTTTAACCACTGTTTTGTTGATATGACACCACTAAAGGATATTCCATGTTGTCAGCCCATATCATAACTCTATTGGAACAGACGGCCTTGAGGAGCAGCTAACGCTTGAGCATAAGGCATTGATGCTGTTATCAGGATCTTTGCTATGCACAGTAACTCAGCAGCTTCTTAATTTTTTATGTTAGGACATTAATTGGCTACACACTGCAATACCATTTAATTACAGAACTCAAGAAAGGGCCAAATGGGAGCATGCATGTTTCTTTGTAGGCTGCAAACACTTTCAGCTGGTAAATTCAAAGGCTCTAAGTTATGTTGCTGGTAAAATGTGAGCATATTCTGTGCAGAGGTTCTAATGAATGATTTGATTGTTGCTGTAGCCATCTTGAAGTCTATTGTATCCATTATATATAACATAATCTGAAAAGAAAACCTGTATCAGTACTGGTGACCATGAAACTACCAGATTGTCATGAAAACCTATCTGGTTCACAGATGTCCTTCAGCGAAGGAAATTTGCCATTCTCTTACCTGATCTGAACATTGTGTAACACCAGACCTAGAGAAATGTGATTTACTCTTAATTCCCTTTTGAAATAGCCTAGGAAGTCACTCAGTTTAATGGAATCGGGGATGGGCATCAAATGCGTACATTGAATGAATTTTTTTAAAAAGTTAACATCAGGTTTTGATTTGCTTATGGACTGGATTCAGTGAATATTATGCAAGTCTTCAATAAAGTTAAGTGTTGCCGTGTTTTAAGCCTCAGACCACATCACCTAATCTGTTGCAAGAGTCTCCTGCTGCGGGCTCTGGCACCATTATGTAGTTGTGGGTCTGGGTATCTCCACAAAAGATCCCACCCATCTGTCCCACTCAGCAGGTAAGGTACTGGATGAGGCAAGCAAAGGACCGTTAAATCTACTACCAGTGATTGCAGTACAATCTCAAGATTCAGCAAGAGACATCTGACATCCAGCCCAGCACTACATTTCCTTCTTCCTTTGGGATATAGTTTAAATGGTCAATGTCAAGGAAGCTGCACAAAGTATGTTTTAATAGAAAAAAAATCTGGCAGATTATTCTGGAGGCATACAGTGCCCTCCATCAGGTTTCACTTCCTGCATTCTTCCAATTAATGCTTAGATGGTAAAGATAAAAGTTTATCGAGCTAATTGCAAATATTTTCTTCTCAGTTTTAGGAAAAGTAAAATATTTTAATCAGTCTTGAGAATTTAAATGGGATGCAACAGAATTACTCAATGTATTCAATTGGCTTTCATGGTAGTTGAGGAGAAGGGTAATTAGCAGGTAAACAGATTTTAATGATCTTCCATCTGTTCACAGGGATTTACTACAAAATTCACCACACTCTCAGGGGCTCACCCCCTCCTTCCCACACACACTCTGAACCTCCCCACTGTTAATTTTTACAATATCTGAATATTTCAATTTGCATTCCAATGATCCTGTCAAGCACATCTGCCTCACTATATTGATATGCAGCTCTTGTTTATGGGTACCTCAAGAGGACATGAACCTGGACATGAATCTTGAAAGGTTCAGATCATTATGTTTATTTTATGAGAAACATTAGTTTTCAAATTTAAATATCATTTCCTATAGAATAAAGTATACTTTAACTGAAAAGCATGTTTACGTCTTTTCAGGTGACATTGGTAAATTGGTTTATTATTGTCACATGAACTGAGGTACAGTGAAAAGTTTGTCTTGCATACCGTTCATACAGATCAATTCATTACAGTGCTTTGAGGTAGTGTTATAAGGAACCCTAACATTCTTTGATTTTATTTTATTTTTAACATTGTAATTTTATTTCAAGAATCATTGCAGTTTCTTGTACAAATATGAAGCCAGTTGGAACCTGTAACATCCAAACAATAGGTATCATAGAGACAAACATAGCAGCTATAGTTTCTATCAGCTATTTACAAATTATTAGAGTTCCTAACTTGTAGGTTAAGTATTTAAAATCTTGGTTTTGAAAGTTTAGCAATATACCAAGTACACACCAAATACAGCCCAAATTAATGAGCTCATTTGGGATCCAATCTGTTTTATTTTCTATCACAAAAATCCCAAAAGATGGGAAAATAAAATTGGTCATTAAAAACAAAAAAACTGTAATGATTCTTAACTATTTTTGCACAATAAGGAGCTAAAAAAGTTAATGGCAAATTGACTAGAGCAAGTGTTAGCTAATGAAAGTTAAATCGAGATAATCAGCATCCCAGGTTAATGAAATAAAAAATGAAACACTGTAAATACTCCACTGCTCAGGCAACATCTGTACAGAAACAGGGTTAATGTTTCAGATCAGTAACATATCATCAGAATGCATGAAAGCTCTGAAGAAAAGTAATCCATCTGACTGGTACTTCCAGTTTCTATGCTTTTTTAGGTTTCCAACATCTGGAGTACTTTGCTCCTATGCAAATGACTTACTTTTGTACGGTGACATTCAAATACATTGCAGATTTGACCTCCATAACTCTGCCAGGGCAGTTTTCTAAATGTGATCAGCATTCACCTTAAATGCTAAACTCTTTAAAAATAACTCTAAGCTAAACTAAGAGCAACTAATAGTAATTAAGGATAGTTATTTTTAGGTTTTTTTGATTATTAAAAGGATTGTTGAATTTTTTTTGAATAAAGTATGGCCGTAATGGAAAACCAATAATTTCAAGCTCTGGTAGAAACATAACGGGACAAGAAACCATGGTTATTCCAAGTAGTTTGTATGTAGTGTGTGTGAGGAATTTTAGCACAAGTGGAATAACAGATCCTTCCCACAGCATTTACATTGACTGCATATTTTGGGACACAGTTGTGGCTACATCTGGTTTTACAAAAGTGAAGGATGCTCAAGTGTGCAGCTGATCATGTTATAACAAATATTAAAGATTCAGTAGGAAATCTTAATTAACTACAGATAATAACTATAACTCTCTAGTAAACCTTTACTGATAATGCTGAAAAAGTTTAATTTTGCAAATGTTTGCCTAAGAGGATAACATAAATAGCAGAAACTATCACATATGTTTTCAATATATGAAACTGCACCTTACAATTGTTAGTTTGCTTATTGAACATTTATGGTTTTTTTGCAGTTATGTGTTATTTGCAGGATTGAGTGTTACAACTTCTGACAATTAGGCTTCTTTTCATTGGCAGAATTTATAAATCTATTCAACTTTAAATTTTACATTTTATTGTAAAATGCTCTGACAACTTGTAACATTCATTTGACATTAACATTCAAGCATAATTATTAATAACCCCCTATTGGGTAAGAGTTAATCTGCTACCCTTCACAAAATTAGTTGGGATAATGGTGCAAACGAGCCAAAATTTAGCGCTGAGGGCAATCGCGCTCTCCTGGTCTAACCAGAAATTGTTGTCACTTCCTCCAGCCTATGAAATGTAAATACTGTTGGGCAGGACCTAAATTTCCAGATGATCTCTCTCTGTCCTTTCTCCTTCAATCCCTGGGAGCATGGGTGAACCATGGCATGATCTCAGAGGTAGAAATGGTCCTAATTTGTGGAGAGGGCCTACTGTAAAAGTTGCCTAATGATGGGAGACCTACAAAGGTGTTGGCCAAAATCTCCTGATCAAGTCTGTAGGCACTTTTATCACTCTAATGCTGCCTCTGACCTGTGGGAGCTAAAGTAGTGGTCCCACTGCATTACTGATATGACATTCCTAAACAATGTTGTTGGGGACTGGCTTGAAGCCTGCCATAAATATCTAAAGATCTCAACTTAGGAAACTGATTTAAAGTAGCAATCTTTTAGCATTAGGACTTTTAAAATTCAGCACCATATTAAACAACTGGATTGCGAAAAGTTCTAATTTCTCATATTGTATCTTCATTTGCCAAAGCTGCATTATAGAAATAGTACCTTCCTTTTCATTTGCACCATCCTTTTAGCAACTCTGTCCTTGATTAAAAAAAATCTGTTGGCATCTCCAACTTTTTTTCTAGTTCTGATTTATAGTGATGCTCTTTCCACAGACGCTGCCTGAAATGCAGAATGTCTCCTACATTCTCTGTTCATACTCTGAATTCCTGATTGAATGAACCATAAGGATATTGGTATTTTGCTTTGGTATTAGAAAAGAATGATTAACTGGACTGTGTTTCAAAACTCTAATTTAAGAACCAAGCTTTTGTCCTGCTGACTAAAATCAGTAAGTGTCCTGTGACAACGGCAATGACTGCTTATTTATATTGCATATTGTCATAGTAAAAAGGCCCTCATAATTATGAAATCAAACAAGGTTTGACACCAGTCAACATAAGGAAATATTAGAGCTGGGTTTTAAGAAGGTTTTAAGAAGCATCATAATAAAAGCTAGCAGAAAGTTGGGGATATTTAGATGTGGAGGTCTGAAGCTTAAGACCTTGGCATCCAAAGGTCTTGCCTCCTTTTTATGGTGGAGCATTGGGGATGCTCTAAATGAGTGGAGCACCGACATACTAGAGTATTGCTGAGCTGAAGGAGAGAACAGATGGAGAAAGATGATTAAAAACCAGGTTGAGAATTTCAAAATTCAGGCGACGTTTATCTGGGAAGCAATGGAGTTTGGTAAGCACATGGGTGATGGCTAAATGTGGCTTGGTGCGATTTGGGAAACAAGCAGTAGAGTTAGTCAACCTTTTAAATGATTGACAAATGTGCTTGGACAAAGTGAATTAAAAGATTGGATTGGTATTGCTGTTTGCAACACAAATCCCTTTTCCTGGAATTTTAGAGTGAATTGTAATGAAACTAAAATCTGTATATTGCGACTGATTATGGGCATGTAATTTTTTTGTGAAAGAACTTAGTTCCTGGTTTTATTCAGCTGTTGCATAATGTATGGATATGTTTCTTCCTCCTGGAAATATAGCTGCATTGAGCTTTCTGAATAGGCAGTACAGACCAGCTGTATCCTGCAATGTACATCCTGTCTGACACACAAATTCTTGTTAATAAGCCCACTTCCTTTTCATGCCAGCTTCTCACAATGAATACAATGAATATATTAGGGCTTCTGTTTGGACATAACCTGCTGAAAGATTCACGAAAACAGCACCGAGGAAAAAACGTTTAAATCAAATTAGAGAGCTCTTAGATGGTAACGAATTGTGTTTATTCAAAAAGAAAATAAAACATCAAAATAGTTACTAAGTGACCGGCAAGAAACTGCAGAAAGAATATCTTGATGTTTAAAAAAAATCCTTTTGCATGATGCCCAGCTGCAAGATTATGTATGGTCTTTTCAGGAATATGACAGTGAACCAATATTTACAAAATGGTAACCAAATAATCAGTGAAACGCTATGTGTTTAAAATAATACATGATGTCAGTGATTCAAAAACTCCCCAAAAGACCAGAAGTGGACAGTTTCCTTTCATGAAGTAAGTGATTCAGCAGCCATGTCACAGTAAGCTTATGATGTGGTTGTGCTTGTAGCTGGGCATGCCACTCAGTGTAAATGAAGTTCATTTTTCCGACTTTTCTCACAGAGCCTTGTTGAGCCTCTCAAGGGGAAGGAGTATAAAAATAGATAATTTCCTGTTTCTTTTAATGGCAAACTTAAAAAGTAAGCAACTTTCCACTGGAAAAAAAATACCTAAAATAATGTCATGCTTGCAGCATGTGTGACTGTGCCATCAGGAGCTGGCATATCTTTTCAATCATGAAGATTACTAACTTTGTGTAAAATAAAACTCTGCAGAATTCTAAAACCAGGCTAGCAAGATGGAAAATCAGTTTTTATAAAACATAGGAAATATTAATATATTTCATTTCTAGTTAATCTAAAAGTAAAACCTGTTGATTTGTTTTAATAAACTTACATGCATTATCAGTTTTATTACCTCAGTAATGAATTTCCTGATCACTGTCAAAGGCTTTTTAAGAGTTTTTAAGTATCTCTGATAGAAACTATTCAGATTTAAGTAATTAAAATGAAATACAAACAATTTAAACATTCAAAAGTATGAAAAAAATAATTTAAAAGCACATAAATGCACCAAGAAATAATTAAGAATATTAAAATGAAGTAAAATATGGAAATCCAACTCAAGTAAGTAGGCTTGCCAATCCTATGCCACTTCTCTCTGATGTAAAGCTGAGGGCTGGATGCAAAGTACATCTGAATCCCTTCCTCAGCGGGCCAGCAAATGGAGCAGTAGCAGCATCTGAAGAATAGTGGTATCTTGTGTGTGATTTGGAGGGAAACTTGGTATAGTGTACCATGATACTGGGGTTTTTACCTCCTTTAACACTGGGGGTTTTAGGGTGGACGGATAGAGTCAAAGTAAACTTGCTGAGTTGGTACAGTGCATGCCACAGGCAGTACACATTGCAGTCATTGTGAAGGTGGATATGTTAATTATCCTTGAAAGGCTAGGCGGATAATGGCTATTGGGTCCAGTCCCAGAGATGCCAATGAAGTGCATTGTGATATTCTGGATGGTTTCAAACTCCTGAAATGTTATTGGGCTCTATCCATCCAGGGAAATGTTGATTGTTCCACCTCCGTGATTTGAGCCTCTGTAGGAAACAGGCTATGAGGGGTCAGAAACTAATCAATGCATCAAGTGTCAATTCTCTGCTTTATAGCTATGGCATTGAAGTGAGTGAAAAGATAAAAAAAAATACAGCAGGTGCTGTTAAATTTGGAATAAAAGAAAAGCACTGGAAATGCTCACATCAGGCAGCATCTGTGGGGAGAGATAATGACCCTTCATCAGAACTGGAGAAGGAAGAAAACAAATGTGTCTTAAATTGCAGAGAGGAGGAGGAGTGGAAAAAAGAAGGGAATATTTGTGACTGGATTGACTGAATGTTGAAATGAGTTACAGTTCAGCCTCTGTTAAGTGGAAGTCATGAGACAATGGTAAATATTCAGGTAATTGTATTAAGATTCTTTTTCTTTTACCAAATTTTCCTATAAACGATATATATTTTTAGCAGTATATATTCTATTCTTTTCAGCCCCAAAATATCCAAACAGTTCATTAATGTTTCATTTAACTCCAAGTGCCAGCTCTTTGGTACTGCTTTATACTAAAGTTAATATTATATTACCTGTAAGTAAGGCATTTGTCAAAGGTGCAATGCTCAAAACAAACAACAGCAACAAATTAACTCTTTTTTCTAATCTGTTCTCTCGGTGTATCTGTCTCTCTCCCTCATTCATACTTCACTTTATTTCTGTCCAGTTGAGTTTCCCATTCTCCTAATCCCTTCCAGTCTCTCTTGAAAAATAAGTAAACTATGGAAATTGTTTTCCTGTGAAAGATTATCACAGAAGAGTTGCAAATTCACAATTTAGCATAGTTTGAGGCTTTCAAAATGGAAAAGTTTTGTCCAGGTTCAATTTAACTTCTTTGCTTTTGGACTTAGTATGTCTAATTAAAAATCCCAGAATCCTATACACTGATAACTTTTATCAATATCTCTTTTGACTTTTAAGGATTTCTGCACATGTAACACAGCTCCATTTGTTCCTGCATGCCTTTAGAACTATGTTATTTAGTCTATATTTTCTCTTACTTTTGTCAGTACTAAATTTTACATCTGCCACTGTCTACCTATTTGGCCAGTCTTTATGTGGCTTCTTGCAGTCTGTTACTGTCCTCCTCACTGATTACCACACATTCAAACTTGTGTAATTTGCAAATTTGAAAATGTCATCCTACATTCTGCAACCACTATTGTGTTACCTTGTAAGAGCACAAGAGCAGGCAAAGCTATGTAGAAAATTAGCTATATGAAAATACAAAGCTGTGGTTGATTAAGGTATGAATGGTATTTAGCTTGCTCATTTGATGCTTATTTTTTGGTGGCTTTTATTTTTGTATTGTGGCCAGGCAGAGGTTATGACTGCAAGCACATAAGAAATAGGAGTGGGAATAGGCCATTTGGCCCCTTGAACTTGCTTCACCTTTCAACAAAATAAATTATACCATATTTCTTCTCTGTCCCCTTATCCCTGATTCCTTTAATATCCAGAAATCTGTCAATCTCTGTTTTAAATGATTGAGCTTTCACAGAGAATTCCAAAGATTCAACACTCTGAGGGAAGAAATTTCACTCCATCTTTGCTCTTACGATCAAATCCTCTTAGACTAAATTAGCAAGAAAGGGAAGGTAATAAGGAAAATGGTTGTTCAATCATTGGTAACATGGTCAGATTAGTTACTCATGGACAGTCATTCTAAAAAGGTGTCTCTGTGGCCTCCTCTATTCATTCTCCTCCTTCAATCTCCACCTCCACCTCTTCCTTCATCCTTCATATGGTACTCTGAAGATGCTTAGCATTCAAACTGTGTTAACATGTGAGCCCTTGTGATACCAAGTTGTACAGCACACAAGAGACTGCAGTGGACATTGTTATCCATCATGGCAAGCCCTTGATTCTCCAGGGCAATGAAGGCGGTGGATTTTTTTGTTTTCACTGATGGTCTACTCTATCTCAGTGCAAGTTGCAGAATGTCCTTCTTTGTTGGCACACTGTGCACATGTGAATTTTGCACAGTCCTGTGGTTAAGTGATAGCCCTTGCAACTCTGTAGCCACACTTTGGCTAGTCATGGGGTCTGAAATGTCGAGCCAAGCAGACTACTGCAAAATGCTAACTTTACAAACTCTATAGAAGCATGAAGCATTACTTAAACATGCCATAGGAATATATCACCCTGCAATCAACTAATGATCCCTTTTACTATGTATTGGGTCCTTCCTAGTTTTCTGTGGACAGTGAATGCATAGTGTTAGCTGTATCATCGTTGTCCCAGTTGGGTAGTGTTGTCATTAAATCAACATTGCATGCTGACTGACATCATGATCTACCAATAATACAGCTGGTGAAAGTGGCACACCTGCATAGTGCTCTTCCTAATATGATGATCACCATAATCACATAAGCATGCATTTGAGGTGCATTGCACTATGAATCTGTTACAGATCAACACCCATAATGTGCATATACTGCTGACATACAGTTGTGGCCTTTTCATCCTTGAAGGATGTCTGAGATAATCTTACACAGCTATAAACGACAGTAACTTGTATGAAGTAAATTCAGATAATTAGATTAAATAAATCATAAGAACTAAGCATATCCAAATAAATAAAGGTAAATTTAATACTCAAATCAGCAAGTAGAAAGCTTGCCCAAAAAGAGTGATTAGTACTTGGAACAAACTCTTGAATAGAGCAGTATAAGTTAGACCCAATTACATGTTGCAATGTGAATATTTAGAATGAATGAGCTAATAAACAACAAATGGTCACCTTCGTTTACAACTATCTTTTAATTTTGTGATTAAGTATGTTTTCCTTGAGAGCCTCATTATAATTGCTCTGCTTTTCCATACTACAATCATAGTTAAGAATTATTTGTTGAGATGTTTGTCCTTGAGTTTAAGGAAAACACAAAAATAAATCCTGCACTATCCAGATAAAATTGTGACATCAGTTATCAACAAAATGAGCTGCAATATGCAGATCTCAGAGCAAATCATTTTAAAACATTTTTATATATATACAACTCATGGACATTTTGCAGTTTATTCTCTGGTGGAATGTTCAGCAACAGCCAGGCAAAATGACAGCATCAATGAACACACAGAAGTTGTCATGGAAGTAAACACTGAGCATGCATTACCTCTTTTTTAGCACTGCTGAATGAGATGGCTTCATGTATTGTTACCAGAAGTCGCTTTGAGATGGAGCTAGAGGTAATTTACAATACAAGTCAGCATCTAGGTGGTCTAATGAAATGAATAGATAGACCTAAAGGGACATGAGGCCATTCACAAGATGATAATTAGGGGCTGGCATTCAAGCGTGATGTCCTTAGGAAAGGACTAAACAAATTGCTGTGATTGATTGGGTTTAAGTCAGGGTGAGGTAACGCCTGCTGCCTCAGCACTTGGGCAGAGAAAAGGCAATTTGCTGAGCAGTACGGCCAACAGCCAAACACAAGGATGAACATATGGGAAAGAACAGAATGGTGCAGCATGAATACTGCACAGATGTGAGTGGAGGTAAGGGAGTCATTCCATATGGTGCCTTACTGGTCTTCAGTTGGTCATGAATTGCAACAAGCTTCAGTTCAAGACAGCAGAGAGATTTACTGTCAGAACTAATGATGGAAGGACGAAGAGCAGAATGTTAGCAGACTGATAATCTGCTTCATAGGGGCGACAAGCTGAGCTACTAACTGCAGACTGGGAAATGGACAGCTGTCACGGTTAGAATCATTAGTCCGGGCTCCAACAATGCATCTCTGACACCTTGGTTTAAAGATTCAATGCATACCAGACTGCAAAAGAACAATATGCCAAGGGTATTGCATTAGAGGAATCATTATCCGTCATCCCTAATTAATCTGTTTACAAAATCATAGTGGGGGAGGGGATAATCATTTGGTTGATTCAATTGTCAATTAAATTATATATGGTAAAACTAACCACAAAACAAAAGTATAAATTAATAAGTCTTATCTGAAAACTCAAAGGAGCACTTTAAACAAACAGTTGCACTTCACAAAACATTGTCTTTCAGTACATACAATAAGCATGTTGCATGGATTTAATATGATGTTGTGACTTCTCATTACCATGATCCTGAACAATAAGAGATAATTATTTGTAATCTATTCCTACTTAATAAATGGATTTATTTTGTCCTTTGTGCAATTTAGCTTAATATGTTTGAATAGAAACTGGTACATAAAACATAGGAAGATGCCATCAAGTCTTAGATTTTTTTAATATATTGAACCAAATGATCATATTTAAATTGTTCTGCAAATAATTTTAGTTTTAATTTTGATATTTGTTAGGTTAAGATTTCTGCTTGTGCACTCAAAGTCCATTGAACAGTACAACATTTAGACTTCAAGAGAGTTTTTGCAGAAGTTTATATTCTTCTTTAACATATCTTGCACAAGTTGAATCTGATATTAAAATGTCAAATTTATCATGTGGTACCAGGAAAGATCTAAGAAGGATGCATTCCTTAAAAAGGATTGTAATCAGCATGTCTTGCTGAGTATAGATTAGCCTGATATATCCCAGCTCAAGCCCAATGTGGCTACCTCATTTATGTCTCACAATAGGCTATTGAACCACATTACAATACATTCAGACATTGTTGAGCAACATAAGGCAGATCTCATGCTGACAAAGCATTCACTTACGTACATTCCATTCAGCCCATCACGTTTGAAACTCACAAGGAAACTGCAATCTTGCAATTCTTAATTTATTGTTTGTCACCCAATTATGTGCCTTTCAGGCAAGTTAACAATTGGCTTCTTGACCAAGGCGAATTCTTTATTAGGTACAGGAGCTGTTTTATGCCTAAATAAAAAGGTAAAGTTTTTATATGTTAACGAATCATCTAAAAGAGATTCTAAATTAGTTAATACAATAGCTTTTATTTAACAGACAGAAATATTCAAGCCTAAATCAGATGGAAGAAATTTGTTGTATTTCTATCAAAGCATGACTCATCTGACGATGGTAATGATCTGACTGAGTTCAACTAGATAGAAAGTATACTCTAAGAGAAACTATATCATTTTGGCAAAGAATAATAATTGGTATTAGCCAGGTTTAACAATTAATCCTATTTTACTCATATTGTAGTTTGCTGGAATATTTCACAGTGTGTAGGCATGATATAACTTGTTTTAGTACAGAGGCAGCAAAACTGTTGATTGCACTTAAAGCAGAAAGGCATTCCTCTTCCTTGTTTGCAAAGACCTAAGAGTGTGCCAAACAAAGAAGGGAATCTTTTCTGTCACAATATGGCTCGTGGCCTTTAAACTCTCCATCTGTTTGTCTGACAAGTAATCAAAGCGTGTGGCAGGAACTGGCAGCACTTTGACGGCCCTTCTCACTTTAACTGAAGTGAGAGTAATTTGAACAGATTCATGGTTTCTTACTTAATTGTATACCAGTGATGGGTTAGCTATGATTTTTTTTACTACTGAGTATTTTTTGTGTTTGATTAACATGGCATGAAATGAGCACAGACACTTTAGAATGTGGCTATATTCTTTAATCAGCAGATTGCCCAAAGGAACATTTAACCTGGTGCAGTTACTTTTAACTGTGTTTTTAATTAATATATAAACAATGTGAGGTGCAATTATTGAAATTAAACTCTTGCTGAGTGACTCTCAGTTGTATATGTAGCCAAACACAAGTATTTATATGGTTGCATTTCCATTCAGATTGGAAGTGGCCAAGCGTGGCCACGTTATCGTCGGCTCCATTTGGCAATGTGTGCTTCCTTAAATGTTTCGTTTGTAGCATAATATTGTAATGAAATGGTGTTTACAGTTAATATTGTTGACACACATGATTCCATATCAGAAACAAATATGCAGAATAATAACTTGTCCTATTGCAAGCATCCAGATTTACTTTTACAGATATATTGTGAAAGCATTTCATTCATTACCGTTCCCACAATTAAACACGTGCGCATCAAACTAACGTAAAATGGGGGAAAATGTGAGTGTTGCAAGTCTGAAATCTGGAAATGTACAGCAGGTTGGTCAACTTCTACATCAGGACAAAAGAATATTTGTTCTTATATAGATACTAATAAGAGATAAACACCTGAAACACCATACTTTTTTCTTTATGCAAATGCTTACAAACGTATTACCGACATTTTCTTTTTTAATTTCACACCATCTTAATACAAAAAATAATTAATATCAGATAACTTGCCCAAACTCTTACTGATGTGCACAATTTAAATTGGCAGCATATTGCATCCTTGCTTCTGTAAGTTGCAATGTAATAATTTCCTGGCAAATCAAGACCTAAGAAAAATAAATCACTATTAGGTTAGCAATGTGTTAACTGAGAATCCAGTCATTGAACAAACTGAATAAGTTCTAAGTTCTAGATAATTATCAGGTAGAATGTATTTAAGTTTGAAGAATGTTGTTTGCTGCCAAATGCTTTATTTATGCAGGAAATGTATAAACAAGGAATCTGAAGAGTAGAATCAGATCTTCAAAATAGATTGAAATGGCCTTTCTTTGCTAGATTTCTTTTGCAGTGTTAAGATAACATATTGGAGAACTTTGTCCCATTTCCAGAAAACAGCATTCAATGTTGATACACCAGAGATTTTCTGAATTTTGGTAACAGGTCCACTGACCAACATGCAGATTAAAAATGCCTTTTTCTTTTTTGTAAAATCCAACAAACCTCATATCGTAAAAGAAAATGTAAAAAAAAAGTGGTGATGCCAAAATCTGAAACAATTAACTTTTGCCATTCCAAGGGTCCCGTACCCAGAGCATTAACTTTTTCTCATACCACAGATACTGCCTGGCCTGATGAACGTTTACACCATTCTCTGTTTTTATTTGTAACCCATTGTGGTTGTACTCTGCCAACCAAGGTATTTTTCTTTATGCAGTTTAATTCAAATGAGTACTGGGAAATTCTGTTGCAGAAGTAAAAATGTTAATTATTTTGTAAAGACAATTTATTTTTGCTCAGCAAGGTCAATTATTGGGCACCAGCTGCTGTTCCTAATTTGTGTTAGGTCAGAGGTGTTGAGCTTTCCCTGAACTTTCTACTCAATACCAAATGCATTTACTCATTAAAATACCAGGAAGACGTAATGGGGAGATTCTGCACTCATCGTGAGAAGTGATCTTTCATGCAGTGCCAAGTGCAAGTATGATACCTGGTGATTGCTAGCACTTCTAAGGAAGAATATAGTTGGAAAATGGGATCAAAGTAGATACTGCACAACCTCTCCATTCTCCATTCATAGCTATCTTTATTATTAGTCCCATAACTCACAGGTGCCATCAGATCCATGGTGCCAGCTCCCTTGGGAAGAGGGAGCTTTGGGTGTATAAATTCCCTGCCAAGACAATGGCTACATCAGTCCACAGATGTGGATGTGATTGTTGGAGGAAAAGTGATAAGAACCTCAGTGGATGAGAACAGCTCACCTCCCACAGCTTAACTTGCTTTTAATTCTGCCAGAGATAATTAAGAGAATAAGACCATAAGATATAGGAGCAGAATTAGGCCATTCAGCCCATCTAGTCTGCTCTGCCATTCAATCATGGCTGATTTTTTCAACCCCATTCTTTCGCCTTCTCCCCGTAACCCTTAACCCCCTTCCCAATCAAGAACCTATCAATCTCTGCCTTAAATACACCCATTGATTTGGCCTCACAGCCCTCTGGCTGAAGAAATTCCTCTTCATCTCAGTTTTAAAGGGACATCCCTCTGTTCTGAGGCTGTGCCCTCAGATCCTAGACTCTCCTACTAATGGAAACATCCTCTCCACATCCACTCTAACCAGGCCTTTCAGTATTCAGTAGGTTTCAATTGGATCCCCCCTCCTCCTTCTGAACTTCATCGAGTACAGGCCCAGAGACATCAAATGCTGCTCATAGGTTAAGCCTTTTATTCCTGGGATCATTCTTGTGAACCTCTTCTGGACCCTCTCAATGGCCAGCACATCTCTCCTTAGAAACAGGGTCCAAAATTGCCCACAATACTCCATATACAGACTGACCTACGCCACAGTAGTATATCCCTGCTTTTATATTGTTGTCCCCTTGAAATGACGTTTCAAAAATGAAAGTTAAAACAAAATAGATCTCCTCAGGTAGGTACTAACATTGGTATTATTGGCAGCAAAAGGCAAAAAATGTCACATGGGCATCCTTTAGAAATAAGACTGGCATCCTAAACAAGAAAAAGGCACTCAGGATGTCCCTGCCCTGAATATTTAAAGAAAGCATCAGATGTTTTGTCCATCCACTAAAAAAAATGCTTTGTGGTGCAAAGTGAACAAAGTTATGGGGAGTGAGGGGTGGGCAGGGGGAATGGATCATTCACACCAATAATCAGTGGGAAATCCAAGCAAGTAAATCTGAAGGAAATTGGGATCATAGCAGATACTGCAGAACCATTCCATTCTCCATTCATAGCTATCATAATTATTAGTTCTATTGTGTAAGCATAATTCTCATGGATCCCCTCATTAAGTTTTGATTGCATTGAAGGGACAAAAGCTGAGCTGAAACAAAAATATTCTCACACAAGGTTGAAACCATGTATTTATTAGAAGCAGAGAACTGAACACAGCCCCAATATGTTAACCTCTGTTAAGATACCGGTTATAAACAATTCCAGATTTGCCTTTGTAATTTGTTACATGACCCAAATTATTGAATTGAACTAACTCGTCATGTCCTTCTTGTATGTTGGTAGTGTCCAAATGTAAAAATATTGGTATATAGAGAAATAATCAACAACGTAATTCTACAAAAATAATATAATAAAATAAGAGCAAAATTGTGGCAATAGTGAGCTTATAAATAATGACAAATGGTCATGCAAAATGTTCAGTAAGAATAATTGCAACATTCATTTTGCTGGTTCAAAATGTGCATTCAAAATGTGTATTCTCTGTAGCGTTTCTTTGCAAATAGTTGTCTTGTAAAAGAAAATACAGATTCCTCTGCTCTGTACCGTTTTTTGCAAAGGTACCTTCATCTGAATTGCAGGAGTGAATATAAGCGGATTGTAATTATGTTGTTCCTCGTTTCCAATTAGGGTCGCTGCATTAACTTCACCAGAGTAAAAGAAAATGAAACCCCTTCTCCTTCATGCAATACTGCAGCTGCTCACGTGCCACCTCCTTACGACGAATATGTTCCCTTAACCCGTGAACCTCCAAGCCCTCCTGCTACATCAGCCAGGTCATCTGTGAGGAGCCCACCTCCTGGACCACCACCATCTCGTGCACCTCCTCCTTCGCGACCTCCCCCTCGCCCTGCAGTAAAAGCCTGACCTCACAAGGATTTATGCTGGTAAAAAGAACATCACTGAGGCAGAAAGACATGGCTAAATGGATGAATACTACTGGACTTCAAGCCAAATATTTATTAAATTTATGGGCTTCTTTGAAAAAGTTAAATCTGTTGCTGTGCAGCAAGTTTCCATCTGGAGAACCCTAATGAGTAAAACAACTCTCTGGAGTTAAAGATAATATTGTGTCTATTAATGTGCTCTTCATTTGATTGAATCAGTTAGTTCCTGGACTGTTATAAAATTCATTACATTTTATAATAAGTCCTGTATTTTATCTTCTGAAAATTTTTATATGCAAGCAGAATTTGCATCATTTTTGAAAGTTAACATTGATTAAAGATCTATGTTTTAAAAAATCACTAACAAATACTTTATTAATTTGATGTTCAAGTCGGCATTTTCTTGAATTCTGTTAGTGACTATATTTATCATCTGCTGTAAAATTATAAAGGCCTTCAAATTCCCACAGAAACCCACCCCAGAACATTGGTACATGGAGAAATATTGGAAAATCTGGAAGATTCATCCAGAATTATACCTATTTCTGCACTGTTATGCCAATGTTCAAATAGCATTCAAATTTCCAGTCAATGTTATTAGCATATGGCAAAACAAAAAAAGCCTCTAAATTATCGCCAACAATTTGCGCACAGTCAGCACGTTTAACCACCGCATCATTATGAGCTTTCACACAAGGGATTGTTTAAGTTCTTCATATCTCTGATTTTAGTTCCATAGAAATGTGTTCAAAGAAACAATAATATTTTTTAAAAAGCTCAAGGAATTGCACAAGAGCTGTGCCGTACAATTTGGAAGAGACCCTCTGAATATGGAGAACTCAATTGTGAAGTTTTGTAACTATTATTATGTGAAAAGGGATCAATAAATTGTCATAAAAGGTGGAGTAATTTGGGGTGTATTATGCTTGCACACATAATTCAGCTTTGCCCACATTTCCACAAACCTTCAGGGTGTGCACTGGCTCCACACCTTCATTACTGAGTTTCTGGGTACAAATAGGAAATTCCAGGCCAGAATAAAGTTATTTAATTGGGTGATATGATTACATTGACTTAAGTGTGTAAATTTGTGGTCAGTGAGCATCAGGTAACTTGCCCCTTGTTTACTATTTATATTTAAAGGTAAACATTCTGAGAAAGTGAAGCCGTGGTGGGTGAGAAGGTTCTCATACGTAATTAATGTAATAAAAGTCATAGGTTAGTTGACCAGTAGAATGGGTCTAAAGTTGCTGGTTGATGCAATATAACAAAGATTGACCTCGTAACTGATTAATTCACCGAACTCTCAACTGCGATTTCACTTATACTTGACTTGTTTTGTACATGGTTAGTGACCCTAAACTGTGCTCTACCTAAACAATAGTCCTAATCTAGGGAGTATTCTTGCCGTCCTTGAATTTAAAATGTTGCAGATGGCTGACGAAGAGATGTGTGCAGGTTGTGACCCAAGATTTTCCTTTCTTTATATGTATAAAGTTGAACATGCTCTTCTTATAGAATTTATTAGCCAGCTACCAAATAGCAGGATTGTTCTGTGACAAGATCTGCATAACACTTTTAACTGCGGGGAATAGCTCATAGAAAGCATTTAAAAATTTAATCGGGGTTTTGGAAATGCTTATCTGCTGGATGTTAAACACTTTATAGTTATTTCAATGTAAATTCTAAGGGGCCAAATCCTTTTTTAGACCACATTCAGTTGTACAATTCTGATTAATTATTCCCTTCCTTACAAGTTTCGTTATACTATTTCTTTCAGGACACAGCTACACTTTGGCAACACATAACAATTTCTATTGTAGTGTTTTATAAACAGATGAGATATGTGAATCCCACCCTAGTAAAGAAAATATTGTAAGCTTTTGTGCTAATAGAGAAAAAAATCAAGTTTTACTGCAGGACAGTCAAATGTATTAATTTACTAAACTGTGGTCTAGGTGTAGGTACTTGAATCTAAGTAAAGTTGGCCACTAAATCCTCAAGATGCTAGATGCATGCAGTAGTTAATAGAGCAAGCATCACTGAGCTTGAGCAGGACATGAATATTTTGCTTTTACATTTAGTACATAGACTTTGTTAATTCTTTCTTGTTTAATAAGACTTGTAATCTTGTTTGACATTGGTTATTTCATGGAACAATTTGGTGAGCAGGTGAACAGGTTGTGTAGCTATAAATTGAATAACAGCGCTAGAAAGGAATGCATTCGTGTTTCAGTGGCATAATTGCTCAGTTTAATAGAATCATCACAAAGAAAACAGGGATTCATTACTAATTTGAGAAATCACTGAGATAACATCCAGGTTTGGACAGCTTGTGGAACATAGAGTGAAGGGATTAAAATATCGTCAACACTAGTAGTGTGTCATTCAGACCATTACTTAGTTACATACAATTTAAACTCACAAAAAAATTCTAAAAATCCACATTACTTCACAGGAACATTGTACAAAGATACAGGGCTCAGGACAATGTATGTGTTATAGCTAGTGGCATTTTGCCACATTGGGGACTTGCTTAGTGAAAGTAGATTAAAAGAAGTTTTAAAGTGTTAATAGTGGTTTGCATTCTATTGTTTTAGCCTAATTGGATGACTTTTTAAAGTTGTAAGGATTCTATCAGCAATTGTTTTAGAGAAAGTATCTCTTCACTAAATGCAGCCTCGTGTGTAGTTTTATGGTATGTAATTATTTAACAGACCTTTAACAGTTTTATGACATCAGTTTTGATTCCTTATGTTTTTAATGTTTATGATTGCCTTTTAACAATGCCAGAATTGCAACTTTAGAATCAGTACTCAAAAGAGCAAAGCTGACCAATGTTGTGTTTTATCACTTTTAAATAACAGTGTATATATTTTAGCAAAAAGTGATAAAACAATTGAGAAACATAACTACAACAGGAGAAGGTTGGAAACGCATGGCAGACCAGAACTGATGTGTAAATATTTTGAGTGGACCTTTCAATTTCTGATCTGTTATGTATTTCAAATATTTTCTGATTTTGGAAAACAAGTCTTATTGCTTTAAAATTCAACAGCTGATCAGACCAGCAACATGTTAATTGGTCACATTTAAGGTATAGGATGTAGATCGGTTAAGTGAAACAACATGTAATTGCAAATATATCAGAAAATACACAAGTTTGTACTTCCAGCACATGTGGGGATCCTCACTGATAAAAAAAAATTGTCTATTACATCAACAGAATATATTGTCTGGCACCATACAAAAGGATTCTGTTAATACCGAAGAGGTAAAATTATGTTTCACACTTACGTTGACATCAATCTGTTTTAATTGTACATCCGTGATGACAAGTTTGTACTTTTTTCTTTTGTCTGTAATGTCTGTAATCACTAATAAACTGCTAACCATTTATGTAAAATGACTCATGGATTTTTGTTTTGATAAAGGAGATATAATTAATCTGTAAATTTATTAGGGATAATAATAGTCTTGAAAGTTCATAAACATATAAACATACAAATTGGGAGCAGGAATAGGCCACTCAGCCCCTCAAGCCTGTTCTGCCATTTAATGTCCATGGCAGATCTAACTGCAACCCCAACTCTGCATTCCTATCTACCCATTGTAACTCCTCTCTCTCTCTCACACACACACACACACACACACACACACACACACACACACACACACACACACACACACACACACACACACACACACACACACACACACACACACACACACACACACACACACACACACACACACCCTTGCCCATCCAGTATCTAACTGCCTTAAAAAATATTCAAAGACTTTTCTTCCACTGCCCTTTGAGGAAGAGAGCCCTCTGAGAGAAAACAAAATTCACCTCATCTCCTTCTTAAACATGCAGCCCCTTTTTTTGCAGCAGGGATCCCTAATTCCAAATTCTCCCACAAGAGGAAGCATCCTCTCCACATCCACCCTGACAAGACCCATCAGGAGTTTATATCTTTCAATCAACTCCCTCCTGCAAGCTTAGCCTGCCCAACCTTTTCCTACATGTTGGGGATTAGTCTAATAAACCTTCTCTGAATTGTTTCCAATGCATTCACATCCTTAAATAAGGGGACCAATACTGTACCCAATATTGCAGGTGTTTTCTCGCCCTATGTCACTGAAGTATAACCTAACGATTTTTGTATTCGTCCAAATAATAGTCTGTTAGCTGTTACAATGAATTGATGTGCCTGCAGACTCACCTATTGTGGATCATCCAGATCCCTCTGCATCTCAAAGCTTTAAAAACTCTCACTTCTTTTAACTTTTCCTGCCAAAATGAGTATTTTTTACATTTTCCCACCTTCTACTCCATTTGCCAGATCTTTGACCATTCACTTAACCTATCTACATCCCTTTGCAGCCTCTTTGTCCTCTTCACATCTTTTCTACCTATATTTGTGTCATCAGCAAAGTTAACAACCAAATGTTCTATACCTTCATCAAAGTCATTTATATTGTAAAATATTGAGGGCCCAGCACTGATCCGTATGGCACACCACTTGTTACATCTTGCCAGCAGAAAAAGGCACATTTATGCCTTCTTTCTGTCTCCTGTTAGCCGACCAAGCTTGTATCCATGTCAAAATGTTACCTACACCATGAGTTTTTACTTTCTGCACTAACCTTTGATGAAGCACCTTATTAAATTCCTTCTGGAAATCTTAGTCCATCTGCCTATATCCAGAGTACATGTACTTCTTCAAAGACATATGCAAATAAATTTTGTATTAGTTCACATTTAGGCTCTTTAAACCCAAAACTGCAAAAATTGAGGCTAAAACAAATATATAGAAAATAACAATATCTTATATGTTTTGTCTGCTTTGTTTTTATCCTATCCACATTCACTTTCCATTCTGTCTCTCCATTTTAACATTGTTTTAATTAAGAATACGTAGCCGACCGCGGCGCGCTACGGAAGAAACGACGCGGAGGCAGAGAGAGCTGATCTCCAGAAACTTTAATTCAACCACACCAAAGCGCACCAAAACACTCTACCCACAAGCCATCGCGCGGGCCCCGACCACGTCAGAACATTCCCGGAAGGTCCGCCCCCGGGAGATAGTTCAAGACGCACTTCTGCACATGCACCCGATGGCGGTTCAAGTTCCGCGTGTGTAGGCCGCCACAAATAGTTCAAAACACCATGTATGTGTTATTTTTATTTTGAAGGGGTAAACAACATATAAGATATTTGTTTACACTGCAGAGCATGTTTCTAACTGCCCTGATGGGTAGGTTGATCCTGATTTGATTCATTCATTAAAAGCAGGAAACAACTGATAAGGTTTAGAGGGATATGGGCCAAACGCCAGCAAATGGGACCAGTTTAGATGGGAATCTTGGTCGGCATGAACCAGTTGGCCAAAGGGCCTGTTTCTGTGCTGTAGGACTCTATGGTTATCATATTTAATTGTAACTTGCTGACATTATGTATAATTGAGTCTCTCTGCTTTGGTGTGTGGAGCAGTGGGTTTGTGTGGGGTGCAGTTTGACTCTTAAAGTACAACATTTGAAGAAAGATGCAAGGTTTTCCTGTTCTTTGTTTCAGGAGAGGAGAGATGTGTATCA